>NC_056752.1:36960000-38160000 GCF_018687715.1 Carya illinoinensis
AATTTGATTTGGAGATTCGAGACAAGAAAGGAAGTGAAAATTTAGTGGCTGACCATCTCTCTCGGTTAGAGCAAGAGGAAGAAAAAACAGATTCAGTGGTCCAAGAGGCATTCCCTGATGAGTAGTTCTTTACATGTGAGATCAAGCTTCCGTGGTATGCTGATATTGTTAACTACCTAGCTTGTAAAGTTTTACCACCTGATCTTACTTACCATCAACGTAAGAAGTTCTTGCATGATGTGAATTATTATCCTTGGGATGAGCCTTTATCGTTCAAAAGATGCCCTGATCAAATCATTAGAAGATGTGTGCCAGAAGAAGAGATGCAAGACATCCTCCATCATTGCCATTCATCATCATATGAATGACACTTTGGAGCCACCCGTACAGCAGCTAAGGTACTTCAAAGTGGGTTCTTTTGGCCTTTTATTTTTCGTGATAGTTACACTTTGGTGAAAACTTGTGACCGATGCCAACGTATGGGAAATATTTCAAGGCGTCACGAGTTACCACTGAAAGGTATCTTAGAAGTTGAGTTGTTTGATGTTTGGGGAATAGATTTTATGGGGCTTTTTTCTCCTTCTTTTGATTTTGCTTATTTCTTATTAGCAGTTGACTATGTGTCAAAATGGGTGGAAGCAATTGCTACAACAACAAATGATGCAAAGGTAGTGCTTAAATTTCTGTACAAGAATATATTCACAAGATTTGGCACTCCACGAGCTATTATTAGTGATGAAGGGACTCACTTTTGCAACAAGTTGTTTGTAAATCTTCTTTCTAAATATGGTGTTAAGCACAAGCTAGCACTTGCTTACCATCCTCAAACTAATGGCCAAGCTGAAATTTCAAATAGAGAAATCAAGAACATCCTTGAAAAGACGGTCAAAACCAATAGAAAGGATTGGGCGAAGAAGCTTGATGATGCTTTGTGGGCATACCGTACATCCTTTAAAACACCTATCGGGATGTCCCCATACCGATTAGTGTTTGGAAAGGCATGTCATCTTCCTGTGGAGTTAGAGCATAGAGCTTATTGGGCTGTAAAAAAGTTTAACTTTGATTTGAAGGCAGCAGGTGAAAAGCGACTTTTTCGATTGAATGAGATGGAAGAGTTCCGGAATGATGCATATGAAAATGCAAAGATCTATAAAGAAAGGACGAAGAAGTGGCATGACAAACAGATTCTTAGGCGAGAGTTTGCTCCAGGACAACAAGTTTTACTTTTCAATTCACGACTCAAACTTTTTTCCAGGAAAGTTGAAATCAAGTTGGACAAGTCCTTATACAATTCATGAAGTTTTCTCTTTTGAAGCAGTAGATTTGAAGGACAAGACTGGGAATATTTTCAGAATTAATGGTCAGAGATTGAAGCACTACTATGGAGAACAAATGAAGAGGAACTATGCATTTATTCCTCTTGGAGATCCTAATTGATGATGATTGAAAAGTCTGACTGTAGACTTTAAAACAAGCGCTTATGGGAGGCAACCCATAGATCTTTATTTCATTCTTTCATTTATTTTATTATCTTTATTTATTTAGTTTTAATAAATTGGTTTTTGATGCAGGTTTATTTAGCATGAATAAAGAGCTGAAAAATTTTAAACTTCGAAAGATTCATCATACAACCAGGGAAGTTCCTTTTATTTCTTCAATCCTTTTTACTTTTGCATTACAATGAGGACATTGTTTAGTTTAAGTTTGGGGGTGTAAACTCCTATAGTCATTTGATCCTCTTGTTTTCTAAGTCTTGAGTTGTTTGATTCTCTTATCAAGCATGCATTGGAGTAAGATTTAATTCTCTATGACTCTGAAATTTGTGATTGAAGATGGTTTTGAGAAAAATTTTCAAAAATTTCTTTTATGACAAGTGGGATTTTGTGGGTACTTTGGTTTAAATCTTTGACCTTGAACATAATTGAGCACATAGTCATTTTTCTCTTATTCCATTTTGCTTATGAAGAGAAGAAGTTGAATTAATTGAAAGAGGAAAGTTCGATTTTGTTTTGCTCTAGAATCCGTTGATGGGTCTTTGAGGCGAAATCCTAGTTGAAACCAAATATTAGAAAAATGATCTAGGCATTTTTTTGGCATAACCAAAAAGTTTTCCCAGCCGTCCTAAATATCATGTCATCATTACATGGTGTGTTTATATAGTCAACTCCCTTAAGCCTTCATAAGCCTTTATTTATTCTTTGAACTACATAAACCATACCCGCTCTAAGCCTGAAAAACAATGAATCTACCTTTGATAGTTTGAGAAAATACTTTGGTGGAGAATACATTTAAAAGAGAAAATTTATTTCATGATGAACCGTATTATGTTTGCTCTGTTTGATCAAAGAAGAAGAAGAAGAAGAAGAAGAAGAAGAAGAAAGGAAGTGACTGAAAAAAAAAAAAAAAAAAAAAAAAAAGTCGCTAAGCGGAGTGTGAATTACCTCAGATTTTGTTAAGGGAATTGTTGGTATTGCATGAGTGATTACAGCAATAATAATGCCACAAGTATGAGCATATTGCCAAGAAAGAGATATGATTTGAATCATGTGGGTATCTCTTTTAGTGTTCTTTTCACTAAGTATTTTCCCAGTTTGCGTTGATTTTCCATATTCAGTTCTTTCTTAACCCTCACCCTGTGGCCTATCATTACAACCTTATTAAAGACCTTTTGATCTATGATTTTGGTATTGACTACATTAGTGGAGAGGATTTCTGAAAATTAGACTTATGGGGTTAAGTTTTAAGAGAATTCTTCTAATTTTGGTTGTTCTACTTTTATCTGAGTTTGCAGGTAGTTTGAGGTTAAATTGACTATATCACACATACACACTCAAGATCTTAGCTTTAGGTTGAAATAAACGCCTAACTCTTGCTTGACAAATTGCAAAATTTATGATTGATTTTCTTGCTATCTTTTATGTTAAAAGAGTAAGATACTAGAGATGAAATCTAAATTCATAAAAGTTTGGTGAGTGATGATACTTCTCTTTCGGATCGAGTTGATATTGCCTAAACTATCATTTGCTTTTCTTTTTGTTTGAGGATAAACAAAGTTGTAAGTTTGGGGGTATTTGATGACTTGCAAAATTTCGTATTGCAGATTTTACAAGATCGCTCGAGCGGAGGTTTTTGACTGCTCGAGCAAATTCAGGCAGATTCAAACGCTCGACTGCCACTCGACAGGGAGCTCAGCGGGTTACTGAAAAACAAAGATCGCTCGAGCGGAGACATTGGTCGTTCGAGTGAAATCAGGCAGAGTCAAACGCTCGATGTGCGCTTGATAGGACGCTCGAGTGAAATCTGGCAGAATCGAACGCTCGACGTGCGCTCGACACCCCGCTCGAGCGAACATCGTATTTTGACAGATCTAGGGTCTTCCGCCGTCAGACCATATAAAAGGAATTTTTCACTCTATGGCCGTACTTTTTGACTGGAGAACACTTTTTGGGATTGAAAAACACAGCTAGAAGGATTCAATTCATCTGTTTTGGAGAGGGAATTCCAATTATTGCACGTACGTTGGAATCATACACGAGCACAGACGAGAGAAAAACATTGAATCATTTCCTTGAGTTTTTGAAGACGAGTTGCGGCTGCGAGGAGTATTTTTCAGTGTTTATTTTCTTCCAATCTTCTCAGAACAATTATGGTGAATTCGTTTATGTTGAATTCCATTTCTAGTATGAGCTAAATTTTATTCATTCTAGGAAAACGATGTAACCTATTTCTAAACTATGCTTGATTGTCTATGTTAATTTAAGGCAATTCTCTCTTTGTTTATCTAATTTATTCTGAGTTTATTGCTTCTAATTAACTGGCCATTGATTAGATGATAATTAATCTTGTGATTTGTTATCGAAAGAGGGAATCATAGGGTAGATCTTGAATATTTCAACATGGATAAGTATAGAGATCGAAAGACTTGTATGAACCTATGTAGTAATTAAATCATTGGTCTTATTGCTTTCTTATTTTATTAATTTGCATATTCTTGTGTGAATTGATGAACAAGAATAATTTCCAATTGACTATCGAAAGAGGCTGTTGGATGGATTAGAGATTTGCTAATGAACAAAAAGAATTAAATTAAATTAGCTAGATGAGAAAAGTATAGTGAAGAATTAGGTGAAATCGATTTCTTAGAAGTTTTTTTTCCCATAAATTTGATCTTTGAACGTCAGTTTTATTTCCTTTGCGTATTTTTCTTTGAGTTGATCTTAGTTTAATTTGCAACTACAAAAATATTAGTGATTCCTCTAGATAAAATCGAGATTAGTATAATTTTGGTATTTGACAAAAGTAAAGTACCATTCTCTGAGGATGATCTTTTCTTATCACTTTATTATAAAACTACGATACTGTGCACTTGCAGTTTTGCACCAATCAGCTGTAATGAGGATACAAAAGGTTTTATGATCAACATTGTGGGAATTGATTATTAAATGATTTTCCAAAGTACTATTGTTGCATTTTAATTTGTGGAGACACCTATAAAATAGCTAGATATAATCATAGGTTATATAAGCACCACACATTCATTTTGAAAAAAAGTGAAAAATTAGAGTTCACCATTAAAAAAAATTAATTTTTTCATGTAGCTCTCATATTTACTTACCTTTTTTAAAAGAAGTGCATGACACTTTAACATTTTATAACTGTAAATATCATTTCTCATAAAAATAATGACGCACAAACAGAACTTTCCATCGTCAACACAAGAATTATTCTACAAAGGGCGAAACTATCGTTCTATATATACAAGGATGGCTGATAATTTTGCCTGTTATGAAGAGAATTTGCATGCCACCATCATAAACTGTAGTACTAGGTCGTGGGTCCAGAGCCCCCCACTTACACATTAAGGGGTGACCCTAAGGTGCATCTTGATGGATTCATGTCCTTGTGTACTTAGGATCGCTTTAAAATGAGAATTGCATACCTACTAATCTAGTAAGCGGATTTTGACGGTAATTAAAAGAGAAAAGTGGGCAATATTGGATAGTCTAATACCGACAGGTCCAACACTTTTTCTAGCTTTGTACAGTTGTTTTCAGCAGAAAAATAAAAATAAAAATTGCTTTGAAAGTTGTTTTGGCCAATAATGCCCTTTCAAACAGTTAGCAAAAGGTTAATGGTTGCAAATTAAGGGTTAAACTAAGACGGCGAGTTCGGCAATTTTGTTTCTTAATTTACTAATTTGATTTTACTGTTAAAAGGAAAAAAAGAAAAAAGAAAAAGAGTAGGTATGCAAAATGCAAAGCAAATTAATATTACCACCTTTTTTAAGTTCTCTAATTAAATATGACTACATGAGATCAAGTGACCGTAAGCTGAGTTGTGACACGTTTATTCATAAACATAACAATTAACTAATTTACACAAAGCCCTAATGCATTGGAAGTCAAAAGGGTATGTATACCTATTTGAACGAGTCATATACAGTACACCTTCTACAATCGCTTTTTACCATTGCCTGGCTTCACTTTAATACCAAACGTAAAATCCTATGCAGCTTTTGCAAATCCCACCCGCATATTAGCAAAATCAAACACTGTGTGGTATGCTGCCAAGAAAATGTCTCCAAGAACCCTGCAAGCGGCATACATGTGTTTTATACACCTTATATTCACATATACATCTTAACATTCAGAATAATAGATATATGCATTACAAATCTAAAGAAATATGTTGTCTTTAATGTATAATTAGGTGCATAGGCAACTGCATGCAAGTTTATGACTGCAAATTTATGAAGTGACAACCATTGTAAGGAATAAAAAACAAAAACAAAATTAGTGCCTTACCATAGAGGACCTTGAGGGGTAGGCACATCCAAGGGCACAAAGCCGCTCAGGCAGACAGTGGTATGGCCTTCTTCAACTACAAGCGTGTACTGAGTAAATTTTTCAAAAGCGGTAAGACATTATTGAAAACAATATGCCCTTTTCTGCTAGGATTGCCGATTGCACACACAAACAATAGGCTCTCACGGACAAAATTTAAGTTCTTTCTGATAAAGATAAGCTACTTGTGCAAAAAAGGGTATAAACAAAGCACTACAAATTTGACCAAGGTAACACTGAGGAAAACTTGAGCCTCTCATGTAACCCTGTATCTATTTGTTGCAATGGAAAATCGCCATTGTGAGTATCAATTAGTCAACAATGTATGCTAAATACTTCCAGTTGTTATATTCACCGGTTTATCATGGTTGCTTTAACAAGGCCTCGACTGATATTATGAGCATGACATGTCTTTGCATTGGTCTATCATGTTTTCCTCCAAATGGATTATACAAATATGAAGAAGTCAACCAATGTGCGAAAATAAGATGCACACCTGCTCTGGAGAGAGGGGGAAGGATTTGTTTCCAATTGTTAATGAAATGTATGGCATGGCTGCCATCTTATCGCAGTTGATAAACGACTTTCCCAAAGGATTTGGGAGCATCTCACACAGCTTTAACACATGGAAGATTCATGCAAAAAATGTAAAGAAAAAAATAAGAAGAAAGAATGGTTAGTCCCAGTATATAGATACGACATGGTGATTAGAAAGATAGACTTCTATTTTTCATAAAGAAAATACCTCATCTACATATTTATACACCTTTTCCTGTGCTTTCTGTTGTTTAAGCTGTACTTGAACCCAGAAGACAATCATCTCACAGAAAGTACAGAAAGCACTCTCACCAACGGATGACCCCTCCTGAGTTTGATTTTGAACCATTGATGCAATGTTCGGGCTGCAAAGGTTTTAAGTTTGGTTTTTCTAATGATATCTGAGAATGAATAAATTATTCTTTTATCTTGCACCCCCCAAACTAAAACTGAATGAATAAATAAAGTCAAATTTGCCTACCCTCTTTCCCGATAACAACAAAAAAGGAAGCAAGTTGATTGTTGAACATACCTTACACGACGAGTCTCATTGTATATACAGAGCCCAAGATCCACACAGATTATCTCAGGCCGTATCTGAAAATATGGAAAGAGAATTTTCATCATCAAGGAAGGAGCTGTAATAATCACTGAAAGAACTAGAGGAAAAGGTCGCGGGAATGGGAGGGAAGGGGTAAAAAAAAAAAAAAACCAACCCCTTCTATTAGGTATTCCCATATCATATTCCCATACTTGAGAGCAACACTTTTACACTCCATGTTTATGAATCCTGCTGCTCCAATGGCATGGTTGATTTGAGCAACAACAGCCTGAAAACAAGGGCCAGTAAGGATGCAACAAAGAAGAAATATAATGCAAAAGGAGAAATTGAATCAAGCTTGCCAGTATAAGAATTAATACAGTTGGACCAGCAAGTAGCGATGTTCCTGAATCAATAATGGCGGCACACCCGTACTTGCATAATCCTGGAGATTTTACAAGTTGTCATTGTTTATTATGCATGTGCGAGGTGAATAAAAAGGAAATGAACTTTGTCCTTCTTTGCCATTATGTGAAAACAATAATCAAAGAGTTTGTTTTTCTTCTTATTTCATATAAAACAGAAAGAGGTTTATAAGGGACAAAACACACCTGGTGAAACTGTAATTAAGAGAATATATTCAATGGAAACTGCCAACAATCAAGATCTCTTCTTCATTAATCTTTTCACATATTGTAGATGCTTTAGGAAGTATTTTGGCTTGTCTAGATTAGAAAGGCACAGACCTCATTTATTGGCATGGCTGTATTATATTCACTAGACCTCATTCAATCTTCAGAAAGTTTAATTTCACAACATATATTCAATCCCACTCATTAAGAGTAGAAAAAATCAAATACAACTGACTCCAAAGGGAATGGAAATGCAAGTAAACCTGTTGACTCATTTTCAATAAGGATGTCCCCCATCTCAATCTGGATAGATGAATGTATTTCAAGTTAGATACCAGACTGGCAGACAATAAGAAGATACCAAAGTTGAGCAACAAGTTCATAATTTTATAGACCTGCCAGTAATCGTTGCGAGTCAAAGGGACATAAGTATGGTCACCCCTAAAGTGCCTCCAATCAAGACCTCCAAAGACAACCTCACCTCCCAATCTTGATGTTGGATCTCGATTAAGCCAAAAAGAGAACATTTTCTGGCTTATGCGATGTTGTTCAAACATATTATACCTGTATCCATAAAGGAAAATTGTGTGTTCAAAGCATTCAAATGGAAAATAGCTTTTAATTGAAGGATAAAGTCAATCAGATGCATCAATATGAACTGGAGAGGGGGTGGGGGTGTTATAGATGAGCACGAAACCATGTGAAAACTGTACCACACTGGTGTTACTAGCCCAACAGCCATTTCCCGAAACCCAAGGCCAAGTATTCCATCAAACTCAGTGCCTAAGAATGTGAAAAAGCCTTCCCCAGTAACCTCAGAGAATACCTGAAGTATATGATATCACCATAAATTAATGCAATAAAAAAACATAAATATTTAAAACATGAAACTTTGGGCAAACCAGCAAACCCGACTTGATTTCTAACGAGTAAGTCCCCAACTCTGACATCATCTTGGCTGAAGAAGCCAGAAATATATCCAGACCCATAGGGGATTTTGCAATGTTTTCCTAAAACAATTGAAAATAAAATTTACGAATGATTGTAATGGCAAAGTTTTCATACAAGCGAAATTACTTGTATTCAAATAATGATAGAGAACTGTTTTAAAGAAAAAGAAATATGCGAAAGTAATGGACCAGCAAATTTACCAATCTTAGTATAGGTACTGGAAAGCCTGGCCCTGTACTTAGAATGGAGATAGCAAGCGATCTGCATAGAGTCATGCTTTACAAAGAGCTTTGATAGATTGAAGGAATATCAAACTCTTACAGATTATCACAAAACTTACAGAAAAAATGCATTTTGAAGAGGGAACCCAAAGATGGGAGCTGCCAGTATCAAAGACAACAGTAAAACTTTGCCAGGGAGTACCAATGCCAATCTCTCCATAATATTGAGTATCAAAATAATTCTTTAGATATACTATATTTGCTTCCAGATCATTGAAATTACTATTATAATGACCAAGATCTCTTCGAAGAAGATCCTCTCGACTGGTGATTCTTGCAGCATTTATATCCTTAAGGTCTAAAGAACGCTTCTTTAGAGCAATTCTAAACAGCCCATCAGAGGAATTTGTAGAAACCAAGGAGTCTGGCAAAGACCATATACAGATTGCAAGCAAAAGAAACTTAATCCCCATGCTCATGTAGTTCTCTGGTTTAAAAAAAAAAAAAAACAAAAACAAAAAAACAAAACAAAAAATTCAGCAGAAAGGGTATAACAATTGTATAGAATGACGCAAAAACTCAAACCAGAATTAACATAACAAACAGTGAAAATCATCATAATCATTTTTTCATACGCCTGTCCTACAAGTTTTCAGTAATGGGTCCTATAATTTATTCATGGCTTATTTGCGCGCATGCAATCATTTCTTATTGCAACTGAAACTTTCTAAGTGATGTGCAGCATGTTCCTGTATAATAATAGTATTGTTCCTAATATTATGTATGAAAGAGATGACAGTCCATGAAAGCCTCACTAACCCATACTTGTTACCACTGCTACTGCTTTCGTAAACTCACAAGAACAAACCCATATCGCATTCCAAAAGAGAAGAAACCCACGCGCATTTACTTTTGAGATGCTACAGCAATACTTATAAACGTAGCCTAGGTAGCAGGAAACTTCGCATGCAGTTTTATACCTGACGACGCTTTAGGCCAGATAGGAGAGGCAAAGATTTGGGACAAAGTCCATGACAGTGAGGAGCTGCACGCAAACCTTTATGTAGTGAGTTGGGAGAGTACTATACGCAGTTCTTTTTACTAAAATTTACCTCTTCCAGTAATCTGCAATAAGCGTGCGAAGGACAAGGGTCGATCTAGAGCTCCCATCCCCCATACAAGTGAAACATTAGTTCAGGAAATCTCCACGTAGCTTCGTGCAGAAGGATGTATGTGACCCTTTCAGTACGGCTTATTTATTCCACGTTACCTCGAACACTGTACTCTTCGCATGCAGAAGGACGACGGTCGACCTATACATATTCTTCTGACTTGCTCGGCAAGTTATCTCGCATCACTGTTTTTACTTTTTGCCCATTTTCTCCTGAAAATTCATGCTAGTCGTTTTACATAATAAAAAGATCAGGAGGAAAAGAGAAATTATATTTATAATGTACAAATATTATATAATAATTTAAAAAAATAAATAAATATAAGATTTATATAAAAAGAAAATTTATTTTTTAAAAATAAACTCTAATCTTTTTTAAATTGACTGTATGACGCTTACATATTTTACGACTGTATTTAATATTACTAAAAAAAATTAGATTAATGGAGGCCCTTTCCCATATTTGTGGTCAAAATGTTAAGAATTTTGCTATATATAAATAAAATCGCATACTAATCTACGTACTGGTCAATACTGATTTTTTTATATTTAAATTTAAATTAGTATTGTTTTCAATCAAATCAATTTTTTGACCAAACACATTTGATCGGTACACATATTAATGCGTAATTATACTTGTAACTAAATTTTTCCAAATGATAATTGTCATTTTTGGATAAAAATAGCTTAATTAAAAATTTATAAAGTGCCCCGATCCCTCCATATGAATATTGTTGAGCAGGTTTCGATTCCTTTAACAAGAAAAATATTTGTTAAGAGTTATCATTCTTGATTTCTGCTAGCAAGACACACTAGATAGCTATAATAAGAAAACACGTGTGAATCTTAATGTATTTTTTAACCATACAATGCATATGCCTTTTCACATTTATTTTGTGGGTCCTGAGTATTAATTCGGAATCAAAATTTCGTCGAATCCTTTTCATGAAAGAAAAAACAAATTTAGATTTTCAAATCCATGATATTAATGTAGAAGAAATATAATGTTGCATATAAAAATTGGAGAGGGGAGAGGCATGTCATTTGCTAAAAGAAACAAGAAACATCCCTAATGTTTTAACTACGATCAATTTAGTTCAGTTTAATCTAATATTCAAATACTCAACTTTCAAATTACTAAACTCATCTCAACTCAAAACATTTTTACATTTGAGACTCACGACCTTTTTTAATTCAACCCTCTTTATACGTGGACCCATAACCTGTTTCAACTTCTTATAAATATTTCTAAACTCATCTTAACATTCAAATACATCTAAACTCATATTAAGTAGGTTTCACAAAACCCACTCTATTTTCTTAATTCACTATTACTCATAAAGAATTTAACTCATATAAACTCAGTTTAACATCCAAACAAAGTCTAAATACATATATCTATTCAATTATAATAAGTGACTATCTAATAGTGAATAGTAATTTTTATTATTTTTCTGTTAACTTTTCTTATTTTTTTTGTTAAGTCCGTTAAATCATTTTTTACCAAAAGGTCCTTAAGACCCTTGACTATTTGATGTGTAACTCCCTTGTAGAATTTAATAAAAAATATTATTTTACCAAAAGGCCCTTAATAGTCCCGTAACGCACATGAATTGATATCTATTTTTATGTTATTTTTGTTCTGACAATGTACTTATTTTTCTTTCTTTTTGTTTCAATTTTTTGAATAAAAAAATTAAAATGACTTTACTCTTTTTATAAATTTCCACATAAAATACAATAAACAATTCAACTTTTTTAAATCTCAAAACAACGATAATATTAAAAAGTAATATTTTAATAATATTTTATTCAACTTTCAACTTTCATCTTAACTTATCTCATTTCAACTCACTATTCAAACCTAACATAGTCCAGCATTTTAGTGTGATATGCAAAAATAGTAATTCTAGATATACCAAGCATTTCAGTCCCTATAAATATATATATATAAACACGTCCAATACAATTAATCAAAGCTGTTAAGTCATGATATTGTTGGATGAAAAGCAATTAGGTCTTATCTGGTTATACGGTTCAGATAAGATGATATAAGATATTTTGTTAAACAGATAAGATGAGATAAGATATTTTGCTAAAAGTTGAATAAAATATTGTTATAAAATAATTTTTTAATATTGATATAAATATTAGCATATGAATTTTTACTTTTTCTTACTTATTTAATTATACGCTAACCATTGTAAGTACTTTTGTTAATCTTCAATATTTAGTTTTTCTTAATTGCACTCTAACAATTTTTTTCTTTTTATATAAACTTATAAGGTTAATTAATTTTTATATTAATTAATTAAAAATAGTATTTTTAGATTTTTTTATTTTTTAAAAATACTTTTATATTCTTTAGAAAATTTCTTCCTTAAGGCCTTCTAATATTATCTTCTAAATAATTATAATATCAATATTTTTTTAGAGTATTTAAGGGCTTTTATTTCCTAATAAAAGGTCATTAATAATCCTTTTTAAGAGGCCTTGAGTCGTTTTCCATGGGGCTTGGGCAATTGCCTAACTTGCCTCGGCAATGAGCCACCCCTGTTAAGCATGCAACATGATGACCATCATCAGATAGAATGATTTTCAAGAGTAATATGTACATTTATTTTTACGTACCCTTTATATAATTAACTAATATGATTGGTTACGTCACTTTTTTTAATATAAAATAACTGCTTTGATCAATCACATCAGTGGAGTGTGCAAGAAATACACAAAAGTGATTGCATATAGAGTTTTTGATTTTCAAAGGAATAGAGGAATAGTACTGTTGGCAACTTGTTTCATAATCTCCTGGGTTGGGTTCTCAGCAGTTCGGGTTTTCGTGTTCTTGGGCCTGTAATAAGTAAGAGAGAAAGTAGGAGAGGGTGATCCTCGGGTGGCCCGAGAACCCTCCGATGCCTAAGTTGGTGATGATCCTTTCGTGTGTTGCGAAATAGAGGATTTAGGGAGTGAGAATGCTTGGTAAGGAGAATTAGGTTAGCGAGAGAAGCTGATCCCTTTACATGAAGGTCAAGGGACCTTATACACCCAGCCTCAAGGGTTAGAAGGCCATACCCTACAACCTGGGGGGAAGAGAAATCCTCCCTGAGCTCCCTCTGCCATACTGCCATTAATGCGGCATGGTCTTCTAGGATTAATCATTAATGTGGCGTGATTGTTTGGTAAATCTATTTAATGCGGTGTTATTTCCCTGTGTTGTTTTGGAGTCTCATCCCTTCTCTTTGCCTTGACTCATTCTCTTTCCTCTAGTTTGGCTTCCTACGCTCTGTGCAATGTCTCATCTTGACCCAGATGGGCATGCCCGATCTCCGGTGGTCGCGAGTCCCATTTGAGTTGCTGAGTGGCCTTGTGAGTCTGGGCCAGACCTCTTAGGGCCCTTTGGGGTGTGGGGACATGACTGATGTTGGGGCCAATCTTTGTGGGCCTCAGGCACTCAGCGAAAATCCCTCCAACAGTTACCCTGTCAATTCTCAATGGGTTAGACTGATGAGAATTTCTTTTACTTCTACTTAATATTTCCATTTGTCATTCTTTTCCCACCGCTGAGTGAAAATACTAGTGGGTTGATGGCTCCATGTATCTGTTCTTGGTTCTTCCATTGCTATTCTCAAGGACTTAATCCCGATACCAGATAGGGTCGAGCCGTCTTTTCCACAATGATAGCTATCAGGTGTTCTCTTTCCTTCGTGGTCGCATATGCATGCGGGGCTTTAAATCTTTCCTCCCTTCTGCATTTGTAGTGTGCCGAGATCTAATAACTTCTACCATACTCTTTTTTCTTCCCTCTCATTCCTTTCGCTCTATTCGTATCCCTTCATACTCTTCTCTTCCCACTGGATTCTTATTGTCTAGATGGCCACACGGAGATCTACCAAACCTGCAAGTTCTAAGCATCGTCTTGAGGCTGGTTCATTGAGCCAGGCTACGCAGGCCCCTTTTTGGGTTCTGAGGCCTCTTCTGACTTCTTTCGATTGCTGGCTCTGACTTACCGTATCCTACATATGTTGGTTCTTGAAGTCCAAGGGCTACATGAGAGGGCTGTAATTTTTGATGGCTCAGCAATGCGTGCTGCTCTCTTTCTTAGCATGTTTTCTTGCGGGTTGAGGCTACCTTTTCCGTACCCAGTTCGTGAAGTCCTGCATCACCTTGGGTTGACTCCTGCTCAGCTCCACTAGAAAGCTTGGCAAATCTTGATCTGCCATCGCATCCTGTGGTGACGGGCTTTGTTGAAGTTTGACCCTGAACACGCCGACTTCACCTACCGCGAGTTTCTCTTGACTCACAATGTGAAGAGGAGTGCTGGGGATATCTATAGCTTTAGGAGAATGCACGCCCTAATTGTATTGGAGCCAAGATATTGCAAGGTATTAGACTGGATTGGCAAGTTCTTCTTCATGTCTGGCCATGGATGGGTTAAGGCTGAGTTTCCGGTTAAGGCTTCCTAGGGAGTCATGCCAAGTGACATGGTTGTGCATTGCAATCATCTAAGATTGGGTGACCCAGCATTCCCTCCTCATTCACTTAGAGGTTCTCCTCGGAGAGGATAATCTTGCCACTTTCCTCCTTCCGATAGGCCACATCGTCTCTTTCGCCCACGACATTGTTATTCGCTCATCACTCGATCTTTCAAGGAAACGAACCTTGGACTTTCCTTCTGAAGGAAAGGGGAAGAGAGCCCACTCAGAGCCCAGCAGGGATGACTCATTGTTGCCGAAGGCCTTAAGCGTCGGATGTTCTAGCTTTGGGGCACCTGCACGGTTCTATGCTCCTTCTTCATCTTCTACGAGGTTGATACAACGTCATGGAGAAGGAGAACTTACAAATCCAGGTGCATCCAACACGCCCATTTCCCCTGTGGCCCTAATTGTGGACCTTGGCCAGAGGGGTCCAGGTGTTCTTGAGGGATCACGGGATGCTCCCTGACGAGCAAACTTGGTTAACATGCATTTCTAGCACACTCTTTTGGATAGGGCACCTCGCCAAACCAAAGCTGAATGTGGAGATGTCTCCTTCTTTAGCATTTACCGCTCGATTCCTAGTCGAGGCTTTTAAGTTTGAGGAGGTCTCGAGCCATCTTGTGGTGGACTTGGAGTCAGTCGAAGAGGGAACTTCTGTTCTATGATCCCCTTGCAATGGAGTCATTGTGGGCTACTCTTCGTTGGTTGTTGCAGTGGCTGGACTGCCGATGGATACAAACGCTGGCGCTATCGAAGATGACCAAGTGTTGGTCTAGCAAATCGCCCCTACCCTGCTGAGTCCTGGAAAGGCTGCTACCCCGCTAAGCCTAGGTAAGGCTATGGTGGCAGCGGGGAATTTGGAGGGGGAAAGATGGCATAGCTTTAGGGGTGAGGAAGGGTCACCATCTCTTGCATTTGCCCCCTATCAGCGATTGAAGGTGCTCTTGCTTCTTCCAGCTGTAAGCCATGTGAGGTGGTCCCAGACAAATCTTCTAGGAGGCGAGGAAAATCTGTACCTTTTGGAAACCGTGTACGACGCCATCCGGACCTCTCCACAACTCTAGGGCAAAACTTGGTGGAAAGAGGCTCTTGAGCAGGAGTCTGAGTTGCTGCAAAAGCTTTTCTCTGAGGTCATCTCTTGTCTTATGTTTTCTTTCTCAATTACTTTCTTTTTTTTTCTTCCTCATTAGTCTTCTTTTCTACCTCAGAATCTATAGGTGGTCGAAAGGTTGGCTGAGCATATAGTGAGGGGCGAGAGGCGATTGAGAGGGAGAACTTGAGCCTTTAGTCCATGGTGATGATGACGCTCTAGTACGCCAATGAAGAGAGAGAGGAGAGAAGCTGTCTAGAGGCAAAGCTCGCTATGGCTAGATAGTGGGCTATGAAAGTCCAAGAGTTGTTAAGCAAGCTTTAGGAGTCGCAGGACTTACTCCAAGCAAAGAACGAAAAGCTAAGGGGCCTTAAAGATTTTGATGCTTAACGGGTCAAAATGTTGGAAGAGGGGTGCTTGACCTTGTTAGCAATTGCAAAGGACCAATGAGTCTTATAGTCCGAGGCCAGGATCCTTGAGGAGGAGGTGCTGGCTGAGTTGGGAGCTGCTCATAAGAGGATAGCCGCCCAGGACGTGGTAATCTGGGATCTGCAAGGCGACTTGTCACAGGGCCTCGAAAGAATGCACGACCACGTCATCCTGAATCCTCAAGGAAGCTCTGAAGCATTGGAGGTGCAATCGTGGGCTATTGACTTTAGAGGCCTCAAGCCTTATTCGGCCGCCCTCAATCATAACAACTGATTGGGCAGGCGATGATCTCAGATACTTTTCTCCTAGAAGACGATGACCCTTCTAACTTCCTTCCTGGTGATAACACTGGTGCCATCTTAGGAAGAGGCAGCTTTGAAGAGCTCGGGACTGACCCCGCTGAGCCTAGACAGGAGTCAGGTTCCCTTGAGGCAGGCCCCACTGATCTTGGGAAGGACTCAGTGATCTCCATTGATTGATCATGTCTCTTTCTTTTGTCTTTTTTCTCTTTCCCACAGTTTGTGATGTAACTTTTCGTCATTGTTTTCTATCTTGCAGAGACTGTGGATGCCACGCATCTCTTTACTTCTGTATATTTTCTATGTTAATACATCTCCTTATGCCATGATTGCCCTTCTATATTTATGGCCTTCTTTTCATATTGTCCATCTGTTTGTTTGCTATAAAAATTTATGTCGCTTCGTATTTTACTCTTTCAGATTCTTCACTGTACGATGACCTTTGGTTTCCCAATGAGACTAGTCCAGTATCCAATGTCCCACTCGTGAATCTGCCAGAATCTTGCGCAGTTTGCTATTAATGTACATCCATTAGTCTCCCTATGTTTATGTCTTCAGATAACTCCCACCATGTGCGTCTCAGGATTCATGCTAGGTTCTGCGTGAGATTCGCTTCAGATTTGATAAGGCTCTGGGATACGCATGCTTTCCAGAATCTCAAGGAACGAATCGTCATTCCTCACCTATAAATAATCCCCCTTACCTTTGTCATTTTCCACCAACTCTCCATTCATGCTTTTCAAGTGCTGCCAAGCCTTTTTTCCCTCACGTTTAGCTGCTGTTTTGCTATTTTTGGCTTAGATGGTTTTTCTGGCTTTAAGCCAACCTCCTGGTACTCTATCTTACGTTGGACTTTTGTGGAGGCAACTGCATGGTAGTCTCTTGTTGAAGGATTTTTTTTCCGAATATCGTGTTACACTTTGTCATTACGAGGTGCTTTGTATGGATGGTGCGCATCTAGCCTTGTGGGTGTGCCGTTCAATGCATTTCCCTATCTCAAAACTCCTCATGCAGTTCATTTTCCGTCATTACATCTCGAGCCGTTCCCATGCTTGGGAAGGAGCTGGGCTCCTCCTTCATGCCTAGCAAGCGAAGGGGATTTCTGACGTTCTGAACCTGCTAGGGTTCAAGCACTTCCTTGCCGACTTGGGGGGGGGGGGGGGAGAAAGAGGAGGTGCTTATCCCGCCAGGGAGGGGTCTCCTTTAACTCAAGTTCTTCATTGCCCCGCAATCTCTGATTTGGGTGGTGACCACAGGGGTGCAGGCTCTATGTGCTTTTTCCATATGGACCCCAGGCTTGTGTGGATGTGGTTTTGATTGAGGTTGGTTTTCCCCTTTGGTTGTCCTTGGTGGTTGCGTGGTTTGGGAGCTCGAGTTGGCTGAGCTTGTTTCTCGCCCTTTTACTTATTGAGCTCGTCTTCGAGGCAATTCCTATTCTCCGGCTCCCTGTACTTCTGGGATGGTGCCCCTCTAGTGACCCTACCGATACTATCTTTTTCTACTGACGGTACCGTAGGGTAGTCCGCTGAGTATGACCTTGCTCGTGGATCATTTTGGACTTCTTTCTCTTTGCATGGTTTCTCTGTGGATATGTTGTAACTTTCTCTTTGTACAGATTTTGCAAAGGACTCGCGGTATATATGACCGAGCGTGCCTCGTTCACCCTTGCATTTAGTGAGAGGGGCCGAGCAGCATGTAAGCCTGAACTCGCCCAAATACTTTGACGGAGGTTGTGCACTACATATGACTAGGCATGCCTCGTCGACCCTTGCATTTGGCAAGAGAGGCTGAGCGGCACGTAAGCCTGAACTCGTCCAAATACTTTGTGCATGCACTGCGAAATTGGAAACAAGATATAGACTTTCATTTGAAAATTACCAACCTATCTTGCCGAGTTGATGTGAGGAAACTCAAAGTCTTTGTGGTATCTTTTGAGGTTGTGTCGGGTAGTCTTGGGATTATCCCACACCCCGCCGAGGGAGGGGTAGAGGCGCCTCAAGCCGCTCTCCCCCTATTCATTTCCCTGGGGGAGATAATCATCCCTTTGTCATGATGAGATGGGGTAATATTTGGCCATTCTCAGGTGGGGGAGGCCGCGCTAGCCTGTAGCTAATTTCACATGTTGACCCTCACGTGGTGGTAGTTTGTTCCGGCAGTTTGTGACTGAACCCGCTCCCATATATTGATGTCACAGGAAATGGGACTAAGAGCTAGGCTGGTGCTGTGCCCACTCTTCGTCGTGGCAGAATGGGGTAATGTTCGGGTAACCTCAGGGCTAGACCTGCTCTACCCCGCAGGAGGATCAAGATGACCTCTGGCTCATCTAGTCCTTGATGCCTCGAGGGGAGGTAATTTATTCGAACAGTATATCTGACTGAACTTGCTCCCTTCCATCGACAGTCAAGAGGAAGGTAAGGTGTGTAAGGCTGCTAAGGATAGGCCCGCACTCCACCCAGGGGATAGAGGCTCCTCAAATCGCCATCTCCTTATTCATTCCCCTTGGGGAGGTAATCGTCACTTTGTTGTGACGAGATGCGGTAATGTTTGGGCAGCCTTAGGGTTGGACCTACTCTCCTCCGTAGGGAAGGCCGGGCTAGCCTAGAACTATCCCACCTGTTGAACCTCACATGGAGGTAGTCTGTTCTGACAGTTTGTGACTGAACCCTCTCCCATCTATTGATGTCACAGAAAACGGGAGTGAGGGCCAAGCTAGTGCTGCCCCCACTCTTTATCGTGATGGGATGAGGTAATGTTTGGGCAACCTCAGGGCTGGACCCACTCTCCCCCATGGGAGGATCAAGATGAACTCTGGCTCATTTCATCATATGATGCCCTGAGGGGAGGTAATATGTTTGGGCAGTTTGTGACTGGACTTGCTCCCGTTGGTCAACACCCACGATGAAGCTAAGTTGTGTAGAGTTGTTTAAGAATAAACCCGCACTCCACCACGAGAGGGATAAAGTAGCTTTCAGTATTACACACATCCCTTTGTTACCCCGATGGGAGGTAATTGTTCGATGAAGATTTGATGTTTGGAGGAGATAATTGTTGACCAAATCCCTAAAAAGGCTAACGTTTCTCATTAAGTATAGTTCATACAATAGAGAATTAAATTTACAAAATTAGGGGAAGAACCGGGTTGCTTTTCATTTCCCTTATATGCGCCCATCTCCTTCCCCTTCAGTCGGACAGTTTGCACCATGACAAGAGATTGTTATGAGAAGTGCATAGCCGCTCTGGGTGTCATTCCTCCAGCCATTGGCTTTAGATCCTGCATGTAGCACTCTCTTGCCGAGACTTGTTATTCTTGGATTTCACTCTCCTCTTAGGCCATCGGGAACTTTACCTTTAGGTGGTAGGTGGAGGTGATCACCTTCAGCACGTTGAGGGTCGGTCAACCAATAATGGCATTGTATGAAGAAGGGGCCCTTACCACCAAGAATTTGACCATGACAAGGGCGATGTAAGGAGAGCTGCCTACTAGGTCGGACAAAGTGATTGTCCCTACTGGTTGGATTGTCTCCTCGGAGAAGCCTTTGAGTTGCATTGGGGCTAGTAGGAGCCACGTCTATTCCCATGAGAGTGAATGCTTCCCAGAACAAAATGTTTGCCAAGTTGCCATTATCGATGAGGATTCTCCTAGTGGTGAAGTTGACAATCTGCACGGTTACCACCAGAGCATCATCGTGCGGGTGGAGGACTCCCTCTTCATCATCTTTTCTAAATGAAATCAATGGGGCAAGTTCGCCTCTCCAATATTTAGTAGGGCGGTAAGAGGCTGAGTAAACTTCTTGGTACCGAGTCTACCTTGCATGGGCTTTCCTTCCATACGAGATTGCCCCTCCACTAACAAAGCCCCCTGCTATAGTATGGATTTTCCCCATCGGAGGTACCTCTCGGTTTGGTTGTTGCGGAGGGGCACACGATGGTTCCTATCTAGCTTCTCTTCTTCTCGGGCTCTCTACTCTCCTTTGCCAATATCCTCCGTCGGGACTCCTCTTGCGGGAGCGTCCCCTTCATGGCTGCTCTCCTTGTTGGGTTGGAGGGTACCTTGGTGCTGCTTGGTCCCCCCAATATGACGACATTGTTCAGTGTTGTGGGTGGTCGACTCCTGGTATGCGTAGTAGTGGCGCTTCTTCAGAGTCGGTTGTTTTTCCTCCCTTGAGACAACGAATGTCAACGGGTCATGCCGGTAGGGTGCATGTCTTGTGATAGGTTCTTCCTTTCTTACCTCCCGTTGTTTTTGTTCAGCTTTTTCTCAAGTGTGGCCTTTTGTCAGGGCTTTCCCCTTTTTGTCTACTCTCTCTAGCTCTTGCAACCTTGGTTCGACCAAGGCATGAAGGGTGTCCTCAACGTTGATGATGTTGTCGAATTAGTCCATGAACTCCCAGAGGGGTCGAGTGGGTCTGTTTGGCCAGCTCGGCCATGAACATAGATCGGGGCCATACTCCCCTCAGGAGGGTTGCTAAGGTGATTTTTTCATCTTAATTCTCTGCAGTCATTCACTCTTTATGAACTTTGGCCAGGTAGGCTTTCAGGCTCTCACCTTCCCCCTGCTTGACAGTGGGAGGAAAGCGGCAGAACGTATTTTCCTCCTACTAGCCGTGAAATGAGTGAGGAATAAGTAGGTTAATTCGTCGAAATTTTCAATGGAACCAGGTGCCAAAGAACCGAACCACGTCCTCGCTAGCCTCTTTAAAGTTAATGGGAAGGTTTTGTGTGACGCCCCCAAATTCCGTTTGGGATCGGACGGACATTTGAAGCGTCGAGACATGCAACACAAGGTTACCTGCCCCCGTTCATAACATATAAGATGCAATGTTCCTAACATGCATCTAACATTATTTAATATTCGCA
The DNA here is from genome assembly GCF_018687715.1 of Carya illinoinensis. Classification (NCBI taxonomy): domain Eukaryota; kingdom Viridiplantae; phylum Streptophyta; class Magnoliopsida; order Fagales; family Juglandaceae; genus Carya; species Carya illinoinensis. The sequence continues at coordinate 36,981,047 of NC_056752.1, forward strand.
TCGGATAATTTTTTTTCTTTAGCAATACTATGCACCAAATTGAAAATATCTCAAATGCTTAAAACATACTTTATACATAAAGACCCATTGAATAGATCACAACACTAGTCCAAAATGGTTATGATCCAAAAAGTACTAAAGATGCAACTTCATTGTACAAGTAGTAATTTACGTTAACTACTATATTAACATTGACGTCGCACCGTCGCTTAGTCAACTGTGTCTAGTTGATCAGCTCCTGATTCTCCTTCAGGTCCTGTAACAAGATCTACCATTTGGGGGGAATGGTAGTTGGGACTACCAAAGTGAGATTTGATTACAAATGTCAGTAAGTTAACAAAAAAACTTCCACACAAGCTAATGATGCATGCATGACAGTAAAAGCATAAATGCATAATCAAATTCATAAGTAATTAAAACATAACTTGGCGTACAACATAGCATAATTGACATAACTTAAATTGAAACATGAACTGAACTTAACTTGACATGAACTTGATCTGAAACTTGACTTAACATGAAAAATACATACTCCACAGTTGTTGTGGCCCCATGTATTCTACGTGTAAATACATACTCCACAGTTATTGTGACTCCATGTATTCTACACAAACTTGACTTAACATGAAAAATACATACTCCACAGTTGTTGTGGCCCTATGTATTCTACGTGTAAATACATACTCCACAGTTGTTGTGGCCCCATGTATTCTACACAAACTTGACTTAACATGAAAAATACATACTCCACAGTTATTGTGGCCCCATGTATTCTACGTGTAAATACATACTCCACAGTTGTTGTGGCCCCATGTATTCTACGGAAACTTATTCTTTAACTGCTTAAATACATACTCCACAGTTGTTGTGGCCCCATGTATTCTACGTGTCACAATTGCTGTGTTTCACGTAGTGTATGCGTCAAAATTGCTGTGACCCCATACATAAGTAATCAAGATGAAACGTGACTGGAATACGAAATGACTGAAACTCTGACATAACATAACGTGACTTGAATATAACTTGAAATACATGACCAACTTGAGATAGAAATATTTCGTAACATTGCATAACATATAATAGACAACATATTTAATATGACATACTTGCAACAGTGAATATTACATGACTTAACATACATGTAATAGATGACATACTTAGCATGACGTACTTGTAAGGTACAGTAATACATGACAGAATATATTATGTAACAGATAAAAATTGACGATAGAATAAATTCTGTATAATAGACAATTACGTGATAACTTGGCATGGCATGACATATATGATAACACACATACATACACTGTAGTTCCTTTACTTAGCACACATACACAGTAGACTGCTAGTAAGTTAAAAACTAACTTACCTCGATCTCCACGTTTCTTATAAAACTTCAAGTGCGACCACGAGGAACTGTAATTAGTTATTCTAAAAGTTAGAACTAAATCACTAATAATTTGAAATATGGAAAATACTAACTTAAAGAATAAAATTTTTATTTTACTCTCTACATGTGGGAAAATGACCGTTTTACCCATAACTTAAGGATTTTGCATACTAACTCCAAAAGTTTCCAAAATTTACATTCCTCATATAAATTTTGTCCTAAACTTAAATATCAACTCAGAAAAATTTAAAATAAAACACAATTATGAAGAACACACTATGGCCGAAACATCCATAGGCCATTTCCCTTGATTTTTGTTACAATTCCTTCCAACTTCAAAACTCATGCTTAAACCAAAATTTTGCAACAAATATCTTCCAATCCTAAGTTCAAAACCATACTTAAAACATCCATTTAGAAAAAGCTAATAATTAACACCAAACTTTTTTTTTTGTAAAAAGATCCAAGCACTTGAATCACAAGTTTTGACCTTAAATCAAAACATCTTCAAGAATTTCAAAAATCAAATCTTACTTCTAACATATTCATAATATCATCTTAACATTAACCATGATTTAAATCATCAAACTAAAGTCACAAAAATCACAAAATAACATTTGGAGTTTTTGGTTTTACACTCAGTCCAAAAACAGAAACTTTTTCCTAAACTAGTTTTGATAAATCTCTTGATCTATGACTTATAAATATATTATCTTCAAACCAAACCATCACATGGTTTAAAAAGATGTCCTAAAACATATATAAGCTTCTAATTCAAGATCACATGGTTAGAAATTAACCAAAACATAAATTTAGCCAAGAATATCCACACTTTGGCTTATTTGAATATCTCTTTGCATAAAATTTCATATCTTTGAAACTAATATCAAATATCTTCAAAATAATAATATAACATGTATATAAGATACTTAGGATCCTCCAATAAAATTATTAAAGTCATTAGAATAGGTTTAGACCACCAAAGAGTTAAACTTTCTCAAAACAGAAACTGTTTTTCTTTTTCCAGTTTCTAAGTTTCTAAATCTAAGAAAATCTTTCATCAAAACCTTTAATCATGCAAAAATCCTCAACCAATAGTCACATATACATGTTAACAATACTCCATAAAAATTTCGGACCAATATCTATCCATTAGCTTGGTCAAAAACTCCAAACTATAACATATTCTTCAGTTTATCTCCCAGAATGATCTTTCTATAGTTTACACAATATTTGACTGACCAAATGATCTTCAAATGAGGAAAATAAGATATCCATGTAAACTAGACTAAAAAAGGAACAACTTATATGAAGGAGACTTTATGATAAAACACTTACAAAAGCTTCGAAATGGGTGTGCAAAAGACCTCCTAAAAGCTGTCCGAGAGAGAGTGTTTGATATTTTTTCAATGGAAAGTGTAAATGAAGATAATTTCATGGAGAGAGGTGGCTGGAGATACTTATGGATGAGATATGGAAGAGATGAGGCTGGAGTTGAGAGTTGAGTGTAGTTTTCTCCTACCCAAAATATCTATAAAAGATTATCTCATAATATTCTATCCAATAGTATCTACAAAAAATCAACTTAAGATATTTTTATCTAATAATATCTACAAAAATCAACTCAAAATATTTTTACCCAATAATATTCATGAAAATTACCTCAAGATATTTCTTTTTATCCAATAATATCTACAGTTTTGAACAGACGTTTTGTCCGAAAATATGAAAAAATGTTATTGCGCCATAAGACTTTAAATAACCCTCCGAGTCTAATGGCACAAACCATAATACATTTTGACACTTCTAACTATCTCCAATAATCAAAAACACACTTCTGATACCATAGTAAATAATAACACTAACTATTTAGTTAGACAAAAACCTATACGGTTAATGGATTCGTGAAAACTTATGGGGTTTTCACGAGGTTCCTAAAGTTAATAGAAATTTCACAATTGAATTTCTAGCGGGCTGTTACACTTTGTAAGCCACCCTCTTAAGGAATCCATGGAGTGTCGTGTGGGCTTTTAAAGTTTCAAAGTGCTCCATGGAATCTCAAGTTCCATCATATACCTCCATAGGGGGGACTCGGAATTTTGGTGGTAATGGAACTGCCACTACCTTTGTGCTATTAGGTAAACCCGTGCTAACGAGTAGCTAGTCTACCGTAGACAAGCTCCCCATCTTTCTCATCATTTTCTCGTACTTCCTTTGAGGTTACGTAGCTTGTCTTGTATGCACTTTCTCTCCTCTTGATCATTGTCACCTTTCTCTTCCTGGCTGGACTTTTGGTGCTTGTTGGCACTTGGGTCCCCCTAGTGTGCTGAGTCTTCATTGTTGTCCTTGAGGGCTCAGTTATCCTTGCGGAGAACATTCATCTTGTTGGTAAGTTGATCAATGAGTTGTTCCATGGCTGTTAACCTAGCTTCCATATTGACTGAGGCTTGTTCTACCTAATCTCGCACCAACTGAGAACGTATTCTCGCAGGTATACAAAAGACATGTTTTTTAGAGACTATCGAATCTCACAAACAGTGCCACTATAGACGACATGTTTCTTACGCTTTTGGATTGGGTTTTCAGCGGTCCAGGTTTTCGTGTTCTTGGGCTTGTAATAAGTAAGAGAGAAAGTAGGAACGGTGGCCCTGGGGTGACCCGGAAACCCTCTAATGCCTAAGTTAGTGATGATCATTTCATGTTTTGGAAAACAAAGGATTTAGGAATGAGAATACTTAGTAAGGAGAATCAGGTCAGTGAGAGAAGCCGATCCATTTACCCAAAGGTCGATGGACCTTATATACCCAGCCCCAGGGGTCAGAAGGCCATATCCTGCGACATGGGGGGAAGGGAAATCCTCTCGGAGCTCCATTTGCTATATTGTCATTAATACGGTGTGACCCTATGGGCTTAGTCATTAATATGGTCTGATTTTCTGGTGAACTTGTTAATGCGGCGTGATTTCCCCATGCTGTTTTGGAGTCTCGTCCATTCTCTTTGGCGTGACTCCTTCCCATTCCTTTGGTTTGACTTCCCTCGCTCTATGCAACATCCGACGCAGACGGGCATACCCGATCTCTGTGGGTCGCGGGTCCCATTCAAGTTGTTGAGAGATCCTGTGGATTTGGGCCAGGCCTCTCGAACCCTCTAGGGTGTGGGAGACTTGCCTTATGTTGGGTCTGAGCTGGTCTTGGCCTTAGGCCCTTGGCAAAAATCTCCCAAACAAGTACTGCTTGTAGGAATTAATATAAATGCACTCAATTACAAAGACAACCCAATTAAGGATGACAACCGTAGTCCTCATTATCAAGATAAGAGAGTAAAGAGTTCTACTTAGACACAAGAACACGTACAAGCATGCATGATGAAATAAGTTACGTTTAAATGTTGAGGTGATCTCATATGATTAATAAATAGTAGTAAAAAATAGTGAATAATTTGTGAAAAATAATAAATAGTAATAAGATAATTTGAGGTGATCTCGTACCACCTTATTAACCAAACATAGCCAACTTACATTAGCTGTCAACTTGTATCTTGGTACAATTCTTTCCCCTCTTATCCCGATGATTACGGTTATCATCCCTAATTGGGTTGATGTCTTTGTAATTAAGACATGCCAATGGTTACATAGATGAAATAAAATGAAATAAAAAAAAATTTGTTAATAGTAGTGGAATAATTTGTAAATAATAATGAAATGATTTAACTGAGATATTTTATAAAGCTTTGACAAATAAGAGAGAAAAAATTGAATAAAAATATTATAAAATTAAAATATTATTATAATATAATTTTTTAATATATTATTACTTTAAAATTTGAAAAAGTTAAATTGATTTTTATGTTTTGTTTAGAAGTTTATGAAAATTGTAATGATTAAGTAATGATTAAATGAAAAATTAAAAATTAGAAATTAAAAATTAAAAAATGCTTGTATTTGAATGATATTTAGATGTTGAGATGATATTAGATGAAATGATATGTGTTGAGACCATCTATAAAAATTATATTTGAATGATATATACAATTTTTCCAGGGACATTTTGCACTACTCCCTACTATGGACGGTGGGGCATGCCTTTCATAATATTCACTCTAATTAATTATATATAAGAAAATGCTACTCTTGCCTACCAAACTTATCAACAAAATCTACCAATTGAGTTTTTATTTTTACTTAACGGTTAAAAAAGTAATTGTTAATAAATTTATGATTATTTTAAAAATGTTTATAGGGTTTAAAAAAAGTTTGAAAAATAAGTAAAAAAAAAAAAAAAAAAAACTGTTCGGTGAGAATTTTCTGTGGGTATAGTATCACCCTTATATATATAGTTTTCAATATATATATATACACATATTTATATATATAAATAAATATATATTACCAAAAATTTATATATATAAATATATATTACAAAAAAAAAAAAACACTTATGACTATTTATTTATAACGGAAATTATGATTATTACTTTTATTAAAATGAGGTCATTTTCATTACAAATAGTTATTTTCGTTATTAATAATTGGTAATAAATAATTTTTTTTGCATTAAAAAAGTAATAGTATTCGTCGTGTACAGTGTAATTACATTTTTTCCAAAACTTAAACAGCTTGCATGTGATGTTGGCCATCCATATGATTAGAATTAAATAAATAAAAAGATATTCGATTTACACTCTTAATTTATTAAAAAAAATATCTTTCTAATTTTTCAATTTTCACATTTTCATTTTTTAAATTTCTTGCATTAATCTAGTTGCAAGGCTCGTTAAAATTTATTGCGATGCAATTGTTGCCACGTGACATTAGTACCACGTTTGAATTACAAAAGCAGACGACAAATCACCCCCTAGAAAAATTTAGGAGAGGTTTGAAAGTAGAGATAAAAATTTTAAATTTAAAATGAAAGTTTAAAATATTATTTTTTAGTATTATAATTATTTTGAGATTTGAAAAAATTGAATTGAGATTTGAAAAAGTTAAATTATTTACTATATTTTTTGTGAGAATTTGAGAAAATTATAATGATAAAATGAAAATTTTGAGTTTGAAATGAGATTTTGAGTATTATAATTATTAGTCTATATATAATTTTTATTCAGAGGCTGCTCATTCAAGTTTACGTAAATATGTTTAAAAAAATTTTAAAATCATAATAATATATTTTTTTAAATAATATTTTTTCTCTTTTTATGCTTATTTATCAATTATTAATAAAACTATATACGCAATCTTTCACTCAAGACTACAAATAGAATTTGATTAGAAATATAAATAAAAACAGTTTTTAAATTAAAAATTTTATTGATAATCATTTTTAATATTTTTTTTTAAATAAAAATCTATTATGGTCATTTTAAAAATTATAAAAAAATTAAAAAATGCTAAAAGTATATAAAATATAATCATGTCTTACGGGCTACCAAGGCGAAGGCAAGAGCAGGACGCATAGGGAGAATAATTCTAGTCATTATTTCTTTATTATTTTTTTAATAAATTTATAGTATAAAAATGATGAATTCTTAATTAATTTAACAAAAATATAAATAAAACATCAAGAATGTGCGATAGACATCTGGATAAACAGTAAAAGCACCCCGAGAAGAAATGGGCCAGAAAATCAGATCTGCTGCAATTGCGAATTAAATAAGTATATATCAATTTTAAAATTTAAAAAATCGATATTATATCGATTATATTTTTAAATTATTATTTTCATTTTTATAAATTTTGATTCGATTTGATCTGATTTTTTTTAATATTATATAATATACATAATATAATATATATAATATTAATATAGTAATTGATTATAGTGATAATATATAATTATTTATAAAGACATTAAAATTTAATATTATATTAATTAATAATTTATCATATAATATAAAATTATTTCATATATAATTATATATAAAAATTATATATAATACAAAAAATATTTTACAGAATCGGTTCGGTATTATATATATTATATATAAAAATTATATATAAGATAAAAAATTGCATAATAGAAATTTTATAAAATAGAAAAAATCAATTATATTATATATAACTTTGATTTTGATCGGTTTTGAATCGGTCCGACTCGGTTTACTTGTTGTCCGGATTTTTTAAATTAATTTACTATTTTATTTTTTTCTTTTCAGTTCAAGGAGTTTGCCCCCCGAAAGCCGAAAAGGACCGAACAATCAAAAAGCAAGTGGTAAGCCAACGTACTTGCTTACTGGAGAAGTAAAGCGCGCGCAGAAATGGAATTGGACGACGATGACTGGGGTTTGAGTGTGGAAGAACTGGATTCTCTTGAAAGAGACGCTTTCCAGAAGATCGCTCAACTGGAACGCTACAATCTCAATCCCAGTTCTTCTTCTTCTTCTTCTTCTTCTTCTGCTTCTTCTTTCTTCTCTTCCTCTTCTTCGCTCGCTTGTTCATCCCATACTAGCGTTAAACAACCACCCCCACCGTCACAACATCAGCAAGAGCACCAACAACGGTCTTTTCCATCCAGACCCACCAATGATCCTTCTCCGAAAAAGGTCTTGAAGCCCACATTGGTGGATTTTGTTAAAATCTTTTACTGGTTTCTTTTCTTCGAGTTTCTAGGGTCCAATTCAATACTCGTTGTGAGAAAATATTAAAACTCATATCTGTACCGAGGCTTGACTATGTTTAAATTTCTGTTTTCCTTTAATTAATTGTTTGGATGTCTCTTTGGAAGTTTTTTCCCCTTTATACTTGGCATTGAAACCTATACTCGTGTGTACAAATCATGTGATATATCTTTAACATTGCATTTCAGGTTGAAGTTTTGTCTCCTGGGTCCAGGGGATTACCCTCATCAATCACATCCAAAGACACTGGTTATCTACTCTATTTCTCATCCATACTTTTAATTTGCTTGCTTTATTTTGTTATGTTCCATTTATTTATCTGGCTTTCATTTTCTACAATTTATATGTTTTCCGCCTCCCAGCGGTACTTACTCTTCATGGACCGACTCTGCCTCTCTTTCTCTTGTGTTCAAATTCAAAAAGAGTTTTTTCCAATCACTAAGATATAAACCCAGATCTACTTGTGAAAAAAATATATAAACACAGATTAGAAATTCCTTTTCATATTTGACAACATTGAAATATTGAATTTCTTCTACATTCCAGCCCCCGTCTTAACTGTCTCTTCCTAGTAAATCAAATGGTCTTATTGCCAACTCGGTCACATCTTTATTGTCTTAGTTCATGATTATGATGATTCCAAGTCCATTACTATCTGACTTCCTGAATATGTTACTTGCTGTGCTCAAAGTTAAACCATCAAAGGAACAACCTAAGCTGTCTGTCAAATTTTTTCTTCATGCCAGCGGAAACATTGCATCAAAATTTTTGTATGACCAGGTATTACCTGTATCCACTTGCAGAATATTTTTTCATGTATATGAGTTATTAGGCCTGTGCCATGATGTTTTATTTTGTAGGTACTAGTCTCTGCTTTCCGAAAAATCCCCAAAGCTACTTGGAATGCAAAAGAAAGGTCTCTCTCTCTCTCTCTCTCTCTCTCTCTCTCTCTCTCTCTCTCTCTCTCTCTCTCTCTCTCTCTCTCTCTCTCTCTCTCTCTTTCACGCACAACACACACCCCTTGCATGCATACACGTACACACACTAGCTTTGTAGTTATAATGTTATATCTTATATCATGTCATACCTATGATTGCTTGTTCTGCACATTTGCTTGAACTTTGAATCTGTAGGCTGTGGATGTTCCCAATATCATTTTTGTCAATGGCAGAAAAAGTCCTTGGTGAGATATCTGGTTACAGTGTTGAGGTGATAACTTGTACCCTTTTGAAATAATGTAGAGTTGGGCTGCTGTATTAATGGTTTTTCTAGATCAATATGAATTGTTTTCCTTTTAATTGTATACTCTATAGGCATTTAAAAAAATCCATAACATATAATTATTATTATTATTATAGTTGTAACAACAACAACAACAATAATAATAATTTCCATGTTTTACCTTTTTCGTAACTATCAATGTTTATCGCTTGTTGCGAATATGCTGTTTGTGTTCTTCTATTTTTTGTTTGTGGTTGATACATTGGGTTGTCTTTTTACGTGTGTTAGTGATCTTTTCTCCTAGGTGGAGAAGTTAGATCAGTTGGTACATCGTGCTATTGTTGCTGCCTCTGCTGTTCCAGATCTTCGAGGTAAGCTTAATGTGCATGTATAAAATTGACTTTAAATTTTAAAAGTAGGCAGTGTGTAATAGATGGAATGGTATATAACATTAGCATTCAGAATTTTAGATGTGACGTAATTTTCTTTCAGATCCATAATCTGTATTCTTGTACTTTACTATCATCAATTTCAGTTGAATGTTCATTTCTAACAGTTTCTGAATAGATTCTCTGTTTTTTTTCGGTGCATGATTTCAAGACCTATATGACAGGATGCCTAACCATATTGAATCTAAGCTTTTGCCATTTCAGCGTGATGGAGTTAGGTATGCCGGAGCTGTGGATATTTTTCCTCAATAGACTACTGTTTTTTGACATGCATTGGTTATTTTTTCCAGTAACATGAAGAAGTTTCTCTGTACCTTTGTTATCACTGAACTATGGTTTTGAAACTAATATGCATTTTAATTTCTCAGGTTTATCTTGCAGCATGGAGGGCGTGCTCTTCTTGCTGATGAAATGGGACTGGGAAAGACTTTACAGGTAATTGATTCTCAGTGAACTATTTTGAGTTTTTGATGTGCTATAGTCATGTATATTGACTTCATATGGTTTTTGCAGGCGATTGCTGTAAGTGCCTGTATCCAGGACTCATGGCCTGTTCTTATTCTTACACCTTCTTCCTTACGTCTGCATTGGGCTTCAGTAAGGGTTTTGTTGACTTCACATTTCAGATTAAGAATGTAGCTTTATTCAAAATTGCATTTAATTTTTTCTCTTCTTGCAGATGATTCAGCAATGGCTTGATATTCCTCCATCAGATATTCTTGTATGTTGTCTGAAGTCCCTTTCTAAAATTTTCTGGTTATGTTTTTCTTTTTGTTTTTGCAGCTGCTGCATTTTTTTAGCACTTTTTCCTCCGTTTATGCCCTTTATTTCTGAGAATTTAAATATTGGTTCTTTTCTTCCAGGTTGGCAATTTCTTTATTTTTATCTAAATTATATGTTCTTTTTTTATCAAACGAGTTACTCTCTAGGTTCTTCTACCTCAATGTGGTGGATCAAACAGAGCTGGGTACACGATAGTATCCTCAAATTCAAAGGGCAGCATTCAACTTGATGGTCTATTCAACATCATCTCCTATGACATAGTCCCGAAGCTACAGAATCTACTAATGGCATTAGAGTTTAAGGTATGCGTGATTTATGATTTCCACATCTTCAGTGTTTTTCTTCTTTAATTCATTCTATTTTAGATATTTCCTTATCTTTGATCTTCATAAGTAGGGGACTCTTGGCAATGATATGTTTGTAGCTTGTTCTTGATATCTTCAAGAAATGATCATATGTTTGTGGCATTGCTTCATATGCTCTTGGAAATGATACATATATTCATTTTCATTCAGGTTGTGATTGCAGATGAGTCACATTTTCTGAAAAATGCTCAAGCAAAGAGGACAACTGCTACCCTTCCTGTCATAAAGGTCTTTCTCTATTGATAAAAGATGATTGTATCTTGCACCTGCTAATGCATTCATTGACTATGTTCATGCAAAAATATAAATGATAGTTCCTGCACATTTTTTTGGGAATGCATGACTCTCCTTGAACATCTTCATACTGCTTGTAGATGAGATTTGATGAAATAATACTCTGTTCTTTTATTCATAGTGTACACACAAGTATATATATATACCCTAAATAGAAGAGACCCATATACCCTTATACAAACACATTATAGACAATATATTCTAACACTCCCCCTCAAGCTGGGGCATATACATCATATAAACCCAGCTTGAAACAAATAGGTTTTAATCGACTCCAACACAAGGATTTAGTAAACACATCTGCGAGTTGATCTGCAGACTTCACAAAAGGTGTAGCAATGTCACCACTTAGTATCTTATCTCGAATGAAGTGACAATCAATATCTATATGTTTAGTCCTCTCATGAAACACAGGGTTAGAGGCAATATGCAGTGCAACTTGATTATCACAAAATAGCTGGAGAGGGATAGGAGCTGGAAACCCAATCTCTTGAAAAAAGTGTTGTAACCATGTCAGCTCACTAGTAGTATGTGCCATTGCCCTGTATTAAGCTTCTGCACTAGAATGAGCTACTACTGTTTGTTTATTACTCTTCCATGTAACCAAGTTATCTCCTACAAAGGTACAATATCCCGTAGTAGATCTTCTATCTAAAGGAGATCCTGCTCAATCAGCATCTGAAAATGTTTCAACTCTTGAAAATGCTTCAACTCTAAGATGTCCATTTGGTCGATATAGTATTCCAAGGCCAGGTGCTCGCTTGAGATAACGAAGAATATGAATTACAACATCCAAATGTGAGATCCTAGGTGTTTGTAAAAATTGACTCAGTACATTCACTGAATAAGAGATGTCTGGTCTAGTGATGGTAAGATAGTTCAATTTCCCAACAAGTCTTTGATACATACTTGGATCTCTAAACAACTCTCATTCTTCTTTCAAGAATTTACGATTTGGATCCATAGGGGTGTCAATAGGTCGTGCACCCAACATGTCGATTTCTTCCAAAAGATCAAGTACATATTTCCTCTGAGATAGGTTGATGCTCTCTTTAGATCTACTGACTTCAATTCCAAGGAAATATCTAAGCTTGCCCAAGTCTTTCGTCTGAAACTGATCATGTAAAAATTGTTTTAGTCTAATAATTCCAGCAGTCACTCCCAGTAATTACAATATCATCCACGTATACAACCAACAAAATGTGACCTGCATCACTATGCAAGTGAAATACCGAGTGATCTGTTTGGCATCTGTGAAGACCAAATGTCAATACAGCATCAGAGAACCTTCCAAACCATGCTCGAGGAGATTGTTTCAAACCGTATAATGCCTTTTTCAACCTGCATACAGTACCTCGATACTCCCCCTGAGCAACAAACCCAGGTGGTTGCTCCATATAAACTTTCTCATGCAAGTCGCCATAGAGGAATGCATTTTTTACATCCAACTGAAATAAGGGCCAGTCTAAATTAGCAGCAAGAGAGATTAGCACTCGAACAGAAGAGATTTTGGCAACTGGAGAGAATCTCTCTTCGTAGTCAATGCCATAGGTTTGAGTGTAGCCCTTTGCAACCAAGCGGGCTTTCAGACGTTCTACAGAACCATTAGGATGAAATTTGATAGTGTATACCCATTTACAACCAACAAGTTGTTTACTAGGTGGTAGTGGAATAAGATCCCATGTACCGTTATGATGAAGAGCATCCATTTCATTTTCCATAGCTGTCCTCCATCCCGAATCAGATAATGCATCCTGAAGTGTCTTAGGAATAGAGAGTTTTGAAACTTGAGATGTAAAACATGAGAATGAAGGGGATAAGGCATGATATGAAACAAATTGACTAATAGGATGTTGAGTAACACAAAAACGATTACCTTTGCGAAGAGCAATAGGTAGAGAGTCCGAAGTATTGGGCAACTCAGGATCTGAAGATGGAGGCACGACTAGTTGGGGCATGGGAGCCGGCGACTGCAAGCGACGTGAGTAAACCTATAAAGGAACTGGGGAAGGTTGGGTAAGGTTGGGTGAGTGTGAGGGAGATAATGTAAGAGTAGGTGATGGTAGAGGATCACACTCAACACTCAAAGATATATTTGAAAAATAGGGTATGGACTCAAAGAAGGTAACATCAGCACTCGTGAAATAGCGTCTAAGAGCAGGACTATAGCAGCGATATCCTTTTTGAGTCCGGGAATAACCAACAAAGAGACACTTGGTAGAACGGGGGTCAAGTTTATCAAAGCCTGGACCAAGGTTATGAACAAAGCAAACACATCTAAAGATTTTTGGCGGAAGAGAAAAAGGTGAAGATGATTGAAACAAAACGGAGAAGGGAGATGAACCATTAAGAACTGATGAATGCATACGATTAATAAGATGACAAGTAGTAAGAACACCATCACTCCAAAACCATTTAGGAACATGCATATGTAGCAATAGTGCTCGGGTTACATCTAACAAATGCCGGTTTTTGCATTCAGCCACCCCATTCTGTTGGGGTGTATATGAACATGATGTTTGATGAACAATTCATCTGTCACTTAGGTAAGTAGCAAAGGCACTAGATAGATATTTACTAGCATTATCAAAATGCAAAATCTGAACCTTTTTGTTAAATTGAGTTTTAATTTGTTTCCATAACACTTGAAATATGGAAAGAAGTTCAGATCTGGCCTTTATAAAAAACAACCATGTCACACGAGAGTAGTCATCAACAAATGTAACAAAATATTGAAACTTGTTTGATTCAATGTTGATTGGTCCCCATATATCAGAATGAACCAATTCAAAAGGACTCGATGCTCGTTTATCAATACGAGGAACAAAAGACACACGATGGTGTTTACTAAGTTGACACGCTTCACAAGAAAAGGGAGACACACTTCCCAAGTTCCTAATTTGACACTTCAAAAGAGAAAGTGAGGGGTGACCCAGGCGACAATGCCATTCAAAAGCAGATGATGAGGGGGTTGTAAGGGCTCGAGTGGGTGACTGTTGAACATCAAGGTAATACAGACCACTAGCTTCATGTCCCGTACCAATCTTATTCCCCGTCTTGAGATCCTGAAAAACACATGAAGAGGGATAAAAAGTCACTGAACATTGTAGATTTTGAATAATCTTACTAATAGACAGCAAACTAAAAGGAAAACTCGGAGCATGTAGGACAGATGACAAGGATATGAAGTCAGTGAGTTTAGTGGATCCAATGCATGTAACTTTAGCAAGAGAACCATTAGCAAGAGTGACACTTTTTACAGATGGTACAGTATTTAACTTAGACAGGGCAGAAGACAAATCGGTCAAATGTTTATTAGCTCCTGAATCAATGATCCATGGACCTTGAGTGGATGAGACAAGACATGTGGATGCTATACCTGAGTGGGTAAGAGTAGCTGTGGAAGATGAAGCCCCTGTGTGACCCAAAAACCGCTCATACTCATCCTTTGATATACTAATCATATCTGAAGATGGGTTGGAGCTCGTTGACTGTGGATCATCTTGGAAAGTGGCTTGATTAGCAGACCCAGATGGTCTACCATGTAGATTCCAATAATAATCTACTGAGTGGTTAGTGCGACCACAATGGGTGCACTTACGAGATTCACGACTTCGAGTGATTATCTCTGGTATCACGTCCCCCACGTGCACCTCCACGTGCACCTCTACCACTCCGACTTCCACGCCCAGCAAGAGCAACATAGGAAGCAGTTAAAGCAGATCTCTCATTACTCTAATCAGAAGACAATGTAGCTCGCTGAAGTCGGGAGAATACATCAGGAAATGAGGGAAGCTGTGGACTTGCCAAAATTTGAGAATACACTGACTCATACTCCGATTTTAAGCCAACAAGAAGGCGAACAATATTAAAATCTTCTCATTGTTTTAGCATACTTGGAATATCAGAAGTGATGGGTTGATACATTTTGAGTTCTTCACATATGCCCATCACTTGAGAATAATATTCTTCCAAACCCAAAGCATTCTGTTCCAACACGAAGAATTGTTTACACAACTCATAAATACGAGTTATGTTTCCAGCACCTGAATACATCAGTTTGAGATGTCCCCACACCTCTTGAGTAGTGTCAAAATGTATTAAACTTGAGCAGATACTAGGTTCAATACTAGTCAACATCAGAGATAATATTTGAGCATCTTCCTGCTCCCATCGAGCAAATGTAGAACTAGTCGAAACAGGAATTGGATCAATCAGATGAGTACGACGAAGACCCTTGCCTTTCAAAAACATTTCAACGGATCTTGACCACAACATGTAATTCTTTCCATTTAACTTCACCGAAGTCATAGGCATACTAATATTTGGTGCAAGTGACATTGACTCAAATTTAGTTGCCATGGAAAAGATACCAAGATATCACAACAATCCACTTAGAAACAAAGATTTCACACAAAAAACATGAAATATGGATGAAAAACTGGAAAATACAATCTGGAAAAGTAGAAATCCAGATTAAAAACCCAAATCTCGGGCCTGTATCGGGTGAAACAAGTTTGAACCGGTCAAAAAAGTGTTTTACCGGTTTGGAACCGGAATATATTGGCCTGAAAGTGGCCGGAACCGGACTGTATCAGCTGAAATCGGCTCTGTATCGGCCGGTATATGGCCGATATGGGCTTGTCTCTGATCGGGTCCGGGTCTAGCTCGTTTGGATTTGTCTTGGATAAGCCTATCCTAACCCAGGATAGGTTTAAGCTATCCGTGTTACCAAATGGGTTTTATTCCAACCTGGAATAAAACCTTATACAGGTTCGTGGTTATGCCTACTCCAGAACTGGAATACGAGCTTACCTGCAACCAAACGGTGCTGGATCGGCCACGGTGACCCCTTCCGGCGGTTGAAGACAATGGCAACCAGGCTCGGTACCCACAGAAACTGCAGGCGAGTTCACCCCTGGTGTCCAGTACCGGAGATGATGCCGAAAAGTGGCCGGAAAGCGCTTCAAACCACCACAAGCTGTAGACGAGCACCCAAACCACACGGAAACCACACGGAAACACGCCGGGGAACACGGTGAGCTCACAAACTACACCCGAAAAACACTCTCAAACCATATAGAACTCAGATTCGTGAGAATCGCGCTCTGATACCATGTAGACGAGATTTGATGAAATAATACTCTGTTCTTTTATTCACAGTGTATACACAAGTATATATATACCCTAAATACAAGAGACCCATATACCCTTATACAAACACATTATAGACAATATATTCTAACACATCCTCCATGTTGGATGCTTAGGTTCTGAACTGCTCTGCAGGTACCTTTCTTCCACTTATTGAAGATGTAATCTCCGCGTTCAATTGAGAATGATTTAGTGGCTTTTAAAGTAATCTTTACGGTCTATTTGAATGATTTTTATTCTCCTTCTAAGGAAGCATTTGAAGTTTAAATATGCTGTCTGGCAATTTGTTGTCTATTATATATTTATGTTTCCATGGGACCATGTCCCAAGTACTTGTATGGGTCCGTCCATAACTGTGGAAACAGGTCTTACCGCTTTAGTATATTACTTCAGCAATTGTCTCCGAACACATTGAATTGGCAACTTCACGATGCTCTTGAAGTACATCACATTATAAATCTGGTGCCTATGTAATCTTTCACCAGATGTTCTTCAACTACCTCAACTAGACATGTTTAATAGATATAGCAGATGAACAAACAGCATAGACAATAATATCCATTTTTGATTTGACTTTTTTGAAGTCATCCATCAAAGCTGCAAATAAATTAGGTAGACTCAAACCAAGGGGAAAAATGATAATAGCATACAAACACAATCAGCATACTGCATGTTTTTGTTCATTCTCTTTAATTTGTATTTTGGTCAAAGAATGTGAATAGGGGCAATCAGATGCATCTCTCTGTCTCTCTCTTTCTCTCTTTCGGTGAACTTACCATATCAATGATTTCAGAAAGCACAATATGCAATACTCCTTAGTGGAACTCCTGCTTTATCCCGACCAATTGAGCTATTTAAGCAGGTACTTTTGCATGTCACTTTATAAGTTATATGTCACCGTCAAAAAAGAACAATTGGAAGTTGTATGCTAATCATTCTGTACAAATTGTGCTACATTTCACAGCTGGAAGCATTGTATCCTGATGTATATAAGAATGTTCATGAATATGGTAACCGATATTGCAAAGGTGTAAGTGAAAAGTCCCTTTGAATTAATAACCTGTATTGTATAGTTATTTAGTGTACAGAGGTTATATGCAATGCTGCTTCTTTCATTGATTTTTCAGGGGATCTTTGGAGTTTATCAGGGTGCAAGTAACCATGAAGAATTGCACAATTTGATGAAGGCAACTGTGATGATCCGCAGACTTAAAAAAAATGTTCTTTCTGAGCTTCCTGTGAAGCGCAGGCAGCATGTAGTTTTCTTGTCTTTTATGCACATCTGTGGCTGGCCTTTTTTTCATATGTGGAACTCTACATTTAACCTTTTCCGTTTAGATTGTAGTATGCTAGTATATGATTGCTCTTTTCCCTTGTAGTTACTGAGTGCTTTGAATTTGCTCCAAGAATTTAAAAGAAAAGAAAAAAGGAAGTTTGATCTGGAGCATCAATGGGATGCAAGAACTTGGTCTGAAGTTATAATTTTGGATTTTTTTTTTTAGCAAAATTTTTGGGGCATGTAGTAAGTGAAATGCTGTCTAATTTTTTAGAATTTTTGGAAAAAAAACTTGAGATATGCTTTTTATTGGGTTTTGTGAAAGTGGTTAGGAAGAATAAACACTTGTTCGCATAATAATTTTTTAATGTCTTTTGTATTGGTTTTGTGAAAGTGGTTAGGAAGAATGAACACTTGTTCGCATAATAATTTTTTAATGTCTTTTGTATTGGTTTTGTGAAAGTGGTTAGGAAGAATAAACACTTGTTTGCATAATAATTTTTTAATGTCTTTTGTATTGGTTTTGTGAAAGTGTGTAGGAAGAATGAAAAGCTGTTTGGTTAAAAAAATTTAGATGTTTGTTGAATTGGTTTTGTGAAAGTTGTTTGGATTTTTGTTTTGTTTAACAAAAACTGAGGCAAATGATTGGATGAAGAAAAAAGTGAGGGATGAGTTAAAAGATGTTTGGATTGAAAGGGAAAAATATCTTTAATTATTTAAAAAAAAAACCTTAAATCAATCATACCCTTAGTAATGCTCAATCAGAGTATTTCTCTCTCTACTTGTGTGTGGTGTCTCCTGTGTCCATGGGAGGACGTGTTTGAACAGGTGCACTTGAATGCAATGGTCACACTTAAGTATGTATGTTTTTATGCATTTTGCGAGTACTTGTCCTCGAGATCGTTGTATGGGTGACAAGATGGAAAATGCTCATCTTTGTGGTTCCTGTGTAAGATTTTACCACATCTTCTTAATTGATTATCAGGTCTTCCTTGACGTGGCTGAGAAGGACATGAGACAAATCAATGCTTTATTTCGTGAGGTAATTGAGCTCATTGATGGTTTGGTTTTAACTTGAAATTGATCACTTATGAGTAGCACTGTGGCTGGTTTTGGAAATTTGGTTGATTTTTGCCTAATAGCTACGTTTCACCAGTTGCATGGTAGATGTCAAACAAGTGGAACCAGTTTCAGTAGTTTTTTATTACATTTTCCAGGATCAATTTGATTTATCCAATTTATCTGTTTGCTTCTGGGTTGAGGATACTTTATTTTTGATAAGTAAAAAGATATTTTATTGATATCAAAATAGGCATAGCCCAAGTACACAGGAAGAATACATGTGATTACACCTAGTGAGGAACTAGAAACGGATACAAGGAAACAGATATGCTACACCTAGTTACCCATAAAAAAGATCCATTACGAGCTCTCTCTCCTCCCTCCCCCCCCCCCCCCTTTCTCTCTCTTCAATGATATGTTATCTATAGGAGCTGCTCTCACATGGATACCTATGGGGGTAAGAGTCGACAAAGCTGGTGACTTTCACCATTTTTAAGAGCTTAGGTGAAGGATGGGGTATTTGAAGGTTGTGCTCGTTGAATAAAAAAATATTTGAGATTTCAATTGAAAGTGCTCATTATTACGCGTTATAGAGAGATGTAGGAAGGTGACTAAAGAACTTTTACTGGGCAGACCAATTGTATCCTGGTTGCAGAAACATTAGAACAATGTTCCAGGTCGGATGGTGATAAGGAGTTAATAAGAACATCCAACTTAGGCAGCAGCGCTTTTCTTGTACAGAGATCCTCCAATGCATTTGGTAGATACTTGACTATAGTCGAGAATAGAGGTGGTGGGAGAAACAACCTTATCATCATCCCTGAAGAAGTGGAAGGCAAGGGATGGAGGAAGATGGCTATGGAACTGCGTGGGCTATGTGGCAGTGCACATGCTGTGCAAAAATGAAGCGAAGGAATAAGGAGGGGCTGATATGTCCAAAAGGCAAATGAGTAAGGGGACATGTAGGGGGTTGATGACTAAAACATATGCAGAGGCTGTCTCATACTCAGTGCCAGTCATCAACGGCGACGCATTAAAAATTGAGACATCACACTGAGAAGGGATGAAGCGCCAGGGGAGGAAGTGCAGTATAGGTATATCCAGGAAGGACAAAGATACCGTTGGTGAGACTTGCATAGATAGCACTTTGGCGTCGACAACCACTAGAGGTTATGCAAGAAGGGATGGTGACCCTCCGACAAAGGGGTGCAACGTAGAAAGAGTCACTCTGCACAAACTTAGAACAGAGTTGATAGAATTGAGAGAGACGGTTAGTGACGGGTAAACAAGGAATGGGTTAGGTTATGGGCTGGGGCCAAAGTTTTAAATTTCATACCGTACCTACTGCTATAGCCGGTATTTTTTGTACTAGAATAGTGACCGGTACAGAAAATGCATTTGTTTCGTGCCAGGTCAAATACCGGCGGTATCGGTGCATTTCTGTCAATACCGGCCGGTTTTCAACGTACCGGCCTGTACCGGTATTGGCCGAAATTCTGATTTTTTTCATAATTCTCACTCCAATTCTCACATCTGAAGACTATTTTCTTTACCTTTTTTTTAATTACTTTTTCTTGAGGACTAAAAATCAAATCCCTACTTACCTTTTCGTGATAAAGATGAGTATTTTCTTTAAATAGTTGGATTGAGAACTTACAAGTATTATTGAGTTTTATAAATGTGTTTTAACTTTTTAAAACTTGTATTGATATTATCTTGAAATATAATTTATACATATATAATTAATTTATTATATATAGACTATCTTGAAATGGTACTCGAAACGATATCGGTATCGAAATATTTCGTTCTAGTGCCTTAACCGAAACGACCACTGAGATGGTATTCAAAACTTTGGCCTGGGCTCAAAGCAAGGGAAAAAATTGAAGGAAACTGTGGGAAAGAAATTTGTGGGCCTTGGTGGTACAAGGCCCTCGTGGGTTGAAAAGGGAAGTGGCAAGCCCAAAGTCCTAGGGGCCTTTTGACCCAAAACTTACCAACAGATCTAAGGCCCAAAACTTAAAGGGCCTTAGTGACACAAGACGTTGTGGGCATTTCTTGCTTCGAACCAGGATCATTGTCTGGCGTAGCACACCAAATATCAGAGAAACAGAACTCACCTACGGGGACTATATAGAACTAGGGGTGGCAAATCGTGTTAACGAGTCGTGTCAAGTCCAGTATATTATACGATATGGGTTAACCTGAACACGACCCGTTAAGCTTAACGAGTCAGATTTCTAAATTGTAACACGACCCATTAAAATAACAAGTTGACACAACACGATCAATTTTGACCTATTATGAATTAATTAAAAATATATCGGCACAACACAACCTATTTATGTAAATAGGTTGAATTAACCCAAATAATCCATTTGATCTAATTAACATAATTTCACATAAAAGTTAAAATCACAATATTTTCCAAATATATAAAACTAGCTACATAAGTCCAAGATTACAATCCAAACAATAACACCAAAATTACAATCTAGAGTAAGTGTAGGAGGTGGTCACTTGAAAGAATTAGCTCAACTGAGAATTGAGAGAGAGTGAGGGTCGGTGAGAGAGTTAGGAAATACAAAATAGGGTTAGGGTATTTTTGTTTTTAGGTTAAAAAGGATATAATTATAATTGAGTAAAAAACTTACTGGGTTTAGATGGGTCACTAAGGGGGTCAAGCGGGTTGACTTGTTAGTGACATGTTAATGAATCGTGTCTTAATGTGTCAACTCATTTTGACTAGAACTTGTTAACATCAAACTTAACCCCGCTAATTTTGTATCATATTCGTGTTGAGTTAACAAGTTGTGTCACATATTGCCACCCCTATATAGAACCCACCAATGGATGAAGGCGAGTTGAGGGGTAGTGTCCTGACGACGAAATGGCGGCACCGGCGACAAAACATAATGATGGTGGGGGCTATGGAGCAAAACATAATGACGGTATTTGAAGCAGAAAGTTAAGCTTGGGAGCCGTAGATGGTGAAGAACACCATGAAAATATCGCCGGCAAGTGAAAATATGGGTGTATACAACTCTTAACTCAGACTTGGTTTCTATGATCTGCATGTGAACAACTAGACTCCCACTCTCCAAGGTGTCACAGACTTGTTTGCCGGATGCTATAGAGTCCTTTACTGTCATCACTCCGATGAAAGTGTTGCTGGAGAGCGAGAATGAGGAAGATTTTTCATGGGGAATGCGTGAGGAAGCTAGATTCCAGTTGGATTTCACACTCTTACCAATGGTGATTCCTTGCCATTTTACTCCTTCAATTAGCTTATGGGTTGAGGATACTTACTATATAAAACTACCCATTAGGCTTGGGCCCACAAGGGTAACAAGCGACAAATCCGCTCGTTACCCCGGTCGCGCGGGCGGGTTTCAGTTTAAAATTATTGAAAGCCCAAACTGCCCACCTGCTTATCACCCTAGATACACACCCAAATACACACATGCACACTTAGTAAACAGCCCTAAAGTTCTAAGCTTCAACTGGAATGGGCACTAGAACGGAATTCAAAACTTTGATCCCTACTACCCATTACTTATTTGATAATGTTGAAAAGTGGATTCAAAGACCTTAGAAGACTGAGCGAGCAGAACATTTTATCCTATAATTTTTTTTTTCAGTTCACTTGTTTTCTCCTCAAATATTTAAGAGGTTATGTATTATTTTCTTCTTCTTCTTCTTCTTCTTTTTTTTTTTCACAAATAGACATAGCTTGAGTACACGGGACATATACAAGAGCAACACGTAGGCATGATTGACTAGGGATATTATGTTGGGGAGAAAAAATGAAACTTCTGAAATTTTGTTGTTTGATTTTCACAGTTTGGTTTTCCCTTGCTTGCATGCTTGTTCTTATAAATGGCTCCCATTTTTCTTGAAGTTCTATTAGTATTTAGGATCTGGCTCTAATGGCTAATGTCTTTGCCATATTGTTACACAATAGTATTTTCTGTTTTTCCCTATATATATATATATATATATATTACTATCTCCTAGAGGCAAAGTAACGAAGTATATGCATGGTCTTCATTTATAGTAAGTGGTTTCTTAAGTTACCTTGAAGCTGTAGTTTGTTTGCTGAAGGGAAAAAAGGACAGCAGAACACCACTTGTGTTGACGTTTTGTTTTGTAGCTGGAGGTGCTAAAAGGCAAAATTAAGGCCTGCAAATCACAAGAGGAGGTTGAACCCCTTAAATTTGCTGAGAAGAATCTTATTAACAAGGTATTCATCTCAGATTTGACTGTCACTTAGTTGCGGGGGATAATATGTTGAAAAGGTTGCTAGTATCATATACTTTTATTTTCTTAATTATATGCAAAGGGTGTATCTTTATCTCAATTCTGATCAAATCGTAGTGGCATTTTTTTAATATTTGAATTATCTACTTCTTACATCTGTCACTCTTTTATCGGATTCTAGATATATACTGATTCTGCTGAAGCCAAAATTCCTGCGGTCCTAGATTACCTGGGAACTGTCATTGAGGTACTTATACCTTGACACCGCCCCTTCCTCTATTCACTCGTCTTCTTCCTTTGATTAAAAGTATTTAACTGCATAAATCTAGGAGGATTGAATTTACTCAATGATGACCTAGAAATGGAAGATAGGATCAGATTCTGGTGGCATGGTTAGTCTATGCATGTGTTTTACCTAAATACCAGCGACCTTTTAACATATTATGGTAAATATATTGAAAAGGTCGCTAGTATCATATATTTACCTAGAAAAGGTAAATATGTTGAAAGGGCCTGCATAATATGTTGACTGTCAGTTGCGGGGCATAATATCAGATTTGACTCTCTCTCTCTCTCTCTCTCTCTCTCTCTCTCTCTCTCTCTCTCTCTCTCTCATCAAGTTGTGTAACTGCATGCTTTTAACATGTCTGGCATTCGTACTGAAGTCTATGGGACATATTTGTGCAATTCGTCTTTGCCTGTTTCGCATTTCACTACTTGTGGGAAAGTGCTACAAACAAATGTGGGATTAAGTATTTATCTTATAATTCAGTGAAGGGTATCTTATTATGTGTTTTAACCTTGTCATATAATGACTTGCAGGCAGGGTGTAAGTTCCTAATATTTGCACACCATCAGCCAATGATTGACTCTATACATCAGTTTCTTCTTGTAAGACCACTTATAATTTTATTAAACTTCCCCCATGATTGATCAAGGCTCATAAAATTTGCAAAAACTACAGAAAAAGAAAGTGGGTTGCATTCGAATTGATGGCAGCACCCCCCCAGCATCAAGGCAAGCTTTGGTTACAGATTTTCAGGAGAAAGAGGCTACCAAAGCAGCAGTAGTACGACAATTTGCTTCATTTATTTGTTGAATGTTTTCTCTCTTCAATCTTCTGTTGACATGCAATCTGGTATTAAAGCTATATTTTGATTCCGAAGTTTGAATCTTTAATTACCATTGTGCAGCTATCCATCAGAGCTGGAGGTGTTGGGCTAACTTTGACAGCTGCAAGCACCGTTATTTTTGCAGAGTTGTCTTGGACTCCAGGTGATCTGATTCAAGCTGAAGATCGTGCTCACAGGATTGGCCAGGTAAACTACAGCGAATTGACTCTTAAGAAGCTTTATGCACATTATTTCAGACTTATCATTTGTATATGCTGTGTGTAGTTCAATACAGTTTTTGCTAGACAGGGTGTAAGAATCTCCAGGGGTCCATAAAAATGTGAGGATTATAAGCTCTGTACTGGGAACCAGGATGATATCATATGTCTGTCAATAATGGGCTTATGTTAGTTTTGGTCATTCTGATATTTTTTTTATTTTTTTATTTTTATTTTTTTTATGTCTGGGAACCTCTCCAAGGTAGGGTAAACCGGGGTCCCATACACCACACCCTCAGAAGTTTTCCTACACGGAACTGGTTAAATCACTGGCTTTTCACCTGGGGGTGTGGTTCCAAAGGATTGTTTGCACCCATGAGGTGTTGAAGCTTGGACCTTGAAGGGAGTGAGACCCCAAGACCAAGGCATTCACTACTTGGGCCAACCCTTTGAGGTTATTATAAGAAAGACTAGACATTAGCTCTGAAGAAAAAGTATCATGATTGGATTGTTCTTGTCAATTTGTGCTTAATGGCGCTAATTAAACAGCAGCACTTGCTTCTAATTTAGCAATCCTCCTAGAGCTGTTGCATCCATTGGTGAAATCCAGGATTCAGTTTACAGACATTATGATAGGTGGCTGTGAAACAATGTTGATCAGAACTATTTCTAGGGTTGGGCTTTGACTCTGGCAGGGTCGGAATCCACAACTCTGATCTCCGATTCCGTTTGAAGTCAGAGTCAAGTTTGGACTTCAACTCCACTAGGCATCAGAGTTGGGGTTAGTTCTGTCTTATTGGAGTCGGGCCAACATTGTAGTCCAGCACTGCAGTTGGAAAATGCAAGATCCAAAAAAACCGATCATGGGTAAGTCAAACTCACCCATGGAATCCAAAAACTCATTCATCAGTCTAATTGAGTACTTGAATTACCAAATAGAATACAAATAAAAACCCAATATTCAAGATTTCCTCCAAAGTCTTACAACTGATAAATAAAAACATTACCAAAGAAACTACAAAACCAAACACCAACCTCAATCAAAATCTCCTCTAGAGTTTCACAACTAACAAGTGTAAAAATTTATCAAACCTAAGTGAATAAATAAAAAAAAAAAACTTGAATCGTAACTCAATAGAGCTTTAATCCAAGTTCAAAATCACGAAAATCTAGAAAAATAAAATTGAAAAAAAAAAAAAAAAAAAAAAAAAAACTGAAAAGCTTACAAATCAAGTGGGTGAATGGGTCGGTTCGGCTTTCTTGGCTAGCTTCTTCCTGATCATGAAGGTTTTATGATGGCATTTTCACTGTAGGAAGTGATGGCTGAGATTCATTGGGAGTTCTAGAATAGAGATTTAAAGTAGGACAATGGAGAGATAAGTGAGGCAAATACGTGTTTCCTCTGATTTAGTATTTACACATGCGCAAGTGCAAATATCCAACAACACTTGCTTGATAGTCTCTCGCTTTCCAGATGGAACAGGAAGCATCTTGAGTGTTGGAATTGTGGTCATAGTGCTAATTTTAATTTTTTTTTTTCTCGTGTATTTGATGTTCTCTTTTGATTGTTGTAACACCCGGCTCTCTAGGTTTAAGAATAAAATCATGTTTAAAAATTCTCGGGAGAATGCTCTACTGAATTTTGACTTAAAAATATTTTCTTTTATTATAAAGGAAGCACCAGATACAAAGATTTTATAAATAAAATAATTCTTTATTAAAATATTGAGATCATAAAAGAGAGAGTGTGGAAGCATTTATTAAAATTTCTCAAAATTCGTGCCATAAAAATCATAACTTAAAATCTTTGTACATGGTCTAGGCTACTATGAAGCCTCCCTAGACTTAGTCTTATCCTGTAGCTCTATCGTCATAATTATCCGAACTTAGGGTGGTTTAAAAACATAAAAACAAAATAAAATGAGTCGATGACTCAGTAAGAAATTCATCATAACGTAAACATACTTAACATAAGATTTTTTCATATAACATTTAACGCTGAACTTAAAATCATAATAATTCATGTTGATGCTTATGCTATGTATATGATTGATTTATCTGAATTAACTGAATGATCTGACTTATATAGTTGGCCAACACACTTAACCCTATGTGCAAGGTTGTACACTAACTTCCCCTGTTGCAGTAAAGAAAGCCAACTGTGCAGTACTCTGACGTATTACGGTGGACCACGCTTGAGTCCGTGGCTTGCACGCCCGTCCTAAAACTGCATTGGTACCATACATTTGAATGACCATCTGATTAACTATTTTGAGCTTATCTTACACTTGATTTTATGAAAGCTTACGTGTCTTATGCAACATGATATGCATAATACATACATAACTATAATAAGCAGAATGAAACATGATGAATGACTTTCTTGAAAATATCACATGTATGGTACATAAATATTGGCTCCGAAAGAATTGGCTTTAATAATATCATATACAACTAGCTAACATATGTTAATCTTAATTTATGATCAAACTACTTACCTTGTAGTGTTGCTTCCAAAACTTTCCAACACAATTGACCACGGTGTTGGATTGGAAGGTTTATGGTTATTTTTTTTCAAATAACATGGGGTAAGGTGATAGCTCCTGCTTTAGAACAATGGTCACACTAAGCAGTATTCTCTTCAGGTGAGAATAAACCACAATTGGATAACTGATTTCGATGCCCTTCATTGATAATTCTTGGCTACTTAAATAAGCAAAGCCACGTACAAGAATGCCGAAATAAATGACACATGCAACTGCTAATAGCTAGTAACCGAAAACCCATTACAAGCACAAAGACACTTAACAACAAAAAAATAGAGCATACTAAAATAACGTGCAGAAAATAGAGTACACAAACTAACGAACAAAACAAATATGCAGAGAACATCTAACTGCCGCTAACCCAGTCCATGCAGCATGCATGCGAAATCCTTACATCCAACGATCCTCACGTCCAACCTCATCCCTGATATTTGGGATTTGGCTTTAGGCCTCTCTTCGAACGATGTGGCGTATCAATAACAGCCCCCCCCCCCCCCCCCCCCCCCCCCCCCCCCAACCCAAAAAAAAAAAAAAAAAATCAAGTGGACTCTTGTCCTCAAGGTCCACAGATGGAAATTGCTCATGCAACAGCTGGTTTGTCTCCCAGGTGGCCTCTTTTGCTGGTAGATGCTTCCACTGAACCAAGCTCTCTTCTTCAAATTTATTTCCCCGTTTGACCTAGCGAGTGTCCAATATGTCTTGAGGTTCCAGTATAATTATACCGTCATCTTTCATTGGTGGCAGTTCTTTAGAAGGCACCACCAGATCTCCCATGAATGTTTTTAGCAGTGAAACGTGGAAGACCGGATGAATTCGAGCTCCTTTCGGCAGCTGAAGCTTGTATGCAACCGCTTTGATTTTTTGCACTATTGGATATGGCCCATAAAATCGACTAGCAAGCTTCTAGTGGACTCGTTTGAAAATTGATTGCTGCCTATAGGGATTCAACTTGAGAAACACCATATCACCCACTTCGAAAGTCACATCCCTCTTTTGATCCGCTGTCTGCTTCATGCGATTAATGGTAGTCTCCAAATTCGCTTTTAGTTGACGCAACAACTCATCTCTGGACACGAGACTCTGATCTACCTCATGCATCGAAGAATAACTACTATGGTAATTGGGAAGGAGAGGAGGCAAACGACCATACAATGCTTGGAATGGAGTCATTCCAGTAGATGCATGGTATGTTGTATTATACCATAGTTCAACCCAGGGAATGTAGGTGCTCCATTTGCGTAGCCATTGATGAACAAAGGATCGAAGATATTTCTCGACACAATGATTGACCACTTCCGTTTGTCCATCGATTTGCGGATGATAGGCGGAGTTGAGTTTCAATTGAGTACCTGACATTTGAAAAAATTCCTGCCAAAATCAACTAACAAAGATTGGATCCCGATCACTAACGATCGATTTAGAAAGGCTATGCAACTTGATAACCCCTTCCACAAATTTTTCAGCCATGCCCTTAGCAGTAAATGGATGGGTTAAAGTTAAGAAATGTGCAAATTTACTTAACCTATCAACGACTACTAAGATTGTATCCTTGCTGTGGGATGCCGGCAAACCTTCAACGAAGTTAAGAGTAATATCATCCCAAACTTGGCATGGAATGGGCAAAGGTTGTAGGTATCCAGCAGGAGAAAGTGTCTTAGACTTCATTTTTTGGCATTCCTCACAGTGCTTGACATACTCTTGGACAGCTTGGTGCATTTTAGGCCAATAAAATTGCCGAGCTAGGAATTTGAATGTCCGTAATACTTTTGAGTGCCCCCCAATTTTGGTGTTGTGTGCCTCATGCAGCAACATAGTGCGCAGCGTCTCACATGAAGGGATCACCACCCTTTCTTTAAACATCCAAAGTCCTTGGCGCTGTGAATATGGTCCTTTAGGTTGAGACATGGCCATCCGATCTATAGATTGAATATAAGAATCCCCTTCGTAAGCATCTTTGATCTCATCCCACAAGGTTACAATGGCTATGTGTAGATGATGAAGTATTGGACTGTTTGGCTTGTGTGAGAGGGCGTCTGCAGCTGAGTTCTCGTGGCCCGGGCAGTAAATAATTTCATAGTCGTAGCCCATTAATTTGGCTACCCACTTTTGCTGCTCCGGCGTCGCCACACGTTGATCCAGAAAATACTTCAAGCTGCGCTAGTTGGTTTGGATGAAGAATATCCTTCCCAATAAATAAGGTTGCCACAAGTGTATGGCCTCCACAATTGCAAGCATTTCCTTGGTGTAGGTTGACCACGATTTTTTTGTAACTCCAAGTGAATGACTCATATAGGCAATGGGCTTCCCTTGTTGAGTTA
Organism: Carya illinoinensis; assembly: GCF_018687715.1. Lineage (NCBI taxonomy): Eukaryota > Viridiplantae > Streptophyta > Magnoliopsida > Fagales > Juglandaceae > Carya > Carya illinoinensis. The sequence continues at coordinate 37,010,110 of NC_056752.1, forward strand.
AGACTGCGCCAATCCCCTTTCCTGATGCATCGGTTTCAATGGTGAAAGAATCATTCAAATTAGGCATAGCCATGGTTGGAGTAGTGGTCATTGCTTGCTTAAGAGTCGAGAAGCTCCGAACTTTCCCTTTTTGAGTAGGTTGGTGAGGGGTCGAGCGATGATGTCTTAATTTTGAACGAACTTCCTGTAGTATCCTATTAAGCCTAAAAAACCACATAATTCAGCAATATTGTCATCAACCTTCACCCCTTGAGGCGTGATGATATGCCCCAAGTACTCCAGTTCTTGCTGATCGAAAACACACTTGCTTCCCTTAGCAAAAAATTTATGCTTCCTCAAAATCTCCAAAGTTTGTTCAACGTGCCTCACATGCTTATCCCAAGTAGAACTATATATGAGAATATTGTCAAAGAAAACCAAAATGAACTTTCGAAGGTGAGGTCGGAATATGGAATTCATGATGGCCTGGAATGTAGAGGGTGCATTACAAAGGCCAAAAGGCATTATGAGGTATTCGTAATGGTCATTATGAGTACGAAAAGCAGTTTTAGAAATATCGGGAGAATTTACTCTTGGTGATATCCGGCCTGCAACTCCAGTTTCGTAAAGTATGTGGCACCATATAATTCATCCAACATGTCATCTGCTGTCGGAATGGGGAAACGATCCTTGATGGTGGCATTATTAAGCGAGTGGTAGTCCGTGCAAAATTGCCAACTACCATCTTCTTTTTTTTAACAATTAGTACTGGTGAAGAAAATGGACTAGTGCTAGCATGAATATGCTCGGAATCCAGCATCTCCTTAACCTGCCTTTCGATTTCTTCTTTTTGGAAATGGACATATCTATTGGGGTGTACATTAATTGGTTCGGTGCCTTCTTTAAGTGTAATGCAGTGATCTACCTCGCGCATAGGTGGTACACACGAGGGTTCTTAGAACACTTCCTCGTACTTCTGCAATACCCGTTGCATGTCTTGATGCTTTACGTCAAAAAACTACACTCAGTGAGGTGTCCTCCGTGGTCGACGGAAAGCATACCATAAACAACGTATGGCCCCGTCGGCAATCCTTTGAGATCTCTTTTAACGTAGCCTCCTGAATAGCTTGCTCACCCAGTCCTTGCACCCTTCGGGCTTGATTATTCCAGATGAAGTCCATGGTTAATTGCTTCCAATTATAAACCACGGAACCCAGCATTTCCAACCATTGGATGTCCAGCACTAAATCAAGACCTGATGAGGGCAGAGAGAAGAGGGTGAGGTAAAACTCATTGCCTTGTAAACTAACCAGTACCTTATTAAATCGCCCTTGACACTTCAGCCGTTCGCCATTAGCCACCAAAACAATGAGCGGTTCCGTTGGTACTATTGGTAAACACAGCGTGCTTGCCAAGTGTTCATTGATGAAGTTGTGTGTAGATCCACTGTCAATCAACACCATCACCTCGTGAGAGCCCATCGTTGCTGTCATACGCATTGTTCTCGGGGCAGTCCATCCTGTCGGTGCGTGTAAAGTGATTTCGGGCTCCATTTCAGGTTCTTGCACCGCTCCTGTGTTTCCTTCTTGGTCAAACTCCACTTTTGTTGATCAGCGACGTCCTCACAGACCACATTACCAGCACCTGCGTAACCCTCCAAGAGTAATAGTTGAGGCTTTTGGCATCGATGCCCAGTTGTAAATTGTTCATTGCGGTTAAAGCAGAGGCCTTGCACTCTTCTCCTCTGCATCTCCTCCCAAGATAAACGCTTGATTGGGGCGGTAGGTGTAGCAAGAGTGACACAAGTGGCTTGTGGAAGAGCTAGAGGAGCTCTTGCCAGTGGTGGCCACATGAACCTCCACTGGTGTGTGAGCTGATCATCTCGCATCCTAGCCAAGTTAATGGCATCCTTGAGGGATTGCGGTTTAAACATCCAAATCCCATCATCAATTTTAGTCTTTAGGCCTCCCATGTATGTCCCCTCTAACGCCTTGTGTGTCCATCCTTGAACCCTGTTGCCGAGCTTTTCAAACTCGTGCTGATAGTCTCTCGAGGTTCCTAGTTGCCTGACCTGGGAAAGAGCTTCGTCGAAATCTTCACACTCTAAAGGCCCAAAGCGAGCCCAGAGTTTGTCTTCAAAATTTTCCCACGAGAGTATGCGTCCATCATCTCGAAATGTTCGGCGTATCCACTACCACCATTGGTTGGCCTCTCCTTCTAAGTGGTAAGAGGCCAGTGAAACTTTCTGAGCTTCAGGAGTACCTTGGAACTCGAAAAATTGGTTCACATGATTGAACCACTCCGTCGAATCATCTCCTGAGAATTTAGGAAACTCAAGCTTTGCTGTTTTGGATGGGACAATCTGCTGCCCCCCATTGTGGCCATCATGTTGATGATTGTTGTGGCTTGAAGATTCCTAGTTTGAAAGCAAGACATCAGAGAGGCGATTGAGAGTTTCTTCCAAGTGATGAAGCCTGTTAGTCATGCCTGTGCAATCCATCCTGCACTCCACCAAGCCCTGTCTCCAACTGCTCAATACGCTCCTTATTGGTTCCCATAACCTGGCTCTGAGGCCATTTATAGGTCCCGCTTCAGAACAATGGTCACACTAAGAAGTATTCTCTTCGGGTGAGAATAAACCACAATTGGATAACTGATTTCGATGCCCTTCATTGATAATTCTTGGCTGCTTAAATAAGCAAAGTCACGTACAAGAATGCCGAAATAAATGACACATGCAACTGCTAATAGCTAGTAACCAAAAACCCATTACAAGCACAAAGACACGTAACAACAGAAAAACAGAGCATACTAAAATAGCGTGCAGAAAATAGAGTAGACGAACTAACGAACAAAACAAATATGCAGAAAACATCTAACTGCCGCTGACCCAGTCCACGCAGCATGCATGTGAAATCCTTATGTCCAACGATCCTCACGTCCAACCTCATCCTTGATATTTGGGATTTGGCTTTAGGCCTCTCTTCGAATGACGTGGCGTATCATAAGGAGATATTTATAGAGAGATTTGGGAGAGGGTGACGACCAGTTTGAGTTGGACTCAGTTAAAGAGTTTTAACTTGAAAAATGACTTGTAAAGTTGTAGTCCTGTTGGATTAGGATGCCGATAAGTTCGAGTTCGAGTTGGACTCAGTCACGCTCATTCAAGAAGAGAGTTTGAATTTAAAAACTTGATCTAGTAGTTCATTCAATGTACGATTGGCAATGACTGAACTGGGTAGAGGAGTTCTATTAGTGATAATTTTAAATTGAAATAAATTTCTAATAGCTAATCTTTAAATTCTAAAAGGAGTAACTCGTTTAATAAATAATAAATGAGATTTAACCTAGTTATTTAGTCTAATTAAAACTCCTAATCAACCTCAATAATTTTTCGCTTGTGAGCTTATCGAATATGGCCCATTAAATATAATTTAGACCCAATAAAAATTATTACTATCTCGACCTTATAATTATTGGGCTAGGTCGTTATAGTTGTTTTGTGTATTTCTTATATATTTGTTCATTATTCAGTAACCTAAGAAGTCCTGTGCTACTCATGTTACATTAAGTCGTGTATTACTGAAGTAGGGTGGGTCTTTTTACTTTTGTTTCACCATGACTCTTTTCATCTTTAAGCCTATTAGCAGCACTTCTTTCAGGAAAATAGTATGAAATATGAATAGTTTCCCAGAGTTTGGACTCTCTTTCTGTTCTGAGGCTGATTGGGTTGGCCACTCCGTATAAACACGTGCACCTTGGCATTCCTCTGCATATGCAAGCTGTTTCTCCATTTTGTCATCAGCACTTGCCATTCTTTTGTTTCTGAAAAGGTCCAGCCAGTGTTTGCATTGTTCTTTGACATTTTTTTTTAAATGTTTCTAGGTGTCGTCAGTCAATGTATACTACCTGCTAGCAAATGACACAGTTGATGACATCATTTGGTATGTTCATTTGCAATTTTCCTTACAATGACTTCATTTCTATCTTTGTTGGAGTTTAATGGTCGAACAATGGCGATGAGTATGATCACTTAGTAACTTTGATCTATTAATTTTCCTCAGGGATGTTGTTCAGAGCAAGTTGGAAAATTTAGGACAGGTAATTTTCCCAAGAGCTCTGAGATTTTTTTTTACTGAATGTAGTAATAATAACAAATATTAGTAATAACAATAACATATGCAGTCACGGTACCGTGCTCTGACATGGAGAGGAATGAAGCAGCTCCATTCCTCTCCAGTAGTATTGGCTTGAAGTCATTAAAAAGCTTTAGAGGTCTTTTAGATTTCTAACTCTACCAGTAGTAATAAAGCAGGAGAGAGTGAGGCATATCTTTTGTGATCCGCAGTTGGGGATTAAGTTTAGTACTGGTTTATATAATACCCATATAATATATAAACTGATTTCAGTTCTTTAACAAATTAGATGCTCGATGGCCATGAGAAGACCTTGGAAGTTTCATCCAGCCAACCAAGAAGCAGCCCTGCAAAGCAGAAAACACTAGACTCTTTCATGAAGCGCTGTAATAGCACGGATGACGTGGAGGACTGGTCCAAGCTCAAACGTCCCCGGCACTAAGCTACAAGGCCTTTTTAATCGTGCCAATGTATCCTTGGAAGAACATGCACAGCATCAGATGTATAGGCACGTGCATATCGTCTTTCTGCAATTGCGGCGGTACGGTTCAGTTATCCCTAATGCTTTTGAGGTTGGGGATTACTACTTTTTGGTTCCCTAAAGGAAGAGGAACCCTCAAATTAGATTTAGGAGTCAATTACCAAAGCCATTGACCCGAGGCATGTAGATTTATTTAGTAGAAGCCTCTAAACAGATCAGAGGGTCTTGAAACGATCCTGGGCAGCTTTGTCTTCCATTTTTGTTGTAACTTTATTACGAAAGACTTAAGTATTGCTGATGTGAACATTGTTATTAGTAGTAGTCTATTTGCAGACAAGTATGGTTGTGAATTCTCTTTTATTGCAGACATGCATTTTAACAGAGTTCCACAAGGCAACATTTATAAGAGAATAATGCAAAAGAAAATATTGGAGAAAATTTAATGTCAAATAAACTTCATCACAACTGCAATCTAAGTATTTAGATTTAAACTATAGTATAAAAAGATCTCTATGAATTCAAGTCACAATGCAAACTTGCCATCGCATGCAACTGAATAAATACACACATCACTTATAAAAAGTTCTGTGAAGATGCTGCCGCAACCGCTGCCGGACCAGAGTCTTTCTGTTCATCCCCAAAGAAGTTAGCCACAATCACACCCACATCCTCCAATCCAACTCCGATACACAAGGGATTCAATGAAGTCCTAACAGAAACATCTGCCCCCTCGGCTTCACTGCCATAATCGCTGTTCAAAACCCTCACATTAGGGCCATCTCTACACTTGCCCAAGCATTTACAACCAACAGCAGCACCTTCAACACCGATTACCTTTCCAAATTCTTCCAACAATGCAGCAGCTCCTGATTTTTTACATTTATTACCCATGCAAACCTCAATCCTCTTTGCCGATGATCCAGTCACTGAGCTACATCTGTCATTATGGCCAAAGCTATTGCTGCTAGAACTGGCACCAATTCCAGTGCAGGGTTCTACTTCATTCTCTGATCTGAGATCCCCCAAACCATCTGACAGAACTGCGCTCCCTTCTTGGGTCAGCCTGCTAGGAAGGGTCAACGTTGTTCCATTTTCTTGAGAAACTAATTGAATTTCATCTAATACTGGTAGTGTTGCTTGTGCAAGAGGTTCACTTCTCAGGAAGCTCATGTCAATCACGTCCTCACATTCGCTGTCGCTTGATTCGGATGAAGATGATGATGATTCACAATCAAGCATAATATTCATTTGTCTGTCTTTAAGCTTGGCATTCTCTTGTTTCCTCCTTTCGTTCAATTCTTCCGCCGCTCTCAGATGTTGCAGTTGACTCATCAATACCTCTACTGCATCCTGAATAACACAAAATGGACATCTAAATTATAAAGCCGGTAGGTACAATTATCAGCAACACAAACTATATATTTCCTCTCAGCCCTGTGCAAGAAAAGCCAGATCATCTGGACATTGTTTGTGTGATTCTTCAGTTCCACCAAAACATACATACACAACACCATCGAAAAACGCAGGGGAAAAAAAGCTACTTCCTCCAAAAAAAGAACAAAATAGTTCCAAGAACCATGCCATTAAATTCACTATTAAAAAAAAAAAAAACCCTTAATTTATTTTCTTTTAAGATGTAACCAGTTTAAAATACTTTAAATAATGTAAAGCGGGGCAACCAGTACAACCAATTTGTATGATCAAAGCCGTAATGGAGGACAAGAGTCATAGTTATTAGTTAATTTGTTATAATTTAATCGAGCCGGATAAACTTATGTAAATGCCTCATCACTGAAAGGGATTGACATAAAACTGACGCAAATTCCGGATCAATCAGCAAGTAGCTCATGGGCTTCAAAATATCTCGTCGTACTTCGAGCTAATTAAACATAGAACCACCAAAAATACGATCGCAAAAGATTAAACAGAAGAAATCCCCAAGAAACAGTTCGAATCTAAACACCCAAATAATAAAAAATTAATATGTTATAAAAAATACATACCGCGATGACTTTCTGTTGAACATCAGCAGCCAACCCGTCGTGAGCATCCAAACCAAAGCCCATATCAGAAAACTTAGCCAGGTCCTCGGCCAGCCCCTTGAACAATTTCAACTTTTTCTTAGCAGCGAGCGAAGAACACGAATTCACACTCTTCTCCTTCTTCCCAGAACACATGGGGCTCACGTAATAGTATCGCATATGCCCGTTATCGCAGAACCCAGAATTCATGATCATAGCCCCATGCGCCTTTCTGGGTCTGACGCGAGCTCTAGACTGTTGAAAACCCAGAACCCGAAGCTTCCTGGAACCGACAGAGACGCAGGAGATAGACGGCTTGGAAGAGCGGGTATCGGTCTTACCGCCGGATAAGCACGGAATCCGCCGGAAAGATAAGCCGGAGACCTCCATCGCTTTGGCGGTGTAATCGCAGAGAGAGAGAGAGAGAGAGAGTTTGGAATTTGGAAGGACAAACTTGCGAACGGTGTCCAGTTGGTTTATACGAGTGGGGGAACGTGCGAATATGTTGCAAACGTGGGTGTTTTCTATTGGACAGATAATGACGCGGTTTCGCAATTGGAGGCTTGTGACAATTTTATGTTCGCCACGCCCTTTCGTCGTTTGGATTATGAACGCGGCCAACCTTTCACGTCGTGTAATTCTGTAAGCAAACCCGACGGTTCAGATGTGATCCAAGTGGTGCCACGCGTGGTGCCATGTAGGCACTTGAAAGTTTTGAAGAGGTGAATGGCATAAAGACGGAAATACACTCACCAAAACAGAAAAAAACTATTCATCATTTTCCTTTTTCTCGTCCTTTCAGTGATATTAGATAATAAATTTTTAAATAAAATATAATAATTAATTTCTAATTATCTAATATTATATTACGAGATTATAAAATTTACTCAACTCAAAATAATGAGTCATTTTATTTGTTATTGATAAATTTCAAATGAAAATCCTAGATTTTCATTCACATTCATTTAATTAATATATGATTTATGTTAACGGCCTATGGCTTGGTGTTACAAGAGTTATATCTCCTTAATAGAGATCATGGGTTTGCCCTCATCTCCCAATATATAAAAAAATATATATGTGATTTATTATTGAGCTATTTTATTCAGCATTCTTATACCATATATTACACATAATTTTTAATTTTTTCTATTTTATTTTTGATAAACTAAATGAATTTTTCTACTCATCATCCATACACCATACATTTGATAAGGAAAAAAAATTATATATAGTATATAGTGTAGGGATGGTAACTATAACTTTTCTTTGTTATTTTTATCCTTTTATTTTAATACTTAAATATATGTATATTTAAATAGAAGAGAAAAAAATTAATAAATTATATATTAATTTGATAGAACTGTGTGGTGTTAAGACTTCATCCTAGTATCCCTCTTTGGTCCACTAGAAGTATCAAATAAGAATGAGGGAAAGTCAATCCCCTTCCACGGTTTCAACTGTATTTCCTTGTTATTAAATGTGCAACTGTATTTCATAGTTAGTTGGTATCCACCGTTCAAATCTGTGAACAATTTGTTCACATCTAGGAGTATGACCTCCTATTTAATAAGGTTGGTTGCATATTCTTTCTCAATTATAAAAGCATAGACTTTAATTATAGAGGTGTAAAAAAATATTGGTCAACAGATAAATCGGACAGGACTTAATTGAACCGGTGTGTTTGGTCCAATATTGAGTTTGGTTTAAGTTTAATACTGGTTTTATTTTTTTTTAAATCGGTCAAAATGGGTCCGGTTCCGATTTTTCTTTTTCTAAAATCAGAAAAGATTAGACCAAACCGGCTCATATATATATTTTAATTTTTTATATTATATATAATTTTTATATATAATATATAATTATATATAAAATAGTTTTGTATTATATGATAAATTACTAATTAATATAATATTAAATTTTAAAATCTTATATCACTATAGTTTATTGTATTAATAGTTATACTAATATTATATAGTGCATATCAAAGGTTATATTAATACTATATCAATATATATTATAATATACTATAATATATCACTATAATCCATAATACAATTATAATATATATTATAATATACTACAATATATAATCACTATAGTATTATATACTATAATATAATAAATTAAAACTGAAAAACTAGACTGAAACGGACCGGAACTGGTAAAATCGGAAGAATCGGTTTAGGATGATAATTGGTGCGAAATTAGTTTTTGAAAATGTAAAATCGGTTTATACCGGTTCGGTCCCAAATTTGATCTAAAGTCGGACTAAACCGGACCGGTTACACCCTTATTTAATTGGATTTTTTCTTATGATGCTAATTACATTTATTAATGATACAAAAATTCTATGTGTAGTCACTTTTGCGTACTCTTTTGTGCACTCTACTAATGTGATTTGTTGCACATTTTTTTAATAAAAAATAATTGTTTTGGTCAATCATATCAGTAGAATGTGCAAAGAGTACGTAAAAGTGAGTGTATGTAGCAAAACTTTAACTGATATATAAAATTTTGAGATGTTGTCTATTCAAATGGCAAATATATGACATTGCTTAAAAATTTTCGATTGAAAATAACATAATCGAGAATAAATTCTAACATTACTCATTTTTTAAGAAGTGATACTACTATAATTATTTCACAACTCTATAATAATATTTTTAAAATTTAAAAATATCAAGTCAAAAGTAAAATTCAAAAAATTTTTTTATAAAAAAAATATTTTTATTGTATAGTTGTGTAATAGTAGTAACTTCATTTTCGTATTGTTTTTATTATACTTAAAATGGTTTGGATATCATGTTATTTTACTAATTATTTCATAAGTTTCAAACTGATAATACAAAGTAAGCTTCAGTAAACATGAAGCGGAGACTGAAGTACACTCCCACCGGACATTCTTTGGAGAGAAATACATGATTTACAAAAAATAAATATTATAAAAATAAAATTTACAAAGTAATGTAATTTGATATGGTAAGTTGATCGTAAATTTTTTTTATTGCCAAGTATATTTAATGTATCACACTAAATCACGTCAGTTTGTAAACTTTATTTTATACAATCTTTTTATAGGTTTAACACTTTATTTAAAGCAATAGTTATTTCAGGTAAAAGCTTTCGTTATATAAGGGTACTTATGCATGTGCCAATAATAGCTATGGGTCGTAGTCCCCATTAATTCAATGCAACAATAACTTTCTTTTTTCAACAAACTCACATCGAAATTAAAAGAGAGAATATAAGAGTTGAGATTGGGAGACCTTGAAAACCATTTTTACTGAAATTGCAATACATACAAAAAAAAAAAAAAAAAAAAAAAATTAAATGGGCAATGGGAAAATAAATTGGGTCCAGGCACTTTTTCCTAGGCCAAACCAAGGAGGGGCAACTATAATAGTGGTTATAAAATTCAACTGGTGGATTTGCCAAATGGTGAAAGAGGCACTATAACTATCAAGTCTAGAGTCGTTGAAGAAGATCTTCATGTCCTTTTATCCTAATTTCTCGATTAGGGAAATTTGAAACATAACCAGATAGTTAGAATCGAACTATCAAGGTTGTTGACGGAGTTTTAGAGGAATTCTTGGCAAAGTTAGCATCTGAGCTATACTCACTGATGGAGATAGGGCAAAGGGACCAAGACTTGAAGGATTCAGCAGTGGGGAACTTAGCTGTGCTGCACGTGTGGTAGTCGGAGGCCAAAAAATACATCGACGCGTCAAAAAGTCCCACATCTAGGTGGCGCATGCAATCACGCGACGATCATTTTGCAACTCCACTGGTGTTTTGAAGATCGACGATTGACAAACATAGTGGAAGGCGCATGTGTGGCAATCCTCAAGCTAGAATGCGATGGATCAATCATTTCCAATCTGGTAGAAAGAGAGAAAAAACCAGAGGTAAACTGAAGAGAGAGAAAAAAAAATAATTGGAAAAGGTACTGTAGAGATTGAGGAGAAGAGGGAGGAGCCGTGCTTGTCCCTCGGTGAATGTGTTGGAGACCTCGGTCAAGCCTCCAAACACTAAGGGTTCGATCATCGCTTTGTTGCTCCTTTAGTGACCGATGAGACTCCTTTATTTGGTGTAGATCACGTGTAGCCCAATGGGAGCTTGGGTGAAGTGAGGCTAGGGTTTAATGGTGAAAAGTATGGATGGTGTTTGGGCTAGGTGATCACGGTTTGGGTGATGATGGCGCACGGCTAGTGACCTTGGGTGTGCTAGGCGCCACTTGTGTGCTAAGATTGGATGAAGGGTGATCTTGACTAGGGTTTAGAACTGAGTGAGTGGGGCTAGGTTGGATGAGGGGTTCGGCCAAGGCTTATGGGAGTGTGTTCGGCTAGGGCAAATGGGGTTTGTGAGATCCTAAAAGGTAGGAATTGTGAAATTTCTAAAGAATAGGATTTGAGATCTAGAGATCTAGGATTGCAAGGGTTGGCCGAAAATGGGTAGGATGGATAGAGAAAATGTGTTTTGGTGGGACTATGAGATTTGAGTGAGCCAATTAAGGAAATTGACCAATCAAATGATGAAGGGAAAAATGGAAGTGCGAAATTATAGGATCTAGGGTTTCGGCTAAGCCAAGGAGGCTATGGCCGAATTATGGGATGTGAGATCTAGGGTTTTTGTGGTTTTCTTAGCTATGGGAATTGATGTGGGGCGTGTAAGGCTTGATGGGAGGCTAGGGTTTTATGATTTGAGGCAATTGAAGGTAATGGAAAAGGCAAAGGGATAGACTGGCCGAAATTGATGTTTGAGAGATGGGATTCTTCAAATAACTTCCAAGAAATCTTATGAACATGTGAGAAATCACATGAATACAAGAGATCTAGCAGAACACCACAAATCCGAATTCCCCGATGGAGGATTTGGCCTCCACACTCCAAATCAAGCAACAAAATCTACAAGAATACAAAAAGAGAAAATGAAAATAACAAAGGAACCAAACAATTCTTGATTCATGAATTGCACAAGAAATTGAAAGGAAACCTCAATATATTAAAGGTTAGAATGAACCAACACTGATTCACGAATTGCATGGTGAAGATCTTCTCCTTTGGGATTCACGAATTGCATAGTGAAGATCTTCTCCTTGGGGATTCACGAATTGTATCCCAAAAGAGCCCAAGTGCGTGAAGCACCGAAAATGAAAATTCTCCAACCCTATGGTCGACCACTCAATAATCAAAATGCTAAAAGATCTTAATGAAATGTCTAAAGATCCTATTTATAGAGTTTACAAAGTGGAAACTCCCAAAAGGTCCCTAGGCAAAATAAAATAAAATAAATAAACAAATGAAATAATAATTAATCAAGTCTTTAAATAAAATAAATAAAAATAATAAAAATGATAATTTAGCCATGGTGGTCGTGGCATGCATGGCCCATGGTGGGCTAAGGTGGTGCATGGTCCATGGCTAGGCTAGTCATGGTCTGGTCCGCGACTTGTTGCATGGCGTGGCATAGTGCCATGTGTTGGTTTGGTGGTGGGTACGGCATGGCGCTGTGCATGGCCTGCTAGTGGAGGGCATGGCATGGTGCCAAGCCTAGGCCTGATGATGGGCACAAGGTGATGCCGTGTTGCTGTTGTGGTGCCCAGTCAAGTGGCTTGGGCGGTGGTCTTGCATGGTTCGGGTTGGTGGCCTGGGTGATGAGCATGCATGGCCCAAGCTGACGGTCTGGGCTATGGGGTCACAAGGCACGGGCTGGAGCCGTTCGTTGGTTGGCATTCCTGGTGGGTATGCCACTAGCCTCGCCTGCAACACACGGGCTAGAGCCATGCACTGGATGACATGCCTGTGAGGGCTCGCCACTAGCCTTATCTGCAAAGTACGGGTTGGTGCCTTGCGTTGGATGGCATACCTGTGGGGGCACGCCACTAGCTTTGCTAAGTGATGCAGGGGCACGTATGCATGCGCGCAGGTGCACGCTCAAGGCCACGCGCAAGCCTGCACACATGGTTTGCACACGCCCAGTAGCCTCCACGGTTGCCCGCTGCGTGTCATGGTCTAAGCCAAGGCATGCAAGCAAGCTAGTCATGTGACTTTCTTAACTCTTCATGAGTCGTGTCAAGGTGTGGTCCTGGGCAAATCTCCTGGGGGTTGTGATAGAATGTTTAGGGTGGATGTTGGTTAAAGATGTAGGTTGGGGTCTCAAGCTCTCTCTCTCTCTCTCTCTCTCTCTCTCTCACTCTCTCTCACTTCTTTAATCGCAATAACTGTAATTTATAGTAACCGATTTATACCATCTAGGCACTAGATGGTATAATGCAATAATAACTTCTTTGTTTTCTAAGCAAGTTTGCATATCAAAGATAAAGAAAACAATACAAACGTCTAAGGAGGGTCTTTTTCACTATCAATATACATAATACTAGTCTAAAATAATGCTACCAAACAAAGAGCTGGTAGCGGCCCATTGCACTACTAAGTGCACGAATCGATTTTGGAATCAATCAATTTTTTTGAAACTCCAATCTTTGTGAAATTTCAAAGAGTTTGCAATGTCTTTAGAGATTGGGGAGATTTTCCAAACAGCTTTCTCTTCATAGATAGAAGAAATAACTAACTAAGAGTCTCCGACTAATGAGATGGAAGGAGAATTTAGTTGCTTCACCATTTTGAAAGCCAACTTTGCTGCTAAAACTTCTGCAAACATTGGGGTTGTGGTAGGATTTTTCTCAATCCAAATTTCTATAACCTCCCATTTTGAGTTTCTACTCATTGCTGAAGTCGTTGAGAATGAATTTCTGACAGCAACATCGAAAGATATACAAATTTGATTTGTGAATGGTTTTTGTCATTTTTTCTCAACTTTAGTGTTGATCTTTTCTTGCCATGCCTGTAGATTTTTTTGGTATGAGAGGTTTAACTACTGCAATGCTTTGTGGCGAGAGAGCTTCGTTTGATTATGGACTAGATCGTTCCAGAGCCGCCATATAAAATCTAAAATCAAAACTGCAAAAATTTTGAAAGGTTGTTCTTCTTGGGAACTAAGGCTGAGATTTAGCTTTGGATTTAATATGAAAGGAAACCAGCCATTCATTGAATTTACAGCCAAGGAAGAGAGATTTAATGACCATCTACTTTGGCTCTACAAAATTCTAGTTATAGGGCACTCAATAAAGAGGTGTAGACGGGTATCTTCCTTTTCATCACAAAGAGGGCAATTAAATGAATGGATGCTTGAAATAAATCTTTTTAATCTCTCTCTTGTTGGAAGAATGTCCCAAAAGATTTTCCATAAAAAGAGCTTATGGCAGTCATGGATTCTAAGTTTCCATATCTTTCTCCATGGGATATTTGGAATGGCTATCTAGCTAGTGTTTGCAATATTGGAGGCAAGGTGGTGAGTAGATTTGACTAAGAATCTCCCATTTTGAGTTTTGGTCTAGATGGGACAATCCGATCTTTGAATTGAATGGGGTAAAGGTATTTTTAGAATTTCTTTGATGCTATCTTGTTGGAAAAGAGATAGTAATTTTGGAAGATTCCAAGAACTATTAGCCTAATTAATTAGATATGAGATTTTGAGAGTTGGCAAGATATCAGCTATATGTTTTAGGGGAAGAGGCTTGAAGTTTTTCAGAGTAGGTATCCAGGGATCGAGTCAAGCTCTCACAGACAAGCCATTTGTAATTTGGAAGCACATACCTATTTCCAGCAAGGGTCGGGTCTTAAGAATTCCTTTCAAAGGTTTGAGTCAGTGGCCTTTATAACTGCATTTGCAAAGGCACTTGTATTAAGATATTTCCTTTATAAAAACTTGTGCCAAATACCAGAATATGGTTGCCTAATTTCCCATCCCGTCTTAGCTAACAAAGCTACATTCATGTTTTCCATTAGTCGTAATCCCAAACTACTATCTTTTTTTGGTTGGCAAATAGTTTTCCAGGATTTCAGACAAAACTTGTACTTTTGGTCTTTCAAAGTTCCCCACCAAAAATTCTTGAAACTAGTATTCAGAGACTTATAAATTGACTTTAGAAGCATATGCGTTGACATTTGATATGTGAGAATGGAGCTTGTTACAGTTCTGATGAGCATAGTTCTACAAGATTGAGAGAGCATTTTTGATTTCCAACCTTTAAGTCTTTCGTTTATTTTTCTTAGCATCTCTTTGTAGTCCTATTTTTTGGATCGACTAAAACTTGTCAGAATCCCCAGATATATCATTTTAGATGTCGATTCTTTGTATGATAGATTTGCCAAGATTACCATTATTGTTGCATGACTAGTATTTTGAGTAATGAAAATTGAGGATTTACTTTGGTTTATGCGTTGACTTGACCAAGCTTGATATTTCTCTAAATTATTGTTGATGGCTTGAATCTACTTTTCCTTTACTTTTTCAAAGATAATTAAATCATATGCAAAGAGAAGATGAGAAATTGGAAAACAATCTTTGCTAATTTTAATACCCTCCAATTGTTGTGAAGCTTCTGATCAAGCTAGTAGTATTGAAAGGACCTCCATACACATGATGAAGAGAAAATGTGAAATAGGGTCACCTTGCTGAAAGTCTTTTGGAGCTTTGAAGAGACCTATTGGGGATCCATTAATAAGAATAAAGAAAAAAGCCGTCGATATGCATTCCTTTATGAAATTTATCTCGGTTGAGTTAAAGCCCAAGACTTTCATAACAACAAAAAGAAAGTTCCATTTGATAAACTCGAAAGTTTTTTCCATGTCTAGTTTTAAAGCCACCTGACCCTTTTTCTCTTTGTGATGCTTTAGATGATGGAACATCTCATGGGCGATTATGGAGTTTTCTTTAATATTTCAACCTAGCACAAAGGCTGTTTGAAAAAGGGGAAATAATGCTTGGAAGGGTTTTCTTTAAACGGTTTACAAGGATCTCTGTAATGACTTTATACATCACATTGGTTAGACTTATTGGTTGGAAATTTTGAGGGGAGCTTGGGTTTACTATTTATGGAATGAGAGCAATGTGGGTATGGTTAATTTGTTTCAAAAGTTTTTTGCTTCTAAAAAAAATTTGGACTGATACAATCACATCTCTTTTGATAATTGGCCAGTAATGTTTAAAAAAAGGGTTGTCATTCCACTAGGACTTGGAGCTTTATGGTTTGAGATTTGCTTAAGAGCTCCATAAATCTCAACTTCTGAAGGCAAAGCAGTTAGGAATTCATTTTCGTCCCCTAAGATATGATTCTCAAAAAGATCCTCAAGATTCTTCAAGAATATAAATGGATCTAAAATAGTTTATGAAAGAAGATTCAGTAATATCCTGATCCATTGTCTAGTTACTTGGACTCAGTTTGATGGAATCGATCCAGTTGCTTCTTCGGCGGATTGTCATTGACAAATGGTAGAACTTTATATTCAAATCTGCTGTGGTGAGCCAGTTTATTCTTGACTTTTGCCTCCAAAGAGTTTCCTCATGATTAAGTTGTTCTTGGAGTTTGAGATGAAGGGATTTCTCTCTTTGTAAACTCCATAGGTTGGTGAATTACTCTGAAGTTGGCTTAGCTCCATCTCAATATGCTGGATGTTCGTTTGTATTCTCCCAAAATGGATTTTGTTCCAAAACTTGAGTGCCTTTTTTGTTTCATTGATCTTGCTATAGAGAATAAAGGCAGGATTCTCATTGAATTGTTGGTGCCATGCATCTTAGATTATAACATTGCTGAGAGGTTCTCGATTCCATAATTCTTCAAATTTAAAGGGAGAAGCGTTCTTACTTATCTTCATAGTGTTGAGCAATGGAGGATTATGGTCTGAGGTCAATGATATTATGTACTAAATAGAGGCATCTGGAAAAAATAGGCACCAATGTGCATTTACTATTCCATGGTCCAAACGTTCTCTAATTACTGCACTTACATGACGATTATTTGTCCAAGTGAGAATGGATCTCGAAAAACCAATATCAATGAGCTTCTGTGAATCCATTAAGCATTTTAATCCATTGATGGATGAGAAGGTGACTAGCAGGCCCCCAGCTTTATCTTGTTGGCTTAACAAGTCATTGAAATCGCCAATACAAAGCCATGGGCTTGGAAAGGAACGGTGAGTTGAATCCAAAAGAGTCCAAAAATTTGCTTTGTGTTGCCCTTGAACTGGGGTATAGATGAAAGTAGCTAACCAAAGATGATTAGGGGGATCAGAGTAGACCAAAATAGAAATACCATTAGTATTAGCATGGACCGGTTCAATATCCACTAGGGGTGAAAACTGATCATCACGGTTCGGTTTCGGTCCAAAACTGAAACCTAGCCGACATGATTTTTAGGGGAGGATACCGACCGAAACCGATCGATAAAAAGTGGGAAAACTAGCCGGTGTAGTTTCGGTTGGTTTCCTTCGGTTCATCAGCATTCCATCGGTTCTCAATATTCAACAATAAAATTCAACAAATTTCTTCAATCGGATCAACAAATTTCAGGCAAACAATCGAGAGTCTATGTGTGCATTGTGTGGTGTTATGAACCCTAGAAGGAGATTGGGAATGACGATGGGAACTAAAGGGTAGTGGGAGTGTGGAATTGAAGAAGTGAAATTTGAAATTTTGAAGGCTTATGTTAGAAGTGAAACTTGTCGATGAGAGTGGAGGAGATGGTGGCTGGCAGCGACAAGTGACATTGAGGAGGAGCCGAGAAGGACGTGAGTCCGTGACGATGGTGAGAGAGAACACGAGTTTGCAAGCATAAATGACTACGACATGAGAGAGAGAGAGAGAGAGAGAGAGAGAGAGAGAGAGAGAGAGAGAGAGAGAGAGAGAGAGAGAGAGAGAGAGAGAATGGGGGGCGGCAGAAGAGAGAAAAGGGAAAAGGAGGGGGGGAACTGGGAAGGGGAAGGTAACCCTAACCCCATTCCCAACAAAACAACACCGTTTGGTTGAGACCAAACAATGTCGTTGGCTTTAATTTTGTTTTGCTCACACATTTAAACAAAACGACGCCATTTTATATAAGGTATATAATATATATATATATATATATATATATATATATTAGGTCGGTCGGTTTACTAGTTTTCTGGGTAGTTGAACCAGGACCGAGCCAATTGAAGTCGGTTTTCATTAATTTCTACCGCCAGCTGACCGGTTCTTCGCCGGTTCCGGCTTTCGACGGTTGGTTGCCGTCGGTGGAGGTCAGTTCGCCGATTCTCAATACACCCCTAATATCCACTCCCGGTGGCCATAATAACAAAAGGCCTTCATTTTTTTTTCAAGGCAGGGACATTTATAAAATGGTAGAAATTTAGTCTATTTACAATAGTAGGGGTACTTACATTAGACACCATGGTTTCCAACAAAAAAATAATATCTGGATTATACTTTTTAATAAAGGCCCTTATATTTTTTATTGCATTGGGGTGGGTTAGTCCATTGCAATTCCATACCAAAGACTTCATGGGAAATTTGGAAGCATGTTAGAGCCTATCTCTTCAGCTTTCTTGAGTTTTCCAATCGACGATACCTTTGGTGTTGCCTTGCTATATGGTTTGGATCTTGTAGCTTCCTTAGATTTTTTGACTTTCCCCAAGGGCTTTGAATTGATAAATAAAAGCATGAGAGCTGCCTCTTTCTCTTCATTGTAGATCTCTTGAGCAATAGATGCTAATTGTGGGTTGATTTCCTCTGAAATTTTCTGCATTTTTTGTTTTGGTGGAGCTTCAATGTTTGATAGAGGAACTAGAGTCACCGAACTCTTTGATGGGGTTGGTACTGCAGAATGGGCTTGAAACCCATCCGGGCTAGAGGATTTGTACGTGGCCACGTATCGGATGGTGGGCCCAGGCTTCTTTGTCGATAGAGGTTCGAATTAAGGTTGAGGGCCCGACTTGGGCGAGATCAGGTGGACCATCTGATACAAGATAGTGAGGAGGAGATTTAGGTCATTTTGCTTTTTGTGCGTGTGGATGTGGGCATTGAAAGGAGAGCTGCATTTCCATTGGGTTTGCTGTGCTTGAGCATTCATTTGGGATTGACCAGCTGGTGGGCCATGAGATCCAGTGGGCTTTGTGAAAATATCAAGGTTAGCTAGTAGGGTGGGTCAATGGCCCCTATTGAGAAGGCCCAACCTTTTGCCACTGTAGTGCTTTGAAGCCCATTATCGCCCCTTGGATCTTCATCCTTCGAGAAGACAATGCCTCTGTATTTAAAGCTAAGGGGAAGGTGAAGAGAGGCTGTGTTGTCATCAATTGGGAGATGTGATGATTTTGAGTGACTGATGGGAAAAAGTTTGGTGGGAAGGAGTTAATGCTCAGATTGAATGGGGCTTCTCTGGTAGGTGGTGGGCCATTAATATCTGAAAGGCTACAGTAATCCATAGTGGGCAGCGGGGCCCTGCACCCTGTTGCCCCGCCCCCGCATTGTGGGGCGAGCAATCCTGCACCGTATGGGCAGGGATGGGGACGGTCCAACCCTGCCCCTCACCCCTTATATATTATATATATAAACATAAATATATATATATAATTATATTTTACAAATTGTGTATATGTAAACATATATTATAATTTGTTAGACTTGTTCATAAAGTATGCATTAGCAAATTTAAAATTATATAATTTTTAAATTTAGTCATATTTAGGGCTGAAAGGCGGTCGGTCCGGACTGACTGTTTCGGTCCGGACCGACTGTTTCGGTCCGGACCGACGGACCGACCTTAGAGTCAGTTAGTCTCGATCAATAATGGAAATTTGGTTTTCAGTCCAGTCTCAGTCCGTGGCTTTCCCTGACCGGACCGACCGAATAGATAAATGTGTCTTTTTTTTTATTTTATAAATATATTATATATATTATTTCATATAATAATTGTATAATTAATTATGTAATTTTCATATAAACTATTACCATTAACAATATAAAATTTTAAATTTAAATTAATATTCTAGTAATTAACTAATGTATATTAATTATTATCAATTAATGCAATTCACCATTAACTAATTAGTAGGTGAATTAACTAATTAGTAATTACTAATATCTACATCTATGATCTAATTAAAGTTATTAGATAAATTTTTTTTATACCTAAGTTGTAACTTGTAACTTACTAACTTGTAATTAAATATAAACCAATTATTATTAATGTAAATTTTAATTAACTAATATATGATATCAATTAATCAACCTATCAACAATTCACCATTCACAAATTATTAACATTTGTATATATGATCTAATTAAAATTACTAGATTAAGTATTTGTAAAATATCTAAGTTGTAACTTATAAGTAAATATAAATCAATTATAAATATTAATGTAAATTTTAATTAACTAATATATGATATCAATTAACTAACCTATCACCAATTCACCATTAACTATATTACTATTAATTTTTAACATATACAAGACTACATCTATGATCTAATATTTAAAGTTACTAGATAAATTTTTTGTAAAATACCTAAGTTGAAACTTGTAAGCAAATATAAAGCAATTATAAATATTAATATAAATATATGATATCAATTAACTAACCTATCATCAATTCACCATTAACTGATTATAGTTTATTAACATCTACATCTATGAATCATGTTTCATGATCATATAAAATAATTTGCATGTAAAAGTTTAATATAGCTTATTAATACATTGATATACTATAAGTCTATGTCTCTAAGTTAGTAATAAATTAGCAATTAACATCATCAATATAAGTTTAATTAATTTTTTTAATGAGTTAATGAAATAATCCACATTAATTAGTTTATTTAACCTTAATTTTATTAATTTACATATTTTTTTAAATTTATATACCAAAAAGAAAAGAATTGGAATCATATATTAGGCATTATAGAAAATATCGCCGTTTAGGTCCAGTGGGAAGCAATTATAAAACTGGACTGGTTCGTTGAAGGGGAGGGTTTCAGAAGTTTATGCTTATTATTTGCCCTAAGTGGGTAGGGATTCCACCTCGTATTACAGTTGTGAATGACTATTTTAGTGTGTATATGAGGGAAAAAAAATAAGTTGAGAAGTGCTTTTCAAGGGTAATATATTTCCCTCACCACGGATATATGGATATCCGTATAAAATTTTAATTATATGTGTCTCACTGCACATTTCATTGATGATGGTTGGAATCTACATAAGATAATTCTTTCTTTTTGTTTGGTTGAGAATCATAAGGATGATGCACTTAGTAGGGCCATAGAGATGTGTTTGCATGATTGGGGGCGATCAAAAGTACTTGCAATCACACTTGATAATGCAAGTTTTAATAACAGAGCAATTTCTTATTTGAAGGAAAAAACCAAGTATAAGAGGGATATTATTTTGGAACATGAATTTCTGCATGTTCGATGTAGTGTTCACATTCTAAACTTAATCATCCGTGAGGGGTTGAGGGATTTTGATGAGTCTATTGCGAAGGTAAGAGGTGTTGTGAAATATGTTAAGTCTTCACCTCAAAGGTGGACTACATTTATGAAATGTGTTGGGTTAAAAGAGATTATATGCAAAAGTGGCCTATGCTTAGATGTACTGACTAGGTGGAACTCCACCTATCTTATGTTGGAGAGGGTTTTAAAATTTTAAAAAGCTTTTGAACAGTTGAAAGAAGAAGATTCGGGCTTCCTTAATAGTATTGGAGACGATGATAACGATGATATGGTGAGTAGGAGAACATAAAAAAAATTAGGGCCTCCCAATAATAGCGATTGGGAGAAGGTGATGTTGTTTGTAAGGTTTTTTCAATTATTTTATGATGCAACTTTGAAATTTTGGGGGGGTCAATATGTAACTTGCAACTCCTTTTGTTTGTAGTTAATTACAATAGCCGATGCGATTAATTTGGTGTGTGAAGAAGGAAACCCCATGGTGGGATTAATGACCACAAATATGATAAATAAGTTTGAAAAATATTGGGGTGACATGGATAATATGAATATGTTATTATTTGTTAGGATTATTCTTGATCCTCAGTACAAGATGTGATATTTTGACTTTTCATTAGAATGTATGTATGTCTATGATCCCACAAAAGTGGTTGATTTGAGTTGGAAGTTGAAAAATGTTTTAACCCGCATGTCTGAGGCATACTCTGAAAATGAAGAAGGGAGCAATTCTGGTCTACAACAGTAGCACACAAGTTCCCTACGTGAAGAGTTAAATATTATAGATATTAATAGAGTTAAGGATAGGATAGCACAAAGAATGGCCCGACTTAAGCAACGGTTATAGTTAGAAAACTCTTTGGAAAGTAAGAGTGAGGTTAATAGATACCTAACTGAAAGTTGTGAGAAAGATAATGCAAGTTTTGACATTCTTATTTGGTGGAAGGTTAATTCACCTAGATATCGAATGCTTTCATAAGTTGCACGCGATGTACTGGCAATACCGGTATCTACAGTGGCCTCTAAATTTACATTTAGCATGGCGGGTCGTGTACTTAATCCTTTCCGAAATTGTTTATTTCCGATGATGGTTGAGGGTCTCATTTGTGTACAGAATTGGCTGCGTTCTTCTTCCACTCCAATCAGCCTTAGGACTTTAATGGATGAGGTGGAGGATTTTGAGAGACAGTTTGATATGAGTATATTTCTTATTTATTTAATTTTATAATTTTTATGATCTATAATATTATATGTTATGTAAATTATAATAAAAAGTTTTGTTTCTTTATCATATAGAACTTGTTCGAGAGGGTGAAAATTCTATGGAGGCGTAAAATACAAAGTTTACAACCAGTGCAAGTAAATGAGGTGAATCTGCTTTAGTTTGTTAGTTTTTAGTTTGTGTCTTTCTCTCAAATAGTTTTAAGTTTTTGTTTATGTCCTCACCTCAATTTAATGCATTTTAGTTTTGCATTATGAATTTATAGCTATTTTAGTTTTAACACAGTTATGGAACTTTAGCTCACTACATATAATTCTTTTTTTTTAAATGAATTACTTCAGTTTGCTATTTGCTTTAAGTCTTTGGTGTATTCATGTATATATAACAATTGTGGTGTTAAACTGTGTTTTATTATAGATTAAGTGCATTCTTCACTCTTAAGTCTTAAGTATTTCATCTCTTCAAGCTTACCTTGCTAGAAAAGAAAAAGGTTCTTTGCCTTTTCCCCATAATTTTGTTTTACATATAGAAATGTGACTTTTTAGTTGTATTATAATAATTCCTTTATTTACACTTTACAGAGTATTGTCAAAACTGAAAAGTATGCCAAGATAAAAGACTAAAAAATATGTTAAGATAAAAGATGTAGGAGCTGCCAGCCTGCCAGGAGGATAATTATATAATTTGTATTGATGCAATTTATCATGTAAATGTTTTATGCTACAACTTACAGTTGCTACTTGCTACTATTATTTCATATTTGAGAGCTATGGCTTTTTTTAGAGCTTTTGATGTAAATTATTAAATATCACTTCTAGTCTTCTTGTGTTATTTTTTTTAGACTTTCTTTTAATTTTAAGCTTTTGAGACATGCATAATTTCATTATCTATGCTTGGAAAGTTGGGAATGGTTTTTTTTTTCTGTTTCTTTTTTGAAGGCAAATTTGATTCTCTTAGACTGTTAGTATGTTGCTTAGAGTTAGTAACATATTTATTTTAGAATTAGAGTTAGTAATTACAATTTTATTTTTATTCTGTTGGTGTTGTTTGTTTTATAAGAATATTTTGATATTTTCACTTCTTGCAGTTGATTATAGAATGAATGTTTCTCCAGTGTCTAAATTGAACTTTATTACTTAAGTTGTCACTCCTCCATTAATTATTAGCACTATCTTACATTGATACTCATTCAGCCATGTTCATTTATCATGTTCATTGATACTCTAGGCATGTTCTTTATCATCCAACTATTAGTGTGTTTGGAAATTGGTGTCTAACTTAATGATTTAGTTGATATTAGCCATACTTTAAAATTTTCTATTTATTTGTATGTGCTTAGAATGGCCAATTAGGATTATTGGGCGCTAAAGCATTGCTTTTATAATGTGGTAATCGTGCAACTGGATGATCTATTTGTCAATATTCTAAGAATGTTTATCTAACTGCTTGTGAAGTGATGGCTTCCTATAATATAATATCCTCCATACAAACTACTTTTGGGTCCATTGAATTTATTTATTTTGATTTTAGGCATTATATCTTTTGTTACTTCATGTTAATTGTTGTTATGGACATGTTTGTATCTATACATCTCTTCTAGCTTTTGCTTATTAGTTATTGTATATATAGAGATGCTTATTGTTGTCATGTCAATGTGCTTCATTGTTCATTCTTCTCATTTTAAGTTTTTGATTGATAAACTTGTTTAAATTGTTTGGATGGATATAAAAAAATTTTATTTTTTGTAATAAAATCTTTTATTCAAATTCATTGTAAATTTGTATATAGATAAATTATTTTTTATGATTATTTTTATTTTTCTTTCAAATTCTTTTTTGGTATTTTTTGGCTTAAAATTGGATGGACTTTTACTGTTTAGAAGAAACACATAGATTGGACCATTGGCCCATATGGTACAAAGTTGGACCGATCGGACCTGAATGGGACTGGACCAAACTGGTCCTTATAGTTTTCGGTCAGGTCCAGGGTGGGAAAGCCCTGGATCGAATTGGTCCAGTCTGGTCCATAAAACCTCCTATGGACCAACCGAACCAGACCGAATTCAGCCTTAGTCATATTTATGAAATTTAAATTTACGATTTAAGTCTAAAAATGTATTTTTGATCACTTTTGAAACTATGAATAATTTTTAAACTTAGTGAAATGTGATTTTTTTTTTTTTTTAAGTGGATATGAGGTAGAGCAGCTTGGGAATCCGACTTGCCCCCCGCCTTGCGGGGCAGGGTACCTCACCATGGGATGCGGGGGCAGGAGTGAAAACCCCACTCCCCGCCCTATGTAGGGCGGGGTGTAGGAAACCCCTTAAAGTTTCATAGAATTTGGTTCAATATTCTCTATTTATCACTAGCATTCTAAAACGTAAAGAGAAAAATGTTTACATCTACGTCTTCAATGTGAAACTTTCAGATAAAGTTCCAAGCTGCCCTAAAAGAAGCATGTAAGGAAATCCTGTTGAGAGGTTGAGTTGCAATTATTGTACTAATCAGTGCTAACTCTGAGTTTTTATTTGTTGATTCATTTGCACAAGAAAGATTTAAGTCCTCCCAAGATAGGGCTTTAGTATGGTGGATCAGCTTTTCCATATCCATAGAAGAATAAAAGTACTGGCTGGCAATGTGCTTATTTTATAAAAAAACAGAAGGAATGTAGAAAGAAAAAAGGGGAAGGGTGGCAGGATGAGTGTGTGGTTTTTTTATGGAAATGTGGTAGTTGTATGAGTGGGGTGGAAATCGGCCTTCACTACTAGAAGCTGCAGAGGAGAACTCATGGAGAGAGAGAGAGAGAGCTGGCCGTAGGAGGAGATAAACATCAAGTAGGAAGAAATTAGTTATTCTTAATGCAATAATAACTTGTTTATACCATCTAAGGTCTAATTCTCCCTGAAATTATTGTTGGGTTGGGAGACAGCCTTTAGTCAGAACAAACTTGTGGGCACATCTAATTAAAGTAAGCAGTCCTAATAGGGCTATTAAATGTGTATATATACCCCCCTAGTAACATCAGCCGGACATCTTTTACAGAATTCAGAATTACATCAGTCAGTAAAATGGAGCTTTGAAAGATGAAGAGCCCGTGTTATCTCCAATTTGAACTACCCTCATCTGCTAGAGTATTGCACAAAATTCCTGTGAACATTTCATTCGCTACCAGTTTTTGCGTGTTCGGAACTCGATCTCTTTTCAGCCAGAGGATCCATGGTTTAGTTGTAGCTATTGAAAACGTTCGTGCAAGCATCAACTTGAATTACGAAGGGAAAAAATGCTAATTCTCCTGAGAACTGCACGTGGCAGTATTCCCACAGCTTGTTACGATCAAGGCACACCGGCTAACAATTCTTGAGACCCTCTAAAATGTCTTGGTACTTGCTGCCTTATCTCTTCAAAAGCGCACAATGTTTCTGAATCAAGACCTCCAGCAAACTGCAGACATGCATGCAACAGAACTGAATGAGGAAAGCACTTCCACATCACTAGCCAACATTATAAAAGCATAATTTATGCAGTAAAGTTGGTCAACATTTCAAGCTGAATGGAGATGTTGGAAAAAAATATACGTATGCTTGCAATACAAAGACCCAACTGTGTCTTGTTTTTTTATTTTTTTCACCCAACCCTGTCCTCATCAGCCATGAAAAATGGAACTTGAAATATTAGGAGGGCAGGAACGGATGTTCCCGCATCCATGCAAGCAAACGGATGCATGCTCAATCCGTTGAGATATACTATATCCTTGAGCCCAGCGAATATGCTAGCACAAATTGTGATTTCAAACATTTCAAACGTGGGCTTTGAGAGCTTCCATAAGTTGGATCCATATGGCTTTTCTGGCATCCCTGCCACATTAATGTGGAGATCCTCCATGAAACTAACTGCAGTGTTCATGCCCTAGAGAAGGAACTTACTTGCAAGGGATTGGCATGTTGAGGTCTGACATGTCAACTGGTAAGTAAACAGTTGTGCCTATGGCTAAAGAGGGTGGAGACTTGAGAAAACCTAAGCAAGTGCATTTACAATATCATACTCCTGTGAGATGACATGCAAATGGGAGTGAGCACATAACTGAAACTAAGCGAGTGTATTATTAATGCCCAGCTTTTTGCATCATAATCATTTGGGGGATGAGATGCAAGTGGTGGTGTATAAAATTTGGTATGCCAAGATAATAAAACTTCCCACTTACCACTTTCATCTAAAACAAAAACAATCATAACAGAATACAGCGTCACTTCATAGTTGGTTTTATTATTTTGTGTTTGGTTTCTTACCCAATTTTCAATTCCTACTTTTTAAGAGAAGATTTTAGAGTTATATTCATGTCTTAAAATAAGTGAAAAATAACAAAATATAAAGATAAAAATGAAGGCAGATATCCCAACCCGGTAGAGTTCACCATGCAAAAGATTTCTTCTGTATGGGAAACTAAAATTTGACTTTATAGACAGCCAACCAACTGCAATATAGTAAGGTCTGCTCACCATTCTTTGAGGTATACACCATGTTTCCCAAGTCCGCAAGAAAATCCACAATTAAGAAACACCATCCAATTAGACAGACCTCATTGCCTCACTCATGGGATTACTATGTTTCCCTTTTCGTGCTGAGATGTTACCATTTTACATTTCAAATCATGGAGATCATAGAAACTGATGAACTTGAGGATTACCTGGTGAGCTCTATATGCAAAATGCACGCCCTGGAGCAGAAGAGATTCTTGATTACTTTCCCTATCTGAATTCCGAATGGACTCAAGCTCTAATGTCACTCTTTTCATGTAGATCTTAGCCAAATTCATAGAAGCCTGCTTTATCTGTGCAAAATTTCAAATAAAAATTCAACAAGCCATAATTAGAATCCAAGACGGGCATTACTGTCATATTAAGTGCCGAATGCATAGAGATTTTTTTTTTTTTCAATTTTCTTGGATAATAGGTAAGCATAGAGATAGTAATAATAGCTTCCAAATTTCCCACTTTCTATAGTTGCAAGCAATTAAATACAAAAGAGCACACCTAAAGAAAAGGATGCGTGCCAAAGAGCATACCTTACTCACAATTCCGGAATCAAGCATCCAATCAGTTGGAATTCTAAAGTTCTCATAAGAACGCATAACTGAATTTCGCAGCTTGATCAACCTTTCTATTCTCTGCTCGGACCTTTCAAAATCATAAGAGATTGGAAAAATCAACACAGTGACCAGATAAAAAGGTACCTTCCAAATAATAAGGATGTATTTAACATATTTCTTACTTGTCTAATAAGCTGGCCATCTTCTTTAAGGCAGCTCCACATGGAATGTTCGGGTCATCTTCATAAGAAGAAATATCATTTTCAAACAGTTTAAGGTCACGATATTCAATTGCAGCCTCTCGCATGGCATCAGCTTTCCTCTCAGGCCAGTTAAAATGTTTTAACACAGCCCGCTCATCAGCCTGTAGAAGCAGGATGAGGGACAAATATAGAAAACAGAGAAGGAAGACAGTAAGAGTCAACGACACTACCAATGTAAAATTTTCTCACAATCCCAGAGCACTGCCATAATATCTCCTATAAACCATGCAAATTATTTCATCTATAAAGAGAACTATTTTAGCATTATTCAATTGAAAATAAAAACAAAAAAATTTATCTACCTCCAATAAAGTTTTTTTTGACCATGTCACTAAAATAAAGGAAGCAATCCCACTAATTATATCCTACAATAGCATATCCCATCTGGTTCGACTTGCACAACTAGATCAGCAAACTAGGTTCAACCTAAATGCACCATATCCATCATAAACGGATAAAAAAGATGGATAGCGTACAGAAGCAGTCCTTACAGCCTACAATCAGCACATCCCCATCCTACTGGCTCTGATAAGCATTTCAAGCTTTAAGGAGGAGAATATTAGCTTACAGTTAGTTTGCTTCTAAAATTGGATGAACCACTAAAACTAGCCAAATTAGTATCAATATGTGCCTCCACATAAAATGTCACTTGGATCTAGCACCGTCAATTCCACTTAAGATGATCAAATTGACAACAAATGATCATCACAGAAAGATGTTAAACATTGTCCTTGCACCTATGATATGATTATAATCATATAGTAATATGTCCACAGGGACCACAAAACTAAAGGTTAAAATGCTGATCAGATACATTATGCATGTGCCAATGCACAACAATATATGACGATAACAAAGCAAAAAAGTCAGAATAAATGAGATGCAAATATATAAGTATTGTAACTAAAAATGTAATTGCTTCAAGGATGCCTTCAATAAAGACTAAAAATGCAACAAAACCTAGTAGGGGTGATAACCGCACCATGTAGGGGAAGGGTTTTCAACCTAAAGTGTGGGCCCTCGCTGCCCCACTCCTAGAACCTAGTCTAGACCTAAAATTCTTTAATCAAGTACTCCTAAGGCACGAACCAAACCTGAAGTGTAAAATTATTAATTTCAAGAGAATGATAGATCAACATCTAGAAGTGCCAACATGGCCAGGCATGATGCAAGGTGAGCCTAAAATAGGATGAGACTACCACCCTCATGCTTGGACTTTGGACAAAAGTTTTCTTCATCCAGTTATTTAGAAAATGACTAGCTATCATTTCGATAGCTATTGTGGCAATGGCATCTAAGATAGCTTCAGAATTTAGAGATGGAGTTGTCAGGCATTATAACTAATTTAAGACCAAATATCAATGGTTCTTCTATGATTAAGCAAAATCCTAATTACTAGTAAAATATTTAGAAATTACCAAAGAAGATAGTTCATTGTCAAGCCAGTCAATGAACTTCAGGACATCTTCTATATTTGTATAAGCTGCATCGAGCACCTTCTGGATAAGGCTGTTGATGAACTCGCCTTTAGTTTCAATGTCCGACTTTATCTGGGAAAAACAATCAGTTGTTCATGGTTCAAACCGAGGCAGTATTAGCAGAAATAAATCATCAGTTTATAAGTCATGAAATTCAAATGCTTACAGATAACAAATGAGCCGAACGATTTTGAATTTCTCCAACTATGCTACTATGTACATTAGTAGCTGCTGATTTAGGATGATTTCCAGATCCTGGAGAATCCCTCCTCCTCCCCTCTTGCCTTGATAATAAGTGATAAAATTCTACAAGTGTTGGAGCCCTTTGAGTGGTAGTAGACACTCTGGCTGAGGGCAGAGGTGGTGGTGGTGGTGGAGGTGGGGGCCAGGATGAACAGACTGGAGACTTTCTTTCTACACCTGTGAACTTGGGAACTGGACGTTTTGGTAGTGGTGGTGCTGTTTGAATAGTACTTGCCTCATTGATTGGCTCCTTTTTTACAGTTGAGTATTCCAACTTGCCGGTAATGAGTTTCTGAATATCTCTAAATTTAGGGCTCTGGTACTCCTCCTTCTAATAAAAAAAGAATTAAAAAAAAAAAAAATTGTTAGATTAAATTGATAGCAAGACTCGAACTTCAAAACTTGATTTTGTGTGTGTGTGTGAAACGGGCACCGGATTAACTTCTTTATTTCGTATTCTAATTGATATGTAAAAAATTCACTTATAGGACAAATCCAGTCCACTAGAGCCGTAAAATTATAAATTTCTCGTATAATCTGCGAGATGCTATCAATAACCCTCACCTGGCGGTCACGACAGCTAAGAGCTGCTATCTTTGCTTCCGCAGCTGCAAGATCATGTGTGAGCTTCTTATTCTGCAACTGCAACTCCGCGTTCAAACTCTGCGCCCTATCCAACTCTGCCTTCAAGGCCAACACCTCAGACTGCGAATTCTGCATCGAAGTCTCGCTCTGCAGCAACTCCTTCCTCTTCCCCCCATCTGGGTCATCCTCGTTTTTGTTACTTCTACAGTCGGGATCAGAGGACCGCCGCGGCCGCGGCCGAACAAACTGCTCTACAACCTGGCGGTTGTTTCCGGTCCGACCCACAACAACTTCCTCTCCGGATTTGGATATTTTCAACACAGAATTCCTCCTTGCAGATGTTGATGCTGACTTTGATGCTGCTCTTGCCGAAGATGTACGGTTAGTTTTTTCTTCCGGTGTCGACTTAGGAGAGTTCTTATTGGGTTTAGGGGAAGTTCTGAGGCGAGACGGTGTTGTGGACATGGACATTGCAGTAGGCTTGCACTCGTTTTTTCTTGCTGGCGTTGGTGGCGGTGGCGGTGGCGTCCCTTGCTTCATCGTGGCGAGTATATCAACAAGGGCCTACAACTGTAAGTAAAGCAACGGAGAATTAAATTCTCGAGAGTTTCACAGAGAGAGAGAGAGAGAGAGAGAGAGAGAGAGGCTAGAGGAGAGGGTTTGCGAGTGCTGCACGATCATTGCCTGAAAGACAGAACGAGATCACCTGCACTATAAATTTCTATTATTTATAATGTGCACTGAGTGGGAGTGGTAAATTGGTAATTGTCTGTTGTTAATGCGGGATGAGTTTCATCCAGTCTGTTTCAATTAATCCATTTGTTTCAGATTAACTAATGTTTTTGCTTTTGGGAAGGGCGCAATAGGCATTCAGCAGATAATATATAAATAAATAATTATTAATTAATTTATAAATAACAGTAAAATCATTTAAATTAATAAATTTTATGAAATTTTGAAAAAGAAAAAAAAAAGTTCAATAAAAATATTATAAAGATAAGATTTTGTTATAATATAATTTTTATTTTAGAATTTAAAAAAGTTGATTTAATTTTTGTATTTTATTTAAAAATTTAAAAAATTGTAATGATTAAATAAAAAATTGAATATCTGAAGTTGAATATTTGAAATTGAATATTGTCTGTGAGATTTGTAGTATTTAGATATTAAGATGTAATAGAGTAAGATAATATAAGATGAGATTAATTGAAATGAAATGACTTTACCATCTAAACCAAACTCAAACTTCGACTATACGTTATCCATTTTGAATGGTGCGTGCAACATTAATCAAAAGCTTACAAATAAAAGTGTATAAACTATCCTGATCTTGTATGGTTTGATTATAACTAGATCGAGTTCTTTTGTTAGAAAATACATTTGACATGATATCATAATACGTCACTTGAATTTATAAACTTAATTTTTATTATACTCAACCCTTCTCATCATGTATTGATCTGATCAGGTAGTATTTATTGGGTCTAAGTATTTGAATCATACAAAAGAAGATTTTAGAGATTCTTCAACCCCACAAATAATTATCAGTTACATCGATTGATATGATGCATTTTAATAACTTTTTATGTCAATCACTTAAATAATAAAGTTGCTTCACATACTTCACATCCATCAGCACTGTAATTGAGGATATTGACACATCGTGATGAACAAAATTTTCCTGTGACATAATAGGACCACATGAGAGAACGTGCAATAAACAATCATACAGTAGTTATAGTTATTATTTTGCTTAACGAATGATTTATTTTAGAACAAAATAAAAGGAAAATGCTGCATTTTTCCGTACTAGCTAGCTACTACAAACTCGATCATTAGTTTTTGTTTTTTGGGTGAAACTCGTGAGCTCATTTTCAACGGTTCGTTGGGTCATTTTCAACCTTTCTGTTGCCAAAGGGTGTCCTAAAAGCACCTTATGTTTTTCTATATATTGTCGATGTTGTTCTCATCACAATCATAATCAAATGGTCGGTCAGATGGGCAGCCACACGGCCAATAATATTGAGATGCATGGGTCCATGCTAGCTAGCTATGTATAGATCAAAGACAAATATATATTAATAGAGTTGAGAATGATTGAAGAGATGAGAACCAACTTTAGGTACCGGTACTAGAGCTTTAATTAATGTTTTTGAATATATAGACAGACAGCATACTCCGAAGTTGTTTTCTTAAGCTAGCAAGCCTAATCATTGCTCTCTCTAACAAAAGGATTTTGGACTCTAATAAGTTGTCATGCACAACCAGGCCAAATGGTTGTCTCAAAGTCACGTTAATGAACCCTCAAAAGGCTTTTACTAAGAACAAACTCTCATAGAGTACTATAAGTAGTTGCTAGTGGTGGGCCTCCTCCTCTTGAATGTGATCATGTATCATGTTCAATAATATTGTATACCTCTTAAATAACTAGGAGGTGCTCGGGCAAGGGAGTTACTAAAAAACTACTTCATTTAAGTGAACCGCGCACGCATGCCCTCCCATGGATTAAGTTTGGCATGGGAAGACAGTCGGGGGAGCGGAGCACGCGTGGCCTAGATGGATACCATCCGTATCTAGACATTTTCTTCCTCTACATATACAGGAAAACCTACAAAAGAATAACCACACACTAAAAAGCTATATTTCCTATATATATACACAGAGAACTTGTCAGCTAGTGATCAAGGAGGTCAACTAGAACGTGGGAGGCTCTCTCTCTCCTTCCCTCCACCCCAATTAACAGTTGACCAGAAGTGAGGACAAAAGGCTAGGCTAGGCTAGCTTTTTGGAAAGGGCATTGATAATTTGACAGTGTGCCGCCGAGTTTTAACTGTTGGTTGTCTCAATTAGGATAATTTTTTTCTTTATTTTTTATATATTTTAACATATTTAAATTTTTTAAAAACTAAAAAAATTATATCAACACATAAAAAGTCACTTCCTTAATTATTAAATAAAAAAAATTAAATACATGAAAGGTGAAAATGAGATGACAAATTTAAGAGACATACTAACATTTTCTTTTTAAAACTAAAAAAGTGAAACTCCATAATTTGAAAATTATACAAGTAATAATAGATAGCGATAATAATATATATATATATATATATGTGTGTGTGTGTGTATTTAGGATAGGAAACTTTGCCAGTTGCAATATTCAAACAGTTATAACAATTAAAAAAATTTTATTATCAAGCCAATGTCTAAATCAATACACATAGTAAATATTTATATAATATAATATATTTGATTTAAAAGATAAATTTTAATTTTTTTTAAAAGAATAATACTTCTTATTCATTCAAATCATAACAGGATGAATACAATGAAGAATTTCCTCCAAAGTAATGCTCTTCTCAGAGAGTTTGAAAGCATCCCGTGTAAGATTATGTGCCAATGAATTACAAGATCTAGGAATAAAATTGACAGACCAGCTAGACATCTTCGAAAATAGCTCCTTTATATCCTTCACAATCATACTAGCTGAATTTCAACTCTCTTGATTGCATTGGATAAATTTTAAAATTTGAATCTTATAAATTAAATATCATCATTTTAGTGATATAGATGGTGTGCTGATCTATAGATCGGTAATAGCTAATTATAACAATTAATAATGGGTTCCATGATTTTGATATATATATATATATATTAAATTTCTCAATTAAAAAAAAAAAAAGGTCATATGCTTTTGCACATGGGAGATTAAATAAGCATTAAGATCTAATGGGGCCTGCGTGGATGTAGACCCTCAAACTGTATAAAGAACAAATTAACCATGAAAACACGCCAACAAAATAACAAGAACATGAAAGAAAGGGAGACAAACATTTTGTTGGACAATGATTAATATCTAGCAAACATAAATTCATGTTTGGGGGTTAGAGGATTTCTTGCATCTTACCTAACAATATTCCCATGCAGACACACCAGAAAGTTGGCAACGGCCCGCCATGCATCCTATATAATTATTTACATATACAGTAGAGATCGAAAAAGGACATTCCAAAACGAAATTTCCTGATCACCCTAATTAAAGAAGTTGCCAAGTCATGGAAATAATCCATGCATGCATCATCCAAAGGCAGATCATGGCACGTCCCATGCACATGCATGATCAGCAATTTATACACACACAAACTATATACGTACGTACACAAAAAAAAAAAAAAAAAAAAAGAAAAAAAAAAAGAGAAACTAGATAACGTACGTACTGCGCTCGCTCTGATCAATCCTAGTACCGTAAACGGCAAAGGAATAATACAGTTAGGTAAAACTGAGTTTAAAACACAACAGCTCATGTTGGAATTTGTAATGGAGAAATGATATTATTACTCGTGAAATACCTGAAAAAAATTATTATTTTTATAATAATAGACCTTACTCTATTTCAAAAGAATTATACTGTAACGTTTATGTATTTCATGACTGTAAACAACATCTGTCGTTATAATGTACCGTAAATTTAGAGAGGGGATGTGGTAAACCTTATTAGATAGAGAATTAATAGTTGGTGGTTTGGCTGTGAGAGACATATATATTTGGTATCCAAATTTTACATTTTTTTTTTTTATTATGAATAGTTAATAGACTTAGAAAGGTAAGTCTCCTTATCAGAATAGGATTATCAATCAAATTCAACCATAAAGTAGGACTCTTTATTACAGTATCTTGATAAAAACGTATCCACTAGAATATAATATATAAAAAATATTATTTATACTTATAATTTTATTTATAGAACTCTATGTGTTAATGTGTCAGATATTGAAAATTGTGAAAATTTTAAAACTCATAATTTGAACTTTAAATTAAAAAAAATATTGATAAAATAAGATTATTACTATATATATATAATATTATACATAAAATTATACGTATATATAGTACTACTCATAATATACATACACACACTTAAGAGTCTAACTCCCTCCCTTAACTTTGATTTAAAAAAGCTGTGACTCATATTTATTGGGCTTTAATGTTGGAATATTCATAATTATGGGCTGAAATGGGGCAACTTGAAACTCGGTCTTCGAATACATGGACCACAGATAGGCCCTGAAAGTGAAAGGAGATGATTTTTTCTTATAAAATCTAAGAACCAACAAAACTGAAGTTTTATAATTTTCCCCAAGGCATTGGCTCGACTAAATACGTACGGGTGATCAGCTCAATTCGATTTGAAGTGAGAGGTAGCTTTTGAGAAGCTCGATCGATCGGGTTGCCTGCCTGCGGCATGAAAATGACGCTAGCTAATATGTTCACTATAATCATTTTCGGCCTTTGTAAGAGTTTACAAAAGCCCACACAATTAGAATATCCTACTGGAATCACATGTTATTCATTTCTTGTCGGATGGTCGTAATATATAACAAGCTAGCTAGGTACGTAGCATATATATGTGTGTGTGTGTGTGTGTGTGTGAAGCAAACGTGCTAGTTGTTGGCCTTCAACCATCGGCGGCCGGCCGTGTCATTCAGCGTGTAGACATGTTAAAATTCACATATATATGCAGTCGGTAAATAGTCAGTCAATCTTGTTTTTCTCGTTTTGTATACTTTTAGTAATATTTTTTCCTCCGGATGATCAATCAACCGAGTGCAATTAATCTCCTCATTTTCAGCTGATTCGTTCCTATATAGAAGCTGCTGCTACTTAAAAATAACAGAAAAGGTACAAGATAAGCCATACCTGAAAACACGAACCCGAAATACTACAATCTTCTGCAGAAATATATATAGGTGCGGATTCCTACTGCCCGATGCATCGCCTTCTAGCCGGCCTTTTGCAAAGCACAAGTACAAGCTGCAACATCATTCATTACATGAATGCAAAGTGCTGCAGAAACTAGCAGAAGATTTTAAAGCATCAAAATATGGTAGAAAAGAGAAGGGGGACGGGTGGATATGATGCAGCATGCACCTTGAAATCTTAACATTGAACATAAGTTTATTGTCATATATATATATACATGTTGTATTTTATATAAATATATATATATATATATATATATATATATATATATAAGTGTATGCGTTTTGTATGTGAAAGACTGGTTGATAAGTCTGCAGGTTGGAAAAGAAATTAGATTTGGGGGGTGAGGATTCCCTTTGAAGGAAGCTACTGCTAGCTGGGTTGGTTGCAACTTCACATCATGAAGTTGCGATTTAAAGAGTCGTTGAATTAATATTCTTTAATTGGATATGTCGTAAACACCATCTTCCACTCAATTTCACGTGCTTAAAAAAATCTATTACTTTTATAATGCGCAAAGGTTAATTCACATCCACTTTTCTTTTCAATTTTGAGGTGCCTTCACATAACTGTAGTACTGTTCAAGTGCTTAATTATCCAACTTGTGTGCTAATAAATTCTACCCACTTGCAAGCAAACCTAAGCACAGAAACTACAAATCATGCAGGCATATATATTCTACCACGAATTATTTAAGAGTAAAATGTACTCTACCATCCTCATAAAATGTAAGTCATTATCAATAGTGTATTAATTGTGTCTCAGATTTGTATGTGAATAGTGTATTAATTGTTTGAGATTTCCATATATAATTCTTTTTTTTTTCATTATTAAAACTAATAAGAAAGTGAAGGAAATTAAGAGTTCGCTTGAATTTAGAGAGTGTTTTATCTCATCTCATATAATCATTATAACTTTTCTAAATTCTGATACAAAATATAATAAACAATTCAATTTTTTAAAATTTTAAAATAATAATAATATTAAAAAATTATATTCTAATAATATTTTATTTAATTTTTAATTTTTATTTAAAATTATCTTATCTCATCAAAAAATCTAAATCAGGTTTCTTAATAATAATAATAATAATAATAAAATAAAATGTTGCTGGCGGCGGCGGTGGGATGTCTAGCTAGCCCAATTGGCATCCCCACAAGGGTCTGGATCAAGTACGGCACATCATGATAAGTTCCATTCGTAGACACCTGAAATAAAAATTCTGGATTTTGGGGTGCATTCATTTTGAGAGTTTTTAATGGGTGGTGGGTCTAATCATGATGAGTCAGCTAATTGATCTTTGACGCCAATGGCAGTCCTCATGCTGTGTAAATGGAGAAAGAAGTGGAGTTTAAAATGTTCAAAAAACTTTGATGTGGGCTTGCAAATCAAGAAAGTAGGATTTTTCTTGTATGATTGTTGGAGTAATCTGCACTTCTGATCATCTTTTTGTTATTATGTGAGCCAAAAAAATATATGGTTGTTGAGATGTCAAGGCATTAACGTCTCCTATTCTTTAGTGATCTTTGCAATGTTAAACACAATTAACGAAGTGATGGATCGAGGCCTTCATCTGATTTTGCTGCAACCATATATATCAGATATCTGTAATTCCATCATGCAGATCATGACTAGCAAGTTGGTTCTTTTTTTTTTTTTTTGATAACAAGCCGTAAAGATCATAGAGTATTTTCAACTCTTACATTCTGGCTATCAAGCCAATAAACCTGAGACAAAAAAGCAGGAACTGATCCCATCCAAAGTTCTACATCCGGGATAGACCATGCATGTTTAGCTAGAGTGTGGGCCACCTGATTTCCACTTCTACAAACGTGTTGCACCTTCTTATCTTCAAAACAGTTCATCATGTTCTTAACTTCCTTCAGCAAGTTGGTTCTTAAACTGTCTGGAAAGTTACAAAACCAGTCCACTTTTTTACGACTCACTTATATTCAAAACCTCTTCCAAAATTAGGTAGATTTCTTGTGAAGGGTACGTTTAACAATATATTACAGCTACCCAATCATGCATTTTTTCTGTTCATGTCTGATTGCTCACAAAGACATCATCAGCCTGTACTGTTGGGAAGAAAGAAACAAGTTCAAATGAGAAGTTGGAATTTAATAGCATTTGAAACTTGATATGAAAGTGAGAATCTAATCATGCAAATTTACCTGACATTGAGACTGAATGTCTCCAATTTAAATCCATCCACCGATTCAGAAAGACCCATTAAATACGATATCAACGACCGTTCATATTATGAAGAAGAAACACATTTCTCAACAACTTCATGTAATTCAGGGAGATAGATGCAACATGTATACTTTACAATATTTAATGATGGGGTTTACGCTACTCGTGAGTAACATTAAATGTTGTAGGACCCATATATTGTGTTTAATGAATGTGTAATCACGAGATTAGTTGATCATCACTTAACTTATATACTACGAATTTAAAGCTACTACAACCCCTTTCTTTTTTATAGATGTTTTACAAATTGACATGATGAAAATCTGGCACTTTTCATGAACTGGGAATGGAAGTTTCAACCAACGAGCAGAACAAGCCTTCATTCTTTCTTGCTATTTGCCAAGATTAAGAATCTTTAACATGTAATGCTACCAAGGAAGCATAAATGCCGTCCTTGATATTGATCAAAGTTTGATGTTTTCCTTTTCTGCCACCACCCCATCTTTGAGCACCACAATCAAATCTGCTCCCTTAATTGTAGACAAACCATGAGCCACCACCACCGTGGTCCGGTGTGCCATAACTCGTTCCAATGCATCTTGAACTAGCTGTTCAGACTCAGCATCAAGAGCACTGGTGGCTTCAGCTAGCAGTAATATTTTGGGAGCCTTCAAAGTTGCTCGAGCTATCGCCACTCGTTGTTTTTGTCCCCCAGACAGTTGGACCCCTCGCTCACCCACTGTAGTATCATACCCCTACATTCTCCATTTAAAATCCCACTAACAGTAAATCATCTTGACTGTGCATGGGAATTTGTGATGAAGTATAATGGCAAGCAGTTGCAAACCAGTTTTTCTTGTTGATTCAACTAAGAAATTGTTAGATTCTCCTAAAATAGGGATGACATGGTACTCTCATCCTATCACAATTTTATTTGTATTGCTTATGTAAGCACTAGGTATTAATGATACAGCATACTTATACGATAGGATGAAGGTACCACGTGCCTGTATTCCTAGAAAATCTACTAATTACTATTGATCATATTTCTTTTTTACCTGTTGCAAATTACAAATAAACTCGTTGGCATTTGCTAATTCTGCTACAGCTAAAATTTCTGCTTCTGCTGCATTTCCTTCCTTTCCATAGGCAATGTTGGTCCGGATGGTGTCATTAAATAACACAGGATCCTGACTCACCAATTCCATTTGCTGCCTTAGCCACTTCAGTTGTAGCTTTTGGAGTTCAATTCCATCCAGTGTAATAGGACCAGAATCAGGTTCATAGAACCTCTGCAACAAGGAGATCACTGTTGATTTTCCGCTCCCACTTTCACCAACCAAAGCAACCGTCTAATTAACAATATACATCGACTTTCAGTTTGTGATAATCAATATTAGACAAAGGTAAATAAGCTTTTGCATGGCTTTTTATATTGTACAATATGAGAATGAAACTTGATGCCTACTCCTAACAAATTTACCTTGCCAGAATTAATAGTCAAGCAAAGATCCCGGAATATCTGAACATCAGGTCTCGTGGGATACCTGAAGCTGACATGGTAGATCTCAATATCTCCCTTTAAATTTTCTATCGTCGTTCCAGTGGTATCACTAGAATCTACCTATGATTTCCTGCTAAGAATTGCAAATATAGAAGCAGCAGAACTCTTTGCTTTACTTGCATCAGGGGCCAGGGAACCCGACTACGAAATTCCCTCAGCCATTATGGTGAGAGCAAAGAAAACCTGTAATTCAGTGGACAAAAACATTCAACCAGAGATAACAAACAAAGCAATTTATCTTTAAAAGTCGTGAAAAGTTAGTTAAATACATGTCTAGGTGAACAATTAGACAGGAGGAACTTACACGAGAAAATTCCGAGAACGTTGTCTTGCCATCCTCAACAAGTCGGGCTCCAACATAAAAACTGCATGCATATACTGAAAACAGCAAAAATAAAGACAACCCAAATAATACTCCGTTGATTAACCCTTGCCTTATACCTATCTTAATAGGGCCTTCACATTTTATACAGTACAATTCCATCACCTTCTCTTCGGCACAGAATGAAGAAACTGTTCTTATACTCCTCCCTACTGCATCATTTGCAACTTGACTGGCTTCTTCATACATTTTCTGCAACCATTTAGTCTTTTCAACCAAGCTCGAATGGGGTCATTTTGGTCCATATGTAGTTCATTTGAGATGGTTAAAAGCTATGAACTCCATTAGTGGTTGGGATTATTTTGATTGGTTAAGTTGGGGGAGGGGGAAGAAAAGACAAAAGTGTTTCCATCCATTCACATAGAATCAAAATGGTGACCACCCCCCCCCCCCCCCCCCCAAAAAAAAAAAAAATCGAGTTTGGAACAAACCTTTGCATCTGCACTGAATCCTTTCATAAACTCCATTTGAAGGTATCCATTTACTCCTACGAGAGGCAGCAAAACAAGTATTATCAGAGCCAGTATCCAATTTGCTGTGAAAGCAATAACCAAGCCTGCAATAGCAGTCGCAAGATTTTCAACAAGCAAAGCAAGTGCATCTCCAACTAGGCCTCGCACAGATCTGCAGAGAGTCTTGCACCTAGTGCACCACTTGAGTGCTCAGCTCCATCAAACCAACTTACTTCCATATAAACCACTTTCTCGAAGCACATTAGTCGGATCCGTCTGATCAACTTACATCCCACAACAGCAAAGAAGTATGTTTTTGAAGGTTGAGCCAATAGAGATGCCACACCGAGTAAAACTAAGATTAATGCCCAAAATTGTGAGTTTTACGGAGCTCATCTCCTCGCCTATAGAAAGTGTTGATTATGTGAGAAATTACTATCCTGAAAGAAGGTAAAATTACCCCACTGGCTGCAGCAGCTGTGGTGCCTAGCAGTAATACTGGGACCTCTGGCTTATTAAGATAAGCCAGATGGCAAAGTGAGACTTCAAGAGGCAGTTGGGCTGGTGCTGAAGCAGGAGTACTAGTTTTTCCAGCTTCTGTTTCCAGCACACTTGTTGCAGTGGGCACACCAAATGGAGTTGAGAATGAGTGACAACTCCTATTTCCAATTGCAGGTGATTCCCGACTTATGGATCCTAACAAAGAAAATTGAGGACTTGAAATTCTTCCAGAATTCAAAACAACTTCTGGCCTATCCAGGTCATTTAAAGCATTTTGTTCTGACATTGTGCTAAGATTTTGCAACCGTTTAAGCTGGCTATATGGTCCTTCAGGATCTTTAATCATCTCAGAATGTGTACCTGATTAGTCAGAAGGAATAATTATACCGTATTATGTGTATCCTAAGAATGATGAGATGGCTTTAGGGAGGTCTAATCGTCATAATGGTAAATTAGTGCTTGAATTTGGTATTTAGCTGCAAAAGATTATATCAAGAAAGAATGGACATTCAATAAAAAGATCAAGCAGCATGCAATGGGTGGAGAGATACCATTTCATTTTAAACAAATTAGGAAAACTATACAACTTAAAATAATCCTTAAAAAATGTCCCTTTTCAACAATTTTCCCTTCATGTATGACAGCAATCATATCGGCATTCCTCACTGTACTCAAGCGATGAGAATAATTATGGTTGTTTGGTTGGTCATAATTCTATCCAACGCTTCCTGCACAATTCTCTCAGATTCTGCATCGAGAGCCGTTGTGGCTTCGTCTAGTAATAGAATTCTGGGGTCTTTTAGAATAGCCCTGGCTAAAGCAATTCTCTGTTTTTGACCCTAGACAACTGAGTTCCATTCTCACCAACCCTCGTGTCTAGTCCCTAATTTTATCAGAACACAAAACCACAAAGTAGGAGGTTAGTTATGAAGAAAAGAAATATCGATTACCAGATTACAAAATGCCTTGTATAAAATGAAATGTTAATGCAAATGTGTTCATATCTCAACAAGCAGAGGAACAAAGAGCATAAAAATACAATCATGTATTTCTCAAGACCATTCTGTCATTAGAGTAACATTTTACAGTTCTAAAAGGAGATGCAGAAAAGAAATCATCATAAAACCTGTGGCAGTTTATCAATGAATTTAGCAGCATTGGCCAGCTCAGCAGCAGCTCTTATCTCTTCAGTAGTTGCCCCATCCTTACCATAAGCAATATTATCTTTAATGCTAGAGGTAAACAACAGAGGTTCCTGGCTGACAAGCCCATTTTTTGTCTGATCCATTTTAGTTGGAACTCTCTAAGATTAATGTTGTCAATAAGAACCTCACCAGCTTGTGGATCATAAAATCTTTCAATCAAATTGATAACTGTTGATTTCCAACTTCCACTCTGCCCGACCAAAGTGGCAGTAGTACCACTGGGTATTGAAAATGAAAATCCAGTGAATATATGTTCTTCAGGTCTTGTAGGATAACTAAAATATACATCCCTTAGTTCTATATCTCCACGAATATCATCTAATTGCAGTCCATTAGTGTTGCAAGCATCCATCTGTGGCTTATTGTTAATCATCTCAAACATCTTAAAGGCTGCAGCTTGTCCAGCAGCAAAAGTTCTCATGCATGGAGATGCATGCCCAAGCGATCTGAAATTAATGTTATCAAATTAAATATAAACAAATTATTCTTTTGTATGAAAATCATTACTTATGATGGGGTAGGAGGAGATAATATATTATTAGTATTGGAAACAAGCAGAAACAGACAACAAATAGATTTGGGATCAGGAGTATCACAATATTATAAGATGAGCAAACATATATGTTTTATGGATGATAAATCAAGCAGATTGCAACTTACACGGATCCACTAAGAATAGCAATAACTACATTAATGACACGCCTCCCGTACATGCCTTCTCAAGAATCATTTTCCCACCAAACCACACTGCCAAAGCATAACTGCAACATATAATAAACATAGCTGCACCATGTCCCAACCCAGCAACCAAGCCCTCTTGGACACCAGACACGTAAGCATTGGTTAAAGATTTATTGTACTTAGTTACAGCTTCCCTCTCCCCTGTATAGGATGCAACCTGTATGGGAAATGGTCTGGATGGATATTATTCTACAATAAAAGAATATGAAAATTAGAGATTCCTTATGCCATGTATGCATACAGTTCTGATGGAACCAATTGTTTGCTCTACTACAGTTTCTGCTACTGAATAAGCAGTTTGCCCATTGGATGCCATCTTTCCTATAATTATACTCATGGCAGCAGCAGAGATGACAAGAAGTGGAAAAGAAGATAGCATGACAAGGGCAAGAAGCAATCCCTTGACAAATGCTATAACAAAGCCTCCTATGAATGTTCCTACCAATTGTATGAACTTTCCAACCTGCAGATTCAAACAATAACGAAATGCATGAGTAGGAGTGCTTCTTCAATTCCAATTTTGGATAATTGGAGGAATCAGTCATGGTTTCAGGTTTCTTCATGGTGCATCATTACCTTCTTGCCCAATGCATTCTGAATAAGTACAATGTCTCCAGACATCCTCCCAGCTATTTCCCCTGTTTTAATTTCCTTACCAAAGAAGCTAATATCTTGCCTCAAAATCGTTTTTAAGTATAAACTTCTTATTCTTGCAGCCTGCCTCTCCCCAGTCACCGTCCAACAAGCCACCTCTGGCACATAGCAAATGAGAGTAATTGGGCATCTCAGGTTCAAATAAACCACACAGTTAATGTGTTATCTCAGCAAGAAGGCTCGTATACTTACGAAGAAATGATGCAACACTAGATCCCAAAGCCAAGTATACAAACTTTATAAAGAACACCTGAGAATTGAAGTAATCAAGTCATCACTAATTGTAAAAATTTATTGGGTTAAAGCGTGCCATCATGTTAAGCATAGCATGATGCAACCAACAAGAACTTGACAGAATTTTTTTTCTGGAGTCACTGTGGTTGAGCAAGTATGCTAGGCAGCAGATGACCACTTTAGAACTGTT
Organism: Carya illinoinensis; assembly: GCF_018687715.1. Lineage (NCBI taxonomy): Eukaryota > Viridiplantae > Streptophyta > Magnoliopsida > Fagales > Juglandaceae > Carya > Carya illinoinensis. The sequence goes on from NC_056752.1 coordinate 37,053,801, forward strand.
GAAACATAAAATGGAATCCAAATTTCTGACAAAATCAGATAAAACATAGTATGGAGTAGAATTTTCTTCTCTTCATGTTGCATAGTAAAGACAATCTTAAACTCGAGAAATCCAGCATAGATTTTGCACAAACAAAGATGATTTACAACCTGGTTTTAGTTGCAAAATACCTTGGAAACCTCATGAACTAAGTCTTTTTCTTTTTCCAAAGAATCAGCCGTATCTCTAAAGATTATGGTCATGAAAGGCATAGAGCTTCCACTTCCAACAGCAGCTACTGTGCCCACAAACATTAGTAGATAATCCAGGAAGTCAGCAAAGGAGAAAAGCTTGTAATATGGTACTGTATTGCTTGCCTATTTCTCCTGGGTCATGTTTGAATTTTGCTGATTGTCCGTACTTTCTTTATATTTTCCGGAATCGACCACTTTAATGCTTGTCCATGTTGTGGCCTGTTCCAAGGTTATTTGTCCATGTGAAGTATTTTCCTCAGCCATGTTGCCTTGAGAAATACTTATTTTCTGTATTTTCCGTAATCACCTCGAACAACTTAGGCTATTGGACCAAAGCTGGAAGACAAACGTCACTCGTTTAGATTAGGAACCCCATGGTTGAGGCTGAATGGATGAGTGAAGTTCGACATAATAATGTGAAACAAGATCAGAGAATAATTTCAAGGCTTTTCTCTACATAAGAACAGATCTTTTAAGAAATTGAATGAACATATATATGAAACACCATCATGTTAGCTGGCTTAACGGAGCCTCCAGTGGACTGACTCCAAGGCGAGTTTCACGAACAAAAGTAGGAAAATAAGTAAGAACATTAACAGCTCAATGAATTCTGTACGAGAACGTACATCTCAATACATGCAACAACCAAATCAAGCAGAGAGAGATAAAATAAGGAATGAAGGGAAGCAGTAGGTACCAGAAAAGCCCAAGAATCCTTAGAATTAAGGTGGTGGTGGTACAAAGCCAAAGGACCAACCTATCAAAAACAAGCGTCTTCCTTACCAATGTTGTCATTAGAATAAGAACAAATATTCTGAAGCCTATGCAGAAATTGGGGAAAATAAACTATTCCCGCATTTTCAAATTAAAGATCTAGCATATGTAATAACAATGCAGCAAAGAAACGAACAACGTCTAGAAAACCAAGTTGCCATCTTAGATAAAACTAACTCCTTTAATCTTGATGGATAACGTAAAGAAAGAACGGAATTTAGACCAACAAAGGATTGGAAGGAACATTAAAACCAAAGTGATGAAAGAAAAGCACCCAGAAAGTTACCGCTGTTTAGATACTGAGTTAATGTGGCCGTTGAACTTGAAAGGACAAGCCTTGATTTATTACGGAGTGTAAGATTAGTCAAAATAAATACAACATTGAAATCTAAGCCCAAAACATTGAATTATAATCCATCCTGCTTTCGTTTTCGAGAACGTCCGTAAGTACGTTACTTAAGACCACTAAAGAAGCAAAAGGGGTAAATGCCGCTGTTCTATTTTCATCATCGAAGTTGAGCATTTATCTCTCTCGATCGAGCATGCACTACCATTGCTAAATCAACGAAAAAAACACTTCTTTACCGGTTTCATTTGTCTAGAGCGATTAAAATAACAAGCTCATTTTGGGTTGTACGAGGTCGCTTCCTTAAAAAATTGAGACATTGATTTTGGCAGGTAATGTTTTAATATGAGTCGCTATTTCCAAAATGAAAATGAAAGGCATGGAGAAGGAGGGCAACTTGCATGGACCAATTAATATAAAGGGAAACAACTTTCAAAACCAATCAAATGAGCAATTTCGACCATGTATCAAGTTTTCCCATTGTTAGCCTCGCAACTTTTGGATGTAATTGATTGATTTTGATAACAACAGGCTGCCAAAGCTTTAAGAATATTTGAGGCAATCAGATGTTTTCTTTCATATATATTTTTGAACCAGATCATGTTAGACCTTTGGTTTTTCTGGAAAACCTGTCTTTCCTAAGGTGGTTCACTTCATCTAAGATGATACACTTCATCTATCAAGTATAGGTAATTGACATTCATAAATAAAGTGGTAACCCTTGCTATTTTTTTATGGATGAAATAATGTGGGTAGCCTAAAGGTTGTATGAGTAATAAATGAGGGTCCCTAGTCTTGCCTATATAAAAGAGTTTGTGTTTTCCATTAGAACCACCTATAAAGTTCTAAGGCAAAGGCTAGAAGTCCCTTCCCTACAAAATCTCTAATCTCTTTTGTAGATTTGAAACTTTCCAGTTATCAAGCACAAATGGCTGGAGGTAAAAGATCCTATAGATATTTTTATTCATTAAAGTTATTTTCTTATATTTGGTATCAAAGCAGTTGCATTTCAGCTTTGTGTTTGAATTATTAGCATTTCATTTATTTCATAGAGTGGGCTTTTGAAATCCAGTTTTGTTCTTTGTTTTATTCTCTTGGCATGATCAATGAATTTTGTCATAATCTATGACGTGAGAGAAAAGCCGGGTCATGATTTCAAATATTTGTGGGCTTAATTTCAAGTTTTATTCATATTGTTGGGCCTTTGGACTAATTTACAGTTAATTTTTTTAAGGAGATATCCAGTTGTATTTTTTTTAATAATGAAGGTAATGCTATAGCATCCTTATTATTTAAAAGAATACATAAAAAAAAAATTAGAATCTCATTGTAATTAAATCATAGGTTTTAAGGATTTATGTCTATAGGAAAATCTTTAATTTTTGTGATTTAATTAGTATAAGAAAATGATTTTCGGTATTGACAGTAAAATTTATCTTCTGCCTACAGGAGTGGATAGTTTTATTTGTTAATATTTGGAATAATTTATCTTATAAATAAAGATAAGTAAATTTATGCTGTTATGCAACCTTTTTCTACAAGAAGGTTAAAATTTACTTGAATTCATAGCATTAAAGTTTTTCTTGATTTTGCAGCTGTTATATCATAATCCTTAGCTGATGGTGTTTATTTTATTCCAATGCTTTATGGCACTAATTTTTCTGACTGGAAAGATTCTATTTAATTTACCTTGGGGTATATGGATCTTGACTATGCACTCCGTGTGGAGCAACCACCTGCTGTCACGGATACGGACGCACAGGAAGTTATTGAAAATCGCCAGTGGTGGAAGCAATCTAATTGCTTAAGTCTAATGCTCATAAAGTCTTGCATGAGTAAGAGCATTAGAGGTTCTATTGGTGATTGTGCTACAATTAAGGAATTAATGCAGGCAATTGAGGAACAGTTTGTTCTCTCTGATAAGGCTTTAGCTAGCACTCTTATAAGGCAATTCACTATTAAAACCTTTGACAGTTCTAAGGGTATGCGTGCATACATTACAGAAATGAGAGACATTGTTTCTCAACTTAAGGGCTTAAAGATAGAGATATCTGAGCCATTCTTGGTCCATTTCATCATTGACTCACTGCCATCTGAGTATGGACCTTTCAAGATCTCTTATAACACACATAAAGAAAACTGGTCAGTTACGGATCTTCTGACCATGCGTGTGCAAGAAGAGGAAATGATGAGGCATGATCGGCCTAAAAGTGCAAAATATGGTCGTGAATGATAACTGACTTCAAGAATTGTGTGGACTGCATAAAGGGTAAGTAGACCATAAATAATTCTAAAGGTTCAAGAAGGAGCTCAAGTGTTCTTGAGATTATACACACAGCTATCTGTGGACCATTTTCTACCCCTTGCCTAAATGGTCAAAGATATTTTCTCATTTATTGATGACTATTCTAGGTATATGTATCTTTATCTTCTAAATGAGAATGCTCAAACACTAGATGTTTTCAAAGCCTATAAAGTAGAAGTAGAGAATCAAAGTGAAAAAAAAAAAAAATCAAGATCATAAGATCTGATAGAAGAGGGGAATATTATGGTAGGTATACAGAACATGGACAAATTAAGGGTCCATTTGCAAATTTCCTTTAGGAAGAAGGCATTGTTACCCAATATTCAATGCCTGGCACACCACCACAAAATGATGTTGCAGAAAGAAGGAATAGTACGCTAATGGATATGGTAAGGAGCATGATTAGTAAATCTAATATGAAACTTTCCTTGTGAAGTGAAGCTCTTAAAACTGCAGTGTATATATTGAATAGGGTTCCATCCAAATTTGTCTCTAAGATACCTTTCGAGTTGTGGAAAGGGTAGAAGCCTAGTTTAAATTATATACATATATGGGATTGTCCTTCTGAAGTTAGGATTTATAATCCTAACAAAAAGAAATTAGATCCAAGGACAACTAGCGGTTTCTTTATTAGGTATTCAAAAAACTCCAAAGGATATAGATTTTATTGTCCCAATAATAGCCCTCGAATTGTCGAATCTAAAAATGTAAAATTTCTTGAGGATGTTGAACCTAGTGGGAGTGTGAATCCTCAAGAGGTCACTTTTGAGGAAACACCTGAACATGCTACTTTGCCTTCTTTTGGAGAAAGAATGGTTGTCTTAATGCAATAGATCGCAAGATCATGTAATGACACCAATTCAAGTACAACATGTTCCTGTAAATGAGGTTCAATCTGAAGTTATTCCGCATTTACAGTCTAAGCCAATTGATGAAGTAATGGCTCTAAGAAGATCCTCAAGAATACGTAGGCCTGCTATTCCAGATGATTACATTGTATACCTAACTGAGTCTGATTTTGACATTGGACTTCCGGAAGACCCAATTACATTTTCATAAGCCATGAGTGGAGATAAATCTACATTTTGGTTGGGTGTCATGAAAAATGAATTAGAATCCATTTATAAGAACCAAGTCTGGGATCTCGTCAAATTACCAGAAGGGGCGGCAACAGTTGGCTGCAAATGGGTTTATAAAACCAAACGAGATTCTTTTGGTAATGTCGAACGATATAAGGCTAGACTTGTCGCTAAAAGATTCACTCAGAAGGAAGACATTGATAATTATGAAACCTTCTCTTCGGTTTCTAAGAAGGATTCGTTGAGGATAATCATGACTTTAGTAGCTCATTTTGATTTAGAGTTACATTAAATGGATGTGAAAACAACGTTTTTTAATGAGGATCCTGATGAAGTGGTATATATGAAACAACCTGAAGGTTTCAGTGACGACAGTCAGAAAGTATGTAAATTGAAGAAGCCTCTTTATGGACTAAAACAAGCTTCCCGTCAATGGTATTTAAAGTTTCACAAGATTATTTTCTCATACAGTTTTATCGAGAATCTTGTTGATTAATTTATATACCTTAAAGTCAGTGGGAGCAAATACATTTTCTTAGTCCTATATGTAGACGATATTCTTCTTACAAGCAATGATTTGGGATTGTTATAGGAGATTAAATAATTTCTCTTCCAAAACTTTAAAATGAAGGATATGGGTGAAGCCTCTTATGTCATTGGTATAGAGATTCACTGAGACAGGAAACAAAGAGTCTTAGAACTGTCTCAAAAGGCCTACATTGAAATTTTTTTATAGAGATTCGGTATGAAAGATTGTAAAGCCTCTTTAGCTCCCATAATCAAAGGTGATAAATTTTATAAAGGACAATCACCTGAAAATGCATTGGAACAAGAGCAGATGAAAAGTGTGCCTTATGCATCTACAGTGGGTAGCTTGATGTATGCTCAAGTTTGTACCCATCTAGACATATGTCTAGCAGTTGGATTATTGGGTCGCTATCAAAGTAACTCAGGACTTCAACATTGGATAGCTGCAAAGAAGGTGATGCAGTATTTGTAAGGAACCAAGAATTACATGCTAACCTACAGGCATACAGAAAATTTGCAAGTGGTTGGCTATTCAGATTCAGATTTTGCCAGTTGTGTAGACACCAGAAAGTCTACTTCTGGGTATATCTTTCTTCTTGCTGAAGGAGCTATATCTTGGAAAGCAATCTATAATTGCTACGTCTACTATGGAGGCAGAATTTATTGCGTGCTATGAAGCAACGACACAAGCCATATGGTTGAAGAATTTTATTTCTAGTCTTAAAATTATCGATTTCATTCAAAGACCAATAAAGATTCTTTGTGATAATACCGCTGCAGTGTTCTTCTCAAAGAATAATAAGAGCGGAAGCAGAAGCAGGCATATCGACATAAAGTATTTAAGTGTGAGAGAGAGCATCAAATATAATGTGGTGTATATTGAGTATACTAGTACATATTTGATGTTAGCTGATCCAATGACCAAAGGTTTACAGGTAAAACAACTTCAGAGTCATGTGGATCGTATGGGCCTAACTAAAGTGTAATCTCTCATGTTATTGTATATTTCACAAAGAATAAAGTTGAATTCAGTTTCAATTTTGCGCATAAAGTAACGAATTCGTCATATCCATTGGGTGATTAAGTTGGACCCGAATGACTTTTAATAGTTGTTCATAAAGTATTTTAAGAGATAGTATGTATTGTGACACATGGAAGGAAAATGCTCACTATAAAGAGCAATACCACCATAGTTTATATATAGGATACCTTGACAGAATTAATGGCATTATTTTGGCCATTTTAGTTTTACCTATTAAGTGAATCAAGTGGAAAAATGTTAGACCTTTAGTTTTCCTAGAAAACTTTTGTCTTCCCTAAGGTAGTTCACTTCATCTAAGATGATATACTTCATCTATCAAGTATAGGTAATTGCCATTCATAAATAAAGTGATGACCCTTGCTATTTTTTTATAAATGAAATAATAAGGATAGCGTAAAAGTTGTAGGAGTAATAAATGAGGGTCCCTAGTCTTGCCTATATAAAGGGGCTTGTGTTTTCCATTAGAACCACCCATAAAGTTCTAAGGCAAAGGTTAAAAGTCCCTTCCTTACAAAATCTTTACTATCTTTTGTAGATTTGAAAGTTTCCAGTTATCAAGCACAAATGGCTGGAGGTAAAAGATCCTATATATCTTTTTATTCATTAAAGTTATTTTCTTACATTTGAAATAAAAGATCCTATAGATCTTTTTATTCATTAAAGTTATTTTCTTACAGATCAATCATCTTACCAATCTATAGAATGGTAGGGTCATTTGGAAGCCAAATAAATTATTAATATTGATTACTAATAAGGAAACTGTTACTATATCACAGCCCAAGAATCACGCAATGGCAATAGGCACCCAATCCTTTCTTGTAATGTAATCATTTACGTAAATCTCACACTAGGCTGTTAATGGACTTACCATGTATAGCTAGACCGCCTACTGTAGTTTATGGTCTTACCTTATGTAGCTAGACCACTTGCTGTATATATATATATATATATATATATTCATGTAAAGCTACCTTGTAAAGTGTGAGAAATTATTTTATTCAGATCTCTGTATGGTATTAGAGACAGGTTCGATCCTGTGACCTTTGGGTTATTTGCTTTGTTGCTGAACCTTATAAATCATTTCATCATGCTTCTTATTTCCTACAAAATGTTGTGTTAGTGCAAACGGACTGCAAAAGAAGAAAATAGTTTGCTTCAAGTGCGTTATAATGTCGTTTTCTGGTATGCATATAGATTACAAGCGAATTTGCCTCCATGATATAATGAACAATGAAGCCCAAAAGAAATCTGTTTGTCTAACTTCATTATGCACATACGAAATTAGACTTAAATTCTTTTAGATTTTACTATTCAACCAATAGATTATAAATTTGTTTTCTACAAAATAAACAGATTCTAGTAACAAGTGATTAAAGAAATAAAATATTTTTTGGAGAGAAAGAATTTCCAAATTATATTCTTGACTGTGTTAATTTATAAGCCATTGATTCTATTTACAGATGACTAAAGGATGTAAACAAAAAGTTAAAACTTTTCATTAAACTAAAATATGTTCCAAATAGGTACCTATACCACATCCCTTGATCCCCTTTCAACCATCTATGTATTTTTCGGCTAAACCCATCACATTATCACTAGCTACCCATGGCCCAATGCAAATATTTTCATGGATTTATTTTGTTTCGTTTATACCACAACCCCCATGCTAATGGAGAAGAATCTCTCAACTTCTTCTTGTTAAATAAATTTAATTCGAATTACCTTAAGCAATGTAGAATTCTCACAAGTCTAAATCTTTGCTCATTTTCAGCCCACACCAAAGTTTTGTAATTGTACCTCAGCGTCACTTAAGAGGCTACTAGAGTCTCTAAAAATAATTCCACACTTCAAGATCAAGAGCTTAAAATGGTTGCTTTGGGAGATTGAAGAGAGAAATGAGAGACCTTTGTTTATACATTCACTTTTTACAAAAATAACGTACATAAAACTCTCATTTTAAAGAGTTTTATGATGTGGCAATGTGATGAGGAGTTAATTAACTACTTGTGATGGAGAGTTGAGTTAATTAACTATTGCAATGGAGAGTTAATTAACTGATTATAACTTTTCTACCCATTAGGAGTTAATAGGTCATGAAGTGCCCATTTACTACATGGGAATGTTTTCACGTGAGAAATTGATCTTAAACTGTTACATGTCCCAGCAAAGTAAAATGATGTTTTGGTACTTTGAGGGACCAGTCTTCCACAATGCATGCAAACAAGTAAAAAGGGTTAAGATGATTTCGTTAAACGAAAACTGGATATTTCAATACATGGACTCCACAATAATTAGACTAAAAGAACAAAATTATAACCATGGCCCACTAATTAAGGAACACTAACCCACTACAGATTAGACTTAATAGCAAACCTATACCCTTGGGCCACTAAGTCCTTTTACTCCTAAAGACTAGGACAACAACCCCAAATAGATCCACGTCTGCCAAACCACTAATAACTAACAATACATGGACTAATAAACAAAGAGATAAACAAGACATAAATTGGATCCCTTCCAAGCTAATTGTCATCTCACTTACTGCCCCTAGGAAATCAGACACATTATGGCTTTAAGAGTATACCAACTAAGCTATTGGATTTCTTGGGCAGTTGAGATGGTCCCATGTGCGCAAGGGTCATGATAGACCCCCTTTTTCAAGAACCTTGTATACAAAGGTTCCTTAATTTCTTTCCCTAAAATGGGACAAGTCTTCCCACAATTCATCCTCCATACTCATGCCTACCCATTTGACCAAGACCTTTGTAACCGCCCTATTGTTGCATTGCCTAAGCATTCTCTGCAAGATCTTCTCCTATGTGCCGTGGATTGAATCGTCAGTGTTCATGGGGGCAATTGTTATTATGGATAAACATAACTAGTTAGATATTAATTATTTATAAATTTTTACAGTTTTCTAATTTAATAGAGGTTCTACTTGTTAGTTACAATTTTCATAAGTTGGAATCTTAGCTCACTGAGCCAAGCTCAAATAAAGACTATATAAAAACTCGAGCTTGGGTCGAGCTTGGCAATCCAAAGACCGGATCGACTTGATTACAACCCTACTTATACAACTTGGATTGGGTTTTGTCTAGTGTGTTTTGAAAGAAACGTGGGGGAGGAAACCCGTACACTGCTTCAAATGTAGTTGTTTGGTTGAATAATGTTCACTAGTATTGTACCAAAACTCAATTAACGACAATCACTTGCTCCATTCCTTGGGCTTTTCTCTGGTGAAGCATCGTAGGTACCATTCTAAACTCTGATTGATGACTTTTGTTTGTCCATCTGTTTGAGGATAGTAGGCTGTACTAAGATTTAACTGAGTTCCTTGTAAGTGAAATAGTTTAGACCAAATCTGAGACGTGAAAACTGCATCACGATCATTCATGATGAACTTGGGCATTTATAGAGTCGGACAATGCCTTTCAAAAATTACTTGTAGAGTAAGGGTGGTGGAGGGGAATAAAATGTGAGTATTTGATGATGCGATCGACCACAACTAGGATGACGCTTTTGCTATGTAAGATAGGGAGGCCCTCCACAAAGTCCATACTGAATGCCCAGCTAGTCGAGCCATGGTGTTGCTGGTTGGGAGATTATTGTAGCATAGAGTGGTCCTTCTTTGGTGTTGATTTACAAGTGGGAATTAGCAGCTTTCTTTTCACAACCTGCTTTATATTCCAATGTAAACTCATACCCAATTAATTTAGAAATCTACTTATGTTGGGTAGGTGTGCCAATCCATTGTTCAACTAGATATTTGAGTGCTTGTTAGTCTATAAGAATTTGGAATTTCTAACTCAGTAGATAAGCATGCCATTTTTTTATAGCCATCATAAGAGCAAGAAGCTCATTTTCGTGGGTAGAGAGGTGGAGGTTCTTCCCTCTAGGTCCCTAACTTAGATATGTAGAGGTTGTTCCTTTTGCATAAGTACAACACCAATGCCTTCTTCAGAGGCATCACATTCAATGACAAATGTCTTGGAAAAATTTGGGAGCCCTAAAATAAGAGGTGTAGCCATAGCTTACTTAAGTTTGTTAAATGCTTCAGTAGCTATGTGATTCCAGTGAAAAACATCCTTGCATAGTAGCATTGTGAGGGAGTAGCAATGCATCCATAATATATTATAAACTTGTGGCAGTAGCGAGTGAGACCCAAAAAACCCTCCAAAACCTTGATAGAGGTAGGAACTGACCACCGTAGCATTCTGGAAATCTTGGTAGAATCAGCTTGAACTCCCTGTGAAGAGATAACATGTCCCAAATATTCTATCTCATAACATCCAAACTTACACTTAGTTATTTTGGCATACAAGTGGTGTTGTTGGAGTAGTTTAAGCACAATTTCCAAGTATAAGAGATGATCATTCATGCATTTGTTATAAACTAGGATATCATCAAAAAATACTAGGACAAATATGGGCAAATAATAATATACACAAAGCGTTGGAAGGTTGAGGGTGTGTTAGTGAGGCCAAAGGCATAACTAAAAACTCATAGTGACCTTTGTGCATTTGGAAAGCTGTTTTTGGCGAATCCTTGGGATACATCCGAATATGGTGATACCCCAACCTTAGATCCAATTTAGAAAATATGGAAGTTCCACCTAACTCATCTAAAAATTCATCAATGATAGGAATATGATACTTATCTCTAATGATCACTTGGTTAAGTGCTTGGTAGTCTATACATATGCCAACTACCATCAGCCTTGTGTACTAAGAGTACTGGAGATAAATAAGTGTCTTGACTGAGGCAAATGACACAATTTTCCAGCAACTCATTTACTATACTCTCAATTTCATCCATTTGATAGTAAGGATAAAGGCAAGGCATGATGCTAACAGGCTTGCCTCTATCCATTAAGGGAGTGTTGTGGTCATGACTTTTGTGAGAAGGAAAACCTTGTGGCTCCTTAAAAATTTAGTTGAATTGCTCTAACAATAGTGCAACTCCTTAGGAATGGTAGTTGAGAAACTACCATTAGAAGCATCCATTAATTTCAGAACAAGCCCTTCATGATTCTCCTTAGATTGTAAATAAAAACTTTCAGCAGCTTCCATAGTGAGGTTTGAGGGACTAAGCCTTTGAAGCTGAGTTGCTTGGCCATGTTAGTTAAACTTCATGGTGAGCTAGGTAAAATTCCAGAGAATTGGTCCTTGTAGATAGATCTAATTCACACCTAGAATAAGATCGCATTCCAAAGGCAGTAGGTACATAGTAGTAGAGAAAAAGTAACGTTGTAAATGAAAAGGGACTACCTCACAACAACCAAAATAAGGTAACCAATCCTCATTAGCCACCATCACCATTAGGTTGTGGCTTCCCGTAGTGTATAGCTTAGCCCCTCTTTCCGCAATCAAATCTATAAAGATGTGAGTGCTTCCCCTATCAATTAGGATGACAACTGATTGTTTCCCTAATACGCCCAACAATTGCATCGTTTGAGGGGTTGAGGTTCCTAAAATAGCATCTAGAGAAATTTCCAGCAACTCTCCTTCTTTGGGTGCACTTTGAACCTCTCCCATATCTAGTCCATTGGAAACTTCCTCAAAAATTTATTTTCTATCTCTGGTTCTTCCCTTGAACAATTGTGCTCAACACTTATACCTAGAAGCCCATTTGTATCTAGGCAGTTGTGATATGTTGAACAAAAAGGTTGGTTTTGGGGTTGTTGGTTTGTTGTGGGCATGGGGAAGGGTTATGGGTTGGTGGCCCCATTAGACAATGAGGAGTAATTATGTTAGGTGCTGAGAGTCTAGGAAAATTATTTCTGGGAAGGAGTTGTGAGATTGGGCAAATTAGAAGACCTTTAGAATTTGCACCATACCTCTTCTTCATACAATTGAGCTAGCCTAAAAGCCGTAGGTAGGGTAGTGGGTCAAAAAATAGTGGCTATAATACGGATTTCATTCCTCAACCTGCTAAGAAATGTGCTAATCCTGAAGTCATCCGAGAGACTTGGGATGCAGTTGGAGAGAATCTCAAAGTGTGTTTGGTATTGCTCCACCATAGACATCTATCTTAGCTTAGTGAATTTAGCCATTGGGTCATCAAAGGGTGTGGGTGCAAAGCGTATTTGCAATGGGTGCAAAGTGTATTTGCAAAGCCTGCACAATCTTAGACCAAATGGAAATGGGATGGGAATCGAACAACTGGTAACAAGTTAAAGCCTTGCCCTATATATGGAATGAGGCTAGTCGATTTTTTTAGGTGTTTGGAGTATTATAATATGCAAAGAATTGCTAGGCCCAAAAGACCTAACCGGTGGGATCAGATCCATCAAGTTTGAGAGAGTCAAGTTGCATGGTATGACTATGAATTCTCTTTTGTGCTTCAAAAACAGATTTGACATGGTGGTGGGCTAATCTAGATTGGCTATGTTGATAAGATCAATATTTTGGGTATTTGAAGACTCGTATGGTGAATGGGTTATGGTATGGGAAAGGGATGTGTAGCTAGTAGCAAGATTGCCAACTTGTTGGATGAGTTCTTCTAACAACGTTTACAGTCAGGCCTGAGCATCATTTAAGCCAACATTTTCAGTTTTCAACTAGGTAATAACCTTAGAGAGCTGAGATAGTCAAGTCCCTTCTGCCATGAAACTGGCCTGGCTTTGGATACGAATGGTTACATGTCCCAACCAAAATAAAATGATGTTTTAGTACTTCAGGTGACTAGTCCTCCACAGTGCACGCAAGGCAAAGAAAATGGATTAAGATGATTTTATTAAACGGAAACTAGATATTTAAATACATGGACTCCACAATAACTAGACTAAAATAACAAAATGATAACCATAATTCACTAATTAAGGGACACTGTCACACTAAGCCACTACAAATTGATCTTGATGACAAACCTATCCCCTTTGGCCACTGAGCCCTTTTACTCCTAAAGACTAGGAAAATACCACAAACAGACCCATTCTGCCGGACCACTAATAACAAACAGTACATGAACTAATAAACAATGAAATAAACATGACATAAATCGGATCCCTTCTAAGCTAGTTGCCATCTGACTTGTTGCCCTTGGGAAATTCAGACACATGATGTCTTAAGTGTATACCAACTGAGCAGTTGGATTTCTTGGACAGTTGAGATAGCCCCACGTGCGCAAGGATCATGACGTAAACATTTCATAGCATCTAATGAAAAATCTGAAATTCAAACAATCATGGCATATCATCAATTACGTGTGTTTAAACACATTCCAAAGCATCAACAACATGTGACCATATTAATAGAGGTGAAAATAAGCAGCATAGACTCACAAACCAATCTTATATAAGATTAATTCAAGTTACCTCAAGCAGAGCATAATTCTTACAAGTCTAGATTTTTGCTCGTCTTACAGCCTACTTCAAATTGTTTTGATTGTACCTCTACATCACTTAGGAGGCAAATAGATTCTTCTAAAATAATTTCATACTTCAAGATTAAAAGCTTAAGATAGTTGCTCTAGGAAAGTGTAGAGAGAGAGGAGAGGCATTTGTTTTTATGTTCACAAAACTAACATACTTAAAACTCTCTTTTTAAATAGTTTCTTGATGGGGTGATTAATTAATTTGCCTAAAAGTTAATTAACCGATAGTGGTAGAGAGTTAATTGACTACTTGTAGTGGGGAGTTAACTAACTGCTTGTAACTTCCCCACCTATTTAGACACTACATGGGTTGTAGGGTACCTGTTTACTAACACTTTTGATAAGTATAATGCTTTATCACCCTTGAAATCTACTCAAAACTTCTTTCGTTTTCATCATTTGGAGGCTTTAGTATCTTAGAACTGGATTATCATGGGACAGTAGTAAAGCGCATGTGATACCATATTCCTTACTTGTCTTGCATAAAACTTTAAACTATTCAGATTCCATAACCATTTCCCAAACCTTCTCTTTTCTTCCTTGTTGGAGAATTCGTACTCTACCTTCTCAGGTTTTCTCTTAGTAGTCTGTATGCACTTTTAACATTATATTGTTCATTGCATCCAAATCCTGTGTTTGTTCACAAGATCAAGCATGAGAAAAGTAAGAATTTGCAAATGATCCTAGATAAATAAGAGCTATGTTAGGACATAAGGCAAATAAAGAGAAGACATCTATGGTGTTTAGTCAAAATGTAGATAGAAAATAGCAAGAAGGTTTAATGGTAGTATAGGGGTGAAAAAAGTCCAAAAGTATAAGAAATGCTTGAGATTACCACCTTTCATAAGGAGATCAAAGAACATGAACTTTTTGGAGATTAAGCACAAAGTGTGGAAAAAGCTTTGAAGTTGGAAGTAAAAGATACTCTCAAGCAAGCAAGGACATACTGGTTAAAGCTGTAGCTCTTGCTATTCCTACATATACCATGAGTGTTTTTAAATTGTCATCAAGCTTATGTCACGAATTGGAGATCATGATGGCCAGATTTTGGTAGAGACAAAATGTAGGTGACAAGAATACACTGTGTGAGTTGGGATAAAATGGGTGACTCTAAATTTCAAGAGGGTATTTGCTTCAAAGACCTATGGATTTTCAATGTGGCTCTCCCAGGCTAACAAGGATGGAGAATCATGCAAGAGAGAGAACTTCTATAGTACAAACTTTATAAATCTAGATACTATCCTAAAGAAGAGTTCTTTGAAGCAAAAAATAGGGAAGAATCATCTTATGCATGGAGAGGCATATGAGAAGCAAGGAAAGGACTTCAATTGGGTTGCAGATGAAGGGTTGGAAATGACAGAGACATCAAAGTGTGGACTGGTAACTAGATAACGGTGCACGACAGCAAGTCCTTGAGTGTTACAAACTCAAAGACAGTGGAGTAGGCATTTTTGGCAAATCACAAGATTTTCAAAATTTCTCATAACTTCATTTTAATTTTTCAAACATCACTGAAACACAAAGAGCTTTTTTATTTCAAAACTTCAACTTTTTTTTCTAATCATTACTCAAACACAAAAATCAATACAACTTTTATAAACTTCAAAACAAAAATAATATTAAAATTTATATTCAAACAAATTTTTAACTTTCTTTATCTACTTTCACAAACTGATCTAATACAATACTTATTTTAAAAAATATGTTTATTAAGTTTTTTTCTTTTTCCTTTCTCAAAACCTAATCTCAAACAAATTCTCACAATTCTCAAATATTTCTAAACATTGTTAATATCCAAACATGTCCATGAGACATCAAATGGTGCGATGTAGCCATAAAGTGAGGGCTACCTTTCCTTAAGATCATCTCTTTTGAGTACAAAGGAAATGCTGAAGTTTCTCCAAAAAGAAAAGGTCAGCACCAGAGGAAAATTTATGAGAAATCTTTAGATTTTATAGTTAGTATAGTGTTCTCTTATCCCAAGAGACTTGCTTGGAATTCATTGCTATTGAAAATTATTTTGTACCTAAGACGTACACTAATCCATTTAGTTTTGTTCATTACATCTTTATATACTCAGTGTTGGGGGTATTTTTCCCAGGGCCCTAGGCCCACGAGGACCAGCCAGATCAAGCATCAAAAGGATCCCCCACAGCCAAGAAGGCCTAAAAAGTTGGGTCCTAGCCCACAAATTCCCTTAGCAACCCGACCACGACCAACAACCCATATAAGACGAGTATACAAATCTAGGTCAGGATAAGACATTACATAAGAAGCTTGGAAAGCTGAACCAACGAAAAGGGATTGAAGCACACCAGAGGGAGGGGACTAGACCGAAAGAGCAATACCAGGAGATCACGCCACATTAATTACTTAATCCAAAGGGCCATGCTGCATTAAAGGAAGCATGACGGAGGGGACTCTGGAAGGACATCACTCCACCCAAGCCGTAGGGTATGGTCGTTTGTGGGGTATAAAGAGTCCCCTGGACATCAGGTAAAGCGATTGAGTTCTCAACTAAGAAACTGCTTGCTACATTCTCACTCTCCATATCATCTGAAGGTGACCATTAACTTAGGCATCGGAAGCTTCCCAAGCCACCCTTTGTCAAACTCGATTTCTTAATTACTTGCCTGGACCGCTGAGAGCCTGGCTCTTAGGTATATGAAACATATCGTCAACGGTGGCGGTGCTATATGTAGGATAAAATGTTTTTTAACATGTCCTTCATGACCTATTCTCAATAGGTGTGGGACTAAGAAAAGGCTGCATCAGTGAATATGGAGACTAGAATAGTGGCAATGGAACAACTTGTGAAAAAATTCACCAACGAGGTGAATTTTATCTGTGAGGAAAACCAGGCCCTCAAGGGTGACAATCAAGATTCAGCACACCATGGGGATCTTAGCGCTAGCAAGCACCAAGAATACAGATAGGAAGAAGGAGATGGTAATGAACAAAAGGAAAAGAAGAACATGCAAGACAAGCTCTACAACCTTAAGGGGAAATATGATGAGATGATGAGGAGAATGGGTAGCTTGTCATTGGTGGATCAGTTGCTCATCGGCATGGGCTTGCCATACAGCACGAATGTAATGGCGGTTCCACTACTACCGAAGTTTTGGGTTCCCCCCATGGACGTATATGATAGGACCTGAGAGCCAGTGAAGCATTTCAAAGCTTTCAAGGCTCACATGACCCTGCACAGGTTTTTTGGGGGAGGTGGCTTGCAGGGCCTTCCCATTAACTTTTAGCAGAGCAGCAAGGATATGGTTTAGCTCCTTGATACAAGGCTCCATAGAAAACTTCGATGAGTTGGCCCGCTTGTTCCTTACCCATTTTATGGCCAGCACGAGGAGGAGACGTCCTCCAACATTCCTCCTCACCATCAAGCAAAGGGAAGACAAGAGTCTGAAAGCCTACCTAGCTCAATTCAATAAAGAGGAATGACAGCAGAGGACCAGAATGAGAAAATTACCCTGACAACACTCATGGGAAGAGTATGGCTTCAGTTCGCGTTCATGTCAGAACTGGCAAAGAAAATCCCCTGACACTCTGGGAATTCATGGACCAGGCCAACAACTTTATTAATGTAGAGGACACCCTCCATGTCCTGGCCAAATCGAGAAAAAAAGAGCTAGAGCGAGTGGACCGAAAGGGGAAAGCGCCAACATAAGGTCATGCTCGCGAAAAAGTTGAACGAAAGCCACGAAAAGCAAGGAAGGAGGAGTCTACCTCAAGGAATACTTCATACTGGCACGACTAGTTGAAGTTCACCATCTAAAAGGAAGAGAGACAACCGACCTCGGAGGAATGTCGCTACTGCACCTACCACCAATTAACCACCCACAACATCGATAATTGCCGTTCACACTAGGGGATTGCACGGAACCTAGACACCCCTCATTTTGACAAAAGAAAGACCGTGGAGGGGGTGTTCTCAGAAGAGGAGCCTCGACAGAGGATATCAATAGAGGAGAGCAGAAAGCCCAAGGAGAAGGGAGATCGAACAAGACCCTCCATGCTCTCTCACAAAACCAGCACCAAGAGGCACCCCCATTGGGAGAAGTTCAAACTATAGCGGGGGGCTTGACTAGCGAGGGGGAAACTTCGTCTTAAAGGAAACTACATGCTAGGGAGGCTTGATAGTGGGAAGTCTACTCAGTCTCTTACTGCCCCACCAAGTATAGAAGGGGGGAGCCTACCCCCGTGATTTCCTTCGGAGACACCAACAAGGAAGAAGTCCTCTATCCATATGACGATGCATTGGTGGTAACCATGCAGATCGCCAACTTCACCACAAGGAGGATTCTCATCGACAACTACAGTTTGACTGGCATTTTGTTATGAGAGGCATTTGCCCTTATGGAAATAGACGCAACTTGGCTCCTACTAGCCCCAATGCCACTCAAAAGCTTATTGAGGGAGACAGTTCAACCGACTGGAATGATCACCTTGTCAATCTTTGTACGCAATGCCCCTGTAATGGTCGACTTTTTGGTGGTAAGAGCACCTTCCTTGTACAATGCAGTCATCATCCGACCAACTCTCAACAAGTTAAAGGCAATCACCTCCATCTACCATTTGAAAATGAAATTTTCGATTGAAAGGATAGGGGAAATCTGAGGGGAGTAAGCCTCAGAACGTAAATGTTACATGCAGGAGCTGAAGCCAAAGACATATAGAATGACCCGCAGCGTGAATATGCACCTCTCATGAAGCCTTGACAAGCTCTTGTAAAAAATGCAAACTATCCCAACTGAAAGGTGAAGAGGGGCACATATAAAGAAAATGAAAAGCAATCCGGTTCCTCAAGTAATTATGTAAATTTCATTCCCTACTATATAAACCCTATATTAATGAAAAATGCTAGTCTTTTTCAGGAAAATTAGTGAACATATCTCCATCAACAAAAATCCTCCTCCAACGTCCGAGTTTCACCAACTAATTACCTCCTTGCAAGATAACAAAGGGATGAGTGTAATGCTAAAGATTGCTTTATTCCTCCCACAATAGAGTACAGGCCTATCCTTAAATAGCCCGACACATCTTACATTCCTCGTGGGCGTCAACTGACGACGGTGGATTCAGTCTGACATATTGCTCGAACAGCTTGCCTCCCTCTAGGGTACCAAAGGACTAGATGAGCCAGAGGCTGTCCTGACCCTCCCACAGGGGAGAGTGGGCCCAGCCTTGAGGATGCCAGAACATTACTCCGTTCTATCATGACAAAGAGTGGACATGGCACTATCTCGGCCCTCACCTACCTTCCCTGTAGTATCAACGGATGTGAGCGGGTCCGGTCAGATATATTGTTCGAACAAACTACCTCCACATGAGGGTCAACAGGCGAGACTAGCCTTGGACTAGCCCAGCCTCCCCCATAGAGGAGAGCGGGACCAGCCCTGAGGCTACCAGAATAGATTATCCCATCTTGTCGGGATGAAGCATAATCCAGTTTTAAGGCCATCGACTAATTACCTCCCCCGAAGAATGAATAGGAAGAAAGCAGTTTGAGGCACCTATACCCCTCCCTTGGCAGAGTGCAGACCTGTACTCAACAGCCCGACACACCTTACTTTCATCATGGGCGTCAATCAATGGGAGCGAGTTTAGTTAGACATACTACTTGAACAACTTACCTTCCTCTTGGGTACCAAAGAGCAACATGAGCTAGAGGCGATCCTAACCCTCCTGCGGGAGAGAGCAGGTCCAACCCTGAGGTTGCCCAAACATTATCCCATTCTACCATGAAGAAGAGTGGGCATGGCACCAGCCCTACCTTCCCTGCCGTATCAATGGATGGGAGCGCATTCAATCAGACATACTGCTCAAATAGACTACCTTCATGTGATGGTCAACAGGAGGAAGTAGCCACTAGCTAGCTCGATCTCCCCTGTGGATGAGAGTGGGACCAGCCGTAAGGCTACCCGAACAAATTACCCTATCCTACTACGGCGAAGCA
This sequence comes from Carya illinoinensis, assembly GCF_018687715.1. Taxonomy (NCBI): domain Eukaryota; kingdom Viridiplantae; phylum Streptophyta; class Magnoliopsida; order Fagales; family Juglandaceae; genus Carya; species Carya illinoinensis. The sequence continues at coordinate 37,073,447 of NC_056752.1, forward strand.
TATTTCGGCTTCAAGGCCATCGACTACTTACCTCTCCTTAGGGAATGAATAGGGAGAGAGCAGTTTAAGGAGCCTCTACCCCTCCCTCGGTAGAGTGCGGGTCTATCCTCAAAAGCCTGATGCACCTTACCTTCCTCAGGGGTGTTGACCAAAGGGAGCGGGTTCAGTCAGACATACTATCCGAACAGCTTACCTCCCTCTGGGTTACCAAAGGGTGAGATGAGCAAGAGGCCATCTCGAGCCTCTTGGGGGAAAGAGCGGGTCTAGGCCCAAGGTTGCCCAAACATTACCCCATTCCGTCATGACGAAGAGTGGGCATAACACTAGCTCTGCCCTTACTTACTTTCCTTGTGGTATAAATGGATAAGAGTGGGTTTAGTTAGACATACTGCTCAAACATACTACCTTCATGTGAGGGTCAACGGGTGAGACTAGCCTCAGGCTTGCCCGGCCTCCCTCACGAAGGAGAGCGGGACCAGCCCTAAGACTACCTGAACATTACTCCATCCCACTGCGGCAGAGAGTAATCTGGCTCTAAGGCCATTGACTAATTACCTCCCTTGGGCAGATAAATGGGGAGAGAAGTGGTTTGAGGCGCCTCTACCCCCAACAGAGTGGGATAGTCCTAAGACTACCTGACACAACCTCAGAAGTGACATCCTTTTACGAACGGACAATGGCCTCGTGCTTCATCGCATCAGCCCTGCATGACAGGTTAGTGAAATTTAAGTGACAACCTGTATCATGGTTTGACTTTTGCAATGGGCACAAGAAAGCGGCCCCTCTCGCCAAGTAGAAGGGTGAACTAGGCAGGCCTGGTCTTACATACCGCCCGACCTCCGCAGAGGATTTCTGGGCGAGCCAGGCCTACGCACCACTCGTCCCCCTCTTGCCAAGTGCGAGGGTCAATGAGGCAAGCCCAATCTTACATGCTGCTCGACCTTCGTAGAGGATTTCTAGGTGAGCCAGGCTTACACATCGCTCAACCCCCTTTTGCCAAGCGCGAGAGTCAATAAGGCGAACCCAGTCATACATATTGCTCGACCTCCTCTAAGAATTTATGCGAATATGTGGGCTAGGCTTACGTGCCCCTCAGCCTATTCTCGCCATGTACAAGGGGCAGGGCAAGTTCAGCCTAAGTGTTGCTCGACCCCTACAAAGATTTTTGCAAAGAGTTCAGCCCATATGCAGCCTAACCTCTATGAACTAAGTAATGATCAAACAAACAAAAATTAATGGGCAGAGGAGCCATTCAGCTTGGCAGGGTATCGTGTGCCATCACAACGTGGGAAATTATTTGCACAAGGAAGAGGAATAGTGCCAAGCCTCAGTGAAAAAAAAAAATCAACACATTACAACCCACAAAGGGCTCACACATAATATGGGCAAGCAAAGCTAAAAGGAACAACAATGGTAAAGTCATAAACAAAAAACATTTTATTCATCAACTATCAAAGTCCTTACAAAGAGGAAGCTTACAACATATTTGTAAAGAGACTAACAAAGAGAAAGAAGTAAAAAACTATCCGTAAGCAGGGTCGAACGCACTAGTGCACTACAGCACCGTTGGCGGGAAAGGCAACATCGGCGGGGTCACCAGAGAGGCACCATCCTAGACGTATGGGGGAGGTGAAGAAAAAATGGTGAGAGGTGAAGACAGAAGCGCGAGACCAACCCAAGCACCTGAAACCCACAACCGTCGAGGACAACCATCAGGAAAACTAACCTCATTCAAAACCATCCCCACACGGGCCGGGGCACCATGTGGAAGTAGCAAATAGAGGCTTCACCCCAATGGTCATCGGCTGAGCTGAAAGGGACAAGGCAGTGAGAAGCTTGAATTGAAAGAAGCCACTCACCAGGGTAAGGGCCCCCTCTTTCTCCTCCCTTGGCCGAAGAGGATGCGCTTGAACTAGAACAGGTTCAGACTATCAGAAATCCCCGTCACCCACTAGGACTGGGTGGGAAGCCCAGCTCCATCTTAGTCACGGAAATGAATCAAGATGTAAGGATATAACATGGACTACACAATGAGTCTTGAGATACGGAATATGATTGAACAGAGTGGCTACAAAGCTCAGCATACACCACCTTCACAACACATCTTACGGCAACAAGAGGTAACACGATCTCCGTAAAAGACTCCTTGAAAGCCATAAAAGATCACCAATCACCCGCTTCAACACAAGTCAACGATGGAACACTACATGGAAAGCTTGGCCCTAAGCCAGAAGGAACATCAAAGTTTGAATTGTCCAATGGAACCCAACACCAAGCAAGAGGAAGGCTTAGAGCGCTTGAAGAGCAAGAAAGGAGATTTGATGGCAAATGGCATGGAAGGTAGGGCTTTTATAGGTGAGGAGCGACGGTTAATCCCTCAAGATTTGGGTTGTACGTATCCCATTGCCGGCACGAATCTCGCGGATGGCTCAAAACGAATCCCGTGACACACGTAACGAATACCCTATAGCGCCCTTGATTTGTGGGAAGCGAAACGGATGGGCATTAATGGCCAACTACCCAAATCCCTCGGAGGTTAATGAACGGCACATTAAACTCCAAATTGCTTTTGTTGGGAAACCAAGGAGTGAAGCATCACGACTCTTCCCTCAAGTTAAACAGTATAATGCATCACAACTCTCCACTCAAGAAAAGCAATATAAAGCATCACGAATAACCCTAGCCAATGGGCAGCAAGATGAAAAGAAGTTAAGAATGCGAAGGGACAACCACGGCACAAAACAAGCATGCAGTTACATGGAAAAAGAACAAATGTACATGCAATTGCAAAATACTGGGCACCATAGTTTATGCAAACAAGGGACCAAGGACAAAGAATATACATTACCGAATATACAGAGAGAAGCAAATAAAATCAGTAGCAGGAGGCATTAGGGTCCATCTCAAAGTCGGTGGGGCTCGCCTTAGGGGCGCCTTGAAGTTGACTCCCCCTAGGTCAACACCCATGAAATCTCCAGGAGGACGGTCGGGAGGATCATCATCCTCCAACAAAAACGTGTCCGAAATCATTGTCCATCTAATCTCACCCACATGATTAAGAGCAGCCGGATCAGGCTCAAGCTCTTTAAGATCAATGGCCTGCAAGTGGGCCTCTAACGTCTCCAAACCTTCTTGTGGATTCAAGATCACTTATTCACGCATCCTCTCAAAGCCTTTGAGATACCCGTAGGACCAAGCGTCATCTTGAACATAGAGGGCCCTCCCCAGCTGTTCACTTGAGCGGGCGGCGACCTCTTACACCTGGGACAAGTCGCTCCGTAGATCGCGGATAACCACGTCCTAGGTAGTTATCCTCTTTTGGGCCACTCGTAGTTCAGTAAGCACCTCCTCCTCCCTAATCCTAGCTGTAGACAGCAAGGCTTCCCGATCCTCTACAATGGCCAACAAGGTCCAATGCTCCTTTTCCAGCATCTTGAGCTACTGAGTGTCAAAGTCCTTAAGGCCCTTCAGCCTTTCATTCTCTACTTGCGATAGATCCAACGACTCTTGGAGCTCGCTCAGTGACTCTGCCTTCATGGCCCACTATGGCCATCTCCGCCTCCAAGAGTTTCTCTCCCCTCTCTCCCGGTTGGCATAATGAAGAGTCGTCATCACCATGGACCGAAGCTCCAGGTTTTCCCTCTCAACCGCCTTGTGGCCACTCACAATATGCTCAGCCAGTCATTCAACCCCCTGTAGACTCCGCAACTACAAGAAAGAAGGTGAGAATAAAAGAGAAAGGGAAGAAGTTTAGTTAAGAAAAGAACATGGAATGAGAAAAGAACATGGAATGAGAAAAGACCTCATAGAGAATTCTCCACAACGACTTAGATGCCCACTCTAGGGCCTCCGTTCGCCAAGTTCTGCCCTCAAGGTGGGGAGAAGCACCTGTGATCTCATTCGAATCTTCCGAGAGAGGCGATTTCACCCTAGCCCCATTAGCTTCACTTGGATCCACCTTGTTCTACCTACGACTGGAAGAAGTAAGAGTGCCCTCAGTTGCCAACAGGAGAGCTACTGCAAAGGATGGCAACCCTTATTCTCCACCAGGATTATGCCAACTCCTATCCGGACGTCCAGCAACCCCCACTGTTTCCCCAAGACTTGGCGGGGTGGAAATAGTAGGATCGACAACCACAGTCTCCCTAAGACTTGGCAGGGTGGGAACAATAGGATTGACCGCTGCAGTCTCTCCAAAACTCGACGTGGCAGGAACAATAGGCTCTACCACCAACTAGTCACCTTCGATAGCACTAGCAGACACATCCGCCGATAGGCTGGTAATGGTAGCAATGGACGAGACACCACCAACAAAGACTTCCCTTCGAAAGGGACCTTCGAATTGAAGTGCCCCCCTTGGAGGACTCCACCTCCATCGCAAGATTGCCAATGACTTCCTCAGACTCAAGATCCTAGGTCGAGGATCGAGTGGTGGACACTGACGAAGGAGACATCACCATGTTCATCTTTGGGGGCAATTACACCACCTGGGATTGGCGAGGCGCCCTATCTAGGAGGGCTTCCTAGAAGTGCATTTCAACTAGATTCCCTTTTCGGGAAAAGCATCCAAAGGAGATGGCTCAACAACTAAGGCTACGGAAGAAAGGGACATGGCAAACGTACCAAGATCACAAGACTCTCTCTCCCCAAGACCCCAAGCTGGATTTGTAGGGAGTGCAGATGGAACAAAAGGATGCATAGGCACTAAGAAACCAGGACACTCAGCATCGACTACCCTTGAAGCTGAGGTCATGGGGAACGTAAGGTCTTTCCCATCCCCACTCGGCTCTGAGCGAGCTTTCTTCCCTTTAGCCTCAAGGGGAAAGCTCAGGGCCAGTTTCCTCAACAACTAAAAAGATGGGCAGATGGAGAAGCCACGGGCGGAAGCCATGACATGACTTATCGGAGGGAGGAACACAACATGGTTATCCTCCCCAAGAAGAACCTCTGAGTGGATGAGAAAAGGATGCTAGGTCACCTAATCTCGAACAATCGCGATATGATGCAGCTCGTCAAATGTGGTAGTTGGGCACACGACCCTATCATTGGGAAAAACTCCCTACAAAGCCCTTATCGGGAACTTGGCACGACCAATCCGACCAACCGAGAACTCCTAGCCATGGCCAAACACGAAAAAGAACTTACCAAATCCATTCCAAGACCTTATGGTACCACGGCTTTAGCACATGAGGCTGCTCATTCATCTAAAACTACAGATATCCCCGGCACACCTCTTCAAGTTGTGAGTTAGGAGAAACTCACAATAAGTCAAATCAGGATGCTTTGGATAGGACTTCAGCAGCGCCTGCCACCACAAGATGCAATAACAGATCAGGATCCGTCAGGCATTTGGATGGAGTTGGGCTGGGGCCAACTCGAGGTTGTATAAGACTTCATGGACTGGGAGAGGGAATGGCAGTCTCCGCCCACATGAGAATATACTAGGAAAGAGGATGACCCGAGATGCTAAGCCATCAAGACCGACAGCCATCTCGTAAGATGCCAAGGCCTCAAAAGCCACTATGTCAAGAATGTGATAGGTCGAGACCAGCAATTGGAGGAACTCAGGGGAGGCCTCTGAATGCCAAAAGTGACCAACATAACCTGGCTCCGAGGCGCCTGCCTCAGGATGGCCCTTGAAACTCACAGGTTCGGCAGATCTCTAGGTGGCCATTTGGAGAGTAGGAGCGCAATGAGAAATAAAGAGTAGGGAAAGGTAAAGGAAGAACGAATGAAGTGAGAAGAGAATGGCAAGAGTATGGCAGAAGTTATGTGAGTGACAAACAGTACTCAGTATGCATGAGGTACAAAAGGAAAGAGCTATTTAAAGTCCTGCGCATGCAACACAACCACGAAAGAAAGAAAAATAGCTATCATTGAAAAGATGGAATGATCTTTATTGGGTACCGAGATAAAATCCCTAGAAAGCGCATTACGAATGATTAAGGGAAGGCCGAGATCTTACACGTTGAATAATCATACGACAAGTGTTTTCGCTCAGCCAGCCGGATAGACGCGACAAGTGGCAACATTAGGTAGAAACAAGATAATTCCCATTAGCCTAGTCCAATAAGGACCAGTTCAGGTGTAACTATTGGGGGTATTTTTCCCTTTTTCCCAATGCCCTAGTCCCACGAGGACTAGTTCAAATCAAGCATTAGAGAGATCCCTATACCTCCATAAGGCCTGGAATGCCGGGTCCAGGCCCACAGATTCCTTTAGCGACCCGACCAAGTCCCACATCCCATATAAGATGGGCATACAGATCCAGGTCAAGATGGGACATTACGTAGGGAGCTCAGAAAGTCAAGCCAACGAAAAGGAAGGGAAGCACACTAGAGGGAGAGGACTAAACCGAAAAGCAACACCAGGAGATTATGTCGCATTAAATGAACTCACCTGGAAATCATGCAGCATTAACTACTTCATCCAGAAGGCCACGCCGCATTAAAGGAAGCATGACAGAGGGAACTCCGAGAGGACATCACCCAGACCACAGGGTATGGTAGTCTAACCCTATGGGCTGGGTATAAAGAGTCCCCCAAACATCAGGTAAAGGGATCAAGTTCTCAACTAAGAAACTACTTGCTACATTCCCACTCTCCATATCATCTGAAGATGATCATTGACTTAGGCATCAGAGGCTTCCTAGGCCACCCTAGGGCCGCTCTTTGCCAAACTCTCTCTCTCTTTGTGATTGTAGGCCTACGACACTGAAGACCTGAACTGCTGAGAGCCCGAACCTCAGGTCTATGAAACATGTCGTCAAAACTCAGGCAATGTGTTGCAAATCTAATTCTTTGTAGTTTCAAATTCCATATTCTCTAAGTCCATTCATTGTACTATATAAGCCTTTAAGATCAACTCTTCGTGATAAATGGCTTCACTCATTCATACAACAAATATTCAATGTTGAGTAGCATGACTCATGTTACATAACAAAGGATTGAGACACGACATATAAGGTGCTCTGGTATACATAATTTGCAATAATGATCGGAACTAGGAATATCAACTAACAATTGTGGAAGGATAGATAAATGAAGCCTTCATTCTTCCTTGCTAAGAACCTTTTGTATGTAATGCTACCAAGGAAGCATAAATACCATCCTTGATATTGAGCAAAGTTTGATGTTTTCCTTTCTCCACTACCATCCCATCTTTGAGCACCACAATCAAATCTGCTCCCGTAATTGTAGACAAACGATGAGCCACCACCACCGTTGTCCGGTGTACCATAACTTGTTCCAATGCATCTTGAACCACTTGTTCAGAATCAGCATCAAGAGCACTAGTGGCTTCATCGAGTAGTAATATTTTGGGAGCCTTCAAAGTTGCTCGAGCTATTGCCACTCGTTGTTTTTGTCCCCCAGACAATTGGACCCCACGCTCACCTACTGTTGTATTATACCCCTACATTTTTTATTGGTCATCTTGAATGACATAATTCATAATAGTGTAATGACAAGCAGTTGCAAAGTACTCTTTCTCATTGTTTCAATTAGATTCCCTTTTTACCTGTTGCAAACTACAAATAAACTTGTGGGCGTTTGCTAATTCTGCTGCGGCTAAAATTTCTGCATCTGTTGCATCTCCTTCCTTTCCATAGGCAATGTTGGCCCAGATGGTGTCATTAAATAACACAGGCTCCTGACTCACCAAGCCCATTTGCTGCCTTAGCCACTTTAGCTGTAGCCTTTGAATTTCAATTCCATCCAGTGTAATATGACCAGAATCAGGTTCATAGAACCTTTGCAACAAGGAGATCATTGTTGACTTTCCGCTCCCACTTTCGCCAACCAAAGCAACCATCTAATTAACAATATACATCGATTTTTAACTTTGTGATAATCAATATCAGACAAAGGTAAATAAGCTTTTGTATGGATTTTTTTATTGTAGAATATGAAAATGAAACTTGATGCCTAGTCCTAACAAATTTACCTTGCCAAAATGAATAGCCAAGCAAAGATCCCTGAATATCTGAACTTCAGGTCTCATGGGATACCTGAAGCTGACATGGTGGAGTTCAATATCTCCCTTTAAATTTTCTATCGTCGTCCCAGAGGTATCACTAGAATTTGTCTTTGATTTCCTGTCAAGAATTGCAAATATAGAAGCAGCAGAACTCTTTGCTTTACTTGCATCAGGGGCTAGGGAACTTGATTGAGCAATTCCCACGGCAGCCATTGTAAGAGTAAAGAAAACCTGTAATTTAATGAACAAAGCATTTAACCACCGATAACCAAGAAAGCAATTTATCTTTGGAAGTCATGAAAATTTGGTTAAGTGCTTGTCTAGGTGGAGATGGCAAGAGGAACTTACTCGAAAAACTTCTGAGAATGTTGTCTTGCCATCCTCAACAAGTCGGGCTCCAACATAAAAACTACATGCATATACTGCAAACAGCAAGAAGAATGATAGCCCAAAGCCTACTCCACTGATTAACCCTTGCCTTATACCAGTCTTAATTGGGCCTTCACATTTTCTATGGTACAATTCCATCACCTTCTCTTCAGCACAGAAAGAAGAAACTATTCTTATACTCCCCACTGCATCATTTGCAACTTGACTTGCTTCTTCATACATTTTCTATAACCATTTATGATTTTTAGTCACATTCAAATGGGATCATTTGATTCATATGGGGCTCATTTGATAGGATTAAAAGCTCTTAACTTCATTACTGGTTGGACTTTTTCCCAATAAGTTAAATGGGGGAGGGGGAAGAAAAGAAAAGGCATATTTCCATCCATTCATATGGAATCAAAATGCCCCCCCCCCCCCCCCCCCCCCCCCCCCCCCCCCCCCCAAAAAAAAAAATCAATTAAATGTTTTTCATGCATTGAAGCTAGTTGAATATAATTTATGAAGGTTGGAAATCACCTTTGCATTTGCACTAAATCCTTTCATGAACTCCATTCGAAGGTATCCACTTACTCCAATGAGAGGTAGCAAAACAAAGATTATCAAAGCCAGTATCCAATTTGTTGTGAAAGCAATAACCAAACCAGCAATAGCACTCGCAATATTTTGAACAAGCAAAGCAAGTGCATCTCCAACTAGACCTCGCATAGACTCTGCATCTGCAGAGAGTCTTGCACCTAGTGCACCACTCGAGTGCTCAGGTTCGTCAAACCAACTTACTTCCATATAAACCACTTTCTTGAAGCACATTAATCGGATCCGCCTTATCAACTTACATCCCGCAACAGCAAAGAAGTATGATTTTGAAGGTTGGGCCAATAGAGATGCCACACCAAGTAAAACAAAGATTAATGCCCAAAATTTTGAGTCCTTACGGAGCTCATCTCTTGGTTCATAAAAAGTTTTGATCATTCCGGAGATTACTATCCCTAAAACAGGAAAAATTACCCCATTGGCTACTGCAGCTATACTGCCAAGAAGTAACACTATGATCTCTGGCTTGTTAAGATAAGCAAGACGGCAAAGTGACACTTCTGGAGGTAGTTGGGATGGTGCTAAAGCTTGAGCATTACTTTCTATAGGTTCTGTTTCCAGCATACTTGTAGTTGGCACACCAAATGTAATTGAGAATGAGTGACGACTGCTATTTCCAATTTCAGATGATTTTTGACTTATGGATCGTAACAAAGAAAATTGTTGACTCAAATTTTTCACGGAATTCATAGGTTCTAGCATGTCCTGGTCATCTAAAGCATTTTGTTCTGACACTGTGCTAAGATCTTGCAATCGTATAAGCTGGCTATATGGTCCTTCAGGCTCTTTAGTAAGCTCAGAGTGTGTACCTAATTAGTCACAAGGAATAACAATGCAGTTATATGTGTATCCCAAGAATGATGAAATTGCTTTAGATAGATCTAGATCAACCAAAACTTTATGGTTTCAAGTGAGAGAGGGATAAAGTCATAAAATGGGCACTAGCATTACAACATCTATTGCTGCCCATGGCCCTTTCACTTAGGCCCTCAAGTTCAAGCAAAAACTTGAATTTGATATTTAGCCACAAAATATTATATTTAGAAACAATGGGAATTCAATTAAATAGGACCAATCAGCATGCCATCATTACAGATGTATAACTTGAAATAACCCTAAAAACGTACCCTTTTCAACAATTTTCCCTTGATGTATAACTGCAATCATATCAGCATTCCTCACTGTACTCAAGCGATGAGCAATAATAATGGTTGTTCGATTGGTCATAATTCTATCCAATGCTTCCTGCACAATTCTCTCAGATTCTGCATCGAGAGCACTTGTGGCTTCATCTAGTAGTAGAATTCTTGGGTCTTTTAGAATGGCTCTGGCTATAGCAACTCTCTGCTTTTGACCCCCAGATAACTGAGTTCCATGCTCACCAACCATCGTGTCTAGTCCCTAAATTTTTCAAGACATAACCGCAAAGCAGGACGTCAGTCAACAAGAAAAGAAATCTCGATTACAAGATTAAAAACTACCTTGGACAATGTGAAATCTTAATGCAAATATGTTCGTATCTCTACATACAGGGGAACAAGAGCATATAAGCATATAATCGAGGATTTCTCTAGAGGGTTCTGCCGTACGAGAAACAATTTAAAGTTATGAAAAAATCATAAACCTGAGGGAGTTTATCAATGAATTTAGCAGCATTGGCCAGCTCAACAGCAGCTCTTATCTCTTCCGTAGTTGCCCCATCCTTACCATAAGCAATATTGTCTTTAATGCTAGAAGTAAACAACACAGGTTCTTGGCTGACAAGGCCAATTTTCTTTCTGATCCACTTTAGTTGGAACTCTCTAAGATTAATGTTGTCAATAAGAACCTCACCAGCTTGTGGATCATAAAATCTCTCAATCAAATTGATTACTGTTGATTTCCCACTTCCACTCTGCCCAACCAAAGCAGCTGTTGTACCACTAGGTATTGAAAGAGAAAATCCACTGAATATTTGTTCTTCAGGTCTTGCAGGATAACTAAAATGCACATCCCTTAGTTCTATATCTCCACGAATATCATCTAATTGTAGTCCCTCAGTGTTGTAAGCATCTATCTTTGGCTTCCTGTTAATTGTCTCAAACATCTTAAAGGCTGCAGCTTGTCCAGCAGCAAATGCGCTCATGCATGGAGAGGCCTGACCAAGCGATCTAAAAATAAAATTTGTGAGGCATATTTCTTATAAATCCCACGCCCAAAAAGGGCCCATCGAAAAGGAGATCTGAAAGGAGGAATATTATGAATGGCAGATCCATTACCCTCATGATCATACAACTGCTCGACACCATTAAAAATACCCACTACAAACAAACAGGTCACTTGCTTAGAAGGCATATAAAAAGGAAACCCATAACAGGGAAAAGGTCTTTTGGTACTTGTTTTGTTTTGCTCTCTTGCTATCAATCTACCAAAAAGAACTAACTTGACTGTCGGACTGTCCCCCACAGGGCAGTCTCTGGCAAGGATTATTTGGTTCAATTTGTAGTGCAGGTCTAGGTCGTTAGCTTGGTTATGTGGTGTTTTGGAGAAGCGACGTCAGCAAAATTAATTCAAATTGAATATAACAACCTAATCTTTTGGACAAGAATTAAAAGGGTACCTAGTTTTGGGATAAGGAGTATGACAGATTATAATATGAGCACAATGTATAAGTTTTTATGGAGGATGAATGAAACTGATTGCAACTTACACGGAGCCAGTCAGAACAGCAAAAAGTACATTAATGACATCCCCTCCCGTATATCCCTTCTCAAGAATCATTTTCCCACCAAACCATATCGCCAAAGCATAACTGCAGAACATAATAAACGTAGCTGCACCAAGTCCCAACCCAGCAGCCAAGCCCTCTTGGATACCAGACTTGTAAGCTTTGGTTAAAGACTTTTTGTACTTAGTTATGGCTTCCTTTTCCCCTGTATAGGATGCAACCTGTATGGAAAATGACCAAGATTGATATTATTCTATAATAAAAGAACATGAAAATCAGAGATTCCTTATGCCATATGCATACAGTTCTTATGGAACCAATCGTCTGCTCTACCACGGTCGCTGCCACTGAATAAGCAGTTTGCCCTTGGGATGCCATCTTTCCAATAATGATGCTCATGGCAGCAGCAGAGATGACAAGAGGTGGAAAGGAAGATAGCAAGACAAGGGCAAGAAGCCATCCCTTGACAAATGCTATAACAAAGCCTCCTACGAATGTTGCTACCAACTGTATGAACTTTCCAACCTGGAGATTGCAACAGTAAGAAAATGCATGAATAGGAGAGCATCTTAAACTCCAAATTCAGAAGCTTGGAGGAAATGTTATGGTTAGAGGTTTGAATGGTGGATCAATACCTTCTCGCCCAATGCATCTTGAATAAGTACAGTGTCTCCCGACATCCTCCCAACTATTTCTCCTGTTTTAGCTTCCTTATCAAAGAAGCCAATATCTTGCCTCAAAATAGTTTTCAAGTATAAACTTCTTATACGTGCAGCCTGCCTCTCCCCGGTCACCATCCAACAAGCCATCTCTGGCACATAGCATACAAGCGTAATTGGGCATCTCAGGTTCAAATAAACCAAACTTTTTTATAAGCCAAACTGTATGTGTTATCTCAGCAAGGAGGCTCATGTACTTACGAAAAAACGATGCAACGCCAGATCCCAAAGCCAAGTATACAAAGTTTAGGGACATCTGAGAATTAAATTGATCATGTCATCACAACTTATAGTGTTCTTTCAGGAAAAACATACCATCATGTTAACCATAGCAGCATACAACAAACAACTTTTTTTTTTGGTAGACTTGTCGTTGAGCAAGCATGCTAGACTGGAGAGGACCACTTTAGAACAGCCGTTGAAACATAAATGGAATCCAAGGATTAAACATGGTATGGACTAGAATTTTGTTCCCTTCATATTGCATAATGGAGACAATCTCAAACGAGAAATTCAGCATAGATTTTGCACAAACATAGACAATTTAACACCCAGTTTTAGTTGAAAAATACCTTGGAAACCTTGTGAACTACATCTTTGGTATTTACTGTTCCTCCAAAAGAATCAATCGTATCTCCAAAGATTATGGTCATGAAAGGCATAGATATTCCACTTCCAACAGCAGCAACTGTGCCAACAAACATTAGCAGATAATCCAGGGAGTCAGCAAAGGAGAAAAGTTTATAATATGGTACTCTATTAATGCTTTCCTCTTTCCCCTGGTTCTTGTTTGAATGTTGCTGGTTGTCCGTGATTTCTTGATTTTTTCCTAAATCTATGACTATATTGCTTGTCCATGCTGTGGACTGCTCTGTGATTATTTCTCCAAGGGAAGTATTTTCTTCAGCCATGTTGTCTGGAGAAATACTTATTTCCACTATTTTTCGTAATCACTTCGAACAACCTAAACTATACGACGATAGCTGCAAGACAAACATCATTCTTTTGAATTAGCAACCCCATCGTTAAGGCTGGATGGATGAGTGAGGTTCGACATAATAATCTGAAACATGATCACAGAATAATTTCTAGGCTTTCCTCTATATCAGGTCATAGGAATATTTGCAGTGATTGACAAAGAACCCAAAGAACGGATCTTTTATTATCTTTATTTTTAAATCAAACGTGAACGTTCAGACAACCAATAAAAAAATCTAATCAAATTTTCTTTTCAATCCATGTTGTCAACACCGATAAGTTCTAAGGCAGTTAAGAAATTGAATCAACATATGAAACACCATTAAGGTAGCTGTTTAACCGACCCCCCTTTGAGTTTGCACCAATAGGAAATTTCACAGACAGAACTAGTAAAATAAATAAGAACATCAATTGCTCAATGAATTCAGTACGAGAACATTAATTTCAATACAGGCACCAACAAAATCAAGCAAATAGAGATTAAAAAAAAAAAAAATGAATGAATGAATGAATGGGAAACAGCAGTTACTAGAAAAGCCAAAGAATCCTCAGAAGGTGGTACCAAGACAGTATGTGGGGAGAATGACCAACCTATCAAAAAAGAATTGCCGGAAAATACCTCTTCCTTACTAATGTCGTTATCAGAATAAGAAAAAGTTCTGAAAACATATTCATGCAAACCTCGGGCAAAAGAAGCTTTTCCTGCATTTACAAAAAGACATTATATTTAACAGCAGCAATGCAACAAAGAAACGAACAACATAAAACTAAGTTGCCAACTTAGACAAACCAACACCTCTTCTTTGATCATCATAAAGAAAGTAAAGAAAGAACAGAACTGTAATAACAAATAATTCGAAGGAATATTAAAACCAAAAAAAAAAAAAAGCAGCTAGAAGATCACCTCTGTTTAGATGCTGGGTTAATGTGCCAGTTGAACTGAAAGGACGAGCCTTGCTTTATAAGCAACAGGGTGCAAAATTAGTCAAAAAGTAAAATAGGAATCAGCATCTACTTTTTAGTAATCTAAACCCAAAATTTTGAAACCCAATCCATCCTTGTTTGATTTCATTTATTTCGAGAATCATGTTCCAAACAATTCAGTCATGGAAAATGACAGGTAATATTTTTATATTTATTATGAATGTGGGTCCCGAAACTACATGGAATCTGACATAACTCAAGCCAAAGGCAAACATCTCCTCTGCAGATGTCTGTAGCTTAAACTAAGTTCTTATTTTTTGTCTGTACTGATTCCATATTGTCTGCATTTGGATTGCTGGAAGAAGGGAAAGGTCTAGGCTTGCCAAAGTCCTGCATCAGCAAGTAGTACTTGATAGAGACAAAGGTAAATGACAAGAAAAGAATGCAAAAACTATAACTTGTTAGGTTGCTAGGGATTTATTATATATATATATATATAGGATGAATTCCTACAGTGATTACAGGAGTTTTATTGAATTTCAAATTCTTCGGGGAAAAAGTAAGCATAATCTCATAAAGCTTTAATTTATTAAGGAAAATGTTGATGCACTCGCTTTTCACTTCAAGACTAGATACAACAAGACGTGTTAAAAGTGTTAGAACAAGAATAAAACAACTAGAACGTAAGAGTAGGTTTAGGTGATGAGATCGTGATGAGAAATTATTATAATTCATCTTAATTTTTTTTAAACATCATTTAAATATAATATTTTTTAATTTTAAATTTTTAACTTTTTTATCTAATTCTTACCATTTTTACAAAATTTAAAATAAAACAAATAATCAATACTAACTTTTTCAAGCTTCAAAAACAAAAATAAAATAAAAATTTATATTCAAATATAAAAAAAATATTCACATACAATTTCACTACTATTCACATAACCCTAGATTTTCTTTTGAAAATAAAATAAAATTAGAAAACATAACACTTGAAAAGTGGTATAAAAATAAAAACTTTAACAGAAATAATTTTAGTGACCTATAAAAACTAAAACGAGACAAAAAAAAATATATTTAAATTAGTATAAAAAAATTATAAATTAAAAAATTGGGACTTAAAAAAGTTAAACCATAAACCTATAAAAAAATTTTAAATATAAGATAATTGTTTATATTTTAAAAACTAAAATCTAAAATAAAATAAAATTTAAAACTAAACTTAAAATTAAAAAAAAAAAAAAAAAAAAATTGAAACCGTAAGGAACAAAAAAGTTTCTTTAAGCGGGGATTTCTATTCCCATGAAAACCGTGTTACCGTAGCCCGTAGGGTAGCTCGCAATTCGTTCCCCTGGCCTTCACGGGTGGCTGCTCCCTACGCATCCTGCGTTATTTTTATAAAAAAATTTAATTATAAGTATAATTATGTATTAATATATATATTAATTTATTATAATCAGATAAAATATAAATTTTATTAAATATAGTATTAATTTAAAATTTAAGTATGAAAGAATCAGTATTAATATATAAATTAGAACGTGACTTTGCTTATATGTAACAAAATTCTATTTTTATTTTTCTAATACTTGTATTATTGCACTTACTTGAGTTTAGTTTGAGAATAAATGAGTGCGGGACTATACAAAATTATTTCTACAAATTAACATACTGTAATGTACTTCCTTAATCCTCAACTTCTGTTACGATCAGAATCCTAATCTCTGTTAGAAAAAAGGTCCAAAATGCAATCACTCACAATCATGAACAGACTCGATCACGGAAGAAGAACTCAGACTAGAATCACAAGCTTCTATATTATTCGGAAGAGATTTTCGAGCAATCCCCAAGCTCCTTACAAATCAATATCACAAGTAAAATAGTTGATCCCTTTCTACAACCCTAACTGACTCTATTTATAGGAAGAAGTAACAGAACTAACTAATAGACTACAAAGCTTCCCTAAAATGTAAAACATAAAACGGTGTCGTAATGGCTTATTCCACATAACAATGCAAAACGAATCGTTTTATTAAACTCAACCAATTAATTCGTACGGCAATGCTTTTCCCCCCTGTGCACCATTTCATTAACTCCCATCCCTTGCTGCACACCATTTCACCATATCCAAACACATCATATCACAGTCTATTAAAAATCATTGCCTGCTGATTGTATCTTCAACCCAGATCCACACATAACAATCTCCCCCTCTTAAAGGACTTGCCAACAAGGCCTTCAACCCAGATCCACACATCTACAAGATAGTCCCAACCAAGTGGGAATATAACTGCCTCAATTTCCACAAACACTCCCAAGAGGAATCTTCAGGAGCAAGCCCCACCCAACTCACTAAGACCTCAGTTACAACATGGTTACCTCTCCTTTGCATCCTCCTGTCAAGGATCTCTTGTGGCTCAAGTTGCAATTGGTCATTAGAACCAGTTGGAGGTAAGGTGGGTAAAGGAATGACATGCTGCCCCAGCTTCTTCTTTAAGCAAGAGACATGGAAGATAGGATGGATCTTGGAAGATGATGGCAAATCAAGTTTATAAGCCACTGACCCCACTTTCTGCAGCACTAGAAATGGGCCATAAAACTTTGGAGCTAATTTCATGTTATGACGCATAGCCATTGTCTTCTGCCTATAAGACTGTACTCTTAAGAAGATCCAGTCACCTACCTGAAAAGATCTATCTGTTCTACCCCTATCAGCAAAAAATTTCATCCTGTGCTATGTTATCCCTCAACAACCTTAGTAATTCATCCCTTATTTTTAATTGTTGATCAACAGCATCATTCAAGGAAATGCCAGGCACATAAGAAAGAAGTTAAGGGGGACCATAACCATAAAGGGCTTCAAATGGAGTCATTTTGATGGAAGAGTGTAGAGTAGTGTTGTAACACCACTCAGCCATAGCCAACCATGAAGTCCACTGCTTTGGTTGTTGACTACAATAACATCTCAAATATCCCTCCAAGCATTTATTTAATGCCTCTGTTTGGCCATCAGATTGAGGATGGTATGAAGAAGTAAAATCCAAGGAAACACCTTGTAAGTGAAACAACTGTTTCCAGAAAGAGCTAGTGAAGACTGTATCTCTGTCTGAAACTATTGATCGAGGCAAGCCATGCAATTTCAAGACCCCATTGAAAAAGAATTGAGCTACCTTAACAACTGTGTAGGGATGTGAAAGTGGAAAGAAATGAGCAAATTTAGTCAATCTATCCACCACAGAAAACACTATAGAAAACCCATTATAAAGGGATAACCCTTCAATAAAATCCATGGATATATCCAGCCAAGGGGAATCAAGGACTACTAAAGGTTGTAAGAGGCCAGGGTACTTCACATTTTCACTCATACTGACCAAACAGGTTTCACATTTCTTAACCAACTTCCTGACATCTTTCCTCATACCAGGCCACCAGAAATCTCTTCGAGCCATTTGAAGTGGTTTATGATAACCCACATGACCAGCTTGTGGATTGTCATGGATATATTGCAGTATTTTGGATAAAATAGATGAAGAAGGAACTATCACCAACCTGCTCTTTCTGAGTAACAACCCTTGTTGAGTAGAAAAATGTTTTGGACCTTGCTGACCTTGCTGTAATTTAGGAACCAAATCCACATATTTTGGGCAGAAGGAATAACTATGCTTAAGTTCTTCAATCCACAAAGGAGTGGGAAAAGAAATTATAGCAATTAGAGCTTGTTCTTCTTCATCCTTCCTTGAAAGAGCATCGGTAACCAGATTCTCTTTGCCCTTTTTATAGTCTATTGTGAATTTGTGAAATCATAACCAATGAGCTTGGACACCCATTTGTGTTGTGCCTCCGTACCAATTTTCTGTTCCACCAAGAACTTTAAATCCTACTAATCAGTCTTGATTTTAAAGGGATGGTCCAACAGATAAGGTCTCTATCTCTGAACAGCAGAAACCAAGGCCAACAGCTCCTTTTCATAGGTTGATAATAGCAAAGCTTTTCCCTTCAAAGCTTTACTATAAAAGGCTATTGGTTGAGACACTTGCATCAAGACTGCTTTAAGACCTACCCTATAAGCATCACATTCTATGGTGAAAATTTTAGTGAAATCTGGCAACCTCAACATGGAGGACTGCTAACAGCACTTTTTAATAATTCAAATGCCATAGTAGCCTTATCATTCCAGCAAAAAGAATTTTTTCTTTTAATAAATCTATCAAAGGAGCTGCTATAGAACTATACCCTCGGATGAACTTCCTGTAGTAGCCTGTCAACCCCAAAAAACCTCTCAAAAACTTCAAGGTTTTAGGAACAGGCCAATTAAGCATAGCTGCAGTCTTTGTTGGATCTATTTGTACTTCTTTCCCAGATATAATGTGGCCCAAATACTCAATCTCAAGTACACCAAACTTGCACTTTGACATTTTGGCATACAGAGTATGTTGTTTCAATGTACTCAAAACAGTCTTTACATGCAACAAATGGTCAATAACATTTTTACTATATATGAGGATATCATTAAAAAAAAATAAAAAATAAAAAAAAACCTTTTAAAAAAAGGCTTGAAAATATGATTAATTAAACCTTGAAATGTGGTAGGCGCATCAATGAGTCCAAATGGCATCACTAGAAATTCATAATGGCTCTCATGAGTTCGGAAAGCTGTCTTTGGAATATCCTCATCCCTCACATGAATATGGTGGTAACTAGCTCTTAAATCCAGCTTTGAAAAGATTCTAGTCCCAAACAATTCATAAAGTAATTTATCTATCACAGGAATTAGAAATTTATCTTTTATGGTTTCATGGTTTAGGGATCTATAATCTATGCACATACGCCAAGTGCCATCAGCCTTTTTAACCAACAACACAGGTGAGGAAAATGGACTCTGGCTAGGTCTAACTACACCAGAATGCAACAATTCATGGACAATCTTCTCAATCTCAGATTTCTAGTAATGAGGGTACCTGTATGGCCTTATTGAAACAGGAGAAGCCCCTTCCCTGAGATTAATTGGGTGATTAAAAGCTCTCCTTGGAGGCAGCCTAACAAGTTCAGCAAATACATCACTAAATTGCTTAAGTAAGTCAGCCATTGGACCTTCCACAGAAACTTCAACAGGTTGCTGTTCAACAGGCATCATCTGTAAAAACCAGCCTTGTTTATTCACAAATTGTGACTTAAAGCCCTTAACACCAGACATCATATGTATACTGGCAAAAGTTAAGCCTTGCAAGCTCACCATCTGACCACCCCACTCAAACTGCATAGACATATCTACAAAGTTCCAAGTGATAGAGCCCAAAGTTTTTAACCATTGAACCCCGAGGACTACATCACAACCTCCCAAAGCTAACACATGGAAGGAAATAGAAAACCTCTACCCCACTGCCTTGACTCAAAAGTTTTCCCCATTGGCTACTCTAACTTGCAAACTAGAGTCTTTGTGAACAGTCAATTTATCATCCTGGACCACTAAAGGATCCACAAAATTATGTGTGCACCCAGAATCTACTTGGATTTCAACAGCACAAGAGCCTTCACAACCATGCAATCTCATAGCATTTACACTGATAGACCCAGAAATAGCATTGACAATCACTTCCAAAGTATCAACCTCTATAGGAACAGATTGGCTATCCTCAATACACAAAGGGTCTTCATTATCTGATTTGTCTAATTCCTCAGAATCAGCTTGAATGAAATACACTTTGGTTTTTTCACAAGTGTGATTTGGGTTCCATTTCTCCTCACAATGAAAACATAAACCCTTCCTCATCTTCTCATCAATCTGAGAAGAATTCACCCTCTTTAAGAGAGGAAAATTCTTATTGCCTTCATCAGTGAAATCTTTAAGTCCAACTTGATAAATTGGCCACTTATCAGCATAATGACCATTGGTCCTCTAAGACTTCCTTGAAGATAAAACATACTCTTCTTGCAACTTGGCCAAGCCAAAGGTAGCCCCTAAGTTCAAAGGATTAAACATTTTTATAGGAATTTTTATGTCATCTTTCAACCCACTGATAAAATAGCTCATTTTATTTCTTTCGGACAAGCCTTTTAACCTATTAGACAATGCCTCAAACTGTGTGGTATACAACCCAATAGAACTAGTCTGTTTCAATCTTGTCAAGGCCTCCATTGGATCATCAAATACCGATGGTCCAAATCTATTTTGCATTGTCACCACTAAGGTCTCACACGAATTAAATTTTCCAGAATTCAAGGCATTTTGGTACCAAACCAATGCCTCACCATCCATATGGTGTGATGCCACCATTAATTTTTGATGAAATGGCAAAAGCAATCAAAATATTGATTAGCCCTAAAGATCCATCCCGCAGGATCAGTACCACTGAAATGTGGAAATTTCAACCTAAAACTCTTCTGAAAACCACCTCTATCCTCATGATTTCTAGGCACATGATCTCTTTCTCTAGACACCTCCCTATCATTTCGATATAAAGCATTCACAATCTCAACAACATATCTCAACATGTCAGAAACTTGATCTAACCTTTCTGTTATTCCTGTAATAGTGTGTTGATGATGTTCAAGTTGTTTCTGCACCATCTCTTGGTGTTTCTGAGAGGCATCTTGTTGGCCTTTAAGTGCTCCACGCGTACCTTCAGCCATTACACTTTCTGTGGTAAGGATCACCTACTACTGATACCAATTGTAATGTACCTCCTTAATCCTCAACTTCTGTTACGATTAGAATCCTGATCTCTGCTAGAATAAAGGTTCAGAACACAGTCACTCACAATCATGGAAGAAGAACTTAGACTAGAATCACAAGCTTCTATATTATTCGGAAGAGATTTTCGAGCAATCTCCAAGCTCCTTACAAATCAATATCACAAGTAAAATGGTCGATCTCTTTCTGCAACCATGACTAACTCTATTTATAGGAAGAAGTAACAGAATTAACTAACAGACTACAAAGCTTCCCTAAAACGTAAAACATAAAACGGTGTCGTAATGGCTTATTCCACATAACAATGCAAAACAAATCGTTTTATTAAACTCAACCAATTAATTCGCACGACAATACTTTTCCCCACTGCACACCGTTTCATTACTCCCATCCCTTGCTGCACATCATTTCACCATATCAAAACACACCGTATCACAGTCTGTTAAAAACCATTGCCTGCTGATTGTATCTTCAACCCAGATCCACACATAACACATGCTTTTATATAATCCGTCAGATCTATTTTACAATAAAAATAACTTTATAATTTCTACAAACAACATGTTTTTAAAGTGTACCATGAGTCTTCTCTCTAGTTTCTCTCAAAGTTTCTGTCTTGTGAGAATTTAGAGGTGGTGTGCAATCCTTGCAGGGTTTTTTTGTTTTCACCCTCAGGGGTTTTCATCTATGATGGAAGGGTTGCAACATTTGTGGAGTAATCTTCGATTGAGTGAAGAAGAAGATGCCTCTATTGTGCTGGAGGAGGTGGATGTCTTTGTGGTGAAGAGTAAGGATGATTTGAGTTTGATTGGAAAAACTTGGTGTGATCGACAGTTGGGAAAGCAGGTTGTTGAATAGACTATGGCAAGAATTTGGCACCTTAGTAAACCTATTGTGTTAAAGGAGGTTAGAAGGAATGTGTTTGTGATGAGTTTTGCAACTCATGCCGATATGGAAAGAATAGAAGTAGGAAGGCCATGGTTTTTTTATGGTCAATTATTTGTGATTATTTCATTTGATGGCATTACTCCAGTTCATGCATTGAAGTTTGATGTGGCACCTTTTTGGGTGCAATTCCATAATCTTCCTTTCTTTGGTATAAATAGGGATTATGGTATCAAGTTGGGTGGTTCCATTGGTGAGGTACTGGAAGTGGATGTCGATACTGATAAGGTTGGCTGGGGTAGCTGTCACAGAGTTAAAAAATTATGATTGACTTGAAGAAGCCACTTGCTTGAGGAAGGACATTCACTGTGCAGGGTGCTAAGGTTTGGTGTCCTGTACAATTTGAGAATCTCCCTCATTTCTATTTTACATGTGGTAGAATTATTCATGAAAGTGCTAGTTGCCAAATGGAACCTCAATCTTCACCTCAATTTGGTGCTTGGCTGCAAGCAGAGTCAAATTTTAAAAGGAGTGGGAGCTATCGCATGATCAAAGTTCAAAAGTTGGTGCAGGAGCAGAACATGGTGGCAGTTGGTGGTGCTAAGCACATTAAGATCATAAATGCAACGTATGTCCCTCTTCAATGCTCAATTATGAGGATAGCATACCTTCAGGCACATCTACAACTGTAACTCACGACAGTTTTCAGAATGTATCAGTTACTAACTGTTATGGACAGCAAGGAGTTCCTCATGTTGTAATGGCTGTAATTGATAATATTGGAGCTAAAGGAGTGGTGGAGGTACACGTGAAAAAAAGTGGTGATCTTGGGCTTGATGGACCATCTCATATTGGGCATGTTGTTAGGCCTACTCCTGGGCTTTCTGAGGTTATCGAATGAGCTATTGCTAAGCCTATTCATGGAAATGAAGCTCAGCTGGATGATGTCGTACCTGTACAAACTAAGTCTTTGCAGAGAAGGTACACTAGAAGTATTTGGAAGAAAAGAGCTAGAGCATCCTCCTATGATATACTGGTACAGTCTTCTGTGCAAGTTGATGAGGATGTTAAGAGGAAGAGATCCGTGAAGGAGAGTGCTGGTGGTACTCTACATGTTGGTGAGAATAAAAAGTGTAAGTTGTCAATTTTATCTAATGATGTTGGTGTGCATGTTGAAAAGGAACCTCAAAATAGGAGGGGTAATAAGCAATTGAGATCGACAGTGGTCAATGAGTTTTATAAGCTAGAATTCTTGTGGGCTTGGGAACTCACTGGGAATTCAGATCCTATCTGACTTGGTCAGAAAAGAAGCACCTAAGATTTTATTTTTACAAGAAATAAGGTTACATTCTCGAGCAATAGAAAGATTGAAGTATAAGCTGGCTTTTTTTTGCTGTTTAGCTGTTAGTTGTGATGGGAGGAGTGGGGGGATAGCATTGTATTGGAAGAAGCAATATAGAGTAGAAGTTCAAAGTTTCTCTAAGTCTCATGTTCATGCTAAAGTGATTGAGGAAGGTGTAAATGGTGACTCATGGTGGTTGACTGGGTTTTATGGTCAACCAGAGGTGAGTGAAGAAGTGAATCATGGTATTTGTTGAGGTCTCTAAAGGTTCCTCCTAATATAGGATGGGTTCTTTTGAGAGATTTCAATGAGATTATGAGTAATGATGAAAAGAGTGGTAAAAGAGCTAAACCAGACAGACAACTGAAGGCCTTTCGATATGTCATTGAAGAATGTCAATTGGATGATTTGGGGTTTAGAGGTAATCCATTTACATGGTGTAATGGAAGGGAAGAGAGCCATACGATTAGTGAAAGGCTAGACAGATGCTTTCCTAATTTGTAGTGGCATTCTTTTTATCCAATGGTTATGGTTATCTATGGGGTAGTTGCTCATTCTGACCATATGCCTATAATTTTAAAATTGTCTGAAGAGGTGCAAAAGGGACCAAGAAGGAAATTGTTTCATTTTGAGGCAATGTGGGTGGAAGCTTCTGGCTGTAAACAAGTTGTTGATGAAGCCTGGAAGGAAGTTGAAGGAAGGAGGGAACTGAATACTATAATGAGGAAGATTGAGCTGTAGTGAAAAATTGTCAGTGTGGAATAGATCCAACTTTGGTAATGTGCAGAGGAATCTACATACGGCTAAGGAAAAGCTCAGATTAGCTCATCAGGCTGATCCTCTTTCTCTTAATAGGCAACAAATTCAAATGGCACGACAAAAGGTTCAACAATGGTTGCAAAGAAGTGAGACCATGTGGAAACAAAGATCAAAGGTTCTGTGGTTAGCTGAGGGAGATAAGAATTCATGTTTCTTCCATCATAAAGCATCTCAAAGGAAGAAGAAGAATTAGATAAAAGGGATCAAGGACTCAACTGGAAGATGGCAAACTGATGATGCAAGAGATAGGGTCATTACTGAGTACTTTCAGACTCTTTTTACTACTGCTGGGGAGTTAAGGCAATATGGATTTTCTGTAAGATCCAAATGATAGAGTAGATACCCAAATGTTGGAATAGTTTGATGCAACTTTTACAACTGATGAGGTGAAGAGAGCACTAGATGAAATGCATCCAACAAAATCACCTGGACCAGATGGTATGACCCCTATTTTTTATCAAAAATCCTGGTCTGTTGTTGGAGTTGATGTCACTGACGCAGTGTTGAATGCCCTTAACAGTGGTTCCTTTCCTATGGAGATTAATCATACCTTTGTTACTTTGATTCCTAAAAAGAAAATGACTGAGTTTGTTTCTGATTATAGGCCTATTAGCTTGTATAATGTCATTTATAAGTTGATCTCCAAGGTTTTAGCTAATAGAAGCTATTTTTACTTGCTGTTATTTCACCATCATAAACAGCTTTTGTTCCAAGTAAATTAATTACGGATAATGTATTAGTAGCCTATGAAACGGTGCATTTTCTAAGAAGGAAGAGAAGGGGAAAAGATGGTTTTATGTCTTTGAAGTTAGATATGAGCAAGGCTTATGATAGAATTGAGTGAGAGTTTCTTGAAATGGTGATGTTGCATATGGGTTTCAGTTCAAGGTGGATTCAGTTGGTGATGTTTTGTGTCACAACTGTCTCTTTTTTAATTCTTGTGAATGGTGAGCCTAAGGGACCAACTGTCCCAACTCGTGGATTGAGACAAGGAGATCCCATTTCTCCCTATCTCTTTTTACTGTGTACTGAGGGCCTTATAACATTGCTGGATAAGGAAAATGTGCATCAACAAATTGAAGGAGTTTAAGTATGTAGAGGGGCTCCTAAGCTAAATCATCTCTTGTTTGCAGATGATAGTGTTTTGTTTTGTAGAGCTACTATGCAATTTTGTTTAACCTTGCAACATAGACTTGATATCTATGAGAAAGCCTCTGGATAGAAGATTAATGGAGAAAAGACTTTTATGATGTTTAGTCATAATGTGCCCTCAGCTCAAAGAATGGAGATCATGCAGTTTTGGGGTGTTACTCATTTCCAGCAATATGATAAATACTTAGGGTTGCCACCTATGGTTGGAAGAGGTAAATATCGAGCATTCTATGTTTTAAAACATAGAGTTTGGTCTAAATTATAAGGCTGGAAATAAAAACTCTTATCACAAGGAGGGAAAGAAGTTTTGTTGAAAGTTGTGGCCCTTTCCATTCTTACTTATACTATGAGTTGCTTTAAATTACCTAAGTCACTATGTTTAGATCTCAAATGATTGATGGCTAGTTTCTGGTGGGGTCAAAGAAAAGAAGAGATAAAATTAAGTTGGGTCAATTGGAGGAAGCTATGTGAGCCAAAACTGGATAGAGGAGTGGGATTCAAATGTATTCAAACTTTCAATAAGGCTCTTCTAGCTAAGCAGGGTTGGAGGATAATGAATGAGGATTCCACCCTTCTTCATAAGGTTTTTAAAGCTAGATATTTTCCAACATCTAGTTTTATAGAATCTAGAATGAGTGCTAATCCTTCTTATGTGTGGAGAAGCATATGGGAAACAAAGCATAGTTTATTAAAAGGCTGTAGATGGAGGGTTGGCAATGGTCTGTCTATCAATATATGGATTTATTATTAGCTTCCAAACCATAAGCTGCTAGCTAATTTGGTCAACATACCTCCTACAACTGATTTACAGATGGTGGCATCTCTTATCAAGGAGGATCAAAGCAGCTAGGATATTGAAAAGGTAAGAAGTGTGCTGCCAGCAAGAGAGGCAAATGAAGTGCTAAGTATAAGATTGCCATAAGATAATATGCTTGACTTACTTATATGGGAGCATGAGAAGAGTGGGGTTTTCAATGTAAAAAGTGCTTATGTTTTTTTCAGTTCTTTGGAGCAAACTAGAAAGAAGGCCAAAAGTTCAAGTGTTGCAGATGACAAACTGTTATGGAAGCACCTTTGAAAAATGCATGCTCCTCAAAGAATCAAGGTGTTTGCATGGAGAGTGTGTAAAAATATCCTTCCAACCTTTAAGAATCTAAAGACTAGAAGAGTAATAAAAGAGGCTAGATGTCATTGGTGTCAAGCAGTTTTTTCCTTCAAAGAAAGAAGCAACAACTAGGATGCAGTTTACACACATGGCTATATCTGTTATCAAAAGAAGAACAGCAGGAGAATTGGAGAGGTTGTTCCTTCTAGCTTGGGGACTTTGGTATAGAAGAAATCAAAGAATATATGCAAGAAATATTCTATCAACTCAGTAAGTCATGGACCATGCTTTTACTCTCTACTAGGAACATAATGCAACATCAGAGGCTATAAAGACTAAACAGAAATACAAGTGCAATTGGCAACCTCCCCCTACAGGTGTGTTGAAACTCAATGTTGATGGCGCTTTATTTAGTGTTCAATGTAAGTCTGGTGTTGGTGCTATGATGTGTGATCATGAAGGGAATGTCCTATTTGCTACTAGTAAATCAGAACTTGCTATGGACGATCCATTGGAGATTGAATTTCTAGCTATCTTAAGGGCTTGCAACTGTGTATACTTCTTGGAATTACAGAACTAAGAGTAGACTCTGATGCCTTGTTAGCAGTCCAAGAATTGGAAATGGAAGGATATTCTACAACTTTGTGGGGGTGGCTTGGTTCAAGAGATAAAAAACTTGTTTCAAAGGTATCCAACTTGGTCTCTTCATCATAAGGGACAGGAAGCTAATGGAGTTGCTCATGCATTGGCTTCGTTTGCATGGAACCTTGATGATCTTATTATTTGGTGGGACTCAAATCCGGAATGTATTTCCCAATCTATTTGGATTGATTCAAATTTGTAATGTTTGAGTTTGATGAATAAAAAATCCTTTTTGTTTAAAATAAAAAAAAAAAATTAAAAACAAATTTATAATATAACAAACCATATCAAGTTATATAAGTTTATGAGATTATTTTTATGTAAATTTTTGTGATTAAAATATTTCTCATATTTATATATATACACCCACGTAATTATCAGTCTCTCTCCCTTTATGTAAAGAAAAATTTGTAAGGTTTTCCATTAGTAAGATAAAAAAACAGTGGAAAAAAAAAAAAGAGGAAAGAAAATGAGGTATTTAATCAAAATTTGAAGATTAAGGAGTTAGCATTGAATTATCAATCTCTTGGCTTGATTTTTGGAATTATCTCGAGGCTAAATTATTGGCCACTAATTTGACCCCTACAGATTAAGAGATAAGGCTAAGAAGGGATAAGTAAAGATACTCAGATTCCTAAAGGGAGAAAGACTCAAACTCTTGAAAGAAAAGAAACTTAGACTTCTAAAAGGAAAATATTTTCTAAGGTAAGTTGAACTTAATCACTCAAAGTAAATAGACCTCTATATAAGATGAAGACACTCCACAAACCCTCTACATAATGTCTCTGCATAGGTTCTCCACAGAAACTCCCTACGCTTAGACTCACCACAACTTCTCTACGCATAAACTAAATTTCTCTATCGTATTGTAAGATATACGAGGCTATAAGAGATTGTAAAATCACCCATTATAGTGAATTTTATCCCAACAACCTATGGACATAAGCATTATACCGAACCAAATAAATATTTGTGTCACTCTTTATTTATTTTTATTTGCTTATTGATTATTTATTTCATGAATAAACGTGAAGAGCATCGTATCGAAACCTTAATCATCAACATGGGCCGAGGATCATTCTTTTCTCCATTCTAGTTTTTTGTGCAAATTTATCTATTAACAGTTGGCACCATTTATGAGATACAACTTTTCATTATTTCCTGTAACAGTAGGAGGATGATTCTCCGACTCACGAGATCTTCTCCAAAAAACATGAGATAACTTCCTCGACCCTTCAACTATTATTTTATTTCATCAATTTTGTTAGCACAAATTATATAATATATATATATATATATGGAAGGACCCAAAGCCTGGTTATACACTGTGCACTTTGCACTTAAAATGCACAATGCACTAAGGGGCATCTCCACCATGCATGGCATGCATGCTGCATACTGGATGCACACAGAGCACCGAAGAGGGCCACTCTGCCCAGCCTAGGGGTTGGAAAAATTTCCGAGCTCCGAACTCTGGCCGAATTCCGACAAGGCTCCAACTCCGACAGAGTCAGAATTTTCGGAAGTCGGAGTCGGAGCCTTAGTCGGAATCCGGAGTCCATATTGGCTCCGAGCTCCGACTCTGAATTCTGACACTTAGACTTAATATATTTAATATTGTAACATAAGTAACAAGTAGTTGAGTGGCCTAATGGTGCGATGCAGTGTTTTGCCAACTAACTGACCAGCATTCGAGCCTCCCCATGTACAAGATGGTGTATTTTGCCAAGTTTCTTTTATAAAAACCCTCAAAAGTTCAAGACGACTTCATTTCAGCCTCCTATATATTTATCTCTTCAGCCTTCAGGAATCAGGTCGAAACCCTACACCGTTTCTCACCTCTTCCATCATTTTCTTAGAACCGAAAGCCTATCTTTTCTCTCTTGCCATTTTTTCTCACTTCCTCATTTGTTTTCTCACAAATTCCCTAAGTCAACTAAAATCTTCAATTCAGTTTTGAATATGCTCAAGTTCCACTACACATGGGTTAGGGTTTCATTCTTAACCTATTCCCGTCGCTTCTCACGATCAGTAGCCCTCTCTTCTCCACCGCATTAAGGAGCTACCAGGGTGGACTTGTTACACTACGCTTGTCTTCCTCTATAGTCTGTTGTAATAAAAAACCCTAGGATGCGAAAATCTTCTGTGAATCTGTTTCTATTATTTTTTATAATTTATGTTATTTTTTATAATTTCTGTTATTTGTTAGGATGCGAAAATCTATTTTTTGTGAAATGTTCTTTGTTCGGAGATTTTGACATTGGGTTGCAAAAGAGAAAACAAGTTGTGAATTGTGGAATGTTCTTTGTTGGGATTTTCATCTGTTCTGTTTTTTTTTTTTTTTTTTGTTCTTTCATTCAACTCCTATTAGAGCTCTGACCCTCTACTTCGACTCTGACAACTCCAATCGGAGTCGGAATCTACTCTAATTTAGAGTCAAAGTCAGATCCCAACTTGATCTTCGACTTTGGTCAGAGTCGGAGGTCGGAGTTGGGCTTTCCGACTCCGACAGAGTCGGAGCCCAGCCCTAGCCTAACCCACTGTGGGCCTAACAGAGGCATTGACAACCACCATGCTGGCCATTGGAGACCTCTACATCTACTAGGGTGGTCGTCGACCCACACACCCCCATCCCCTGATTGCAACGACCGTGCTCATCTAACATGCAAACCATTGGGGCTTCCTTGCCACTCACCAAGGGACCAGAAAAGGTCTGGGCGGCCACCAAGTGGATTGTTGGAGTCTTCTATCTCCACCTCAACTATCCCTAACCGCTACGGTCATGCAAGGCGGTGTCTTGGCCTGGGAGGCCATGCACATAACGTGCATTCGTAAGACTCATGGCAACTAGCCATGAGTTAATTAGGGGTCTCAATGGTCACCACTTGGACATGCGGTGCCACCGAAATGGTCCTCGACCATGGAGGCAACGTTCACTGCACGAACCATGTGCATGGAGTGTGCACACGATTGAGTCCCACCTTGCCCACTCATTGTGGGCTGGCGGGCCCACTAGTAGTAGACCCTACGATCATAAGTGAGATGTCTTTTGGCCACAAAGTCTCATCATAGTGGCGAGCGCCATATCTCATTGTGCACATAGGTGGCAGAAAGTTGCACAGCCACCCTTCTCAACCATGGGTGAAACATGGGGTGTGCCCCCTCAACACCCTCCTCGGTCACAATGGTGGTCTACTAGACCACCTACTTGCCACGATGACCTACTTTACCAGCCACCTCGACCCCATAGTGGGCAATAGTCCCTCCTAGGCACTGCCCAGGGTGGGCAATGACAACTAGTTGTAGCAGACTTGTGGGCAAGCTCAAGCTCCTTTACCCGCCCACTATGACTCACTTCTCTCGTGATAGATTACTACTTTGCTATGTATGCATCCACAAGAACAAAATTGATCTGGTTCCTTGTAAAACTCCTCAACATTCCATGAGAATCCTAGTGGCTACACGACCTAAGAATATACTTCATAGGAAATCACTTGCATGAAATGGAATACCACATATGAAGCCCCTTTTGGGCATTTTAATCTGTCTTCACTATAATATATTGCTCAATATCATGAGCACCCCCAAGCCTTCATCATGCTTTAGCGAAATGGCTCAAGTTCACAAATTTCAAACTTGCAATTTGTATTATACTAACATATTTGGTTTTTGGTGAAAACCTCTCAGAGCGGTCGAACTCAACCTCCAGCCACAATAGTGCGGTCGAAGATCCTCCCAAACACCAAAGTTGAGTTCCAAAACTCGCGATGACCAAATGGTCGCGCAAGTCAAAAGACTCCATGGCCCCCCAAACACTAAAATCGAGTCCTAAGACTCGCAATGACCAAATGGTCATGTAGGTCAAAAAACCTTGCGACCCCCCAAATACCAAAACCGAGTTCCAAGACTCGCGGTGACCAAATGGGTGCACATTTCAAAAGACCCCATGACCTCCCAAACACTAAAACTGAGTCCCAAGACTTGCAGTGACCAAATGGGCGTGCATGTCAAAAGACTCCATGACCCCCCCCCCCCCCAAAACACTAAAGTAGAGTCTCAAGACTCACGGTGACCAAATGGGTGTGCAGGTCAAAAGACCCCATGACCCCCCAAACACCAAAGTCATGTTCCAAGATTTGCGATGATCAAATGGGCACTCAAGTCAAAAGACCCCACGACCCCCCAACCACCAAATACGAGTCCAAAGACTCATGGTGAAAAGAGCGCGTAAGTCACAAGATCCCACAACCCTTGCCATCAAAACATGCGGAAAATGTCAGGGACCGCCCGACCCCACTCACACCTCACTGAGAGTCAACAGGCGGGACATGTCATCAGACTGCCCAACCACTCTCGTGATGAGCCAACAGGTAGGAAAGGTCAAGGATCGCCTGACCTCCCAAGATCCCAATAGGCAGGCAACTCCTTGGACTACCCGACCTCTCTCTCCTAGCCATCAATACAAGCACAACATCTTCTCTAGCAAATGCCGAATGTTTATACTCACGCCACAATCGCCACTAGTGGTTACCTTCAGGGACGAGCCACTGAGCTCCATAATGGCTTCACATAGATTTCTTTCGAGAAAAAATCGATGGGCTCGACTACCACCTAATGTGGACCGAGAGAGTCGATGGGCTTCCTAACCACTTAAGCGCAGGTCACTACAAATAAGCTCTAGCTTCAATTCCAAAATGGGAACATCGAACAACAATTTACACCAAGGGGCAGAAAATCTACTACTACCAACAATAGCAAAAACAATAATGGAAATACATACAAAAAACCAATCATGAAAATATGCATTCTTTGTCGACAATAAACAATCTCTCAGGCTAACATCCACACATATAAACAAAATCAAAACCGAGTTTCGAGCTCGCCCTGATACAGTCGAGTACATCTCTCACCCAAGCTGAGCTCTGTGCTTGCAACTACTACGATCGAGTACATCTCCTGCTAAAGTAGAGCTCCACGCTAGCAACTTCCTATGTCAAGTAAATCTCCCACCCAAGTAGAGCTCCACGCTCACATCTAATGGGGTCAAGTACATCTCCCGCCAAAGTAAAGCTCTGTGCTTGCAACTAATACAATTAAGTACATCTCCCGCCTATCTCTCCAAACTGAACTCTTCATTGCTTAGCACAAGACAAACAGGAAAACCAAAGACTAGTTTTCAAAATTTATTTTGCAAATTATAGACTTAAAGATTCTCAAGACCTTCTTGTTGAGCAAATTGACCTTAAGAATTACAGACATATGTAAGGGTCAAATCAGCAGCCTATAATTTAGCCTCGAGATATAACCGAAAATCAAACTAAGAGATAAGGGAGAGAGACTCAGACTCATGAAAGGAAAAAGACTCAGACTTCTAAAAGGAAAAAGATTCACAAGGCTAGTTGAACTCAATCACTCAAAGGAAATAGATCTCTATATAAGATGGAGACTCTCCACAAACCCTCTACACAGGTTCTTCCCACAAGATCTCTCTACAAGCTCTCTACAGAAGCTTCCTACGCCCAAACTCACCATAACTTCTCTACACTTATACTAAATTTCTCCATTGTATTGTGAGATATGTGAGACCATGAGAGATTGTAAAATCTTTCATTATAGTGGATTTCACCCCCAAACAACTTGTGAATGTAGGCATTATGCCGAAACACGTAAATCCTTGTATCTCTTTATTTATTTTTATTTGATTATTTATTATTTATTTAATAGACGAACGCAAAGAGTATCGTATCGAAGCCTAAATCATCAACGTAGGTCGGAGATCATTCTTTTCTCCCTTTTAGTCTATTGTGCAAATTTATGCATTAACAGTTATGATGTGGCAATTAGGTGCTATGTCAGCTTTTCCCATCATAAGGCTAACATATGGACCAATTCCCCCCACCCCCCCCCCCAAAAAAAACGACATGTTTAAAACTTTTTAAACCACAAGTATAAGACCTGTTTGGATTGCAAGATCCCCTCATCTAAGGCATCCAAACATCACATACACAAACACTTTTAATTTTAAATTTTCAACTTTTTTATTTAATTATTATCTAATCATTATAACTTTTTCAAACTTCCAAATTAAAAAAATAAATAAATAAAAATAAAAAACTCAAGCTCTTTCAAATTTCAAAACAAAAATTATATTAAAAAATAATATTATAACAATATTTTAACTTTATAATATTTTTATTCAACATTTTTCTTTCTCATTTATCATAATATCATAAAATATTTTAACTCAAATCATTTTACTTCTATTCATAAATCATTTTATTACTATTCACAGATCATCTCATTTCATCTCATATGACTATCCAAATGAGGTCTCAATCTATAAAAAATTAAGACTACAAGACCTAAACGGTAATTTGCCCAAAATAATTTCAATTGGGAAACTTTATATTCTACACTTTTATCTCACTTTCATTTCATTACAATGATGCTATCTATCAATTTTTATTTTGTATTTTTTAAAAATAAAGGATGATTTAGTTTGGTTACAATTCAAATGAGATGAGATGTTTTGTTGAAAGTTAAATAAAATATTGTTATAATATAATTATTTTAATATTAGTTTTGTTTTAAAATTTGAAAAAGTTGAATTAGTTATTATATTTTGTGTGAGAATTTAGAAAACTTGTAATGATTATATGAAATAAGATAAGATTAGATAGTTTATTTTTGTGTAACCAAACTAGTACTAATAGAGATAAAAGAGTCTAATTTATTACGGTGAAATAGAAGTATATCATTTATCTTTTTCAATTTTATATAACTAACTTACATCTAAGATACAATGTAAAATAATAGTTGTAATATAGAATATGATCTTAGAGAAATGCTACTCATCATTTTTACACCATATATTATTATGTGATTTGTCATTTTTATCCTTCTATTTAGAAAAATTCTATTCATCATCTCTACACACCACACTTTTTTATTATTTTTTTCTCTTACCAAATGTGTGGTACATGAATAATGAGTAGAAAAATTTAATTAATTTTAGAAAAGTAAAATTAAAAAAATAAAATAAAAAATGTAGCGTATAATTTGTGAAGATGATGATTCATCTTATATTTCCCTTTACGTAGTGTTAATGTCGTATTTCGTACGCCCTTAGGCCGAGCTGCTTAGCGGTCTGGACATTCGCTCGATTGGTGTCCTACAATAGGGAAAAGAGTGGCTCTAGGTGGCCCGAGAAGCCTCCGATGCCTAAGTTAGTCTTATACTCTGGAAAATGCTTCCAAGAAAATACAGAAGTCTAATAACAAAAGTCTATCATGAATCAGTCCCCTTACCTCCTAATTCTGGACATCCTTTTATATTCGGCTCCTTAAGTCAAAAGGCCATACCCTGCATTCTAGGGAAGAGGGAAGCCTCTCCCGGAGCCTCTACCGCCATGTTGTCTTTAATACGGCGTAGTCTCTTAGTGTCAGTCGTTTAATGTGGCATGGTTGTCTATTATCTTTATTTAATGTGACGTGATTTTCTGGCATTATTGCCTAGTTACGTCCCTTCTTCTTGGCTCCCCTTTCATCCGATCAAGATTTTCCACGCTGTTTCAGCAATGTCTCATCTCTATGTGGGTGGTTGCCTTTGACCAGTACGGGTGAGGGGCCCACTCCCGAGCTGCTGGGGGGATCCCTCGAGGGCTGGGACCGGTGACATCTTGACTTATGGGGCCCACAGAAAGTGATGGGCTTGGACCTATCAACATGGGCTTTAAGCCCCTAATGAAAACTTCCCCTAATACATAGAATAAAGATTCGTTCATAACTTCGTAATGCTGACTTTTTGTGTTTGTGGGGTAATTTAAAGTTTTATTGTGACCAATCACTTATTAATTAAGGACAGATTTAGAGGTAGAGATGAGAATTTTAAGTTAAAAAAAAAGTTTAAAATATTATTTTTTAATATTATTATTTAGAATTTAAAAAAATTGAATTGTTTATTATATTTTATATAAAAATTTAAGAAAATTATAATGATAAGAAGATAATTTTGACTTTAAGACGAGAATTCTCATTTTTACCAAACTTTCTCTAAAGGTACTGGTTTGAGATATTTTTGTGGTCTATGCTCTCCCCTTTCAAGTTGTAGTCTCCCTCTGTGAAAAGTAGCTCTCCATTCTGCTTAGACTTTGAAGTGGCAAAAACCAAAGTCGTGTCCGCACCCGCACGGGGATCATAGACTCAAAGCACAGTTCCAAAAAAGTCGAAACCCGAACCTCTCCTTACAGCGTACGGAGAGAGAGACACACACACATATACACGCATTTATGCAGCTCAGGTTTTGGGCAAATTCCCAGTGTACAGGGAGACCTCTCTATCTGTATCAATGGCCTCGATCCAATGTCGCAGAAATTTCATTCTAACTAGCCCACTTACAGTTCATATCAATACGCATGTGATCTCCGGCAGAGCTCCAATGCCGCCGATGATGATGATGAGGTATCGCTGCAGCATGGAAGCCAAGTCCGTCGGTGGCGACTTGTTCTCGGTGACGTCTTCGAGTAAGTCCGACGTTGATTATCTGGGAGAGAGCACCAAGGGGGATTTCAATCTCGAGTCGGAACATCTTCAGAGTTTGGGTAAAAACTGTGTGCATGCTTTTTTCTGTCTTTTCTATTATTTTTATTGGTTTTCCTTGTCAGTCTCTATTGCTACTTGATGGCAAGCAGCCTTGTTTTCCCTTTGCACTTGTTCATTACAATTGCAAATAACCTCCCCGTCTATCTTGTTATTATGGGAGGAGGAATTGTCATTTAAACTACAGCTCATTCGCTCTCATAGCACTTAAACCATCTTGTTTTTCTTAGTAGTTGTCTCTTTGACCCAATGCACTTGGAACGTAGACAAATTCCTGGCGTACCCGAATAGTTTCGATTGCTGACTTCTTAGTACACCTTGATTTTTTGTCCTCTCTTCATGATTTCCTGGAATGCCGAATGCCCAACATGCTGGCATGCTGAGCCAAAAGCAGTAAAGCATGCATGACTTGTTCGTTGCATTATTAAGTTTTCCTACTAACAGCTGCCAAGCAAATGTATTAAGTTAGTAAGCCACGTGTAGAAGAGGTTTAGTTAAGTTAGTGTTAAGTTAGTTAGTTTGTATATAAATAGACTTGAACAGATTGTAACAGAGATTGTAACAGATCGTACCAGTTCCTTTGTTGAAGATTTCTCAAATCCTTATTTTCTCCATCATGGAGAAAGCCCTGGATCTGTTTTAGTTTCTCAACCTCTTAATGGTGAGAACTATTATACTTGGAGTAGGTCGATGGTAATGGCTCTCAATGCCAAGAACAAGACGGGTTTTATTGATGGAACTTTTTCTTGTCCTGCAAATCGATCTGATTCTGTTTATGTTCAATGGTTTAGATGCAACAATATGGTTCTTTCTTGGATTTTAAACTCTCTTACGCAAGAGATTGCTGCAAGTGTCATCAGTTCCTCTATTGCTGCAGAGGTCTGGAACAACTTAAAGACTAGGTTTACGCAAGGTAATGGCCCGAGTCTTTTTCAACTCAAGAAAGATCTTTCGTCCTTAATTCAAGATCAAAGTTCAGTTAGTTTGTATTACACAAAACTCAAAGCTTTATGGGATGAATTCTCCAATGTTAAGCCTATTCCCAGTTGTATTTGTCAACCAAGTTGTTCGTGTGGAGCTTTGAAGACAGTCATTGATCAACATAATAATGAATATGTTGTTCAATTTCTAATGGGCCTTAATGATTCTTTTACACACATTCAGGGTCAAATTCTCCTAATGGATCCAATTCCATCCATTGACAGAGTTCTATCTCTTACTCTTCAAGAAGAGAAACAAAGGAAAGTTGTTGGATCTTCAATCTTGTCTGAATCTGCTGCTTTGTGTAGCAAGAATGTGGCCCCTGCATCAACTTCCTCAACTAATGTCAAGAATTATCAAAAATCAAGATCACGATCAGTTTGCACTCATTGTGGTCTCATTGGACATACGGTTGATGGGTGCTATAAACTACATGGATATCCTCCAGGGTATCGACACAATGCAAAGCCAAGAACACCTTATGTTAATCAAGTTTCAGCATCTTCGAATGGCTTTGATGAAGCATCTAATGGTCCAAACTCCACTCCTCCATTCCCCTTTACTCAAGAACAATGTAATCAACTTCTCTCATTTCTTCAAAACTCCTCACAACAACCAACAGCAATGAATGCTATAGCAAATCCATTGAGTCTATCAGGTATAGTTAACTCACCTGATAATGTTCTCAAAAAGTCAAATTCTTGGATAGTTGATAGCGGTGCTACTGATCATATGGTCAGTTCCCTTTCGCATTTTACTACAACTATCTCTGTTGCAAATACTTCAGTAAAATTGCCTAATGGTGTATGTGTTCCAGTAACACACATTGGAACAGTCAAATTATCAGAATCATTGATTCTTGATAATGTTTTGTATGTACCTTCCTTTTCTTTTAACCTCATATTAGTCAAAAAGCTTACTGAAAATTCATGTTGTTTTGTTTTTCTTGCTGATTTCTGTTTCATACAGGACCAACACTCTTGGAAGACGATTGGAGTGGCTAAACAAGTGGCTGGGTTATATTTGTTTCAAACATCTGATATACATTCTGCTGCTAATTCTAGTAAAATTTCTGTTGTCAATTCTACTGTAAACAGCTCTTCTTTTGATCTATGGCATTTTAGGTTAGGCCATCCTTCCTTAAAAAGGATCCAAATAATTCACAAATTGTTTCCTGATGTCACTACTTGTTCCACTTTTGACTGTAATACTTGTCCATTGGCAAAACATAAAAGATTGCCATTTAATACGAGTGATTCTATCAGTAATAAAATTTTCGATTTGATTCATGTTGACATTTGGGGTCCCTTTGTTGTTGAATCTATCACTGGTTTCAGATACTTCCTTTCAATTGTTGATGATTGCTCACGATGTACTTGGGTATATCTAATGAAAAATAAATCTGACACTCAATTCCTTCTTCAGTCATTCTTTAATCTCATTGAGACTCAATTTGGTATTCATATCAAAGTCATTAGAACTGATAGGGGAAATGAGTTTCATATGTCAGATTTCTATGCTTCTAAAGGGGTAATTCATCAACAAACTTGTAGAGCTACACCTCAACAAAATGGTGTAGTTGAGCGTACAAATCAGCATTTACTCAATGTGGCACGATCCCTCAGATTTCATGCCAATTTACCTCTCAATTTCTGGAGTGAGTGCATTTTAACAGCAGCTCATTTGATCAATAGAACTCCATCACCTTTGTTGTCAAATAAAACACCATATGAAATTCTATTTTCTAAGCCACCAAATTACTCAAATCTTAGAGTATTTGGTTGCCTATGTTTTGCATCAACTCTATCTCATAATCGCTCAAAGTTTGCACCTAGAGCTCACCCTTGTGTGTTCATTGGATATCCATATGGAACAAAAGGGTATAAACTCTATGATTTAGAAACCAATGTTATTTTTTTGTCCAGAGATGTTATATTTCGAGAATCTGTTTTTCCATTCAAAACAGGTTATGATCTTTCTACAAAATCAATTGTTCTACCTATACCACAAACAGATAATGCAACTTTTGATTATCCTCAAACTCAGACTACTTCTCATTCAATTCCAGAAAATTCTGAGTCAGTTTCTGTTTCAATTCCAGTTTCTTCACCATCAAATCCTGAGATAATTCCCTCAACTAGAAAGTCTACTAGAATACATAAGCAGCCATCTTATCTTGCAGATTATCATTGCAGCTTAGCCAAAACTGCAGAAGCCACTTCATCATCTAACTCGAGTGAAGGTTCATCCTCAGGTATTCCATATCCACTTTCTTCTTTTATATCATATTCCAATCTGTCTACCTCACATAGAGCTTTCACACTTGCTATATCCTCACATAAAGAACCCAATTCCTTTAGAGAAGCCATTAAACACAATCAGTGGTGTGATGCCATGGCTGCTGAAATCAAAGCTTTAGAAGATAATAAAACTTGGACACTTACTCATTTACCTCCTAACAAACATGCTATTGGATGTAAATGGGTTTATAAGGTGAAATACAACTCTAATGGATCTGTTGAAAGGTATAAAGCTCGATTAGTTGCTAAGGGCTATACACAGCAAGAGGGATTGGATTACATGGAGACTTTTTCACCAGTTGCAAAACTGGTTACTGTCAGGGTACTCTTAGCTATAGCCGCATCTAAAAACTGGTCATTGCACCAATTAGATGTCAACAATGCATTTTTGCATGGAGACTTAGAAGAAGAAGTTTATATGTCTCTTCCTCAAGGTTTTTATTGTAATCAAAATAGTGTTGCAGCCAAGGGGGAGTTCATGCCCACTGTCAAGTCAGACTATGCTAACCAGCTTGTATGCAAACTCAACAAATCTTTATATGGCCTAAAACAGGCATCAAGGCAGTGGTTTTCTAAGTTTTCCACTGCTCTGTTGAAACATGGTTTTATCCAATCCTCAGCTGATCCAACTTTGTTTACAACACAGAAAAACAGTTCATTCATTGCTTTGTTGGTGTATGTCGATGATATCATCATCGCCAGCAATGATGATTCAGCAGTAAGTGACTTAAAGATTTTTCTTCATTCTCAATTCAAGCTCAAAGATCTTGGAGCTTTGAAGTACTTTCTTGGTCTTGAAATTGCAAGATCAACAAAAGGGATAGCTGTTTCACAGAGGAAGTATGTTTTAGAAATACTATCAGATTCAGGTTACCTAGCATCTAAACCTGCCTCATTTCCGATGGATCAAAATCTTAGACTCTCAAAAATAGAAGGAACACCTCTTGAAGATCCACTCTGTTACAGAAGATTAGTGGGTAGACTTGTTTATCTGACAATAACGAGACCAGATTTGTCATTTGCAGTTCAAATCTTAAGCCAGTATGTAGCAGCACCTACTGATGTTCATTTGGCAGCAGCTCATCGAGTGTTGAGATACATCAAACACAATCCTGGCCAAGGAATATTTTTCTCTTCATCAAGTGACTTGCAACTCAAGGCTTTTTGTGATGCAGACTGGGCTGCTTGCAGAGACACCAGGAAGTCAATCACTGGTTTTTGTATTTTCCTTGGACAATCACTTGTTTCATGGAAATCCAAGAAGCAGAACACGGTGTCTAGATCCACAGCAGAGGCTGAATATCGTGCGATGGCAACTACTACATGTGAAATAACATGGCTGCAACACTTGCTCAAAGATCTGTCTATTTTCCAAACCAAACCAGCTTTGCTTTTTTGTGATAATGAGGCTGCTGTCCACATATCTGCCAACCCTGTTTTTCATGAACGAACCAAACATATTGACATAGATTGTCACATTGTTCGGGAAAAACTCTTGGCAGGAACCATGAAGACTTTGCATGTTTCATCCATTCATCAATTAGCAGATATACTAACTAAGCCTCTCGGTTTTAATTCTTTTTCTAGTATTCTTTCCAAGATGGGTGTCATTGACATTTACACTCCATCTTGAGGGGGAGTATTAAGTTAGTAAGCCACGTGTAGAAGAGGTTTAGTTAAGTTAGTGTTAAGTTAGTTAGTTTGTATATAAATAGACTTGAACAGATTGTAACAGAGACGTAATTCATTTTTCAATACATTTTGGAATACATTTTTTCTTCCTTGCATATTCTGATAAAATGAGCCGGCGATATATCTTTATGATTTGTTTCAACTTTTGCTAATCACGTGCGTTTTGGTCTTCCTATGTAGGAATTGACGGTCAGGCAAGCTTAGAAGGTCCAATTGAGAAAGTGGCACAGGTGGAAGCTCAGGAAGCTGAGGTTTTGCTTAGAGACTTGGGTATCCCGGTGCAGTTCATTTCCTACATTTGGTCCCTGTCATTTTATAACTATTTGCTTTCAGTTGTGCTAAGAGGATGTTTCTCCTTTCTGGAGATCTTTGGTAACTCAATATCATGAAGCTATTTTCTGGTAGTCTTCAATGTGCTTCTCCAAATCTCTTTCTTGTCTCATCTAAGTTGTGTTAACCTCTTCCGCAACTGTTATTATAAATTTGACAATACCTCTTCATTAAGATCTCACATCTGAAATTATATTTAGTTATGTCAATATGATCCAAAGCTAGAAATTCAACTCGTTAATATCTCCTTATTAAGTCTATACATACTCCTTGCTTTGTTGTTGACGTACATTCATTTTTTCACTTTCCTTCCACAATTTTCATGTATACTTTCTTTCCCATCTTGATACGACCCCTAGCACTTTTAAGGAAAGAGACTACTTTTTTTTTCAATTTTCCTACATGACTTGAGCAATGTCGCTGATCTTTGAAATTTGAAGTTATTGGTCGTACTAAGTACTTGCATATTTCCCCCTTTTTTCTCCCCTTGCTCAATTGAAATACTTGTGAAAAGCAAAATATTCATTTTTTATTAGCTATTTCTTCCCCCTCCTCCTAACTTTGTTTGTTAACATGCAGAACCCTTCTTCGTCAAGAGATTCACCTCGTGGTATATTTTGCAGTCGTACTTTGAATCTTCGATCAATCAGTGCAATTGGATATGATATGGACTATACCCTGATGCATTATAATGTGATGGTATATATTTTTAGATTTATAGATATTGATATCATCATCTTCAAATTTACTTCTACTAAATGAGGCATGCAATTGGAGATAGCTATTCATTGAGTCTCCTTTTTTGGTTTTCTCACATTTTCTAGTTCTAATGTTTTAGCTTAGATGAAGACTGGTGAAGACTTTATTTTCTCTTTGTGAAAATTTGTATAAAGATCCCTATATGTTATACGTGTGATGCCAGAATTGGAGTTAGATGTTTAACTATATAACAAAAAGGGAATTGGAGTTAGATGTTGCTAGAATGTTTATTAGTAGGAATGAGGCTATTCACCTATCTAGAATGTTTATTAGTAGGAATGAGGCTATTCACCTAACTAGAATGTTTATTAGTAGGAATGAGGCTATTCACCTAACTCACATATTAGAAAAGGTTATTCACCTAATTCATATGCCAAAATATTTTTCATTTATAGAGTGGTAGTCTGCGTGTGTCATTGAACAACTGGAATTGTCCGTCATGCATCTGTTTTCTTGCAGGCTTGGGAAGGACGGGCATATGACTATTGTATGGAGAATTTAAAGAACATGGGTTTTCCTGTTGATGGACTTGCTTTTGACCCAGACTTGGTGACATCTTTATTTCTAAGCAATTTGAAGAGTCTATAGACAATCAAATTTGTTCCAAGTCCTGAGATTTGAACTTTCTTTCCTGTTTATAAGCACATACTGTTTGATTTTGTCATTTAGGTTATTAGAGGCCTTGTCATAGACAAAGAGAGAGGTAACTTGGTCAAGGCTGACCGATTTGGGTATGTAAAGAGGGCTATGCATGGCACCAAAATGCTTTCTACTCGAGCTGTAAGGTATGCTTTGAATCTGACATCTTGATCATGGACATTTATTTACGTGGAAGCTTGCCTATCCATTGTGTAAACTGTGGAACAATATTGAGTCTGATAGTGCTCATGCAAAGCATATACCAGGCTACTGATTAGGTTGAGCTTGTCTCTTTACACAAGGTTTATTATGATGCAAACTCTTGGGCCAAAATATTCAATCTTATAGGATTTCGTCCCACTATATTTTCTCCGTGTAGCTATGTAATGCTAATTAGTGCACTTATATCCCTGCATGTGAATTATATCAACTGCTTTGTCTCAAGGACCACCTCATTGCCTAGTACACACTGGTGGAGCCACGTTGTAAGGAGTTGGTGCAATTGCACCCATTTAAATTTTAAAATAATATTTGGACTGGTAAGATTTTATATATTTATAATATTTTTTTTATTACTGTAACGCCCACTAGAAGAGTTTATGGACTTAATTATTGTGTTTGTACGGTAATTGAACTTTCAGTACGAAATTGGTTTTGGTTTCTCTAAAAATAATTCGACTTTGATGTTCAATCAAGGTTGGTAGCTACTTATTTTGGCTTTATATATGTGACAACGGACTTTGATAAGCTAATAATTTCAGAAGTAATGTTACTCAGTAGTCAATATATGCTTTATATTCTTGGTGTTTGCTCCAATAACAACGAGGTTTCAAAACTCAAAGGGATAGGTGTCCTTACTAAGAAAATAGTCCAAACAAAAAAATATATATTGTTATAAATTGGTTTAATTGCATGTAAAGTTTGGATGATTTTCACCAATATCAATCGCAATTATAGAAATGTTATTTCTGCAATGAGTATTGTAAAGAATGACTGTGTAACTGAACGGGGGTGTTTTGATGAATGATTGCCTTATTATGTATATTAAGAGAGATGTTTTCTATAGCATCAGTGAGGAAAATTATACAATGTTTTCAAATATGAAAACTCATAAAGAACAATTGTAATTTAGTTCTTTATTAAAAATTCCGAAAAATAGTATCGTATCAATTATTTTACTTATTTATTTTAGTTCAATCACATACCCACTAAAATAAAATCCTGGCTCCACCACTGCTAGTACACATATTTTTTGGTTTTGTCAACCTGTAGTGTTTTGATGTATCACTTGTGAAAAAAATGGAATTATATTGTTTTATATTCTAAGCTTAACTTCTATGCATGCAAGTGAGATGTATGGGAGTTATTGAAAAATAGTGTGAACTTAACTTTCAATGTATGGAAGTGAGATGTATGGGAGAGAACTGGTGGATCTGCGGAAAGAGAGTCGATGGGAGTTCTTGAATACACTATTCTCAGTTTCAGAAGCTGTGGCTTATATGCAGGTAGCCTTGAACGTCTTAGTTGCCTTATATTGAATAATTTTGTTTTAGGCTTGACTTTTACCATTCCATGTTCACATTGCATTAATAATGATACGTTATCAATAGAAGGACACCTGATTGCCTCTAATTTCCCTCAATTTTCTTGTAGAGGTCCCTTGCAGTTTCGTTTACTTCTATTACTCCATTGATAGAATGC
Source organism: Carya illinoinensis (assembly GCF_018687715.1). NCBI lineage: Eukaryota > Viridiplantae > Streptophyta > Magnoliopsida > Fagales > Juglandaceae > Carya > Carya illinoinensis. The sequence continues at coordinate 37,117,371 of NC_056752.1, forward strand.
CCGCCCCCCCCCCCCCCCCCCCGCGGCAGCGGGGTGCTGCCAAAAAAAGAACTGTACCCTTCTTCCAGTTCATTAAAGCTTACATTAATGATGGCTGGTAGGGTTACCCTAATATTGATACCAATTGGCCTTTTGTTCTGAACCCATGCCATTGAGAGTTCAACAGAAAGCCATGGATTCAGGCTTTTTATATCAATGGAATTTAAATTTCTCTGAAATTGAAATGACAGGAAATTTTATATGGAGTATAAAATTTCTCAAATAAAATTTTAAAATTTAGAGAAAATGTGGAGATTTCTCAAATAAACAAGATCGTAGGAAAGAGAAATTTGAAACTAGACCTCCCAATGGGTTTGTAATAATTAGAACAAATAGAATTATTGGATACTTTGAGAGCAGATGGGTAATTAATTTGTTAATAACAGAGTCAAGTTAGAGCCAGACTGCAAGTTTTCTCATGGCAAAATTGTATACAAATGGGCCACTGACGTTCTGTTCATATCATCTGTCCTGATCTTGATATCTAGGAACCTTTGGATTCTATAGCACTTATCTATTGTGACTTATTTATTCACAAAGATTCTGAGTTTTGACCTGTCACTGTATGTCATTTCTTTTTTCCATTGCATAGTCAACAATTAAGGTCATGTCATTCCTTTCAGATGGTCGACAGATTGGACAAAGGTGCAATAGCTGCAGAACTTGGTCCACTTGATTATAAAGGGCTTTTCAAGGCAATATACTCACAGAATTTTTTTTAGACAGTGGTTTATTAGTACTAGTTATTTTTGTTTCTTTCCTAACTCTTGGGATGGTTTCAGGCTGTTGGAAGGGCTCTCTTTAGGGCACATGTTGAAGGTCAACTTAAGGTAACATAAAACCATGGATATAGATTATCTGGTGTTTAAATGTTTTAGTTCTTAAGCACCTATTAATTTGTGGCATTCATGCAGAGTGAGATAATGTCCAAGCCTGAACTGTTTGTTGAACCTGATCCAGAACTGCCTTTGGCACTTTTGGACCAAAAGGAGGTACTTTATTGTAAATTTTTAATTGGCATAGCATGTTAAATCATTTTGCTCCTTATTTAATTGGACATTTTCATATTTCAGGCTGGTAAAAAGCTTCTGCTTATTACCAACTCAGATTATCATTACACAGACAAAATGATGCAGCATTCCTTTAACAGATTTCTTCCTAACGATATGGGTTGGCGCGATCTATTTGACATTGTGAGTATACATCTTCTACTTCATGCTGCACTGACTAGTTAATATTCTCTTTGGTCTTTGCTAAGTGTTGCTAGACTATAAAAGGATAAGTGTCAATGAAGACTGCATTTTGAAGTGTGTTACGAAATCGTTGTTATCATTTTTTCCCTAGTCATGCCTGAAACATCATCCTCTCTCAAAATTGTCCGCCTTGCACCATTGCATTATTTTCTCCTTTCATTTTTAATGGCCAGTTTTTAATCTGGAATTGGAGCAATTGGATGTAAAGATGTCTTTCCTCCACGATAACTGAGCAAAGGAATTCTAAGTGCATTGATGAGTACTAAATATGATTTTTTTTTCCTTCCCTGTGTAGGTAATAGTCTCAGCAAGGAAGCCAGAATTCTTCCAAATGTCGCACCCGATGTACGAGGTGGTGACACGGGAGGGCCTTATGCGTCCATGCTTCAAGGCTCTCACAGGTAATTAATGTTTTAGTCCCTGAGCTTGTTAAATCATTTGCCCAGTAATAAATAACTAACAGGAGAAGATCATCAGAAATGATTTACATATACTGAAGGTTTTAGGAGTAGGCTTGGTGAGCAATAAATAAATCAGCACCTTCTCTCAACAAATTACACTTTAAATGTCAAAAGTGCAATGAATTTCGGGAAAATATCTCAATGTATATGGTCCAAAGCACACAACTAGTCAAATAATGGTAAGGGAAAAAATGGATTTAAGCAAGTTCCCATTCAGCTCTGTCATTGAAAACTTGATCATTTTCATTCCACCCCATATGACCACATAATGCAAAGAGGAACTGTGGCCAAATCTTACCTGCATTCTATCTTGTTTAGTTTGTACACTGTGAAAAGCTCTTTGGCTGGTAGATGATTGAGTAATGAATATAAACATCTGATGCAAGTAAAATCATTGCTTATTAAGCTAGCATGAGTGAATATGAAGTAATCACCAGACCATTGGGATGATTGTCTGTGTAGGTAAAGCTTCAGCTGAATGACTATATTCTTATGTTATTCAAATTTGCCATTTATGTTCTCAACCAACCTTTTTTAAAACTTCTCACAAATACTTTAAAGACATTTGAGTCTATATGAATGCCTTTTATGGTTGGCATTGGTCATTTATATTACTAATCTATTCTTTGACTTTGTCGACATTATTCAACATTCTCATGCACTTATTTTGCATTTCTACTATCTTCTTCTACAGGGGGCTTGTATTCAGGGGGAAGTGCCCAGATGGTTGAGAATTCACTAAATATCCATGGAGATGAGATATTGTATGTTGGTGACCATATTTACACTGACGTAAGTCAATCCAAAGTCCATCTGCGATGGCGAACGGCATTGATTTGCCGAGAACTGGAAGAAGAGGTTAGGGTAACTGAGATTTGCTTTATATGCTATAGGGGTAGGGAATCATACCTGTTTTTGAAACTTCAGAAATCTCTAAAGTTGTCTGTTGTAATGATGAGCACAGTAGGTCAGAAATAAGAATATGGAAACTAAAATTGAATCTAAGAGAACATTATCTGGCCCTAAATGCTGCTTTATACTGAACTGTCTCTATTCTACAGACTAAAACATGACCGATACCTTGTGCTAACAAGAGTATTTTGTGGTTAATGAAATATCGGAATTGCAGTATAGTGCTTTGATTCATAGCCAGGGTCATAGAGCATCACTGATAGAGCTTATAAATCAAAAGGAGGTAGTGGGAGAACTTTTTAACCAACTCCGGCTTTCTCTGCAAAGGCGAATAAAAGGACGTCCTGCTCAGGTGAGTTTTGTCTTGTTATATGAACTTACATTATTTATGAGTCTATCATTCACCCTGCCTTTCCATTGTGTCTTGTTATATGAACTTACATTATTTTTGAGTCTATCGTTCACCCTGCCTTTCCATTGCTGTCTTCTTTTTGTGATCATGCACAATGAATCATGTTTCGGTGTGCATGTCCTGCATGTACTTGGTCTTGTGATGAAATATATGGGTCATCTTTTGCCTTTCAAATGAATTGAGATCCTAACCAGATAAGTTTCGTGATCTCATAAATCATGTGAGATAGGCGAGGTATTTCTTGGTAATTCATATGAAATTCCCCCTGTACTTTCAGACCCTTGCTGCAACCAACATGGATGATCAAGAACTTGCAGAAAGCATGCAAAAGCTGCTTATTGTTATGCAAAGACTAGACGAAAAAATTGCTCCAATGCTAGAAGCGGATGGAGAGCTCTTCAACAGAAGGTAAGATGAGGTCTGCACACTCTTGGTTCATAACCACTTTCTCTCATTTACTTATCAAACCATCTGCATACTGTATGGATCATATTACTTTCATTAAATGTTTGTCAAAATGAGGTTACAGTTATTATTATCTGCTTCAGATGATGTTTAAAGTATAATTGGCAGTTATCATCAACTGCAGTTACATTGTAGCATTAGGTTTGGATAACGCATGCCAATTCTTTTAACTGCTTTACCTACCTGACTCATGAATCACGTTGCTGATTTTAATAAGTTTATTAAGCTGGTGCAGAATATCTCTTATAAGGAATCAATGAAGTTCGCATTTTCTTAATATGTTCTGTTTTCTTTTTTCTTTTTCTTAGCATCAAATGAAACATGTTGCATGAAGGATTGAATAAAAAATGAAACTGAAATGTAAAACTGCCACGGAAGATTACTGTTTATATTTAATACAGCTAGCTTTCAAATAGTTTCTTTGCATGAAACTTTTATCTAAATCAGAATTGAAGCAACCCTCTTCAATACCTTGTAAAACTTGCAAATTGTTTTCAATGTCTCGACCTACTTTTCAAGATAGAAAAGGTTGGAGAGAGTGACTGGTGGGGTTACAGATTATGTTGGGGCATATCATTATTGCTGAACCCAATGCCTTCATTTTAAATGAACAAATATGCGGAGTTTAATTTTGGTTTGATACAAGTACATGGGTTTACTCTGAATAGAGAGTAGATTTTTCTTGTGATGTGTGACTCAGATTTAATGCATTGTGAACCTAACATGCTTCAGATTTAATGCATTGTGAACCTAACATGCAGTGTCTGTCCTGCATTAGGTGGGGATTCCTTTCACGTGCAGGTCTGTGGGATAAAAGCCATTTGATGAGACAAATCGAGAAGTATGCATGCTCTCTTTTCTTCAACTTACGTAGAATTCTGCTCAAGTCTGTTTTTGAATTAGTGAATTTTGGTCATATCTGTAACTGAAGGTCAATTATAATTTTGAATATTCTCTTAAAGAATGGTCATCTTAATATCTTTATAATGCAGATATGCTGATATATATACCTCCAGGGTCTCAAATTTCTTGCATTATACGCCCTTCATGTATTTCCGTTCACAGGAACAGGTATTTGGAGTATCAGGCTTACTGAATTGGGTTAGAATTGCTTTATTAAATGGTTTGGTTGATAGATTTGAGTTTGATATTATGCATTCTCTTGTGCAGACGCTTGCTCATGATTCACATTCGTATTACCAATCCCAGTTCAATGGGACTGCTGTTGAGAACTAACCCTAACATTTGTGTTGTAAATTAACAGAATTTTTTATCGGTAACATTGTTACTCATGACAGTGACGGTCATGTAGAGCATCATTTTATGTGTATTTCATGACGATGTTGACCAAACAGTGTTCTGTACAAGTGTATAATGGTAACAGCCTAACACGGCATAATGAAACAAACTAAATAATTGGATAGATACCCTGAATTAGCCATTTGAGGGTTGTAAAAACATAACTTTGTATCATTTCTCTTAATAATTGGACGATATTCTTGATTTTGGCATGGTCAAAGTTCTGGTCTTAGAATCTGAAATTAGATTCAGATGGTATGATGACGAGTTCTAAAATTATTTCTAGATTATGAGTGATTATTATGATATTTATTGGATTTGCGTCGAGCTGTATATGATTCTTGAAGAGAAATGCTGTTTTCATCTGAAATTTTGACTTCTTTATTCACATTTAACACACGGCTTTGTTTGGATTCATAACTCAATTCATCTTATCTTATATTATTTTATATAATCTTTTCAATTCCTAAACAAAATATGATAAACAATTTAATTTTTTCAAATCTCAAAATAAAATTAAAATTAAAAAATAATATTTTAATAATATTTTATTCAACTTTTATTTCAACTCATTATCTAGACCTTTCATCAATTTATGTGAACTTAGAACTCATCTCGTCTTATATAATCACTATAATTTTTTTAAATGTTTAAATAAAATACAATAAGTGTCTAACTATCGGCATTACTGTCCAAAGTTTTAAATACCATTCCGATAACCGTTTCGGTTAAGTACTGAAACAAAATATTTAGGTACCGATACCGTTTCGATGTACCATTTCAGGATTAATTATATATCATATATAAATATTTATATGAATATATAAACTAACAACTAATAGAATAAAAAATAATGCTACTCATCATCCTAATTCTCATCATTTTATGATCTGGTATTAAATTATTAGATATTATTTATTATTTTTCACTTATGAACTAATCATCTAATGTCATATTATAGAATAATGAGAGAATGTTAAGAATTGGAATGATGAATAAATTTGTTAAAAATGAATATATATTGAAAAAATCACAAACTTGAGTTGAGAAAAAAAAGAGAGAGATAAATTATTAAAAATAATGATATTTAAAAAAAAAAAAAGGAATAAGGTGAAATATTTAAAGTTATAAAAAAATTAAAATTATATAAATATATTTTATATTTTAGAATTAATTAAATATAATTTAGATTTAAAATTTACAAAAATACTATCTAAATATAAAAAAAATTACAAAACCAACCCAAAACAAAATAGGGACTAAAACGCCCAATTTCTACCAAAATGGCCGGAATTTGATCAGAATGACAAAAACGGGACCAAAATGACCGAAATTTAAAACGAAACAAAATGAAGTGATAGAATATACCGAACACCACACCGGAACAACAAATTTTTGCCAGAATGGAACGAAAATTAAAACCTTGCTACTGCCACTACATTAACAAAATTCAAGATAAAAGACTAGGCCCTATTTGGATAGTAAAAATATTTCATTTTATCTTATTATTATAATTTTATTTAAATTTTAACACAAAATATAATAAATAATTAAACTTTTTTAAAATCTAAAATAATAATAATACTAAAAAATAATATTACGATAATATTTTATTTATATTTCATCTCAAACGGTAGCTAAAATCGCTGAGCTCTTTGTAGCTAGAGAGGCGAAGCGTCTGTAATTGGCTATGGCGCCTTCAAAGGCCTTGAACTCCAATACCCTCCCTTTGATATACTTCTTACTGTGGGTGGTGGCAAGCAAAGTGCAAGTATTGGAAGAATTTTGAAAATCTTTTGCTAGGGGTGTATTTCAGTTTAGGTTGAGCATAGTTTCAGAAAATCGAATAGCTTTGGAAGGAAGGGGAAAGGATGAAGAAACTGAGATGGGCAATGGACGGAGGCTTTTGGGACCTCGACGTCTGCACGCCCAGGACCCTTGACGGGTTGGCCCGTCCCGTTCCGGGTGATCCAATTCCGCTGGGAGTCTCGAGAGGCACCAGGCTCTCAAGGGCCAAGCAGTTGCACTTCATGCAGCGCTTTATGGCCGCGCCATTTGTCCCCTCTTACGCCGCTGCTTCCAACGGCTTCGCTCTCCATCGCGTCCTCACTATTCCCTTCTCTGAAAACTGGTTTTTTACTTTGTTGGGTCAGTTCAATTTGCAGAAGTTAGTGTCCTCCTTGATGAAGGAGAGTGGGGAAAGACCAGCACCACCACCAAACTCGGCATCCTCATTGCTGCAACAATTTGAAAGCGTTGGGAGACACCTTCTGGACAAATCCTTATACGCCTTTGGTTTCTCTTCCGAACTATTGTTAACTCCCGATGATACTCTGCTTCTTAGCACAGATTCCCATTCACATTCTCATGCCGATAAGAAGACACCTCGGAAGAAATCAGTCTTTCATCACAAGGTAACCCTTCTACTATTACCAGGTATTCTCTGTGTTGTGATGTGTTGTGTTACATTCACTATTTATTCTCAGCTTGTTGTTCTCGTACTGTGAGTTGTGTTTTGCCATTCTCGTAAAGAAAAGGATTCTTCTGGTTGGGGATTATGTCATTTGGTTCTGAGGTATATGCGTATTTTTGAAGTTCCCCAATCACAACTTAACGGTGGAAGCAGTTTCACCAGCACTTTTTGTTGACAAATCTGGTAATTATTGGGACGTACCATTTTCCATGGCCATTGATCTGGCTTCTCTCTCTCCTGACTCTGGTGCCAGTTATCATATATGTATGCACCATAACGCCGGGTCACCCGCACAATTCGGAGGTGATCAGACCACCCATGAGCCACCTGCTACTCTCCTTCCTGGTTTGTCCCTCAAAACTGCTTTTTCCTTCAAGCAGAATTTTGACATTTGGAGGACTAAAGCTAAGAAGTTGAAAATGGTGCAACCATATGACATATTCCTTTCAAGCCCTCATGTTTCGGCATCAGGGATCATCGGTAAGCAATCTCCTGTCTGTTTTTCTCACTTTAAATTCTAGAGGTTGGTCATCCACATGGGGATGGTGATTTAGGATTTGGCACTAAGCTTTTTGTAGACTAGCTTCTGCTTCAATGGAGGAATACTCAGCGAGGGCAGATTTAAGGAAATAAACCATAAGAAATTAGATTTTATTAATTTTCATGTAAGTGACTGCAGGGGGTGAAACTAATAACATTGAACCTGTGCACTTGTATCTTTATAACTTTAAAAAAAATATATTGTTGGCTCTGAGGTCTCCTCTCTGCTAAGATTTCTAATCTTGGGAGTAGCGTAGTTCATGACATTGTCATCATCGAAGTTTTGCCTAGGGCTCCATGGAAAAGATCCAGCATTTAGTTGGTCCTAGCCATAGTTTGATGCATCGCTTAACATTTTGACCGTTGACTAATGTTAAATTCTTGCGCAATCCTTTTTGAATAACCTGTAGGGTATGTCATTCTTCATTATATACAGGTGCTGCTATGACTGCCTCTGTGGTAGATTGCTCAGTTAGATCGCAAGATGATTTTCAGGATCCCAACTGCTTCTCTTTTGAGGCATCTGGTGTAAAATCTGCCTTCCTTGCAGACCTGTTTGCATCTGTGTCATTTACAGCCCAGCATGGAAAGTTCCAAAGGCTATTTCTGGATCTCACCCGGTTTCATGCCTGCTTGGATTTTCCTTCTGGTTCCAGACTGCTTTCAGGTGCTACGAATTTAGTGCATGATCTTATTAATTCAAGACAGCCAAGTCTTGAAGATTTTCAGGCCATTTGCCCTAATGCCAGCCTATCTCTTCAGCAGCAGGTGCCTGCATCTCTCTCTTTATCTGTCATGTTTATATTTTTGCAAGTATTTCCCTTACTAGGATTTATTTTACAAAAGACAGAAACACAGTTGTTGAAAAAACGTAACTTTGTTCTGGTCTTTTCTGTAAAAGCAGCTGGTTTTAAAATGTCTGTTATTGATTGTTTCCTTTTACATATTGAACCTGAATAGATTTGTCATGCACCAAAGAAAGATTTGAAATGCTTCTGGCCAGAAGTTTTTTATGAAATGCTAGCTGCCTCCAGATTTATACACCTTATTTTAATCATGGCATAAATGAGTGATGTCAACAGAAGATATAGAATGGTCGCAAACAACATAATGACCTTTTTTGTGCTTATTTAGTAAAATGCTGGAAAGGTTTGTTTTGATTTTCAGCTTGTGAAGTTCGTCTGATTAAAAAGCACAACATGACATGCTAGGAGACTTGGTTTAAAGTTATCTTCTCTCTTGTTCTCTTTAACAGCTTCTATCATCTGTTTTTTACACATGCATGGAGCATTGAAGGTCTAAAAAATTTCCCTTTACGTGTTTCAGATTGCTGGACCCTTTAGTTTTAGAGTCGATTCGGGCATTGCTGTTGACTTGAAGAATCGAGACCAGCCCTTACGTGTAGTTGAACCCATACTTGCTATTGAATATGCATTGCAGGTCCTTGGTTCAGCAAAAGCTGTGGCGTGGTATTCGCCAAAGCACCAAGAATTCATGGTAGAGCTTCGGTTTTTTGAGACATAAACCATACTAACTTGTTTGTGTTTTGATGTCTCTGTTCTTTTGTGTCTACCTATTGTGGATCATTCGAGGGACTGGAGGGAGATACTTCCCATACCAACTATCTGTGTTGCAGTTATAAATTTATGAATACCTCCCATGCCAACTATTTCTGCCACCATTGGAATATCTTTGTTGTCTTTGCGATAATAACTTTGCGAAATATAGTAATTCTGGTAGCCGATGCTCCATTTAGGTATCAAGTTCAAATGTTCATTGGCTATGGGTGTCGTGTTTTCTTGGGCATAATTAGTGCATACAGTTGTAGATTAACGCAATTTTTCATTTTGAATTTTTTCATCAACACGCTGTTTTGAATAGCTTCATAACTTAACCACTTAAAATTCAGAATGAAGTACAGCAGTTCTCTTTGGTGCATCATCACATGGCTGCGTGTGACGCCTGAAGAATCATGTAATCCACCTTGTCACGTGCAGCCCACCAGAATGAAAACTTATGCCTAAATCATACGATCTAAAACGTAATGCCAGTGGCGTTCTAATTCCTTGATGACTCGTACGTTCGTTTTCAAAACTATCATTGGACCATTTTCCCAACTGCATACCTAAAATACGCCATCCTCGGAGTTTGGACTACCCGAAGTTTCGTATACCAACCCCTCTTGAGTTGAATATCCTAATTTTTGGCCATTAGATAGAGGAGATTCCTAGTTCAGCAAATGTCATTATCAAGTTGCTCGAGACGACCACGAGGATTAGGATGTAAACATTAGATTTGAGTATAGGACGACCTTCTAATGTGAATGCATCTCATCGCATATCATCAAAAGAAAAGCCTAACCGTGAAACAGTAGAACCATAAGATGTTTTGGAAGCCTTAGATAATGCTTAGAAAGGCTTCGCTTTTTGTGAGGTGGTGAAAATTGACTACTCCGTTATTGAAGCTGCACATAAGCTTGCATGGAAAGTCGCTTTCCTTCATGATGCCTCTTAACAAAAAATCCCCAATCAAAAAAGAGACGTAAAAAAGTGTCTGCTCCTTAATGATGCAGTTCCATTGTTCAAAGAGACCATCCAACTAAATAAAACAGGTGAAGTGGCCTGTTCCCATCCAGTCGGATAAGGATTATCTCCATTTCAAAGGGTGTGAACAATTCCTATATTGTAACCACATATATTGGAAGTTACAATGGCATGAACAATTCCTCGAGCAATATTTTCTTTTTCCTGTTTTGATGTAGCTGGACCTTTAGTAGAATGGAAGCTTACATTTTCTCACTGTATGTTGCCTGCCAAAACTGGTTTTGGGACAGCCTGATGGAAGCTGTAGGTGCTCTTCATTATACCTTACATTTACAAGGCACAGCCCATGAGGTGGGGCAGACAAGGCATACTTAGCAAGTTCCTTCCGATCACGACTTGTCAGAATCAAGGGAACAATATCCGGAGGAATTGCTCCCTTTCCAATTTGAATCAACAGAGCAACCTGGAAACGTTAATAAACAAAAAAAAAAAAAAAACGCTTCAACGTGGAATCAAAATACAAGAGCAATCAGCTGTCACAGGGAATTGAGGGAAGCATTATTTACCATGTTCCGCACTTGTCTATATAAGAAACCAGAGCCTTCAACTTCTAGCTGCAAAAGAGCTTCCTAGACAAAAATACAACCAACATTTCAGTTTTGAGACTTTTACCAGCTTGATTCAAAATGGGTGATACCTTTCTGAGTCTTCAGTTAATATCAAAATGGAAATGGAAAAAGAGAACGAAAAGAAGTAAATATGGGAATGTATATTCTGAGTTGAAACAGATTTCATTCATTCAAGAGCAGCTATACCAACTATGAAAGCTTGTTTTTAGGCTTTACAATTACCAGTTCAATGACATCAAAACGGAATATATTCTTTACTGGATTTGGCACTCGGTCATTGCGGGATGCATTAACGAAAGCAGAGAAGTCATGCTTTCCAATAAGATAACTTGCTGCTTCTCTCATAAGGGCAGTATTAAGTTTATAGGTACTGTGATGAGCACAGAGACGCTGAAAAGGGTCCATGATGGCGTCATTATATATTTTGTAATGATAAACCTTGCTTATTGCTGAGAATCGAGCATGGAATTCAGGCACCGCAGGGCTAATCTCTCTAACTCGGATATCGATTGGAAGAAGACCATTGAGAGCTGCATGAATGCTGTCCAAGCTGTCATAGTTGAAAGGTGTAACAAAGTGTGCCACCTGAAAGTTTAATTAGATAATTAAATTGTTGGTTTATTTGCAGCTGGGATAGTAGATGGATCCCCTTAAAAGAGTAACAAATTCAGACAGACCTGACCCCAGGCATGAACTCCCGTATCAGTCCTACTTGCTCCAACCAAACGAAGATCCTTCCTTTCGATCTTTGTTGCTCGAGTTAGAGCCTTCTCCATAATGCACTGTATGGTTGGTGGCGACTGCTGATATTGCCAACCTGAAATAAATCGTCATGGTGGTGTTGTAAGAACATGAAATGGGCAATCGTCAGGCCAAGTAGCTGCAAGGTTACCTGGGAAAACAAATATTGAAATGCATAAATTTAAAGCAGAAACTTGTTATTCTGAAGAATCTAAAGCTCCTGCCACAACTTTGAAGTCAAGTACATTGCAATTTTCATGAATTAATTGTTTCCTAGCTTCCCATCCCACCAAGGAGTAATTTTGTTACAGTAAGGACTGCTCTTGTGTTCCTAAGGACCGACTATTCCTCTAAACTTAATTTCGTTCCAAGGAAAAAGTAAATAAATGATTTTCACATATTAGAAGGCAAAAATAAAAATAAAAAAGAAAATGAGAGAAAGAGAATTAATGATAAAAATTTGACGATAAATAAGAGTAAAACCAATGGCTTTTGTCAAACAGAGGCAGAGAGGGGCAAAATGAAAGAACAAAAACCTGCGTAACGGGTGCCATCGTATGCTATAACCAAACGCCACTTATACCCAGAAGCAGAAACAGTTGGCATCGAAGTGTTATGGGTTGGACCCTCTGCGCAGCCGCCGCCCCCGCCGCCGCCACCCGTGTTCTGCTGAAATACCCAATTCAATAAGAGCTCCACAGCATTACATTCCATTATCATAAGCATCAGAGGGAGAGAGAGATAGAGAGAGGGAAAATGGTACTGTTACCGAGGCATTGTTGGGTGAAGAAAGAGATCCATTTTGATTAAGACGAAGAGGAGGAGGAGAGGGAGAAGGAACCAAGCTTGCTCTTACGACTGCGTAGCTCATCTTGTACGTTTGCGTCTCACTCTCTCCAGAGATACAAAGACATTTTAACAGTAACATGCTCTCTCTGAACCTTAAAACGGGGCGTTTTGGGGAAACTGTAAAACAGTGTATTCCGCACAATATCAGTATTTTATTATTGATTTAACTTTTTAATATTGAAAAATAAAAATAAAAAATAAATTCTGATCTACAATAAAGAAATTATCAACGTAAAAGAATGAGGATATAATTTATAGCATAATTTAAATTAAAAAATATCAGAAAAACCATACAAAGAATCAATATTTTTATATAGTTATAGATATTCCCTTCTATTGGCATACATCAGTGTGTTATAAACCAAGTTCACCACATAAACAGAGAGAAAACCTGGTCATTGCATTATATGTCAAGACTTTCATTCCAAAATCCATTACAAACTACACAGATTTCATTAATGAAGTTGATCATCTATTATAAAATCACTAGACCAACCAACAAGTCCATTACAATAGATGTTGCCTCATTACATTTGTAAGCCACCAGCACTGTCTCATTACATTTGTAATTCCATTACAAAAGACCAAGGCCACCAGCAAGTCTAAAAAGCAATTTCACCAGCAACTAGCAAGTAAAGTACAATAGAGCAAGTTCACCAGCAAGTCAAACAAGAAAACCAACAGCAACAATCAGATGTTGTCTCATTACATTTGTAATTCCATTACAAAAACCAAGTCCAACAACAATCCAGCAAGTCAAAAAACCCATTCCACAAGAAAGTAAAAAACGCACTCCCACCAGCAACAACATGTACAACAAAAAATACAAGACTGGAAAACATGCAAGTTGTAAATGAAGAACAAATGAAGGTTTGCCAGGGACAACTGAAGAACATGTCATGAATGGTGCATATCATAAAGAACCAAAAGCCCATTCAAACAATCAACAAGGTTGGATTTTATAGCAACTCGTTGTTGCAGCTGCTTTGCATTTTTCAGAGAATAGGGTGATAGAGTATAACAAATAAGCATGTAATACTTATCAGTTTTTTAGAGAATTTACAATTTACAATACTTATCAATTTTTTCAAAACCTGTAAGCATAACATTGTGACAAAAAACTCATTTTTTTTATTGGTACCAAGTGTCCAAGAACAGCATCCCGACTAATCTCGATGGTGTACAGGCTCTCGGTAAAGAGTTTTTTAAAGGTACATCTCAGGTAATTCAAGGAAAAAATCATCTAGTCCAATGGCCCCTAGAGATTGTTTGCCGTTAAGGGGATTTGAACCTTAGACCTGGAGGAAGCATACCCCTAAGCACGAGGCCTTTACCACTTAAGCCAACCCCTAGGGGTTATTGAGACAAAAAACTTGTTGAACCCAAGATTTTAAGTTTTGTGTAATTATATATTTACACATGGATTTTGATGATAACAAATAAATTCAAAGAATAAAGAAGTGTCAAGATCAAGTTGTCTACATAAGGGAGTCAAGCACATCAAGGAAACAAACATGAGCAAGAAGGGAACAAGTTCACATTAAAATTATAGAGTAATATTGTAAATCTCTTCAAAATTCGAAATTAGGATTAATGCTCAAAATTAATATTTTATCATAAAGCATTAAAATACATTTTTCACATGTGCATGAATATTTTTGAAAATTAAATTTGAAAATTTTGAAAGATGATTGATTGTCATCTTTTACATGTGCATGCCTTGATTAAAGGGTTGAACTTTGAAAATATTAAAGATGATTGATTGTCATCTTTCACATGTGCATGTTTTATTTGAATATTTTCAAAAGTGATTGATACTTTTTTGGACTTATACAAAAGGTAGATGATTTTGTTTGAAAATTTTGAAAAGTAAAGTGTGCTCATTTTGTCATATGCAAAAAGTAAAAGATTAGGTTTGAATTTTTTGAAAAGGAAAGTGTGCTTATTTTGTCATATGCCAAAAGTAAAAGATTAAGTTTGATTTTTTTTAAAAATGAATGATGTTGTCTTTGACAATTGAAAAAAAAGAACCTTTTATTTGAATTTTTTGAAAAAGTGAATGATGTTGTCTTTGACATGTGAATCTTTTTAAATTTGAATATAAAGTCTCATATGCCTATAAATAGTCATTTGAGAGTTTCACATTTACAACACCAAGAGCATACAACATTCATTCAAAACTTTCATTCTCTCTTCTCTAAGCATTGAGCCTTAATCCTTGTTCATTTTGAGAGATATAGTTTGCGCTGTATTGTTCTTACTTCACTCATTGAGGAGTGTTTTCTGATAACCTACCCACTATCAGTTTTTGTATCAGAAAAAGGGTGTGTATAATCCTTGTGCGTGTAGAAAGTATTCTACACGGGGAATAGTTGAATCACCACGTGTAAGGTGATTGCAAGTGTAGAGGGTGTTCTACACGGATCCTTTGTAGCGGTGTTGTTCAAAGGTGTAATAGGTTTCTATCTCCACCTGAAAGAGGTTGAATAGTGAATTTGGGGAATCCTCAAGGGGTAGCTTTAGGCGAGGACGTAGGCAGTGGGGCCGAACCTCGTTAACATACTGAGTTTGCTTCTCTCTTACCCTTACTCTTTATATTTATTGTTATTTCATATTTTGTTTATATTTTATATTATATATTTGATTTATAATTGTTATTTTTTTAATACAACTCAATTCACCCCCCCTCTCGTGTTAGTCATCTGGGCAACAATACTCATGAAGAACATCGAAGGCATAACATAAATCAAAGAGCACAAATCATTAAAAAAAAAATTATACACAGCAGCCTCACACTTTTTTCACACCATTTAAATATGTGATTTTACTATTTTACTCTCTTTTATTCTTCGCTCAAAAATTTTGGTGTGTTGGGTGTAAGGCTGTTGTGTAGCATACCTCTAAAAAAAATATTTCGACAAAAACCAAGGTGGGCTTCACCAAAAACTACAAAACTTTCAACATTTAGAATCCCTAACCTTTGGGCACCGATTAACAAAAATACAAACCTAAGAAAATAAAACTCCCAAACTCCTTTAAAATAAAAAAATAAAAAATTATGGTACCCCAATTTTATTGACAGCACTCACTTGTGGCAGAGAAAAATCGTGGTTACAACTGTGATGCTTAGGACTTACAAAAGGAAAAAAAAAATCCCAAGCATCCAAAACCAAAACTAAAACCCAAAAAAATAACATAGACTACAAAGTAACACAACCAAAAAGCCATACCATAAAAAACCAAACACCAAACAAGAAACTGAAACCTGTAAGAAAAACACACATACAAGAAAAAGAAAACAAAACCACTTGCAAGAAAACAAGATTAGCACACGCAAAAAGATAAGGAAAAAATAAGAGTGAAAAAGACCATAAATCAACCAAAGAAATATTAGCAGCAACGAATGACACAACTTATCCAAACGAATGAGACCTCGAAGTAATCTCGGAGCATCCCCAATAGTCTGCCACTCCATGTGATTACCCATTGCACCATATTTTGCAAGCCAATCTGCATCTTTATTCCCTTCTCTAAAAATATGATTCATGGAACAATCCATCGACTCCATAATTGCAACGATTTCCTCCCAAATATCTTCCAAGTACAAAACCCCACATCACCTTCTATTCCACCACTTCACCACCACTTAAGAGTCTAGTTCAATCTCCACAAAACCAATCTCCAGGTTTTTGTGAGCTTTAAGACCTTGCATAAGAGCTAATAACTCATCTCTATTATTAGAACCAATGTCTATAGGAGAAGCAAAGACATGAATCAAATTTCCATGAGCATCTCTGATAAGACCACCCAACTCAAAGGATCTAGGATTACCAAAACTACTGCCGTCTATATTTAGCTTAAACCAACCATAAGTGGGCTTTTTCCAGTCCACCAACTTGGGACAACGCCTTGACGGGACTAAAGACGAAATAGACAAAGAATGTAAGACTTGAACATCATTTCTAGAACATTTAGTAACCTTGTGAATGTCTTGACAAGCCAACCTAATCCAATATTGGATCGATTGCCATACCACACTGAAAGACTCAAGCCTACCCTCTATATGAGCTATCATCTACGACGCTAAAGACGCCAAGAGATGAAAGAATGAAGAATCCTCACAATAATCCCCACTTGAGAAAAAGAGGACACTCGACAAAACCATGCAGCCACTATTTCCTTCCAAGTGCTACCAAGAGGTCAACCAAAGATAGCATCGTAATAATGCCACACCTGAGCAGCAAAATCTCCTGCAAACAACATGTGGTTTTGATCTTCATACTTACTCTCATGACAACAATCACACCAAGAAACAATTGAAATACCAATTCGATGAAGGCAATCATCAACACTTATGCATTATTCCATGCCTTCCACATAGAAACCGAGACCTTCAGAGGAATCAGTTTATGCCACATCCACTTATGCCCTGCCATACTAGAGCCTTTTATACAGATACAGTCCCAGGCTAATTTAGTAGAAAAACAACCATTATCCTATTTCATCCAAATCAACACATTTGCACCCCTCTTAGAAACAGCTAGAGATTCCAAAAATATCTTCTACATTATCATGCCCCACTAGCCTAGCTAGCAGATCAACATCCCACGAATTATCCAATTTGCAATTCATAACTTTTATCATAGGAAGTTCGACAATCGGAAAATTATTGACTAAAGGACCTCGATCCTACCATTTATCATTTCAAAAGAAAATGTTACCTTCTCTTATATGCCACTTTGAATTATCAAGAACCAACTAAGTACTTTTAACCAGCATCTTCCAAAATCTTGTACCCTTGTGTGAATCAAGAAGAGTCCAAGGCTTGGAGCCCACATATTTACCTTTAAAGAACTGAGCCCAAAGAGACTTACCCTGGATTAAATTCCACACAAATTTCATATGCAAAGCCTTTTGCATTTCATCAAGGTTACATAAACCCATACCCTCTTCTTCAACTAGTTTACACATTTTATGCCAAGCCACCAATTTTTCTTACATTTACCATTAATCTCTCCTTAAAAGAAAGTGCTCATTAGACGGTGTAACTCTTTTATAATTGATTGAGGTACTTGCAAAGCAAAAAACAAGTGCAAAACCATACTAGAAAGCACACACCAAATTAAAATAAGGCAGCCTCTTGAAGATGGAGTCTTCATTTTACAACCACTACTTTTATGAATTAAAATAAGGCGGCTTCCTAAAGATAAAGTGTTCATCTTCCAACCACTGATTTTATTCTTAACTTTGTTAATCATTTCTTCGAGGTACACATGTTTGAGTCTTTCCAGTATAATAAGCACCCCTATATATTTGAAGGGAAAGAAACCTTCTGACAATCCCATCATATGCTTAAGAGCTCTCTTGTGACCCATAGAGAAAATCTTGGAAAAAAAACATAGCTGTTTTATCTTTATTAATCCTCTAGTCTGACCACTTCTCATACTTCTCAAAAATAGCTAACAGCTCCTGAATGGATCTCGTACTACCATTAGTAAAAATCACAACATTATCAGCACACATAAGATAAGAAATTTGAATCATAGCTCAGGCTTGTGAAAATTGACCAAAACTTTTCTCTACAACACTATGCTTAATAAGTCCAGAAAGAAACTCTTGAAGAATGATAAACAAATAGGGAGAGAGATTGTCCCCCTAATGCAATCTTCGGCCTCCTTAGAAAAAACATTTAGAGGTACCATTCATTATAACAAAAAACCAAGGAGAGGAAATACAAACTTGAAATAAATGACACGCCTGAGGGGAAAAACCAAGCAATGAATAACCTCCAATCAACCCAATCATACTCTTTTGCCATGTCCACTTTGAGAATAATATTGCAACTATGAGCCTTTTTGTTAATAGAATGGACTATTTCCTGCGTGAGAGAGATATTCTCAAATAAGCTACACTCAGGAATAAAAGCAACCTACTCAAGAGAAATCATTCTAGGAAGGAGACTCGTCAACCAATTAACAATGATTTTGGGGCATATCTTATAAAACACTAAGCAAAGGCTAACAGGCCTGAACTTATCGAAACCCGTAGGCATATCCACCTTCAGAATTAAGACAATGAAAGAAGCTGAGTAGAATTTTGGTAATTTATTTGAGAGAAAAAAGTTTGAAATTACTTCCCAAACATCTAACTTCACAATCTCCAAGCAACTCTTCAAAAACCCCACACCAAAACCATTAGGCCATGGAGAGCTATTTATTGCAATAGAAGAAATAGCCTTAAAAACTTCATCCATAGAAGGAATACAACAAATACGGGCATTCTCCTCTTTGGAGATAACTGGCGAGATTAAATAAAGGAAGATCCCTAGCAGGGTCTGCTTGAAGAAAATTAGAAAAATAATCCATGGCACCTTGGTGAATAGCTTCTGGCAATTCGAAAACAACACCATCCTTGGCTCTCATATCCCAAATATATTTCCTTCTCTTATTCACAAGACACGCTCGAAAAAAAGTGAAGTTACGATCCCCCTTCACCTTCCATTTTAACTTAGACATCTGTGCCAGCCTCATATCCTCCCTACACCTCCACAATTCCAGTTTCATTGAAATCCAATTTAACTCCCTATCTGCATCATTATCTCATCCCTACATAAGCCTCATTTTTTGCTTTGCTAGGGTTTTCAAAAACTCTTGCTGCTTTTGGTTTCCCATGTAGGGCTGCATGGTAGCCACTGAACCCAACGAAGGTCCCATCTATACGTGGACCTTGTATCAATGGTGCCTCAGCCCTTTCCTAATCTGTCTGTTCCTCTCCATGCACCGAAATCCATTGATGGCAAGCTTTACTTTCAATTCTCAAAGGAAGAAACCTCCTGCTCGACAGAACCTTTCAAGTTCTCTATCATCCTCAAGTTTCTTAGGCAATGTCTATCTCTAGATGCCATCTGGGCCTTCATATGTAGTCGATGGATTCTAGAAGGCACCCCGGTGGTTTCGGCTATGAGGCGTTTGCGTAATGTTTTTATCTACATGTCATCAGAAGCTGATTTTATGAAGGCGTTATCGCGTGAAGCGTGCGACATCGATGGTGTTATATATCGTGTGTTTCAGTGGACGCCTAAGTTCAGTAAAGATGAAGAACCATCATTGGTTCCAATATGGATAGTGCTACCAAGTTTACCACCAAACTTCTACCATGAATCACTCTTGCGTACTCTCACTACCAAGTTTACCACCAAACCCCCAACTCTCAACAGTTGTTGTAGAGAAAATAAACTCATTTTAATTAAAGTATTGCTTGAGAGGAACAGAAAAAAATTGGCTTTGAATTTACCCTAGATTCGTCATTGAAGTGCTTTACCGATGAGGAAGTGCAAAGTCATTGTGTGAATGAAGACCTCAAATATGAAAATGAAGCCACAAAAGCTCAAGGAATGGATCAATTAGTCTCGGCCAGAGAGAGAGAACAAAGAAGAAGATTAGAAAAATTTACCATTCAAGTCTCGGCCAGAGAGAGAACAAAGAAGAAGATTAGAAAAATTTACCATTCAAGCTTGATAGGAAGACTTGTGCGAGAGGCAGAGAGGGGTTTTGTCGAGAAGAGGAGATGATTTATTGTTCGGGTTTGAATGCTTGTGCGAGTGGAGGAGTGAGATAGGTTTGTCAAGGAAATGAGAGAAAAGGAGTGGAGAAATTTCATACCATTTGGGGTTTCTGTAGAAGAGAGGTGAGATTTAGTCTATTGGAGCAAAGGGATGAGAAAGAAATTACTATAAATTCTTCAATAGATGGTGAATAATAACCATACAACATGGAGAGTTACTGTAGCTAACAAGCAAAATATTTGCTTTTTTCCTTTTCCAATGTAGACCATAAGGGATTGTTAGCCAAATTTTGGTTTGTATTTACATTTGGCTAAGCCAATGAGAATTGCTAAAGAAGTTTGCACAAAATCATCTTTCATTAAAAAAAAAAAAGGAGGTACTGATAATTTTTTTTATAACCCTCATAGCACCGACAGTCAAATATGACGAATTTCTAGTTAAATTTGTTGGCATTGGATTAGCCATAACAAGACCATCCAAGTTTTCACCTAAAATAACTAACTCTTCAAATTTGACTTGTACTGTAGCTGGGTCATCTTATTTTTTAATGAATATTCTTCTAATGGAACCCACTTCTCCTCTCTCCACTTCAATTTCTTTCCCACGCATATTAGAAATTTCACATTTCCCTTTTCTTTCCCACACCGTTTGGTTTCCTATGATCACCCCCAAGATTTCCCCACCATTAGCTATTCCAGCTTGGCTCATCTATCATCGCTGCTTCAACTTCGACTAAACCAATATCACCTTTATCATTGGCATATCTTGAACCAAGCCTTTTCTCTGCCCTCACTTCAAGCAACTGGTCCGATTGAACATCACCATTGCACCACCCACAATGGTTTCGTCTGGTCTTTGTGATGCCACCACACCACTCTCTCTAATCTTACCTGTTCTCTTTCTCTCCCAATTTGACTAGGTATGCAATATTAAAAAATGGGTCTTTACATTTCTTCTTCCTCACATATAAGCATTTGTCTATCTACCAATCGAAAGCAAAACATAAGCATTTCTATGAGAATAGCATCTGTGTTTCTTGTTTAGTGTTACAATATTTAGGGTTTATAAGTTGGTTGAGTATAATCAGATTTAGGGTTTACGAATTGTTTGAATTCAAAATCAAGGCATATGATCTGATTAATCAAAACAAAGTAAATTTTTCAAAGAAAGACTGATTTCTATGATGATAGACATAGTTGTCTAGTAGTTTTTCTTTTAAATAAAAAGGAACGTAAGCCATGTTTATTGCTATGTGTGATTTTGAGTTTTCTCCCCAAGAAAATAACATAAGTGAACAACCAAGGATTTAGCTAGCAGCATATATTGTTTTAAGTTCTGAAATTTTGCAGAATATAACGTGAGTCTTTGTGTGATTTTTGATGTTTGATTCATGGGTTTTATAAAGAATTTTTTTGTTTGATATGGTTCATGTATGTTGTTTTCATTCTCTTATTTATAGATATCACTATTATAGTATGTTTGCTACTTATCCAAGGAAAAACTATGATACTCTCTTTGTAAATGTGATTTCTTCCTACCAGCTCAGCCTCTAATCTTAGATGCAAAAAAAAAATATATATATATATATATGACCAATAAGAATTTAAACTAAAATTCACATTTAATAGCAACAAAGAGAAGTATGAATTTGAAAAACCATTAGTTTATTGTTGGAATTGTCAATTATGTATTTGGGCATCTAAGTTTGTAGTTGAAAAAACATTAGTTCACAAATTTCATATTGTCAGAATCATTAGTTTGTGATATTGTGGACTAACCATGTGAGACTCATTAGTTTGCTACTAGATGTGTTGATCTAAATTTGAAAAAGCATTAGTTTGTTGCTGGAAGCATTTGAAAAAGCATTAGTTTGCTAGAAGTATGGCTTTAAAAAGCTCTCTTACCATTTTAACTCTATATTTGTCTTGTTTCCTAATTCAATATGAATGCTCTTTTGAACTTTATAGCAACTAATGTGTTCATTTTTTTCCAACAGTTTTTCCCTTTGGTTTTCTAATATTCAATAACAAATCCACTAATGAGTTTCATTTGAGTTTTTGGTCAATGAACCTAGTTACGTAAGCCTATTTAAGCAACAACTAATGAGTTTTTGGTTTTGTTTATAGCTCCAATGTGTTTGCTAATCCAATGTTATGTGTCATATAGAATTGTATAAATGAAATCACTGTGTTTATTTCCATTATTGAGTATATTTAGTAGAATTTGTTTATGGTAATATGAGACTTTGTTTATTGAGTCTATTGGAATTATGAAATTCTGTTTATTTTGTACAATTAAACTTGAATCAAGGATTGACACCATATTTGATGAAGATCCATTCTTCACCATTCTATTCCAAAGTGGTGTACAAGATATCTCCAACACCCTAATAGCTCACAGACATGATAATGTTGTACTCCAAGCAACACAAATAAAAAATGAAAAATACTACCTAGTAAGAAAAATTAATGAGGTGTGTTTTTCACCATAGAGGATGACAATCTCCTCATGTCGGCTTGGCTCAACATTAGCATGGATGTTATTTGGGGGATTGACCCAAATTCACACAAATATCAAAGAGAATTTATAATTATTACAATGAGTATAAAAAACCTAGAAATCCAAAATGTTATGTTATATCATTAACTAATTGATAGCCAGTGATCTAAAAATACACAAATAAGTTTTTTGCTCCTATAGCTAAGTAGAATCATTACATTCAAGTGGTAGCACAAAACAAGACAATGTATAAATTTCTAAATATGTCAATTATGAAATTTTTTGGAGAAATTTTCTTCTCACATTCTCGCTTAGCATATTTAGATTAAAAATGTGAAAATTATGTACATAGAGATTAAGAAGGCCAACTACACAATGGAACATTGCTGATGTCTAATGAGACACTAACTAAGATGGTAGTAACATATGTCGATGTTGTAAACTAAAAAAAAACCACATGGGAAATACCCAACCATTGCGGACTTGACTCCATTAGAAGATGACACGAATGAAAACAACATCAAGGTCATTTATAATAGACCTCCAAGCAAGAAGGATGAGAAAGAAATGAAGAAAAAGAGGAAGGCAAGAGAAGCTTCAAACTTTGAGTGTCATGCTGCCTTAACTCGCATGAGCAGTAACAAAACCATGTGCATAATGGAGAGAAGACAAGCGATCAGTATGGCGGACTCTGATAGGTTTGAATTACTAGCCCAAAATAAGAAGAAAATCGATATGGAGATTATGAAATTAGATCTTGCTAGCATGAATGCAATGCCACAAGAGTATTTCCAAAATCTTTAGAAAGAAATTTTTGATCAATCAAAGTAGTTTTCATCTACACCTCAATCTCAACCTTTTGAGGATATATAGCCATTTGTTGTCTCTATTTTATTATTTTGGGCTATAAGTACGAGTATTACTCTTGTTATATGTTGTAATGTAAGTATTGACTAGCAACTATAGGTACAGTTGTTGTTATGTTGTGGGCTGTAAGTAAAGGGAACAATTATTGCCCAGCCTATATGTAAATATGGGTACTACCGCTATAAGTATTAACACATATTTTTGTCTTTTGTTATTGTGGGTTTTATATTTTCTGGACAGCAACATTTTGTGCACAATCATGTTGTAATTGTAGGTTGTGATAACATGTGGGCAGCAATATATATAATAAAAAAGTAAGTTGTGATAATATATGGGTAGCAAAAAAGTATTTAAACAAATAAAAAAATCTTAGAAAATATAAAAAACAATAATATCTTATTATTATAAAAAGTGCAAAACCTAATCTAATGTTCAAGTTTTGAGAGATTAGTCAAAAGCCAAAAAGTGACATATTAGCCAAACTTTGACTTTTGGTATAGCTAATCTAATGTGAATGCCTTCACTTGATATAAATGATACTCTCTAGAGTACAAATTAATCTAGCTTTCATCTACAACAAACTCTATATAAGATCAATATCTTCCTCTGGCACCCAAATGCTTTTAGAAAGCGAACTTAAAAAAAAATACTTCCTCCATGCTTGTTTCTCATACTTGTTCTAAAAACTATGATGACAAAATTATTTGGGGTATCTAATAAGGAAGATAGCAACTTTGAAAGGAGTCAATCATAGATAAAATCCCATATTAAGATAAATCTCATGGAGTATAATGGTGTTGAACATTAAAAAGAGAAGATAGTTTCACTATTATTAGAATATGCAACAAGGCCAAGGAAAAAGGGCCATGTAACTATTTCGAGCATTATAAAGACAAAATTTTATTAAATATTAATAAGGAAATTGTGCAACAATGCCAAGTATAAGGGATTGTGAAAGGTCTTAAATTGTACCAATAGTTAGAGGTAGTAAGCTTTAGAGACTATGCACTAGGTCCACATACTAATGTAGCTAGAAAAATTATTACACAAAATTAAGCTCATAGCTTGATATGGTACGCAGATTGTAAAATTATTTTTATTATAAAATAGTTATCATATTATACTATTAACTTTTAAGATGTCCACAAACAACTCAAAAAGCTTCATACTACCCGTCAAAAAATAAAATTATACCACATTTTATCTAAGATGAATTATCTGATAAAATGGGAGACAAACTGCTAGCTGGTATCCATGTATTGTTGACAATTTCTTGGACATGAAAGATATAAACCCAAAGGAAAAAATGTGAAACACGAAATAATGATAGAAAGAAAATTACACCGATTTTTTAGTATCCTAAAGAACTAACATAGACCAATTTCTACACATCAGCGCCATCTACAACACTAACACAAAATACTTTTTTTTTTTTTTTTGTCATTCAATGACAACAGCCAATAGATGTCTATACATTCCTATAAAACACAAGATTGA
Source organism: Carya illinoinensis (assembly GCF_018687715.1). Taxonomy (NCBI): domain Eukaryota; kingdom Viridiplantae; phylum Streptophyta; class Magnoliopsida; order Fagales; family Juglandaceae; genus Carya; species Carya illinoinensis. Next base: position 37,142,414 of record NC_056752.1, read on the forward strand.
AGCATCAAATGAGCATTGCATGACAATAACTTGGTTGAACTTCCATGCAATAATTTTAAAGTTAATTTCTAATGAATCCCATATGTTTAGCACATTAAGTTATCTCACAAAGAAGTGGGAGAATAATAGAGAATATTGAAGGGGGGAAGAGATAGAGAAATCTAGAAAATACTTGAGGCACTTGCAAAAAGAAAAAAGTTGTAGGCATATCTAATGTCTTAGACTAATTACTTACTAATATGGATAAATAATGAAGTTTGAATATAGGACTAAGGAGATTAAAATACCACACTATTGGTCAACGTAGTTATAGAGTATAATGTGGCCTAAGATTCAAGAAGAGTAAATAATAGAAGAATACATGATTCTAGAAAGTACCAAGATACAGTTGCCCAAAAGTCAAGCTATGCATTTCTGATTGAGTTGAAAGAAGGGTTAAGTGTATGGGCGTTGGGTTAATGCATAAATAATAAGTTCATGTTCTAATGCAGGCGAGGCCACAAATGGCAACCAATTACTCTAATGAAACTAGTTTGAAATTTTGAAACTAGCAATAAATTCAAGATATTTATGCATGCACTTCAGACCTAATTTGTGATTCTAAAACACTAATTATTTAAGCAAATATGTAAAAAAAGAATGCACCAAAATGTAAGCGAATCCAAAAACACAAAAATGTTTCAAAAATGTAACAACTTTGTATTATAAGAATGGAATTCAAGAAGCACCTGGACGTGATTGTTAGAATTATTTAAATTAATTGACCTACATAGATTATGAATCATACATTCTATAATTACCAAATATAAGGTTTGGATAATGTCCGTAAGGCCCAACAAATGTGATCAATAAAGTGACATAACTGGGCCATTGACACATCTTTAGAAGCTTATGATCTTGGTAATATCATGAGTATTCAAGTGGTACAGGTCCAATCCATGTGTAGAAACCCAACTAAGACCCATGTAATTCCACTACTTTATGATGGACAAAATTGAAATTCAGGTATTATATATAGGTCTTGATCTGCTCTCCAGATCCATCTTCTTGACTCTATACATCCAATAGCTATGAGTTTTTCTAGAGAGTAAATCTTGAATGTGGAAGACCATACTACTATGCTTTTCTCTCTAATGACTACAGGTATGCTCTATTTGTTAGATTTCCAACAAGTGTTATCAGAGCCTCCTTGTCAAATCTGTGTGGAAACAAAGTTTCATACTTGTGAAATACAATTTTCATATTTTGTGAAATTTTCACCGCTCAAAGTTCCTTATGATTTGGTTTTTGAGTTTTTAGAGTGATTGGAAAGTTTCTCTTGAGTTATTGTGGTGGTCACCGGTGGATGTTTATTGCTACAGTAATTTGGGTAAGGTTTCTTATTTGTATTGGACTTGGGTCTTAACATAAGCCTTAGGCTTATTTTAGTTGATTCAATTTATGGATTCAATTCTTAAAAGAATTAAGGTGAATTGAGGTTTGTGTGACGGTTTAGCCCATATGTTGGGTCCAATTTATAAGACCATTTTGTTCAATACCAATAGGCAAAATTACATCACAAGCCCATGAACCACTTTGATTGGTTGACTTTAGACCTAGTTGACCCCTTGACTGACCCATTTAACCCACTCAATTTAACCCAAATTCAAATCCTAACCCATATTCAATAGAATAGAATATTATTATTTATTATTTTAATAATATTTAAAAAAAATCTTAATATCTCTATTGTATACATATTGTTTAACATTGTTTTAGTTGTATGCATGGTTATTGTCTTTGAGATATTCATTGGCAATTCGTACCTATCATTTAAAGAAATTAAAGTAATACGTCACGCAAGTGACCTGTGTTTACGTGACCTATGTCATGGAGATTTTCTCATTTGCCTAAAATGTAAAAGTTTAATAAATTACAATAAGTTACATCTATATCGGTACGAATAACAATCGACCTAATGGAAGACTGTTATTTGGCTGGGTTATAGATGGTATAAGGTGGTTATATGTAAATTGTATAATTTTTCATATTAAGCTATGCATTCAATAGAAGTCCAGATTAATGCTTTTTTAAATTAACATATGCATTTAATAGTCGGCTCGAATGAATGCTATTGTTTGACTAGGCCTAGTTTTCTGCATTATTCACATTAACCAACCTTATTAGGAGAGGACCACTTGCATGTTGTAGTTATTGTTTAAAGACTTGATTGCAATGATACACTAGGTATCTCATACAGGCTCACTTTTATAAAATCATAAAAAAAAAAATTTGTTTAATTTTGTAAGGTTTTCTTATTGATTTTGCTATTTAATTGAATTAAAGTTTGCATGGCGAAAGTTGTGACTTGTTTATTAATACTTCAAGATTGATGAGATATTATTTATTGTGAGTTACTTTTTTTTTTTTTTTAATAATGAATGCATCTTTGATATCTACCAATTTGAAAAACATTCCAGTTCTTAATGGATCAAATTTTGGAAAATAAAAAAAAGTATGTTATTATTGTTCTTAGGTGTATGGTTTTAGACTATGATCTTCCGATTGATGAGTCTCCCAAGCCTACTGATTAAAGTTTTGCTAATCAAAAGACAACTTATGAGAAATGGAATCGCTCTAATTGCATAATTTTTATGATAATAAAGTATTCTATTCCTGATTTTATTCGAAATGCAATAATCGAAGAGGAAAATGCCAAGAAGTACGTTTGCCAAATAGCAGACTGATTTATTACGTCACAAAAAGTAGAAACAAGTACACTTCTTAAAGGGAAAAATGAACTCTTAATGAGCTTATTGCTCATTGTGTGGAAGAGGAAGAGAAGTTGAAATAAGAAATGACAAAAAGTGCTCATATGGTAATTTTCCCTTATGAAAATCTAGGCACCAGGAAAAGAAAAATGAATAATAAAGGTAAGGCAACTATAGATACTGGAACTTCAAAGCCAATTTTGGGACAAAAACATGATAAGGTCTCTACCTGTTACTTTTGAAAAAGGGATAGTCATGTGAAGAAGAATTGTTTCTAATATAAGAAATATAATTATTTTTATTTGCACTTAAATTAATTTGGCTATTGTGCCAGCTAACATTTAGGAGATAGTTCAAAAGCTAATATTCACATAATTGTTAATATGCAAAGCTACCTAACTTGCCAAAATTCAAATAATTGTGCAAAATTCATTTACTTGGAAGATAACAATAAAGTCAGTGTGAAGGTAACTGGAGTCTATAGATTAAGATTAGAGTCTGGTTTTTATTTGGATTTAGATGAAACCTTTTGTAAGCCATTCTTTAAACGAAATTTAATTTATGTTTCTTATTTAGACAAATCTGGTTAATCTTGTTCATTTAGAAACTATAAATTTAGCCTTTTTCAATATTCAAATGTTGTTGGTATTGACTTTTTGATTGATAATATTTATTTATTAGATTTGAATGCCTCTCACTTTAAGACAAATTAAGCCTTGCATGTGAATGGTTGTGGTGCAAATAACATATTAATCATTGGAAATTCCTCAATATTATGGTACAAGCATTTGGGACATATCTTGAAATAAAAAATTAAAAGGCTTGTGTCAACTGAAATTTTTGATCCTCTTTATTTTTCTAATTTTAAAATCTTTACTGATTGTATAAAAGGCAATTAAACAAATATAAAGAAAATGACAGCAACAAGAGTTCAGGCATATTAAAAGTGATACATATTGATATTTGTGGTCCATTCCTTACAGCGTCTTGGAATGGTTAACGGTATTTTATCACTTTCATAGATGACTGTTCTTGTTATGGGTATTTATATTTGATACATGAAAATCACAAACACTGGATGTTTTTAAGGCTTATAAAGCTTAAGTTTAGCTTGATTAGAAAATTAAGGTTGTTAGATTTGACTGTGCTGGTGAATATTATAGTAAATATAACGGATCAGGTGAACAACGTCCTAACCTTTTGCAAGGTACTAAAAAAAATTGTAGCACTATTTTTCAATACACCAAGCCAGGACTTCATGTCAAAATGGTGTAATTGAGAGACAAAACTGAAACCTAAAGGACATGATTATAATTATGATAACTCATTCTTCTTTACCAAAATCACTATAGGGTAAGGCCATAAATAATACAATTTACATTCTTAATTGAGTAATTAGTAAAGCATTAGCTAAAACCCCATATGAGTTATGGACTGGAAAGAGACCTAGCATTAGGTATTTACATGTATGGGGTTGTCTAGCTGAGTCTAGACCCTATAAGCCAAGTGAAAAGAAGCTGGTTTCAAGAACAGTCAATTGCTACTTTATTGGATACTATGAGAGATCAAGGGGTTTTAGGTTTTATTGTCCTTCAGGTAATACAATTATTGAGATGGGTAATGCCAAATTCATTTCGGATATTCAAGATAGTATGAGTACACAACCCAGGGATATTGTATTTAAAAATAAACAAATTAAAATTCCTCTAAAAATATTGAGGGCGGTGAGATGAACACACTTGTCATAGTATAGAATGCGGATGCAAATCATCAAACCATTCTTGAGTTGCCTCTTACTAATATGGAAAAACTTGAATAGCTTCAACATGAAGTGTTATTAAGGAGATCAAATAGTGAGAGGAGATCAAAACTTCCACATTAGTATATTGTTTATCTCTAAGAGCATGAGTTTGATACATGATTGGAAGATGATCATATCTCTTTCAATCAAGCCAAACAAAGTATTAACTCCTAAAAGTAGATAGGTATAATGCTAGATGGGTTAAAGTCTATGAAGGATAATGACGTTTAAAACCTTGTCGAATTGTCTTACGGTACTAAACCAACTGGTTGTAAATGGGTTTTTAAAACCAAGCAAGATTCTAAAGGCAATGTTTGGAGGTATAAAGCACGTCTAGTTGCAAAAAAGTTTTACTCAAAAGGAAATCATTGATTATAAAGAGACTTTCTCTCTAGTTTCAACGAAAGACTCTTTTAGGGTCATTATGATACTTATAGATCATTGTGATTTAGAGCTTCCTTAGAGAGATGTAACGAATAGATGATTGTGATTTAGAGCTTCATTAGAGAGATGTAACAAATGTTTTTCACAATGGTAATATTAAGGAAACAATATATTTGATGTAACTAGAGGGCTTTGAGACTGATGAATCAAGTCATTTGGTTTGCAAATTAAAGAAATTCATCTATAGTTGAAAACAGACATCTCACCCATGGTATCAAAAGTTTGATCGAGTAATTTTCTCTTTTGGTTTTAAGGAAAATGTTATGGATCAATATAATTATCATAAAATCAGTGGGAGAAAATTTATATTTTTGATACTATATGTTGATGGTGTCTTAGGCTTGTTACATGAAACTAAGAATATTTTTTTTAAACACTTTGAAATGAAAAGATCTTAGTGAGACATCCTTTGTGATAGGCATACAAACTCATTATGGTACAGTTGGCTTATCACATAATGCATATGTGGAGAAAATACTTAGTAGGTTTAGCATGCAAAATTGTGCATTTAGGGATGCACCTATTGCAAAAGATGACAGATTAAATTTGCTCCATTACCTAAAGAATAATATTAAAAAGAAACAAATGGAGGACATTCCTTATGCATCAATTTTAGGGAGCCTCTTGTATGCTTAAGTTTACATACGCTCAAATATTGTGTATGCAGTTGGGATGCTTGGTAGATATTTGAGTAATTTAGGTATGGATTATTAGAATGCTGCTAAAATGGTAATGTGCGACTTGCAAAGAACAAAAGACTATATGCTCACATATTGGAGGTTAGAATATCTAGAGATTATTAGGTTCTTAGACTTCGATTTTGTTAGTTGTCTCGATAGTAGGAGATCCACTTGAAGTTATGTTTTCATTTTGGCTAGATGAACTATGTCACGGAAAAGAGTCAAACAAACAATTAATTTCTTCTATCATGGAAGTAGAGTTTATTGCTTGTCATATGACATCGAATCAAGCAATATGGCTATGGAGTTTTATCACAGGACTTCAAGTCATGCATAGTATTAAAAATCCACTAAAAGTTTATTGTGATAATAAGGCCGCTAAATTATATTCTAAGAATGACAGGAGTTTGTTAAAAATTAACATAAAATTTCTTGTCATTAAAGAAAGAGTTTATAATCATCATGTGTCAATTGAGTACATTGGTACAAATCTTATAGATGCAAATCTGCTTACTAGGGGCTTACCACCTAAAGTGTTTAAGGAGCATGTAGCTCGTATGCAAGTGGTTAGTCCCAGTGACATATTTTACTAGTGAGAGTTTGTCTATTATGTAGTTGACTTATTTAACACTTACTCCAATCTTGCTTTGCATTTATTGATGATTCTAAAGCTGCATTTCTTTTAAAATGTGGTAATACATAAGATTTAAAAAGATGATACATGGACTAGCTTGAAATAGGCATGATAAAGGATCGCATTACACGAAATTTTCATGCTATGCATCTATACTTGATCTATATTGTTAGTGATATTGGTGTTGGTGACTATAGATATATTGGTGTTGGTGACTATGTATGGATCCTATCACAATAAATGTGAAAATGAACTAAATTGTTTTGAAATGATATCCATAAATTTTGGCAATTACAGTTTGAGCTCATAAAATTTACAATGTTTGATTTTTTTTCAAAAATATATGTGGTCAAAGTGGGAGATTATTAAAATTATTTAAATTAATGGACCTACATAGATTATAAATCATGCATTGTACAATTGCGGTTTGGATAATGTCCATAAGGTCCAATAATGTGTTAATAAAGTGACATAATTGGGCTATTGATACATCTATAGAAGCTCATGATTTTGGTTAGATCATGAGCATTAAAGTGGTATGAGCCCAATTCATGTGTCGGGATTTATTAAAGTCCATGTAATTCTATTATTTTATGATAACCAGAATTGAAATTCATGTATTATATATATGTTACAATTCTCACTCCAAATTCATCTTCTTGATTCTACACATCCTATTGTTGTGAGTTTTTTAGGAGAGTGAATCTTAGCCGTAAAAGATCATACCGCTGCACTCTTCTTGACTCTATATATACTCTCTCTTTACTAGATTTCTATACAGATTTGATGAGTAATCATGATGATTTCAGATTTTATATAGATCTAACAATGATGTAAAATAATGATCTCTTTCCATGAGATGGGAAGATCTTCCAGGTTCTCAGTAAATAAAATATCTTTTAATGACCTAGGGATAGGAAATCCTCCAACTTCTCAATGAATGTAAAATTTTTCAAGAAATTTTTGTATGGCATTTGAAACTATGCATTGTATTTGTAAAAAGGGGAGAGGGCGTAGTGATGTGATGTCATTGAAATTAGATATGAGTAAAACTTATGATCCGGTGGAATGAAGTTTTCTTGAAAACATTAAGTTGAAACTTGGTTTTGATCAGAGATGAGTGACTCTTGTATTATATTGCATTAATCCAGTCTCTTATAAGGTGCTTATTAATGGGGTGCCTATTTCTTTATTTGATGCTTAACGAGGTCTACGACAAGGAGGCCCATTATCACCTTACTTGTTTGTTCTATATTCTAATGGGTTGTTTTCTCTTCTTCAAGTTGCTGAGTAAAGAAAACTAGTAAAGGGTGTGAAAGCTTATCCTAGAGCTTCTGGCATTACCAATTTATTTTTGCAAATAACAATCTATTATTTTGCCAAGCTACTTGGTCTCAAAATGGAAATTCGAAACATATGTTACAAGTGTATGGGTTGGCTTTAGGACATCAAAATAACAGGATAAATCTGAACTTCTGATTAGCCCAAACACAGGACTAGAGGAAGTTGATACAATATGGCCTTTTGGGAGGCATATTCTCTCAACTTAATGATCGATATTTGGGACTTCCATCTATGGTCGGACATTCTAAAAGTAATATTTTTAATGAGTTAAAATATAGGATTTGGCAAAAGTTGCAAAGTTGGAATGAAAAGTTGCTTTCACAAGCCAGTAAAGAAGCATTGATCAAAACGATTGTGCAAGCATTACCAACCTATACTATGATTTTTTTTTTTTTTGTTACCCAAATCATTTTGTAGGAAGTTAGAAGGATTTCTTGCAAAATTCTAGTGGGTAAAACGCTAGTCTGAACAAAAGATACATTAGATTAGTTGGTCAAGATTGTTTTCTCCAAAGATGACAGGGATACGAGTTTTAAGAATCTTGATCTTTTTAACTTTGTTTTGCAAGCAAAACTAGGTTGACAGTTGATTCAAAGTCATAATAGCTTGATGTCTTGAGTTTATAAAGTGAAGTATTGTTCTACTTCAGTTTTTTTACAATCAAAATTTGGGTAGGAAACCCTCTTATTTATGGCGATGTATTTGTGTTGCTAAACATTTTTTATAGAATGGGTGTATTTGGAGGATAGGGAACAAAAATAGAGTCAGGATAAATCAGGATAATTGCGTTCTAATCTTTTGGTTACCTTTGATACTCCCATCTAACTATATTGTTCAAGATGATTTGATGGTTAAGTTGCTTATGCATGAGAACCATGACTATTAGGATGTAGATTTGATACAATCGGTTTTTCCTCCTTTTGTTGCTAATGATATCTTACAACTTCCTTTATTTTCAAGGGAGTATGAAGATAAATTTGTGTGGAATGGCACTAAGAATGATTTGTATTAAGTTAAGTTTGGATATCATTTAGCATTGACATTGTTTGACTCTACAATTGGATCTAAAAGTTCTCATTCTCATGGTCCTTCAATCCTTTAGCGTCAGTTTTGAAATCTGAATCTTATGAATAAAGTTAAAAATTCTAGTTGGCGTACTTGTAAGAATAGCCTCCTTACAAAATTGAATTTGTTGAAATTGGGTATTCTTTCTAATGAAGGTTGTCCTCTTTGTCAATTGGCTATAGAAGACACATGTCATGCTTTTTTGGGCTATCTTGATATAAAAAACATGTGCTAGTTGTACGTTGTCCTTCAATTTTACCTTTGTTAGAGGTTTTTGGTCATTTTGCTAATTTGATTTGAGATTTGATGCAATTTGATTTAATTTTAATTCCTATTTTCAATACTATTTCGTGGAATGTATGGTAGTATAGGAATTTGAAGTTATTTCAGAATTCTAATTATGTGCTTCAAGATATTGTTGATAATTGCTTAGCATATGCTGAGGGTTATACTACTATTAAAATGCACCAACTAGGGGTGAACATAAATCGATGAAACATGTCATCACCGACAGGAACTGACTAGCCGAGTTATGAACCGGCTGGAACCAATCGAGAATCAGTCAACAGAGGGTGGAAATTTGAAGAAACTGACATTCAATAGTTCGATCTCGATTTGAAGCTGGACCGGATCGCTGAACCTGCTGATCATATAAATCTATTTTTTTTTTTAATATGCCTTACTCAAAATGATTTTGTTCCACTTAAATTTAAGTGGAACAACGTCGTTTTATGCCTATAGGATACAAAACATACCTGAAACGATGTTGTTTGGTATTAAACCAAACAACATCATTTTATGCAAAGCGTATGAATTATGTGAAACGACGCCGTTTGATTTTAAACCAAACAGTATCCTTTCGAGATGAGACCATCTTCTACTCCTACCTTTTCCCAGCATAAGTTTCTCTCATTCTCTCTCTCATTTGCAACACTCTCTCAGGCGAAGCTCGCTATTAGGGAAACCAAAAACTGACTAAGAACCGCTGGAGTTGATACAACCTGTTTTCCTTCTTCCTATCAACCGGTTACAATCAATTGCTCCTTCCTATTTTCAGGCATCGTTCGGTATCAGTTTTGCCCAAAAACCGTACTGAAGACGTCGATTTTAGCCCCTGGCACCAGCTGATTGTATATAAAGAACTTGTGCTCTCTTGGAAACCTCTTTAAGGTACAATAAACCTTAATTTTGATGGTGCATTACTTTGTTCTTCTAACTCTATAGGTGTTGGAGTTATTATACGGGATAATAAAGGTGATGTTTTATTTACTTTGAGTCAGAAAGAAGTTAGGTTGTTTGAAGTGGATGACATTGAGGCTCTCACTGCTTTGATGGGACTTCAGATGATCTTAAATTTAGGTTTTTCTAACTTGCTATTGGAAGGAGATTCTTTGTTTGTGATTGAAGCTATTGGCTCTAAGGAACCTAATTATTTAAGGCAAGGGAATATAATCTCTGAAATTCAAAGTCTTCTTTGTTACTTTATGAAGTATGATGTATTTTATGAAGATAGGCAAGGAAATTAAGCAGCTCACTTACTTGTGAGGTACACTCATTTTGTGAATGATACCATTTACTTGTGGTATCAATTGCTCATATTTTATTCAATCTAGAGTCTTATTAGATACTAATTTACAATTATTGGATGTTATTTTTGTCATTGATTCTGTTCTTACGAATGCTAATGTTTTTTTCTAAATATTATATATAATCGGTCATAATTTTATATTCACGTACGGTTCATTTAATAGAATAATCCAACTAAATTCGAGTTTACCGAACTAATTTCAAGCAGATTATCAAGTAGATTTATTTATTTACCATCCTAAACATAGTTACTACAATGTATTTTAAATAATAATTTGTATTTGAGTGTTGATAACCCTTAAAATGCAACTCAACGCCTTTTGTGATCGTTTTTAGGAGTTCAAAAAATAAACTAAAGATCATAATTCCCCTTTCAAAATGTTCGTAAGAAAATAATAAAAAGAGAGATATATATGCTTTAAGAAGTAAAATCTAACAGTCTCTCTCTAAGGAGAGTTCTAGTTCTCGTTGGGAAGAGTCCAAAGTAAAGCACGATGGAAGATATAGAAGATCGGTGGAGTAACCTGAGGCTTACGGAGGAAGAATAAGAAGTCATTGAGTTCCCTCAGGGATGTGAAGATGAAATACATCGCAAGGGAGAGAGAAGTCTTATTGGAAAGATATGCTCAGACCGTGCGGTGGGAAAGGAAGTTATAGCAAGTGCAATAGGGAAAATTTGGAGAATAAGCAAACGTGCTGTGTTCCAAGAGGTTGGGAAAAATGTCTTCGTTATTACATTCGCCAACCACGCTGATAGACAGAGGATTCTGGTCGGAAAACCGTGGCTCTTTGCAAACATATTATTTTTGATTATGCCTTACGATGGGAACTTACAACCAGGGAAGATGCATGCAGACAAAGAAGTGTTCTGGTTACAAATACATAACTTGCCATTAGGATTCATGATGGAAGATTGGGGAAGGCGTATAGGAGAATCGGTAGGGAATGTATTAGATGTAGATGCAGATGAGGATGGAGTAGGATGGAAAAAATGCCTAAGGGTGAAGGTCGAAATGAATCTACAAAAACCCGTAGCCAGGGGGAGAACTATAATGGCGAATGGAAAAAAGGTGTGGCTTAATTTCAAGTACGAAAAGCTTCCTAAAATTTGCCTCAGCTGCGGGTGGATATTACACAGTGAAAGTGGCTGCGTGAAGGAAGGGGGAGGCAACCAAGATTCCATCTCCCAGTTTGGTTCGTGGCTACGAGCAAAGGATAGTTACAGACGACGCCCAACTTTTATTCCCTCAAATGGTAACTCAAACGGAAGGGAGGATGGACGGTAGGATCTTACTAAGGAAGCTGGACGTGGTGAAACAGAGGGGTCTATCAGACGTACTGCAAGCAGGAGACAAACAGAGGACCTTGGCCAGAAGCAAAACACAGAGGGAGTCGTTGGTAGTGAGAACTATGGCCCCATAGGAAGGATGGCGTCTGCGGATGTACGGCAAAGGAATTTGGCGGGAAATGGAGGCAAACTTGTTGTAGGGGTCAAGGATGATGGGACATGGTATGGGGCAACTCAAAGAGTAGGTGAGAACCTACACAGTGTAGGAAGCATGCAGGAGGATGAAGTACAAGCTGGGCAGGAAACACTTGAAAGAACAAGGGCCTTGACCGTAACAGGTTTGATGGAAGAGGCCTTGGACAAGCCCAATAGAAACAACAGGCCCATTAACCAATCACATGTAAGGATATATGGCGAAGGGAAGAGGCCTGCGTGGGATTCAACTGGTTTCAACAGCCAGCTTATTCTAAGTGATCAAGCGGAAGGAGTCATAAGTCCAAACCAAGGGAATCGTAGATGGAAACGTCAAGCAAGAGGACAAGGGTCAACTTCAGTGGGAGGAGGATTGCGACCGGGAATTAAGAGGCTAGCAGAGACTAAGGAGGAGATCCATACTGCACCATTAAAAAAGAGAAGAGGTAAGAATCCTGGTCTTGGAAGCAATGGTATTATCACTTTTGAATCGATGGAGGCTGGTGACCAGCCCCACCGAATGCCATGAAAATACTAAACTGGAACTGTCGGGGGCTTGGGAACCCCCGAACAGTTCGTAGCCTTTGTTTTCAAATAAAGGAAAAAGCTCCCGACTTGGTTTTCCTAATGGAAACCAAACTGTCTCAAGCTAGAGCCACTAAGGTGGCTAGGAAGGCTCGGTATGAATGTTTTATAGCAGTAGGTACAGTAGGAAGGAGTGGTGGGCTGATGCTTATGTGGAAACAAGAAATGTAGGTGGAGTTAGTTAATTATTCCCAAAGACACATTAACGTGTTTGTGGGGAGTGAAGAGGACAACTTAAACTGGCTATTGACATGTTTTTATGGGCACCCTGAAACAAATAGAAGGAAGGAAGCATGGCAACTGTTGCAGTTCTTTAATCCTAGGAATATGGGGTGGGGAGTAATAGGTGACTTTAATGAGATTTTGTCCCATGATGAAAAAGTAGGAGGAAGGGTTAGAGCAGAAAATCAGATTAGGTTATTCAGAGAGGTGGTTGAGAATTGTAGTTTGTTTGATCTAGGGTGGAGGGGGGCCAAGTACACATGGTGTAACAGACATGAGAGTGAAACCTTCACTAAGAAGAGATTAGATCGAGGTATGGTAAACAAAAGATGGATGGAAATTTTTCCAAATGCTAAAATCAGTACAATGGTGGCATTATGTTCAGATCATAGACCAATTCTACTTGAGGGTACTAGTGGAAGGGGGCAGTGGACTAATTTTCATTATCATTTTAAATATGAGATGAATTGGACTAAAGAGGATGGTTGCAAAGACACAGTAGCTAAGGTTTGGCAAAGAGAAGTTCATCATCAAGGCAAACCAGCAGGCTGCAAAAAAAAACTAGAGATGTGCAGCAGGAAGCTTCAAAAGTGGAGCAGGGACCTGAGAAGGAACAGGTTAGCAGCTATAAAACAGAAAACAGATGAAATCAAACAGTTGCAAGAGGAAGAGAGAGCGGATAATGTGAATGACCTCAAGAGACTACAATCCGAGATTGGCTTTTTGCTAGATCAGGAAGATTTAAGGTGGAAACAAAGAGCCAAAGTCCATTGGCTGACACAAGGGGATAGAAACATTAAGTTCTATCATGCATGTGTCAACCAAAGGAGGAAAAAGAACTCTATAAAACAGATCGAGAATGGAGAGGGGGGAGTGATGAGTTTAAAGGAGGTGGCAACCGGGTTCAGGCTTCACTTCAAACAGGTGTACCAATCTGCTAACCCATCTGAAAGGGCCATACAACAGTGCCTGAATGGTGTAAGACACAAGATCTCTCGGCACAAGAGGGAGCAAATGGATAGAGAGTTTACATCAGAAGAGGTTGTGACTGCACTTAAACAAATGTCTCCATTCAAATCACCAGGACCAGATGGGTTCAGTGCAAGATTTTTCCAAGATCATTGGGATGTAGTGGGCTTTAATATGGTGCAGGCAGTACTAGACTTCTTCAGAACTGGTGAGATGCCAACAGGGCTGAATCATACTCTCATAGCTCTAATTCCCAAGACAAGTGCCCCTAGATCAGTAAATGAATACAGGCCTATTAGTTTGTGCAATGTGTGGTACAAATTAATTTTGAAAGTTTTGGCAAACAGGTTGAAACCTGTGCTGCAAGATGTCATATCTTGGAACCAGAGTGCATTTCTACCAGGTAGACTAATCACTGACAACATAATGATTGCTTACGAGCTCCTGCATACTATGCAACCTAGGCAAAAAGGAAGAGAAGGCAGCATGGCCATCAAGTTGGACATGTCAAAGGCATATGATAGAGTGGAGTGAGGTTTTCTGCAAACAATGCTATCTAAGATAGGTTTCAGTGACAAGTGGAGGAAGCTGATTATGATATGTGTAAAATCTGTTTCCTATTCAGTAGTAGTGAATGGGACCCCTGGATATATCTTTTGGCCTACAAGAGGAATAAGGCAAGAGGACCCTCTTTCCCCTTACCTTTTCCTGCTATGTGCAGAAGGACTGAGTACCATTTTGAAGGATGCTGAAGTAAGAGGCCTCATTAAAGGAGTAGCTGTCACAAGGGGGCAAAATAATCAACCACCTTTTGTTTGCTGATGATTGTGTGATGTTTTGTAGATCCAAGATAAAGGAATGGACAGTTTTAGTCCACTTGCTAAAAGTCTATGAGGAAGCATCTGGACAGAGCTTGAACAGACATAAAACTTCCATTCTATTCAACTCAAACACTAGGACTGAGGCAAAAGAGTGCATTGTCCAACATGCTGAAGGTATAGTGTGTGATAATTACAACAAGTATCTAGGATTGCCCACCATGGTAGGAAAATCCAAATATAACACATTCAGAAGCCTAAAAGAAAAGATATGGAAAAAGATTAATAGCTGGAAGAATTCTTTTCTATCTTTTGCACGAAAGGAAGTCATGATCAAAAGTGTCTTGCAAGCCATATCAGCATACACAATGAGTGTATTCAAGATGCCAAGTATGCTTCTCAAAGAGATTGAATCTATGATTGCCAAATTCTGGTGGAACCACATAAAGGAAGGTAGGGGCATTCATTGGAAGAGTTGGAACAAACTTGGAGCAGCAAAGGGCAAGGGGGGGCTAGGATTTCGAGACCTTAATTGCTTCAATAGAGCTCTCTTAGCCAAGCAAGGGGGGAGAATTTTACAAGAACCTACTTCATTGGTGGCTCAAGTATTTAAAGAAAAATATTTCAAGTCAGGCAACCTAATGGAGGCACAAGTAGGCTACTGTCCATCTCAAATATGGAGGAGCTTAATGTCAGTAATGGATCTGGTAAAGACAAGGCTAGTGTGGAGAGTTGGCAACGGAAGGAGCATTAGAGTGTGGAAAGACAAGTGGGTGCCTATACCTTCGACATTTCAGATTCAATCACCAAACAAGATACTGGACTGTAATGCAACTGTTAGTAAGCTTATTGATGGTAAAAACAAAACCTGGAAACAAGAACTGGTGCAAGCAATCTTTAGTCAAGAGGAAGCCAAGCGTATATGTAGTATTCCTATTAGTGTAAAAGGGATGGATGACAAAGTAATCTGGGGACTGTCAGAGAAAGGGATATTTACAGTAAAGAGTGCTTATTATGTAGATTTGGAGATCAAGAATCAAAAGATAGGGGAAACATCCAGTGGAGATCAAAATGAAAGGATGTGGGGGAGGCTGTGGAGATTAACAAACTCTGGAAAGGTAAAACTATTTCTGTGGAAAGCTCTCAATGGAATACTACCCACAAGTAGCATTCTCTTCAAGAGAAGGGTTATTGATAACTCAACATGTCTTGTGTGCAACAGAGAAGAAGAAACAGACATACATGTGCTTTGGGATTGCCCTACTGCAGTGGATGTATGGGGTGAGGATTGCAGTCCAGTTAGAAAGTGGGGAAGAAACTATGCTAATTTCACAACACTGTGGTCTAAGTTTTAGTCCAAGTTAGAGGAAGGAAAGCTCCACATAGTAGCTGAGGTGCTGCACGGCTTGTGGAGGAGAAGAAATGACATGGTCTTTGAAGGAAAATTCAAGGGGCCTTGTGTGTTGATCCAGCAGGCAGTGCAAGATGCAGAGGCAGTCACATTGGCTCAAGAAAAGCCAAGAGATAATCAAACAAGTCCAACAGAGGTGATAAGAACCGTGTGGAAACCCCCAAGCCATGACTATCTGAAGGTGAACGTGGATGCAGCCGTGGATTCCAAGAGAGGAAAGGTGGGAATTGGTGTTGTAGTGAGGGACTTCAGAGGAGAGGTGCATGTGGTAGTTGTTGCTCCTAGACAGGTAACTAAGAGTGCCTGTGCAGTTAAGAGTCTGGCTATGCTTCGTGCAACTCTTTTGTGTAGTGAATTAGAACTCAGTCAGGTGCAGTTGGATGGTGATGCAAAAATGGTAGTGGAAGCAATCAACTCCAGATCATACAACTCCTCATGAGATGGACAGGTGATAGAGGACATCAAGGCTATGGTGCACGCCCAATCAGGGTGGTCTGTGACTTTTGCGAGGAGAGAGGGCAACAGTGCAGCACATGCAGTAGCCAAGTTAGCTCTCTCCTTAAGTACCGAGTGTGTGTGGATGGAGGATGTACCATGTGAGGTCCTTCCAGCTGTTATATCGGACTTGCCTAGCTATGTATTCTCAGTTTAATTAATCAAATCTCCAATTCAAAAAAAAAAAAAAAAAAGTAAAACCTAAAATTAAAATTATCGGTGACGACTGTCGTCTTAAGGTTACTGAGTTTCACGTTACGCTGACAAACCCACTGTCGTTTCGTGACTAGAAAATAGAGGGAGCAGGGATTCGGGAATGGCAAAAGAGTCGTAAGCGAGGGCACCAGATAACATCGACTGGGACACGGTGTTTCATCTCTCTCTCTCTCTCTCTCTCTCTGGTCGCGCGCTCTCCTCCTCGCTCTCACTTCCTCTCCCGATTTTTTACCTACTTGTCGAAGAAGTTTGAACAACCACCAAACTGCCTTAAATGGAAGTAAAGGTAACATTGTCTCCAGAGCAAATTAGCCTCTTCTGTAGATTCTTTCTTTGTTTCTTTCTGTTTGACTCTCATCACCTATATAATTTTGTCGTCTCTTTTCTTAATTGGAGACTAGATTATTCCCGCTTCTTTTGAGCTTCTCTTCTGACCTTTTTATCTGGATTTGTCCATTTATTTACATCTTTCGTGTAAAGAAAAAGAAAAAAACGGTATTTTGCCTGTTGCCCGTGAATTCTTCATCTGGGTGTTCCAAATTATGTTTCTTTCTTTGTGGTGCTTTTGGTAATTTGTAATCATGGTGCAGTTTATTCGGGTTTATTTGTAATTCTGTTTGAATTATGCTGCAGTCGGCGTTTTTTTTTTAATGTTTACCAATATGTGAAGCTTCAGAATTTATGAATGGAACGGTGAATTTATGTAGAACAGTGTATGTAGAAAAACGTTTAGTTGCCTCCTTTTTTTTTTTTCTTTGCTAAATATGCTGCTCTGAATGTACCCCATTGTAAACATTTGTTTTCTGTCAAATTACTTTTTTTAATCAATATTGCCATGTAATAACCTTTGAAGTATTTGGGTAGGCAATGGAAGTGAAGAAAATTATAGCAATATGCCAATCTGGTGGGGAGTTTGTGACCAACAAAGACGGGTCTTTGTCGTACTCCGGGGGTGAGGCCTTTGCTATAGACATTGATCAGCACACTCAGTTGAATGATTTCAAGTTGGAAATAGCAGAAATGTTTGATTTTAGTGTTGATAATATGATTATCAAGTATTTCCTTCCTGGTAATAAGAAGACCCTCATCACAATTTCCAAAGACAAGGATTTGCAGCGCATGGTGAATTTTCTGGGTGATTCTGTCACTGTTGACGTGTTTATCATGCCAGAGGAGGCTGCAGCCCGAAATGTATCCAATATGCCTGCTAGTAGGTAGTTATTACTGTTTTTGAATATATTCCCCTGGATCCATGGCTTCTGCAATCACACCATGGTATGGAGTTAGAGGGTGGGCGTTTTCCATTTCAAAAGGGAAAAATTCCCTTGTTTCTTTAATCAAAATTGATAATTCCTCTCTGTACTGTGGTGTGAATTGTTGTGGTTGTAAAAAACCATAATGAGTATTTAGGAAAAATAACTTTGAATCATAAATGTTCGTAGTTTAACAATCTTTTGGCATACTTGATCGTGCAGGTCGAGCAGGACGACTGTGTCGGAAACAGTGCTTCCTGTAGTTGCCCCTCTTAATATTCAAGATGATGCAGCTAATGGCAATAATTGTATGGATATCGACATAGTCAGTGGAACCCCTATAAGCTACCTTGCTGGTTCAGATGATGACAAGCATCGTAAAGCTGCACAACAGTGGGAAAACACCATCACTGGTGTTGACCAAAGATTTAACAGTTTCAGTGAATTCCGAGAAGCTCTGCATAAATACTCAATTGCACATGAGTTTGCTTATAGATATAAGAAAAATGACAGCCATCGCGTCACTGTCAAATGCAAATCCCAAGGTTGTCCTTGGCGAATATATGCATCAAGGTTGTCTACGACCCAGTTGATTTGTATCAAGAAAATGAACACACAACATACATGTGAAGGAGCTGCTGTAAAAGCTGGGTATCGCGCAACTAGGGGTTGGGTGGGAAGTATCATAAAGGAGAAGTTGAAAGTTGCCCCAAACTACAAGCCAAAGGATATTGCAGATGACATCAAACGAGAGTATGGGATTCAATTAAATTATTCTCAGGCATGGCGTGCAAAAGAGATTGCAAGGGAGCAGCTTCAAGGTTCTTATAAAGAGGCATATAATCTGTTGCCCTTTTTCTGTGAGAAGATAAAGGAAACTAACCCGGGGAGTGTCGCCACATTTACCACTAAGGATGACTCAAGCTTCCATCGTCTCTTTGTATCATTCCATGCCTCAATGTCTGGTTTTCAGCAAGGATGTCGCCCTCTCCTTTTCCTTGATAGCACTTCACTAAATTCGAAATACCAAGGGGTTCTATTATCTGCAACAGCTGTTGATGGCGATGATGGTATCTTTCCAATAGCCTTCGCTGTTGTTGACGCAGAGACTAAGGAAAACTGGCATTGGTTTGTAATGGAACTTAAATCTGCAGTGTCAACGTCTCAGCAGATTACATTTGTTGCTGATTTTCAGAATGGTTTAAAGGAGTCATTGGCTGAGATATTTGATAAATGCTACCACAGCTATTGCTTACGTCATCTTGCTGAGAAACTTAATAAGGACTTGAAGGGGCAATTTTCTCATGAGGCAAGGCGATTTATGATTAATGATTTATATGCAGCTGCTTATGCACCCAAACTTGATGGTTTTAATCGTAGTGTTGAGAACATTAAAGGGATTTCTCCTGAAGCTTACAATTGGGTCATACAAAGTGAGCCGGAGCACTGGGCAAATGCATTTTTTGGGGGAGCAAGGTATAACCTAATGACATCAAACTTTGGACAACAATTCTACAGTTGGGTATCGGAAGCGCATGAGTTGCCAATAACACAGATGATTGATGCATTGCGAGGTAAGATGATGGAATCTATCTATATGCGTAGGGTAGATTCCAGTCAAAGGACAACAAAGTTAACACCATCTAAAGAAGAAAGGCTACAAAAGGAAACTTCATTAGCTCAATCACTTCAAGTGTTACACTCACATGGTAACACAGTTGAGGTTCGCGGAGAATCTGTTGATGTAGTTGATATTGATCATTGGAATTGTAGCTGCAAGGAATGGCAATTAACTGGTTTGCCTTGCTGCCATGCTATTGCTGTCTTTGACTGCATTGGTAGGAGCCCATATGATTATTGTTCCAGATACTTCACAGTCGAAAATTACCGTTTAACATATGCGGAGTCCATTCACCCAGTTCCAAATGTAGACAGACCAATCGAGGGTGAATCAGTTGATGCAATAGTTACTGTAACCCCTCCACCTACAAAACGACCACCAGGCCGACCAAAGATGAAGCAGGCTGAATCCATAGACATTATTAAACGCCAGCTCCAGTGTAGCAAGTGCAAGGGCCTAGGCCACAATAAGAAGACATGCAAAGATTCCTAGTAGAAATGTTAGGACATTGTTAATTAGGTAACACTCTTGCTTTCCTGCTGTATTTTTTTTTCAATTTTTTGTTGGCAGTTTGGTTTTGTGCTTTTGAGAATTTAGGATGGTTTAGAATCTTCTCATTGTAGCTCATGTCAATGCTGACCACAGTTTACTGCATATTTTGCATCGTAGTACTCAACTAGTTTTTGTTCTCTATCCTGTAAATTGTCTTGTTCTTTTTCCTGTAAATAATACTGATATTTGTGTGGTGTGCACTGTTAGTTCTAGGCGTATATGTGTAGTTTGTTGTGATATGTTTGTCCTTATAATAAAAAAAAGTTAGGTATGTATGTTGTTCATTTTTTTGATAATTAGGTATGTACGTTGTTCAATTTTTTTAATAATTAGGTGTGTACGTTGTTCATATCTGTGTCTTATGTGTATTGTGTGTATATGCCTGAGAGTGCATGTGCGTCTACAGGTGGACATACGGCTCATGCATGAGCATGAGATTTTGCATATTTCATGTTATTGTAGCCATCATTGTATTTGTGTCTAAATACAAAAAACTCCTATATATAGCAAGGTGTGTAAGGCATAAATGTTGCGCAAAGTAAGGCAATATGATCTGGGTTCTAATGACAGCTGAAATCAGATGGTTGGTTTGCTTGACCAGTAACCTTTTTTTTTTCTTTTTTTTTTTTTTCACTTTTCATGAGATAAAATCTGGTCCTGGTTTAAGGCTCACAGTTATATAGTCTGAGTTGCTCAAGTAGATTGGCAAAAGAATGGATCTACCTAAGAATAAGAAAAGGTAAATACATTAAAATACAATGAGCAAGGTGATCCTAATCGATTATGGTGTTTGGGCCGTTAATGATGTAAAACTTTGTGTCTTATTAACTTGATGTAAAACCACCTAGAGAGGTCGATAATGCACTTCCATTAAATGAGGACCACAATGGTTGATATGTGTAAGCATGATTAAGAGGCATTAATTGTTTGGTTAGGCAACATAACCTTTTGTAGTAGGTAATCTGGGTTAGGCATTTGATATGTTGAGTGACCAATAAAGAAAAAAAAAAGGCATTTGATATGTTGTCTTTCTCCCTCATGTTAGCATATTTACCTGTGAATCCAAGTGATCTGCCTCCATTATAGCATATTGCAAATTTGAGGAGTATGGTTGATTAGATTTAGTGTGCTAAAAATGTTCTTCTTCAACTGTGAGACCTGTTTCTATATTTTGATGGCATGGGGCAGAGCTTGGTATGCTCATCTGTTTTACTGGCCTGATGCATCAAACTCTACACCGTTTGCTCGAACTTTAAAAAACCTTGCACTTACCTTCTCTGATTTAGTTGCATTAGCTTTATAATGCCTCATTGCTTCACCGAGGGAAGCTTTTATAGGTATTATTTTAACTCAATGGCTGTATTTTTGGTTTGCAAGCAGATTCAGCATCAAAACGGCAGCATTTTAAAAAGAGACAGCAAAGACATGACGCTTGGTATCTTCTTTGTCCAATGTATGAACCTGTACTGAGTTTTTCCTTCTGATCAGCAAACCATGTTCTGGCCTGGGAAAATTAGATGCAATTTGAGCTAGTAATCAGGTTTATCTCTCTAATTTGCTTCTTGCTATTAGACAGTGAACAAACTCTCATTTCTTATCCTGAATATATAAATTCCACGTGCTACAGAGTAGAATCAGAAGTGATCCATGGTCATGATAGCATTTATTATTATCATAATCATCATCATTATTTTTTTTTTTATTATTCACGTAGGAGCTTTTCTTGCTGAAGAGATGACCTTGATGTTAATGTTGGTATCTTACTGGTGATTTTGTGGTGTCTGGGAGCGCTCTCACAACACACCTTACATCAGTTTCGGACAACAGCCATTTTCCCTACACCCAAACCTTTATATAGATCAGCATATGTTGTAGACACGTGAAGGCTTCATGGTGATTCTATTGACCTCTATATTTTTTACTTTTAACATCAGGGCAAGATGCTGTTTCCACCTGCAAATCAAATGGTGTTTTACACTTTGCATCCAAAACTACCAAAACGAACATATAACACGTTCAGACTGCTAAAAAATTGCAATGTGCACCATTTGTTCAGATTCATCCATCTTAAGGACCATAATTGGACAAGTTTGCTACTTGCTATTATCAGTGTTAGTAGTTAGAGGGTATGACGTGTCAGTTTTGATAGTTTTGTAAGGTATAAAACATCCTCTAGTATGTGGGTGGAAACTGTTTTTTCCTCACTATATTCTTATAAAATTGTACTGTTGTTACCTTCCATGTTCTACAGTAGACTTGTATGAGCAAAATTCTGATTTCTTTTGGCCAGAAATTAACTTGCAGATGGCTCTCCTTTTTGAAAACCTGTAAAGAGGATTGCGTCTACTGTTTCCACAGTTATAACCATCTCTTCCTTGATGATTATTATAGCCTTCTTTTTCTTTTTTCTTTTTTTTTTTTTTTTTTTTTTTTTTTTTTTTTTTTTTTTTTCCTAGATAGATTATTATAGCCTTCTTGATATACTTGACAGTACATATTTGTGAGCAGAAACGTATTGCAACATTCATTGGGCCAAACATGTAACTTGAAGAGCTCTCCCAGCTGAAATATGCAAATTGATTTTGCTCTTATTTTGGAGTTGTAACCATTACCTCCTTGATATATGTTATAAGTTATAACCTTCAACATTCTAGATATGTGATGGCTATGGTCGGTGAAATCTGCAACTGTTGCTGTGCGGGGCGTCGTTCCACTGTTTGAACCTTTTTTTTTCAGCTAGATTTCACGTTCGATTTATTTGTGATATTCCCGACATCGCTTTTTTACCCTTTTTTTTTTTCTTTTTTTTAAAAAAAAAAACTGTTGCTACTTGTTTCTAAGACATGGGCTTTGAAGAGAATTTCGAGGCATTATTTCAAAATGTTCTAGCAGATAAGACATGGACTTTCTCGAACTGTTGGAATTTCACTTTGTAAGTGAAAACGTGAGGTGGATTGAGAGTTTGCTCTTAAATCTGGTTGCAGCAAATTAACCTTAAAATGGGCATTCCCTCTTTGTATCCTTCTGTCTGAATTGATCCAACATCTTGAAAATACGTCATTTCCAGTCTATTAAGCCGATGGAGTTGTTGATGCTTTTAACAAAACAAAGCATTAGCGAAGGTGATTGTATGTTGTGTTGCATTTCCTCATATCGTTGTGATATTTCCTGTTTACTAGTCAATTTGAACTGTTGGGAGTGTAACGCTCTCTGAAGCTGGCAAGCACGTGCTAATATATTATTATTTTTTAAAAATTAAAATTAGAAATTCTCTTCTAGTCGTGGAGAAAATTGCATGCATTTCATCAAGTTTCAATGTCGAGTTTTTTTTATACATTTGAAAGATGGAGATTTCGAACTTCATACCTTCATTTTGAAGGTTGGAATTATGTCGATCAGATCATACGTGTTTGACAAGTGCCAATAAGGAGTTGGGGGTGCGCTGTCAATTTAGAAATTAGAAAGAATTATACTTTTCGTAATATCACGAGCCCAACACTACACTAGATTTTACCAATGGAATTAATCCACGAGAAGAAGCTAAGATATACCTCGTCGGTGCATGTTGTCGGTACCTCACATTCCAAGCGTTGCCACGTTGCCTGACTCGTGTCTTCGGCCAAGATAATCGTCCTCTTCCTTTAAATTCCCAACTTTGTACTTCGCTCTCATCCTTTAGTGATACGGCATAGATATTTCACTCCTGTCGGTTTTCACAGCAAACCTGGTTTCCTAGCTTTGACACTTCGTATCAGTACTCTCTGATTCCCATCTTCGCTTGTAGATTAGAGTACGTTAAAGGGGCAGTGAGTTTGTTTGATAATAATCCATTAGAATGGCTTCCAAGCTACCTCGTTGGCTATTTGTTATGGTGGTGGTGATTCTGTTGGTGCTAGAAATCTCCTTTGCGGGGGGCTCTGTGCACTCAACAAGTGATCAGGAAGGTCGGGACTATGAGGAAGCAAAAAGCAAGGCGAAACATGCGCAGGATAAAGTGGAAGAGACGGCGCAAGAGACCAGAGAAGCTTCGGAGTCGTGGGCCGAGTGGGCTAAGGAGAAAATTGGTTTGAAGCAAGATGAATCCAAGGAGACTGCTAAGAAGGCTTCTGATATGGCGTCTGACGCTGCAAAGAAGACCAGGGACAAGGTCGAGGAGGCGGCTTCTGGTTTGTCTAAACTCTCTCCCCGCCAAACGACTTCAATCGTAATTGACTTTAACTGTTTTAACTTTGAAAGGACAAACCAATGAGTTGCCATGAGAATGTTGTCATAAACATTTACTACTAATTGTGGCCAAATGGATGAGGTGGGTGTGTTTGCTATTTAGATATAAGGTTCATGGGTTAAAAGTTGCCTTAGTTGCGAACGATCCTACTTCCTAGGATAATCAGGACTTTCTTAGCATTAAAAGAGGTTGGATTATGGATTTATTAGTTGTTGTGTTTTGAACTGATGGGCATGCAGGAGCGGGTCAATACAGTGCAGATAAGGTTAGAGATGTAAAAGATGCGACAACAGAGAAGGTCAGGGACGCCAACAATGCTGCTACAGAGAAGGCCAGTGAGGCAGCAAACGCAGCAAAGGAGAAAGCTAGTAAAATAAAGAATGCAGCGACCGAGAAAGCCAGCGAAACAATAAATGAGGCAAAGGAAAGAGCAACACAAAAGGTAGGAGAGGCAAAGGAGAAGGCATCTCAGACGGCGAGGGAAGCAGCAGATAAAGGTTCTGAAGCAGAGGAAAGAGTATCACAAAAGCTAGAAGAGGCAAAGGAGAAGACATCTCGGGCGGCAAGGGAAACAGCAGAGAAAGCTTCGGAAGAAACACGTAGAGTAACCGAACAGGCGGAGGAGACAAAAGACAAGGCATCACAAAAGGCGGAGGAAGCGAAGGATGCAACGACAGGGATGCGGAGGAGTGCTGTGGAGGAAGCGAAGACAAAGACGCCCGAGGCGGAGGAGCACATAAGTTGCGCAAAGGAAAAAGCGAAGGAGGCTTCCGAAGCAGCAAAAAAGAAAGCAGCAGAAACCTTAGAGACAGCCAAGCAGAAGACGCATGAAATTAAAGACAATATAGCCGGTCGAGGCCGTGATGATGAACTCTGAGCTGATCCACGTAGCAGGATATATTATATATATACGGCGCGCGCAGATTTACGTTTGATCTTCTATTGCTGATCAAATTCTTCAGATTGTTATATATGAGTTTCTGAGGATGTAATTCGTGGTTGTGTTTCGTGTTATTTCTCTGTTTTTGTGTAATGCACGGTGAAATCTGAATTTTTATATGGGTTGCGTTCGAGCATTGTGTGCCAGAGCACATATTTTACTTGTAAGGACGGAGTCTACCTCTTAGTATTTCCTTTCTTTCATGCTATAGCCTATTATTAATCATCAGAACCATGCATGAATGCAGGAGAAGACAAACTATTAGAATTTAAGGATCGTTAGGATTCTTATCTAGACTTGAATATATATATATTCTGATCTGTGCCATTCATTCGCACAACACAGCCACGATACAAGAACGGATGCTTTACATTAGTCAATATAAAAGAATTTCTACATCTCACTTCGAGGACTCTGGCTCGCCTTTGACGTTCACCCCTTCACTCTCTCAACTCTCTCAACTCTGAAACCCTAGTGCGTGCCTACAGGTTACTGTATGTTCTCTCTCTCTCTCAACTTGAACTCTCCATTTTTACCCATCTCTGTAGCTTTGTTCTTTCTTGAAAAACACTACGAAAATCCAACTTCTCCTAAAGCCTCAAAATCGACACGAACGGAAATAAGTTTTTTCAAAACTCTACTCTTCATTTAAACTGAATGGAAAAAGATAAATGATTGGAAAATTTAGATAAATTCTGAGGGCCGTTTTTGTTTCGGGGTCTAGATGGAGAGAGAACCTGGCAATGGATTGTAGTAGCCTAAAACTTCAAGATGCTTGCCATATGGTTTTGGATCGGTCTGATATGTCAAGTTTTGGGTTTTGTATAGAAATAATTTTTGTAGATAGATGGGTATTGCTTGAAATAAATATTGTCATATGGTTTCTTTGTTTCAGTGAAAAATAATTATGAGATGACCTTGAATGAGAATTCAGAGGTAGAAGAGACTGTGTAGATGACCTTGAATACCTCTTCCCATTATGTTAAACTTTTGGGAGAAGTTGTGTAGTTTAATACCTTCGAGTTTTCTCTTTCCATTGAGATTTTTGAACAAAAAAAATATCCCCAAAGAATGATTAGTCTGTTTGGTTATGAAGAATTTTGGAAATGGTACAGCCTACAAAAGGATCGAACAAATGCTAAGAATTCAAGTAATGTGTGAGGTTTCATTCTTCTAAGAACAGCACTTGTCATTTCTTCAATTTGTGTGGCTTTTCTTCTTCCGTTTTTTGGTAATTTCTTGGAACTTAGCTTTAAGTAAATACTTCAAAATTTTCAATTTCATCGTATATTGATATTGTTGTGCCTCCGGACTGTCCAAAAATCACACAAGATGATATTTAAGTGGTTCAGCAAATTGCCTACGTCCACTGGAGCCTCTTTTATAGAATTTGTACGAGATTTACAAAAACTCTACAAATTTCCATCTCTCTCTCACGTACCCTCTTTCTCTCTTCCTTCTCTTCACCCGCTTCCACTGCCATTGCCGCCCCCCAATTTCTGCACATTTAAGCTCTCTTATTTATAGGAGAGCAGGCCACTACGTTGCAACAATCTGCTGCAGAAATTATAGGGTGGGTGCCTAGTAAAACAAAGCATGGTGGGTGGCCTAACAAAACAAAACACCGAACGGTGCATGTGCAGCAGCTATACTTGCATTTACACTTGGGTTGACTCAACAATCACCCCCTCCACCCAAGTGTGCCACACCAGGGTGCTTGCAAATGATTCATTTTTTAAATGAATGCACCTCTTTCTTTGATATGAGAGACTTCTGCTATCAAATGCATCTGCAGGTACGTCTTTAAATGGATGTCCAAATGCCTCTCCAAATGCATCTTCAGATGCATCAGCATCGTCTACATCCACGGAGCTTGCAAGGAATTTTCTTCAGAGGATATTTACAAGTGCTTTACTGCACAATCTCAACTCTCTAGGATTCTTCTTTCACTCGAGTCCATGAGTCCGCACTTATGTACACCTTGAGCAAACTGAGCTTCGCTTGAGGCACAACCGAGTGAACAATCTACTTGGTGTCTTTACAGCTTTCAAACCAGGCTCCATAATCCTACAATCACACCAATCTCCAACTTGGAGACTGGTTCTTAACATGCTAGCCTCTATCTCTAGCATGATCCCTTATCATCTTTGCAATTTTACAGCTCATGTCTTCAAATTAGAAGACTAACTAAAGTGATGCATAACTTTAGTTCATCACGTACAGTGCTTTTAATCAACACATCTATTTAGGGCAACACATCTCCCACTGCACTGGAAATCAATGGTCTCGCATGAACCTTGACACATATAAGAGAACATGTAGCTAAGGTCTCCATCTCTGACCTGGGCGACTGACTCCACATCCTGCTGCTAACATATCCTATCTTCAGTCGATGTGTCCATCTTGTGTGCAGTCTCTGCTAACTTCGACTTGCATAATCTCCACTCTTGCAAGATTTTCTTCATACCGTAGTTCACTACCTTCATTCAGCAGGATATAGTTTAAGGTAGTAACCACCATGGAGGTCTGATCGTCTTGGCAGTCATGCAATCATCAACTTTAGGTGTAGATATCCTTGGAACATCTGACGTTTTGCTCCCTTCTCTCACACATTTGCTTCATGTCGTGGTCTAGGGAGATTTCTTCAGGTTTAGATGAGGAAAAGTAAAACTGAGTTCCTTTTACTTCCTCATCTAATTCACACGACCATTACCACGAGCCAAGACCAATGAATCATTCGTGACCTTCCATGTCTTTTTGAGAAAAAACTACTGAATGACTGTTGTCTTCAAACTGTCTTTAACAGCATTGTGCACTGCAAGAAATGCAACGCCATGTATTTCTTCAGTCACCATATTCATAGCATCATTCTCAATTTTCTCCTGATTTTAGCAGTCTCTTGTGGCCTGTCTTGCCACAATTTCTAGCGAGTCATCTATTGTCCAGATCTTGACTTGCCTCTGCCCTTACTATCAACATTCAGGACCAACAACTCGAGATCTTGCCAGAATCTCTTCTGCGCACCTCCTCATCTAGGATAATATCTCTTACATTGAGAAACTTCAACTTCGACTTCTTTACAGAATTACTCATAACTATTCTCATGACTTCCGAACTTTTTGACCACAACGTCAAATGTTATTAGGCAACAATAGTACCTTCTGCCTTTTCTGAAGTTGAACTGTTTCTTCATCTGCACTATGTTATTTGCAATTGGCTTTTCAAAGAAAGCCACAATGAGATCCGTTGCGGTTCTCCTCTTAATAACATTATGCTCCATGAGTTGTATGACTGCCAAAACCTGCTGATATAATAAGTTAATCAGCATCGTCCAATAATCTGAAGTTTGCTCCTCAAACTTTACGATCCCAACTGGCTTAAATCAAGCCCAAACGAACTGAGTCCGGCAACATTGGACTCCAACTGGCTGATATCAAGCCCAAAACCAATGAGTCTGGCATGACTCCAACTAGTTGAGATCAAGCCAAAAACAATTGAGTCTGCCACGACTCCAACTTGCTACGATCAAGCCCAAAACAAATGAGTCCTTCACGACTCCAACTGACTACAATCAAATCCAAAACAAATGAGTCTGTCACGACTCCAACTGGCTGTGATCAAGCCCAAAACAAATGAGTCTGTCACGACTCTAACTGGCTACGATCAAGCCCACAACTGATCTGCAACTATGAACGGTTCAGATTGAAAGTACAAATGGTGAATCTCAACATTCCCACCATACCGATGAGTCCGGAACGATCCAAATAGTTTATCAGCACTATTTGATCATCACAATGGAACTCCAACTGGTGTGGATCTAGCCCAAAATGATCTGCAACACGTGGAAGGTTCAGATCGAATGTACCGATGGCGAATCTCAACATTCCCACCATACGGATGAGTTCGGGATGATCCAAATAGTTTGTCATCACTATTTGATCATCGCGATGGAACTCTAACTGGCGTAGATCTAGCCCAAAATGATCTGCTACACGTGGACGGCTCAAATCGAATGTACCGAAAGCGAATCTCAACATTCCCACCGTACGGATGAGTCCAGGATGATCCAAATAATTTGTCATCACTATTTGATCATCGCGATGGAACTCCAACTGGCATAGATTTAAGCCCAAAATGATCTGCAACATGTGGACGGTTCAGATCGAATATACTGATGGCGAATCTCAACATTCCCACCGTACGGATGAGTCTGGAATGATCCAAATAGTTTGTCATCACTATTTGATCATCGCGATGGAACTCCAACTGGCGTAGATCTAGCCCAAAATGATCTGCAACACGTGGACGATTCAGATCGAATGTACCGATGGCAAATCTCAACATTCTCACTATACGGATGAGTCCAGAATGATCCAAATAGTTGGAAAGCACTATTTGATCGTTGTAATCAGACTCCGAATGGCTTAGATCTAGCCCAACAAAGATCTGAAAAACGGATAGTCCAGATCATCTGGCTCGTGGGATACACGCGCTGCGTAGGGCATCTGATTGGCGCGTGGGAGCGTGGAGCACACGCGTTGAAGTTCTGTGTGCGCGTGAGGAGCATGTATAACACGCGCTGAGGCTCTACAATGCGCGTGGGGGCGCGTGTGGAGCGTGTCGGTCACGCGTCTTCAACCTCTGTAGCGCGTGGGGCTCAGTCGTCTTCCTCCTCCGATGCGCATGGGGGCGCGTGAGTTGCAGCAGTTGCACGCGCCTATCTTCTAGGGGCACGTGTGGGCTCATCCGACCTTCGTTTTCGATTCCGTTTGTGGCAACGGATTTGTCTTGACGCGAGGAACACCTTGGAGTTGTCAAAAATTGATTTTGACCAACTTGAATTTTTGGACAGCTCTAACCAGAGCTCTAATACCAATTGTTGTGCCTCTGGACTGTCCAAAAATCACACAAGACGATATTTAAGTGGTTCAGCAAATTGCCTACGTCCACTGGAGCCTCTTTTATAGAATTTGTACGAGATTTACAAAAACTCTACAAATTTCCATCTCTCTCTCATGTACCCTCTTTCTCTCTTCCTTCTCTTCACCCACTTCCACTGCCACTGCCGCCCCCCAATTTTTGCACATTTAAGCTCTCTTATTTATAGGATAGTAGGCCACTACGTTGCAACAATCTGCTGCAGAAATTATGGGGTGGGTGCCTAGTAAAACAAAGCATGGTGGGTGGCCTAACAAAACAAAGCACCGAACGGTGCATGTGCAGCGGCTATACTTGCATTCACACTTGGGTTGACTCAACAGATAACACTGTATGAGGTTGAAGGGAAGTCAATCGAGGTTGGAGCCAAGTCTATTGCTCAATTCCATGAAGCATTTTTGTTAGATCAAGTTTAGAGAACCTCTGGATATAATTATATATTTACATATACCGACTTCCTTCCTCATTGGATCTGTGAGACTGACCTCAAGCACCTAATACATTTCATTTACATCTATTTGATCAAATAATCTACCATACTTTATCATTATCATGTCATATATACGTAGATAATATTATATCACAGTTTCTTGACGTTCAATTTCTTCAATCACATGCCAACATGATATCAGCTTGTAGATTAACAAAAAAAGATCGACTAGTAGTACTCACGGTTGCAATAACTGTTCAAATGTAACTTTGACATTTCTTATTCTTCATTTTTTTTTTAGGCATGGGAAATTTGGACAAAACAAAAATGCTTAGAGATTGCAGATCCAGTCCTGAGCAATTCCTATGTAGTTTTTTTTTTTTTGGCTGTTTTAATTTCTGTTTTATAATGGTAGCCCCACCTAATGATGGAACTTGCTACTTGTATTTGGGATATTATACTTTCGGTTGAATTCTTTTGGGAGAATTTTTAGGGTAGTTTTTATGTACTAGAGACTATTGAGGGAGTTGTTTTGTATTGAATTGGTGGCTGGCTACCTCTGTCTCATTATCTCTTTATTTGTCGCAACCTCACTTTTAGTTGATTAGAAAACATAATTATGACATAGTTAAAAAAATGCAAAAAAGTGGGGGGGGGGGATATCTGGTTATAATCCGAGTATCAGGGTCTAAATTCGGATATCCGCTCAGATTTGGATCGAATTAATCCGAGCATATACCTGCCCAAGTTTTTAATTCCGGATCTGGATATTTGGAAACATCCAGATCCAGATGCACATCCCTACTTACACATGTGACGCCTCTGAAAAGCAATATATCTGCTTACACATGTGACACCTCCGAAAAGCAATATATATGGTTTAAAGTTTCAAAACATGACATAAGGAAAACAAAAAACAAAAAACAAAGGAAAACATTTGCAATTTTGTAGTAGAAAAGGGAAGGAAATAGAAAATAGTTTGCTGGAGGGAGAGTTTTTCTTCACGATACAAAAAAGGGAGGCTCTTGGTTAGAGTCTTTCTTGGAAGTTATAAAATTTAGAAATATATGTAATATGTGAAATCATATGAAGGGCGGTGGTACTTCTCAATAAAATTACTCAGTAGCTGAAGGGAAATAAAGTGGTTAGTATTGGGATTTAAATCTATAATACACCAAGATGGACAGACCGCTAGAGCCCAATCTACCTTAAAGAGGCCCACGAATGCAAGACCATAAGTCCATAGAAGGAGAAATGAGGAGCGCCACGTATAGCCACATGAAGATATTACCAATGAATCCGAACCTATTAACTACGATTGAGTCTACAATCAAAGCATGCATGAATGATAGTTTCCTATTGCCTTGTATTGATTTTATTGTAGACTCAAATGTGGGCCATCGAATGTTGAGCTGCATGGATGCATACTTTATATATAACCGGATTCAAATGAGCCCCGGCAACTAGAAAAATACTATATTCATAACGGATTGATGGTTGTACTGCTACTGGATAATGATCTTTGGATCAAAGAATGTAGGGGCAACGTACCAAACTTTGGTAAACAGCATGTTCAAAGACTAGATTGGGTGGAGCATGGAAGTGTACGTAGATGACTTGCTCATCAAAAGTAAAGAGCCAAAGCGGCATACAACAGATTTGAGGGAAGCTTTCAGGGTCCTGAGAATATATAAGATGAAGCTCAACCCCGCGAAGTGTACCTTTGCTATAGAATTGGGAAAATTCCTCAACTTCATGGTTTAAGAGAAGGGGATCGAGGTTAACCCGGAGAAGATCCAAGACATTATCGGCATGAAATCCTTAAAGAATCTACACAAGGTTTAGAAGCTAACTGGAAGGATAGTGGCACTCAATAGATTTGTGTCCAAGTCGACAGATGGATGCCTACCTTTCTTTCAAGTGTTGTGGAAAGTCTATGACTGGAATGATGAATGCCAATAGGTATTCATTTAGCTTAAACAATACCTATCAAATCCTCCTTTCTAATTAAAAGCGATACAAGGAGAAGCCTTGTACGTATACCTCTAGGTTACAACAGAAGTGATATCGGCCTCATTTGTGCGAGAAGAGGACAAGGTACAACTAGTCAACTACATCAGTCAAGTTACGAAGGGAGCCGAAATAGGCACCCACCAATTGAGTCAATGGCATTCGACTTGGTAGTAGCTGCATGCTGGCTGAAGCCTTACTTCTGGGCCCATCCAATAAAGGTCCTGACAAAATTACCCCCAAAGAAAGTACTACAAAGGCCGGATGCCATCTTCACTCAGGTCCACAACCAAGGGATTGTCTCGAGATAACCCCCCAAGGTCAAATGGAAGAATTCGAGTTTCACAATCGGAAATGGTGGAGGGAATAGAGCGAGGGGTATGAACACTGTCTTCTGCACTATCTAGGAGAATGTCAACAATCGGGCGAGAAGGTACCCGAGAAGTTGTATTGCATACCACATTGCAATCTGCCAAAGGTGCGAGAACTCCTTAACATCCTCAAAAGGCACACCCAGAACGGGTTCATGAGAACTGTTCAGAATAGGTTCAAGGAAGGTCAAATAGAAATCCATTTCAATTTCCCCTCATCCCGACTAGAAGTCTCAACCAGTCCCCAACCATTGGCAGGGTAAAATACAAAACCAAGGAAGGTGATGGGGACAAAATGAAGACTAGGTGAAGGACATTCAAAACCCAGCGCCATTGCCAAATCGACTTTTGCCTGTTCCAGAAAGTTGTCAAGGTTGCCCAGGCTGGGTGATTCAAGCTAGGTCAATCCGTAGAACCCTAATGATGACTTAGCCCATTGAAAATGGCTAGCCCCACCAAATGGGAGGGGAGCCTCTAGCTTTTACAAAGCCCCAAAAGGCTTCTTCAAGCCACAGGAAACAAGTGGCTCCCTCAGGAAGTGGCGGCTACTAACTTGTGACTGGTCCAGCATTACTAAGAACCGATGAATATACCTTTTTATTGCAGCCTACTCCCGATTTGAAAGATTAAGGAAAGGCTCCTTATCTTAGAGAACAACTCTCCATACGACTTGAAACAGGAAACTCTTGGTGGGAAGCCTCGCTAGTAGGAAATTCCAAGCCATAATCAGACATGAATAATAATCTTTTAAACCAGTCCTTGACGCTAGAAAAGCAGGGTTCTAGACAGGCTACCCAATAGTTGGTATAGGAGCAGAAGCTACATAGATTATTGTCGTGGAATCAAGTACAAAAGAACTCCCTCGCATTTAATGAAGAAAAACATTTGACCTCCATGATTTCCTCCTCTTATCTCTCTATCCACGATTGCTATAATTTCTCTCCATGATTCCAACTCTTGTGTAAATTATTTATCCGTTACTCTTATAGCATCAGGTATATGTTTCCTTTTTAATTTTATGTACAACTGTAAAGTCTTCTTTTCATCTTTGTAAAATGTTATATATGAAAAGCCACGCCCTGCATCAAGCAGGCCATTCTTCTTACAAGGTATTAGGAGCCAACAGAGGTTATACCAATGGCTTCATCAACATATGCAACCTCAACAATCCCAACTATAAGTGATCATGCTACTCTTGATTTAGTTTCCTCCAAAACAAATCCACCAAAGGTCTCCATCAAACTAGCCTCAACCAAGTGTTTCTTTGGAAAGCCCAAGTACTTCCAGTTTTATGTGGTCATGGCCTTCTCGGATACGCCATGAATAACTTTCCCTATCCACCCACTTCTATTCTTGGAGAAAATGGTATTCCCACTTTCAATCTTGTTGCAGCAAAATGGATTTGTGTTGATCAATTGATCATTGGTTGAATCAACAACTCACTATTGAATGTGAGGAGAACTACAATCTCTCACAAAAGGTATTACTTCGATGGAAGAATGCCTTCACAAGGCCAAGTCTTTGGCTCTTGCTCTCCATGGTGTTGGAAAATCCATGGACGATGACGATTTCGTCATTTGTCTACTCAGAAGCTTAGGCTCTGAGTTTGATCCTATTGTTGCTGCTATCAATTCATGAGATACCTTTCCTTCCCTTGAGGAAGTAATCAACAAGTTGTGGGATTTTGAGATTCGCATCTCCTCTAATCATGAACTCAACTCTACTGTTGTCTTATATACCAACCATGCTACTCCTCCAACACAACATGCTGGTGGAAACATCTCTCATAGTGAACATTCACAAAAAAATCCACCAAAACCCAAAGGTAACCATGGGTTTGGTCGCTCTCGTCCAAACTCAGGATGAACACAGTAAAATTTCTCTCTCGAGGTGGTGGTCGAATTACATGTTTTCGTTGTGGTGGTCCAAACCACAAGGCCAATAGTTGTTGTGCCACTGATGAGGAGGTAGAACAATACCAAGCTTTCCTCTCTGTTCAAGCTAGAGATACTATGGATGAAGCTTGGTACAAGGACACAGGACCCAACCAGCATAAGGCATCAAAAACTATTGAGGCTTATGGTACTTGACCTTGCATTGGAACCGACACAATAATAGTTGGTAATAGTTCTAGCCTTCCCATATCTGACCTCACTTTATGCTCCAACATTTTTACACACATTTCATATGGATGTGTGGGGAGCAAGCTCCATTTCTTCTTATGATGTTTTTATATTTTATTTAGTTATTGTTGATTAATATTCTCATTAAGTTTGGCAATTTCCAATGGTTTGCAAATCAGATATTATCCATATACTTCCTCGCTTCTTAAAAATGTTGGACACCTAATTTCAAACTCAAGTGAAAATCATTCAAAGTAATGGTGGTGGTGAGTTTGTAAATCATTCCTTAAGAGAATATTTTGCTTCAAAAGGAATCATTCACCAATTATCCTGACCTGGAACTCCATAATAAAATGGCCTTGCTGAATGAAAGTATCGTCATATTGTTGAAACAAGTCTTTCTCTAATGGCTCACTCGTCTTTACCTCAAAAATTTTGGACTGCTGCCATTACTACCTCATACCCACTCCAATTCTTCATGGCAAGTCTATATATGAAATTTTCCTCCACCTTCCTACACTAATTTACATGTATTTGGTTGTCCATGCTATTTGTATCTCACCCCTTTTGATAATTCTAAACTTGATTTTAAAATCACTCAATGTGTTTTTCTTGGATACTCCTAACAATACATGAGGTGTCGTTGCATGAACCTCCACTCAGGATGTATGTATATTTCTAGACATGTTCCTTTTTATAAAACTACATTTCCTTTCTCCACTCACAAAGACATATCTCAAAGATCATTGCAATTATTTCGAGTCAGGAATCTACCCAGTGGTCTTCACCAAGGTTTTTATGACCCTATTGTTACGACTCATCCTTCTTCTCAACAGGTTTATGAAAAACAAAGCCCCGTGGATCAGTCTTCCTCAACATCATCCAAGCCACCACCTAGGTCTAATGATCTAGCAATTGGGGTTGTCCCAGCTTCTAGCCTAACTCACACTCATCCCATGACCATAAGAATACAAGATGGAACACGGAGGCCAAAAGTTCTCTTCTCCACTCACCACCCTATCCCAATATGTTTTACAGTAGCCTTAGCCAAACAACTCACAGAGCCAAGATCATATAACCAAGCCCCCAAAAGACCTGAAATGGAAGAAGGTCATTCAATATGAAATACAAGCAATTCATGCCAATAAAACATGGGCCTTGGTTCCTAAAACAATGGACACGAACTTGGTGAGTAGTAAATGGGTCTTCAAAATTAAAACACGACCTGATGGGACTATTGAAAGGTACAAAGCTCAACTTGTTGCACAAGACTTCAATCAACTTCATGGTTTGGACAATGGTGAAACATTCAGCCTCGTTGTCAAACCTAGCACCATTAGACTCGTTCTCACAATGGCAATCTCTCTAGACTGACCATTAAAACAGTTGGGGTGTGAGTAATGTCTTCTTATATGGTGATTTACAAGAAAAAGTATTCCTCAAACAACCACCTAGCTTCGAGGATCCCTTGCATCCGGATTATGTTAGTCATCTTCACAAAGCTCTCTACAACCTAAACTAAGCTCCTCGAGCATGGTACATGAAGTTAAGTTGTTATATTCAACATATGGGTTTTCAAAAGTTCCCTTATGACACATCCTTATTTTTTGCTTAGCAAGGTCCTGATGTTATTCTCCTTTTGATTTAAGTGGACGACATAATTATAAATGGTTCTTCTATTTCCTCTATTAACATATTTTTGTCTCATATTCCAAAGTTTTTCACATGAAGGATCTACGAGCTTTGCATTATTTTCTTGGTTTTCAGGTTACAAGGGACATCAATACTCTTACTCTCAGCCATACGAACTATGTATGATCCCTTCTACAGAAGTTCGATTTTGATGGAATCAAGTCTATCTCTACTCCACTTGCATTTGGAATTCAACCCTCAACTTCCAATGGCGCCACTCTTCCAAATGCCAACTTAAGTAAGCAAATGGTGGGGTCTCTCTAGTACCTCATGCTGACCCAAACATATATATACTACGTTGTACAATTTGTTTGCCAGTTCATGCAATCACCTTGTGAACCACATCTTGTTGCAATAAAAAGAATTTTTTGGTATCTCAAAGGGATGGTCAATCTAGGTATTCATTTTGTAAAAAGTCAAATCTCAACTCTTCATGGTTATTGTGATGCAGATTGGGCAGGTTCATAGGATGACTGCTGATCAATTAGAGGTTTTGCAATTTTTATGGGTCCTAATATCTTGTCTTTGGGAGCAAAGAAGCAAGTTTCGGTGTCTTGGTCCACGGCAGAAGTAGAGTACAAAGCTCTAGCCTCAACTACTATAAAATTTATGTGGTACATGTATCTCCTCAAGAACATTGGCTATCTACTGCCCTCTCTTACACAACATTGTGATAATAAAAGTGCATTGAACATTGCTAAGAATCCTACGTTCCATCATCGAACCAAATACATTGAGATATATATGCATTTTGTACGAGAACAAGTTGCAAGGGGCATCATACATTTAGCTTATGTTCCTACACAAGAACAAGTTGTAGACATTTTTACAAAGTCTTTGTGTAGCCCCGAGTTCATGCCTAATAGAAGCAAGCTCTATGTTGGGCCAATCCCGACTTGAGCTTGAGGGGGAATGAAGAAACAGATTTAATCTCCATGATTCCTCTTCGTATCTCTCCATCAATGACTGATATAATTTCTCTCTATGATTACAGCTCGAGTAAATTATTTATCCGTTACTCTTATAGCACCAGTTGTATGTTTCCTTTGTAATTTTGTGTACAACTTCAAAGCTTCCTTTTCATCTCTATAAAATGTTATATATGAAAAGCCACGACTATGCATCAAGCAGGCTATTCTTTTTATAGTCAGACTCTGGAAGTGTAAAAAAACTACCTGACAGTCAAGTCCCTAGCATTGTAAAATAACTCCCTGGTAGTCAAGTCAAGGTAACCCTTGTTGTTAGTTACCAAGGCCAAGTGTCATACAATGCATCATGATAGAAGAGTCCTCCAAGCGTCAGGATGAAGCTATGAAGGAGCTAGGGACAAATAATCCAGAACATCCCAAACGGGGCAGTAAAAAGGAAGCCACAGGTCGTTTGAGAACATATTGGGATACATTGCGACCTTCTCAGCGTATCCCTATGAGTCAACAACCTCACGGTGAGCTCCTGGTATTGCCAAGTCTATAGAATCAAGAACTTCATAAGATTTCCACACCGTGTCCAGATCCATCTGAGTAGTTGTTGTATATGGTACCCCTTTAAATACGGAGGATTACTCTTGCTTAAAGTCCCAAGTTTCCTAGAAAATCCCTTGGGACGTGTTGAACATGAACCTTGAAAAGAAAAACAAGAAGTGTTCAATCGATAACAATAGAGAAAGTAAAGGAACAAATATTAGGGTTTTTTCGAAAATGAGGCAAAAGCAGTAAACAGCGACTTGAAAAAGACTCGTAAGAATCAAGGATTGGAATTTAAATAGGGAAGCAGTGATGATTGGAAGACTTATTGTAGGAAAGTGACAAGTGTCATAGGAGAGGAGACGTCATGGGCAAATCTTGTGATCCTCATTGTATGAAGAGATGAGAGATGCAAAGTCTGGACACATTACTTGAAATATTGGAATGAGTATCGTCGAAGAACATTAATGGGGGGAAAAGACAAGAAATGTGGGTAATCGAAATGGTGAAGGGAAAAAAAGGAAATTCTCACTGTACTTGTAGGATAATAATTTTCGGAGTAATTGGTGGGACAAATATCTCCCTAGTTAGACTGGGCCTAATCCACCTTATAAAGGCCCATGAACGTAAGACCATAAGTCCAGCAAAGGGAAAATAAGGATCTACCCCGTATAACCATGTAAAGGTATCACCAATAAATCCCCATTAACTACGAATCAATGATATAACCCTTGAGTGAATCTTAGACCTTTTTAAAAATTATAGGCATCTAAGATTCTCACCCATGGTGATTTTTCATTCTACAGTTATTACGTATCCAAGGCTAGATATTCAACACGTCCAAAGTCATCGAAGGAGATCATTCAATTATACAATTCTTATCGAACAAGTAAACGCCTATATAACTTGAATTGACTCGTAATAACAAAGAAATTTTTATTTACTAGGTTTGGAATTCTAGTAATTCTTTTAGAACCTAGGGTTTTCTACTTCATTTAGTTAATGGTAGCACAAGTCCACCGCATTTAGAGAAAGAGTTATGAGTTAAATCCTCTTAAATGCATGGTAGTCCTTCAAAAGTACCAAAAGCTAATCTAGAAACGCATTTAGAGAAAAAGTTATGAGTTAAATCCTCTTAAATGCATGGTATTCCTTCAAAAGTACCAAAAGCTAATCTAGAAGCACACTAACTGAAATTGTAACTTTCATACCAATCCCAAAGGACCTTTGGAAGAAGAGAGGCAAAGGACCTTTGGAAGAAGAGAGGCAATCTTCTCCAATGCTTCTCTTGGATTAAAATGAGTGGGATTCAGGGTTCAAATAGTGGATTTCAAAATCTTGTAGTGAGATGCTCAAGCAAGCAGCAACCTGCCCCAATGTTACAGAATTAGTCAAGACTTCGCAACTTGTGTGATCTGTGGTCATTGAATCGGATTTGCCAAAGATATTCTGCTTTGAAGGACCCACGAGATGGTAACTAAGATTTAAAAAAAAAAAAATAGAGAAGAAGAAAACAACCAGGCTGACTGAGTGAACGAAAAAACTTTGCACAACCAGCTTAAGCAGTTTCGCCTAATCGATCGCTATTCAATAAGTAGTTCTGCTGGCATACCGTTTCTCCTTTGTTGTATAACAAGATGAAGAAATGCTTGCGAACCCCTTACTACCATCGAAGAATCAAAATTTCTCATAGAAATCTACGTGACAAAAAAAGCGCCATTGCTGACTCCAAAGAAGTTAACAAAAGATTGTCAATAAGTAGCTCTAGTATCGGCAACATTCTCAATGTCGACAGAATATTCAAAGTAATTTTTATGACTAGTGATTTCATATTTCTTTATCATAAACACTGACTTAAGCATTGAATGTGTCCCCAACACAATGACCTTCTACACTTCTTTTGATTCAAGTTGATTGGGTTCGTCGGTAGAAACATGTCCTTAACAACACCATCAAGCTTTAGGCCGGCTAAGTCAATCAATGATGCAAAAGAAGATAAAATAAAAAATAAAAATAAAAACTAAAACGACCATTCAACTTCATTGGCCCATCACTTCCTCCAAAAAAGAAAAAAATTTGCTGGCCCATCACTCATTAGAAATCGGATAAAATAATAAGTAATGATAAACTTACCACTCTTTTATTATTATTTTTTTATTTATAGTATATTTGTTTTTTTTTTATTTTCTTTTAAGTATTTTTAATATATTTAATCATTAAAAAATTTTAAACATATATAATTTTACTGATAGTTATTTTTTTAATTATTAAATAAAAAAATTTTTAAAATTAAAAAATTAAAAAAAAATGATAAAATAGTAGTAAAGTAATGGTCATCTATCATTATTCTAAAATAATTACAGGGTAAAGATCGACAGTGTGCGCGTCTTTCATCTTCATTCTTAACTTCTTCGTTGAAGTCTGTGTGTAATTGATGTCTGAATACGAGTTGATCGTATGCTTGGTTCAATTTTATTTATTTTTTCCATGTTTATCCTGATTTCCTTTTCTCCTTGACCACAGAAGATGTCTCAGCGGCTTTTATTCGGCTTAACCACGACCGAGACCCGCTCTTTTGTCATCTCTCTTTAATTCTCGGTTCCAACACTCTTGTTTCGACCGAGATTTTTCTTTCATTTTTTTGATAGAAAAAAACACGAAAGGAAAAACAAAAATGAGAGCTTTCTGTGCTATCCGCTCTGGCCAGCAGATCCCATGTCTGTCAAAAGGACTTCTCACTACCCCGAGGTTACCTCTTTGCATTTTACTGCTGGATTTGTATGTGTACTTTGTGATTTCTTTGCTATACTTATGCGTACTTGTACCCGTTGTGTGATTCGCACACTTGAATGTTACGGTGTTGCTTTTGAGGTGAAATTGATAATTTTGTTGAACCATTCTCATGTGTTGTGAGTGAGTTAGAGATTGAGTGGTAGCACAGCCAAGAAATTAACTTTCTTGCTGATGAAAGGGAATTTTCTGATTTTTTTTCGAAACTCTTGAGATGGGGTGGGAATGCGGGTGAAGTCTGGAGATACTTTAGGAAAGGAGTGGAAATGAGTAAACGTGTAATAATATGATGATATTCCTGACTAGTACATTGGTGGTGAGGGCGTAGAGAAAGCCAAGGATTTTATTTGCGAGAGATCGAGTGATGCACCGACTTGTAGATGCGTATGAATCCCACAGAGAGATTGTATTCGTTCAGGATTCATGCTGTCAAATTTCATGTAGTGGAGTGACTAAATTTTGTAAATGCATGTGGTAGTTGTAGTAGCTGAAGCTGCAGTGCCCGTACCCTACTCTGGCCCTCTCCATTTTTATTTTTTAGTTTTCTTTTCTCTTTCACCGTTAAGGAACAAAATAGTTTTTATTTTTGTTTTATCTTGTTCAGGACTCGACTTTGTTTTCCCGAAAGACTCTTCTTTTGCCAAGCAAAGTCCGGTAAGAAATTTATTTGACACTTCTTTCATGTGGCTTTTGCACTACTATTTCCACTTTCACATGGGCATTTAAATTATCTTTCTCTATTAGGATGTTAACCTCTTTTTAATTTATTTTTTGATGTCATGAAAGATGATTCTGGGATAGATGGATCATTCAGCTTTGAAGCGCTACCTACTACCCTGTTAGCTGCAGAAAAAGAGGAAGCCAAAGCTGTTTTGACCTTATTCTTAAAGAAAAAAGGTTTGAGCAATGCAATTGCAGCAAGAACTGTCAACAAGTCAGACATTTTTATTGACCACCTTATCTTAAGGCTGCATTCTATACATAAGTCTCGGTATCTTGTAGGTTCGATTTCAACATATTACTGCTTATATTGAGCAACAGTTAAGTTCGTTAATTTAGTATCTTTGATTTCAAATTAGGCTCTTGCCAATCAAATTTGCTTAACATGGCAGGACGTGAGCTCACAACTCTTGAGATCAGAGATGTTCTTATTCCTTACCTTGAAACCCTTGCCGAAGAGCATGAGAACCATATAGTGGATGTAGTGGAAAACTTTCCAAATCCACCTGTTAAAGAAAAAACAGCTGTGCCCATTTCTCAGCCCAATCCAACCCTTGACTCCAAAAGGCTAAAGGCTATATCTCGAGTGAGTGAGATAGGCCCAGCTGGGAAGCTCCGCCCTCACATTCTCTATCTCATAGAACTTGGCATGGATCTTGAGCAGATCAAGGCAATTACACGAAGATTCCCAGCTTTTGCCTACTATAGCCTGGAAGGGAAAATTAAGCCTGTGGTTGAGTTTCTTCTTGATCTCGGTGTGCCAAAATCTGATATTCCCACCATCATTAACAAAAGACCTCAGTTGTGTGGAATCAGTCTCTCTGAAAATCTTATACCCACCATGACATTCTTGGAGAATTTGGGTGTCGACAAGAAACAGTGGGCAGAAGTGATATACCGCTGTCCACCTCTTCTCACTTACAGCAGGCAGAAGGTGAAGTCCACAGTTGAATTTCTTTACGAGATGGGCCTCTCAGCAGAGAGAATTGGGAAGATTCTGACTCGCAGCCCAAACATAATTAGTTACAGTGTGGAGGACAAGTTACGACCAACTGCTGAGTATTTCCATTCTTTGGGGGTGGATGTTTCTGTTCTTCTCCATCGTTGTCCACAGATTTTTGGCCTTAGCATTGAGGCAAATTTGAAGCCCTTGACAGAGTTCTTCTTGGGTAAGGGATACAGTATTGAGGATGTTGGGACCATGATTTCAAGATATGGAGCCTTATATTCCTTTAGCTTGTCAATGAATGTGATACCGAAATGGGAGTTCTTTTTGACCATGGATTATTCAAAATCTGAGCTGGTGAAATTCCCTCAATATTTTGGTTATAGTTTGGAAGAGAGGATTAAACCAAGGTTTGCACGTGTGAAGGAGTGTGGGGTTTCAGTTTTGCTGAATCAGGTGCTGTCACTGTCGTATAGTAATTTTGAGAAGGCTTTGAATAAGAAGATGAAGAAAATGCTCTCTGACAAGGATGAGTTGCAGGCTTGCAGCAGCGATGGCCTTCAACAAGACAGTGTACAATGAAACTTGTGTGCAGATTTATAGCAGCACACAATTTCAATTTTCGAGAGCGCAATTTCC
The DNA here is from genome assembly GCF_018687715.1 of Carya illinoinensis. Taxonomy (NCBI): domain Eukaryota; kingdom Viridiplantae; phylum Streptophyta; class Magnoliopsida; order Fagales; family Juglandaceae; genus Carya; species Carya illinoinensis. The sequence continues at coordinate 37,185,628 of NC_056752.1, forward strand.
AGGTCAGAAGAAAGTTTAATGTGGGCATCAGAATCATTTTCCATGGGGCTCTGTTATCTATTCCTTTTTCGAGCTCAGATTATAAAAGAATTAATTGAGGAGAAAGTATCAGCAACAACTGGTTTTATAATGGGACAGCTCATGATGTTCATATTGATCTATTATGTGTCTCCGCCTCTAGCATTGGGTAGACCTCCTACAAAAACTGGACTAACTCTACCTCTTATTTCATTTCTTCTGGAAGGATTGTTTTATTGTATTGAAAAGTTGAGATCATGTAAGCGAATATACAGCTGCTTTTGCAAACTTTGGACATTTCAATGCCTGGGTAAGCTTTAATAAGGTTTCAGAACATATTTTGGTGCCCCATGCAGCATGCGGAAGGGATGAAGATGCATTTAGCAATTACCATCCCTGGTGAGCTTGTTTTCCACAGACAATTTCCTGCTTGATGATCCTTCATATGGACAAGGTTTTCTCATTTTCATTACACGATGATGAGGAGGCATAGGGAAGTGCTTGTGGAAGCGGGATTATTGTTGTCGAAGTTAGTATGTTCCCAATTACATACGCGAGAACACTGATTCATTGAAAATATTCAGTGCTGAGATTTTTTAATATTTGTCATGTTGACCTTGCCTATGCTTTTACTTCTGTTTGGCATTTATGTTTCTTCCCGCGGGGATGGAGTGTAGTTCAGCATCTCTAGTAATTGTATTCCCAGAAAGCGGTCCTTGTTGCTCAAAAAAGGTGATTATTCTGCTTTTGTAAGAGTGGACTGATTCAGTAACATGCAACAAAAAATTCCGATGCAGTGGAGAAAATGTAGACCGCTTGATATCTATCTATTTTGACATGATTTTGCACTCTTGGATATCGTTTTGTAATGGCAAAGAAACACTGTCATCTGCTGAAAAACACCACGGTAAGATACAAGACAGAAAAACTGGAGAAGAGGATATGAGCCGTGTGAAACTTTAAAAAAGAATACTGAAAGTTCTTTTTTGTTGCTATGGAAATGGTACGGTAGATGCCAGTACATGCCGATGAACTTGGCGCTCCCTTGTTTCCTTCTTTTCTCGCCTCACCCTGGACGGAGGAAGTGGTATCCAACATTGTGGGATATAGATTTGTTGAAGATATTTAAAGTGCGAGCTAAATGAATCAATTAGTGTATGGCTGGTTGCTTCCGGAAGGGATCGTGGCAGTACTTCTGAAGTGAATTACAAACATTTTCTACTTCCATTAAAATGGATACATTAGATAATTGATACGAGAGGATGATGAAGATTATTTAAAATGTAGGAGAACAACTTGGGAAGCCATTGAACAGTTTGGAAAAAGCCAGGCCCCGTTTAAGGAAAAACTTTGGAATAACGCGTGCTGCAAAGTTTTCTGCAGTGTTTGCGATGAAAACAAAATAATTCTAAGCGGAAATGATTTTTTTTTTTTTTTTTTTTGAGTTTTGCTATGTATAAGCAAAATTGCATACTAATTTACGTATTAATATTGATTCTTTTATATTTAAAATTTAAATTAGTACTGTTTTCAATAAATTATATTTTTTGACCAATCACATTAGATTGGTGCAGATATTAGTACATAATTATGTTTGTAACTAGATCGTGGTGCGAGTGTCCTCTCTCTGAGATCAGGGTAGAGGTTTTTTCCTTGTCTTTCTATACGAGTTTCAACCCAATGGCAGATAAATTGGATGAACTCTATGCAAGCTTGTCATTAACAGAGAAGGAAAATGAAGTAGTTTCAGTGGAGACCAGTCAATTGGACGAAGTGTTGGAACGGGGAGAAAACTGTTTGATTATGAAGCTTTTGATCCAAAAGTATTATAATCACGAGGCTTTCAAACAGACGATGCGCAAAGTTTGGCGGCTGGTGAAGAGTGTGAAATTTCGTGATCTAAATGGTGAGTTTACACTAGTGGAGTTTGAAGATGGTCGTGACAGAGCCAAGGTCCTGCGTGAGGGTCCCTGGACGTTTGACAAACACTTGGTAATGCTGAAGGAATTTGATGGTTTGGTGCAGATCAGTAAACTTCAAATGGTGACGGCTCCTTTTTGGGTTCGTATACATGATCTACCACTGATAGCACGTAATGCATATATTGGGAAACTTGTAGGAAGTGCTTTGGGGGAAGTGTTGGAGGTTGATCTGGATAAGGGAGAAATGGAGTGGGGGGAGTATATGAGAGTCAGAGTGCTTATTGATATTTCAAAACCTCTTTTACGAAGGAAACAGATGAATGTGGGGGTGGGTGTCTCCTGTTGGGTGTCTTTTTCCTATGAAAGACTACCAGATTTATGCTTCTTTTGTGGGATGTTGGGTCATACGTTGAAAGAATGTGAAGTTGTTGATGCTGCGAACGTTGATCAGACGAAACTTCCTTATGGTCCATGGTTGAAAGCGGGGTCTTTGAGCAATCGAAGGGGAGGGCGGAGAGAGGTCCCTGTTTCAGGCTTGCAAAAATCTGCAGCACCGGTGACGACGGCCGGAACGACGGCGACTGAATCGACGAGTAATAAAGCTGATCCTTCTACTGCTCCGTATGTTACGGCACCGGTTATGTAAAATATTAGTGAAACTGTGGAGGTGTCGGTTACACCAAATCAGGAAACGGTTGTGGAAGAGATATATACGGAAGTGGTTCCTTCGGTTCAAGTTGATCTTTCAACCGTTATGCCATTAAGGTCAATGGTCAAATCTCAGAAGATAGTGGAAGCAGTCATAACGGAAACCACACACGATTGTAATGGGGACGATGGGCTTACTGATGTGCCCGTTCTAGAGGCCTCACTTTTGGGCTCTGAATTGGGTTTTGGCCCAAACGGTTGCAAGCCTTGTTTAATGAAAACTCAGCCAAGTCATGACCTAGCTTTGTTCCAACATAATCGACATACCCGAAAGAATTATCTGGGGAGGAGGGTTACGAAATCAAACTTTGGGAAGGAGAAGAAAGAAGAGGAAGGCAGCTCTGTCTGAGTGCAGAAGGAGGCAAATACAAAGTGTCTTGGAAAGAAGCGGAAAGGAAGCTTGCTTTTGGACGATGGGGCAAAAAGAGGTAAGTCTATGTGTGAAGTTGGCTTTACGGAGTCATTTTCTGAGTTATCGACAGCCCCGCCGGTCACAATGAAGCTTTTAAGTTGGAATCTCCGTGGGCTAGGGAATCCACGGAGCATTCATACTCTTCGTGATTTAATCATGAAAGAAGGTCCCGATGTTGTTTTTTTGCAAGAAACAAAAATGAAGTCTAGACAGATGGAGATGTGTAAATTTAAATTGGGTTTTCGAAATTGTTTTGGTGTTGATTGTGTGGGTAGAAGTGGTGGTCTGTTTCTGTTATGGAAGGATGATTTGAATCTATCTATTGTTAATTACACTAAAAACCATATTCATGCGGTGGTTACCGATTGTAATGGGGGAAAGTGTTTGTTAACTGGGGTATATGGTCATCCTGATAAAAATTTCAGAGTGGAAGTTTGGAGGATGTTAAAAGCACTAGGTCGTGGGGTCACTCTACCTTGGCTAGTGTTTGGAGATTTTAATGAAATTATGGATCATTCTGAGAAATGTGGAGGGAGTTTCCGAAGTAATAATCAGATATGTGAGTTTCGGGAGGTGCTGGAAGCATGTGATCTTAGAGATTTGGGATTTGTTGGGAATTGTTTTACTTGGAGTAATAGAAGGGAAGGGGCTAGTCTGATAAGGGAGAGGTTGGATAGGTTTCTTGCTAATTCTTTTTGGTGTGATATTTATCCAAACCTTAGAGTTCAACACGGTGTGGCGGCTTATTCTGACCATATTCCTTTGTGGTTAGATACTGATGGGCATTTAATTAGGAGAAAGGGTAAAAAGTTGTTTAGGTTTGAAGCTATGTGGGTGGGGGAGAAGAAGTGTTCTTCTATAATTGAGAATGTATGGAGGAGAGTAAAGGCTTCATCTCCTTTAAGAAGTATTATGGGATGTATTTCTGATTGTGCTGAGGAGTTGGGCCAGTGGAATAAAATGTCTTTTGGTCATGTTCAACATGAATTAAAAATTGCTAAGTTGAAGCTCAACAGTTTAGAAGAAAGAGATGCTGGTGATTGTCTGAATGAGTTTAACCAAGCTCGGGACAATGTTCAGAAATGGCTTGAAAGGGATGAATTAATGTGGAAACAGCGGTCTCGAGTAATGTGGCTTCGGGAAGGGGATTGTAATTCTAAGTATTTCCATTCAAAGGCTTCTGCTCGAAGGAGGAAAAATACTATCGTTCAGTTGCAAGATAATGATGGATGTTGGAAAAATGGAGATCAGATGGATGAGTTAGTCACTGCTTATTTCCAGAAACTGTTCTCAGCTGTTGACCAAGTGGAAATGGAGGAGGTTTTAGCGGGTATTGACAGAAAAGTAACTTCTGAGATGGACGTAGAGCTTTTAAAACCTTATGTGGCCAAAGAAGTGGAAGATGCCCTTAAACAAATGCATCCTTCAAAAGCTCCCGGACCTGATGGTATGTCTCCTATTTTCTTCCAGAAATACTGGCATGTGATTGGTAAATCTGTTACTGATGCTTTACTACTAGCTTTAAATTCTGGAGAATTTCCTAGTGATCTGAATCATACTTTTATTACCCTTATTCCAAAGAAAGCATCTCCCTCAAAAGTGGCAGACTTTAGACCTATTAGCCTTTGTAATGTGCTTTATAAGATTTTATCAAAAGTCATTGCAAATAGGCTTAAGAAAGTTTTGCCAGAGGTAATCTCGGATACTCAATGTGCGTTTGTTCCGGGTAGACAGATTACTGATAATGTGCTTGTTGCTTATGAGATTTTGCATTTTTTGAGAATGAAAAGACAAGGGAATAAAGGGTTTATGTCTCTTAAACTAGACATGAGTAAGGCATAAGATAGGGTGGAATGGGTGTTTTTGGAAAAAACTATGGAGTCTCTTGGTTTTGATAGCAGCTTTATTCATTTGATAATGCAGTGTGTTAGAACTGTTTCCTTTTCAGTTTTGGTTAATGGCAGTCCAAAAGGCCCTATAATTCCTAGTAGGGGAATTAGACAAGGAGATCCTTTGTCTCCTTATCTGTTCCTTCTATGTATTGAAGGTCTCATCTCTTTGTTGAAAAATTCTGTGCCTAGGGGAGGTGTTAAAGGTGTCCAGATTTGTAGAAGAGCCCCTAGAGTGAATCACTTGTTATTTGCGGATGATAGTCTTATCTTTTGTCAAGCTGATGTAGTCACCAATATAAAGATCCAAAATTTACTAAGTAAATATGAAAGAGCTTCGGGGCAATGTATTAATAAAGAAAAGACTTCCATGGTTTTTAGTAGGAATGTGAGTGAAGTGCTGAAGGCTGATATTATGCAACTATGGGGAGGTAGTCATACGCAGCAATATGAAAAGTATTTGGGACTACCACCTATGGTTGGGAGGTCAAAGAAACAAGCTTTTTCTGGTATTAAAAACAGAGTTTGGCAGAAACTGCAGTTATGGAAAGGTAACTTATTATCACAGGGGGGTAGAGAGGTCCTTATTAAGGCAGTAGCAATGTCTATCCCTACGTATGCTATGAGCTGTTTCTTGTTTCCAAAGTCTTTATGTAAGGAGATAGAGATGATGATGGCTAAGTTTTGGTGGGGAAATCAGGTGCAGGGGAATAAAATTCATGGGAGAAGCTTAGTAATTCAAAATTTAGAGGAGGGATGGGTTTTAAAGATTTACATCTCTTTAACCTAGCTCTTTTAGCTAAACAAGGTTGGCGGCTCCTAAGAAATGAAGGTTCTTTAGTACATCGTCTGTTTAAAGCCAAATATTTTCCTAATACATGTTTATTTGAAGCCAAGGCATGGTTTAATTCATCTTATGTATGGAAAGGAATTTGGGCAGCTATCAAAGATCTGAAAAAAGGCTGTAGGTGGAGAATAGGGAATGGCAAAAGTGTTCAAGTTTTTAAGGATCCTTGGATTCCAGGTTTTTCTTTGCCTTACAATCAGACAGAGTTTGAGGAAGATTTAACAGTCAATTCTTTGATAGATGAGCATATGGGTTGGTGGAATGTTCAGTTTTTAAGAGCTCTATTCAATCCAAATGCGGTTCAAAAAATTCTGAAACTGAATGTTTCTCTCACTTCAGAAGATTCTTTGTTTTGGGCTCATGAGAGAAATGGAATATACTCAGTAAAAAGTGCCTACAGAGTGCTACAGCAGAGTCTATCTCAAGGTACTGGGCAAAATTCTAGGGAAAGAACAGAATCAGCCTTTTGGAAATGTTTGTGGCATCTGAAAATTCCAAAAAAAATGAAGATTTTTGCATGGCGAGCATGTCACGAAAAACTACCAATTTTCATGAATTTAAAGATAAAACATGTCCTAGAGAATGATATTTGCATCTTTTGTGATAATTGTAGAGAGGATGTTGCTCATGCTTTATTTTATTGTTCTGATGTGAGGCATGTATGGGTGGCTTTTTGCTCTAACTTGGGTGATGTTCATTCAGATCTTTCTTTTTGGGAATTGGCAAATTTGGCTCGGGATAGAGGTTCACAGGATTTGTTGGCCAGATTCATAGTAATTGCTTGGGGGATATGGTATAGAAGGAACAAATTTATTTATGAGGATATTTCTCTGAATATTACCACTGCTGTTAATAATGCTCTTTCCTTACAGCAAGAGTATAAGAAGGTGCAGGTTTTTGATGTGTTTGATAAGAAAATCAATAGAGTTGTGTGTTGGAATCCCCCTCCACAAGGTTTTTTAAAACTAAATGTTGATGGTGCTACTTTCTTTGATAATTCTTCTACCGGGGTTGGGGTAATATTGAGAGATCATAATGGAGATGTTGTAATAGCTGTTAGTAAAGTGGAAAGGGAGGTGTCTTCAGCAGAATTCATTGAGGCTATTGCTTTGTTGAGAGGTTTACAGCTGTGTATTCAGTGGGGTGTTCCAAAAATCTTGCTAGAATCTGATTGTTTGATGCTTGTCAACACTTTGAATGAAAATTTTGAGGTTCTAACAGAATTTGATTTTATCCTACAAGATATTCGCAGGCTTATGCAACGATTTCAGGAAGCCAGAATTGAGCATGTTAATCGTTTGGGTAATGGTGCTGCCCTTTGTTTGGCTAGATATGCTAGAGAGGTTGATGATATTGTAATGTGGTGGGATTCATGTCCTTCTTTTGTAAGCCAAGCTATTTGGCTTGATAAAACTTCTATGTGTAAGGACTCCTTTTGATATGAATGAAAGTATGTATGTTATCAAAAAAACTAGATTATTTTTTTAAGTGATTCTGTATATTACTATATTTTACTTAAGTGAAACGAAATAGAGTTCAAAATCTGGCGATTTAAAGATTACAAAAAAAAAAAGACGAATAATTATATATAAATATATGTGTGTGTACACTCGCGCATGCACAACCATGTCAAAGATTGAGAATGAAAGCAAGCAGCCGAGTGATGAGAATCCCATGCAAATGAAATGAAATTAGCTTGAAATCGGATGATCTATATATCTTGATTGGGATAGAAATATTTATATATAGTGTATATATTCTAAAATTTCTATTGGAATTCTTTTAGAGTAATAGATAGATCATGCATGGAATTATTAGGTCATATATAAGTTATATATATATATATATGATGTCTATTATTATAGGGATTTACTATGCATGAGCCACTATTCATGTTGCACACCACACACTTATAACTTTTTATAGAATGTAGGGATATTTTTCATAGAGTATATAGATTTTTTTATAAGGTATGTGATGTACAGTGGTAAATAGTGGCTGCTCCTAATATTTTCTCATTATTATATGGGTGTCTCTTAATTAAATCGTATTAGATATTCCTTAAATCTGGATAATGATCAACATATATTATTATTTTCCTCTACATGTCATGTCTCCTTTAATAATATTGCAATGACTCAAAATCATAATGACTCAGAATCATATATAGGTAAGATAGACTCAACTGTGGGCCATCGAATGTTGAGCTGCATGGATGCATACTTCGAGTATAACCGAATTCGAATGAGCTTGGGCGATAAGAAAAATACTGCTGTCATAATGGATTGATTGTTATACTGCTACCAGGTAATGTCATTCGGATGAAAGAATGCAGGGGCGACATACCAAATTTAAAGACTAGATCGGGTGGGGCATGAAAGTGATGTGGATGACTTGCTCATCAAATGCAAAGCACTAGAGCGGCATACAACAGATTTGAGGGAAGCCTTCAAGGTCCTAAGAAGATACAAAATGAAGCTCAGACCCACGAAGTGTGCCTTTGCTATAGAATCGGCAAAATTCCTTGGCTTCATGGTTTAAGAGAGGGAGATCAAGGTTAACCTAGAAAAAATCTAAGCCATCATCGGAATAAAATCCCTAAAGTACCTACACGAGGTTTAGAAACTAATTGGAAGGATAGCGGCACTCAATAGATTCATGTCCAAGTCGACAGATAGATGCCTACATTTCTTTCGAGTGTTGTGGAAAGTCCATGACTAGAACGATGCATGCAAATAGGTATTCATCTAGCTTAAATAATACCTATCAAATCCACCATGCTGATCCATACGATACAAGAAGAAACCTTGTACGTGTAGGTTACATCAGAAGCTATATCAGCTATAATTGTGTGACAAAAGGACAAGGTACAAAAGCCAATCTACTACATCAGCCGACTTATGAGGGGAGTTGAAATAGGTACCGCCATTTGAACCGATGGCATTTGACCTAGTAGTAGTCTCATGTTGGCTAAAGCCTTACTTCCAAGCCCACCTAATAAAGGTCCTAAAAAAAGCACCCCTAAAGAGAGTACTGCCAAGGACAGATGCCATCCTCACTTAGGTCCCCAGCCAAGGGATTGTCTCAGGATAACCCCCAGGGTCAAATGGAAGAATCGGAGTTTCACCACCAGAAATGGTGAAGGGAATAGAGCAAGGAGTATGAATACTATCGTCGGCACCATCTCTTAGATTGTCAACAATCGGGCGAGAAGGTATCCTAGAAGTCTTCTTGCATGCCTCATCGCAATCGCCCAAAGTTGCAAGAACTCCTCAACATCCTTAAAAGGCACACCCAGAATGAGTTCATGAGAACCTTTCGGAACTGGTTCAAGTAAGGTCGAATAGAAATCCATTTCAATTTCCCCTCATCGCCTAGAAGTCTCAACCAATCCCCAACCACTGGCGGGGTAGAATGCAAAACCAAGGAAAGCGATGAGGGCAAAACAAAGACTAGGCGAAGGACATTCAAAACCTAACACCATCACCAAATCAACTTTTGCCTATTCTAGCATGTTGTCAAGGCTGTCCACACTAGGTGATTCACACTAGGTCGATCCACCAGACCCCAATGATGACTGAACCCATTGAAAATGGCTACAGCCACCAAATGGGAGGCCTGCTCTCCCAGAGTGCCAAAAGGCTTCTTTAGGCCACAAGAAACAAGTGGCTCCCTCAGGAAGTGGCAGCTGCTAACATGCAACCAGTTCGGCATTACAAAAACTAATAAATGTTAACTTAAGTCAAAAGAGCGTCAGTTCAAACTTCTTCTTAGTGTCACTTGATCTAGGAATATATCTTTTTTATGCGAGCCTACTCCTGATTTGAAAGAATAAGGGAAAACTCCTTATCTTGGAGAACAACTATCCACACGAATTGAAACAGGAAACTCTTGGTGGGAAGCTTTGAAACAGGAAACTCTTGTGTTCTATCCATGGGGATTTTTTATCAAGGATCTGGAGAAGAATCTAGTCATGTTTAAAGGCTTGGTTGAAGGAGGCTTGTGCCCTTTACGTGTCCAACCATATTCCTCCCATGTTGCTTTTCAAGCTACCAAAGTCCCGACCAGAACTTGGTATGCATGTTTAGGTTATCCGAAATTTTAGGACTCTTCAATTTTTATTTCTATGTTTGCCTAATTTGAATAAAACTGCTTCTTTTTGTGAAAGTTGCACTCTTAGTAAATCTGCAAAATTACATTTTCCCTCTTGTTTATGAATATTTTTGTTCCTTTCGGAAATTTCCAATGGTCCACAAATCAGATATTATCCATATACTTCCATGCTTCTTAAAAATGTTGGACACCCAATTTCAAACTCAAGTCAAAATCATTTAAAGTGATGGAGGTGGTGAGTTTGTAAATCATTCCTTAGAAGAATATTTTGCTTCAAAATGACTCATTCACCAATTATCTTGACCCAAAACTCCAAAACAAAATGGCTCCGCTGAACGACAACATCGTCATATTGTTGAAACAAGTCTTTCTCTAATGTCTTATTCATCTTTACCTCATAAATTTCGGATTGTTGCCTTTGCTACCTCAGTTTTTCTTATAAATACGTTACCCACTTCAATTCTTCATGGCAGGTCTTTACATGAAATTGTCTAAGTCTCCACCTTCCTACACTAACTTACGTGTAGTTGGTTGTGCATGCTATCTATATCTCACCCCTTTTGGTCCTTCAAAATTGATTTTAAATTCATTCGATGTGTTTTTCTTGGATACACCTAACAACAAAAGGGGTATCATTGCATGAACCTCCACTCAGGACATATGTATATTTCTAGACATGTTCTTTTCGATGAAATTACATTTCCTTTCTCCACTCACAAAGACATGTCTCAAAAATCATTGAAATTATTTTGAGTCAAAACCTTACCCAGTGGTCTTCACCAAGATTTTTATGACCCTATTGTTACAACTCATCCTTCTTCCCAACAAGTTTCAAAAATACAAAGCCCCGTAAATCAGTCTTCCTCAATGTCAACCGAGCCACTACCTAGGTTTGATAAAACATGGACCCTGGTTCCTAAAACAATGGACAAGAACTTGGTGAGTAGTAAATGAGTCCTCAAAATTAAAACACGGGCCGATGGGACTATTGAAAGGTACAAAGCTCATTTTGTTGAACACGGCTTCAGTCAAATTCATGGTTTGGACTATGATGAAACATTCAGCCCTATTGTCAAACCTGGCACCATTAGACTTGTTCTCGCAATAGCACTCTCTCTAGACTGGCCAATAAAACAGTTGGATGTGAGTAATGTCTTCTTACATGATGATATACAAGAAAAAGTATTACTCAAACAACCACCTAGCTTTGAGGATCCCTTGCATCCAGATTATGTTTATCGTCTTCATAAAGCTCTCTACGGCCTAAAGCAAGCTTCTCAAGCATGGTATATGAAGTTCAGTTCTTATATTCAACGGATGGGTTTACAAAGGTGCCCTTATGACATGTCCTTGTTTTTTCGTCAATAAGGTCCTAATGTTATTCTTCTTTTGATTTATATGGACGACATAATTATAACTGGTTCTTTTGTTTTCTTTATTAACACATTTTTGTCTCATACATCCAAAGTTTTTCACATGAAGGATCTAGGAGTTTTGCATTATTTTCTTAGTATTCAAGTTACAAGGGACATCAATACTCTTACTCTCAGCCAGACGAGCTATGTATTATCCCTTCTACAGAAGTTCAACCTTGATGGAGTCAAACCTGTCTCTACTCCACTTGCACCTGGCATTCAACCATCTACTTCCAATGGCATCGCTCTTCCAGATGCCACCATGTATCAACAAATGGTGGGGTCTCTCCAGTACCTCACACTGACCTGACTAGATATATCCTATGTTGTGCAATTTTTTTGCGAGTGCATGCAATCACCTTGTGAATCACATCTTGTTGTAGTAAAAAGAATTTTTCAATATCTTAAAGGGATACTCAAACTAGGTATCATTTTGCACAAAGTACAATCTCAACTCTTCATGGTTATTGTGATGCGAATTGGGCAGGTTCACGGGATGACCGCCGATCAAATACAGGTTTTGCAATTTTTATGGGTACTAATATCTTATCTTTGAGAGCAAAGAAGCAAGTTACGGTGTTTCAGTCCACAGCAGAAGCAGAGTACAGAGCTCTAGCCTCAACTACTGCAGAATTTATGTGGTATATGCATCTCAAGAACATCGGCTATCTACTGCCCTCTCCTACACAACATTCTGATAACAAAAGTGCATCGAACATTGCTAAGAATCCTATGTTCCATCATCCAACCAAATACATTGAGATAGATATGCATTTTGTATGAAAATAAGTCACAAGGGAGTCATACATTTATAAATTAGCTTATGTTCCTACACAAGAACAAGTCAAATACATTTTTACAAAGTCTTTGTGGAGCCCCACCTTCATGCCTAATAGAAGCAAGCTTTGCGTCGGGCCAATTCCGACTTGAGCTTAAGGGAGAATGAAGAAAGAGATTTAATCTCCACAATTTCCTCCTCGTATCTCTCCATTCATGACTGCTATAATTTCTCTCCATGATTCTAGCTCGTGTAAATTATTTATTTGTTACTTTTATAGCACCAATTGTATGTTTCCTTTTTAATTTTCTATACAACTACAAAGCTTTCTTTTCATCTTTGTAAAATGTTATATATGAAAAGCCACGACCATGCATCAAATAGGTTATTCTTCTTACAGTCAAGTCCCTAGAAGTGTAAAAAACTCCCTAATAATCAAGTCCTTGGCAATGTAAAATAACTCCCTGATAGTCAAGTCAGGGTAATCCTCTTCGTCAATTCCCAAGGCCAAGCGTCATACAACACAACACGACAAAAGAATCCTCCAAGTGTCAGGATGAAACTGCAAAGGAGCCTGGGACAAATAATCCAAAATATCCTAAATGAGGCAGCAAAAAGGAAGCTGCAGTTCGTTCAAGAACATGTTGGGATACAATGCTACCTTCTTAGTGTATCTCTATGAGTTAATAACCCCACGGTGAGCTCTGAGTATTGCCAAGTCTACAGAATCAAGAACTCCGTACGAATTCCACATCATGTCTAGATCTGTCTAAGTAGTTATTGCAGACGAATGGTACCCCTCAAAATATGGAGGGCTACTCTAGCTCAAAGTCCCAGGTTTCCTAGAAGATCCCTCGAGACATGTTGAACACGAATCCTGAAAATAAAAACAGGAAGTGTTCCATCGATAACAATAGAGAAAGTAAAAGAAGAAAGATTAGGATTTTTTAGAAAAGGAGGCAAAAGTAATAAACGACATCCTGAAAAAGACTTGTATGAATCGAGGATTGGAATTTAAATAGGGAAGCAGTGATGATTGGACGACTCCTAGTAGGAAAGTGACAAGTATTGTAGAAGGGGAGATGTCATGGGAAAATCCTATGATCCTCAATGCATGAAGAGATGGGAGATGCAGAGATGGGAGATGCAGAGTCGGGACATGTTACCCAAGATATTGGAATGGGTATTGTCGAAAAAACTAATAGGGGAAAAGACAAGACAAACATGGGCAATCGAAAAGGTGAAGTGCAAAAAAGGAAATTCTGACTATATTTGTACAATAAGAACTTGCAGAGTAATTGGAGGGACAGATAATCAGATTGGGCCTAATCCACCTTATAAAGGCCCATGAACGTAAGACCACAAGTCCAGCAAAGGAAAAATAAGGATCTGCCCCGCATAACCAAGTGAAGATATCACCAATGAATCTGAATAATATTAACCATGGACTAATGATATAACCCCCAAGGAAATTTTGGACCATCCTAAAAATGATAGGCATCTGAGATTAACACTCATGGTTATGTTTCATTCTACAGTTATTGCGTATCCAAGGCTAGATATTTAGCACATCCAAAATCATTGAAGGAGATCATTCAATTATACGATTCTTATTGGACAAGTACGTGCTTATATTAACTAGCATTGACCAGTAATAACAAAAAAGATGTTATTAACTAGGTTTGGAATTCTAGTGATTCTTTCAGAACCTTGGGTTTTCTTCTTCATTTAATTAATGGCAGGACATGTCCACAATTTTTAGATAAAGAGTTATGAGTTAAATCTACTTGAATGCATGGTATTCCTTCAAAAGTACTGAAAGCTAATCTGGAAACACACTAATAGAAAACGCAGCTTCTATACCAATCCCAAAGGACCTTAGAAGAAGAGAGACAGGCTTCTCCAATGATTCTCTTGGATTAGAATGGGTGGGATTAAGGGTTCAAATAGTAGATTTCAAAATCTTGTACAGAGATGATTGAGCAAGCAGCAGCCCACCCTAATATTACATAATTAGTCAAGGCTTTGCACATTGTGTGATTTGGGGTCATCGAATCATATTTGTCAAAGATAGCCTACTTTGAAGGAACCATGGGATGGTAACTAAGATCAAAAGAGAAAAATAACCAGGTTGCCTGTGTGAACGAAAAAAATTTGCACAGCCAACTTAAACAGTTTCGCCTAATCAATAGCTATTCAGTAAGTAGTTCGATTGGCATACCGTTTCACCTTTGTTGTATAATGATAGGAAGAGATGCTTGCAAGCCATCGAAGAATCAAAATTTCTCCCATAAATCTATATGACGAAAAAAGCGGCATCACTGACTTTAGAGAAATTAAAGAAGGACCGTCGATAAGTAGCTTCAGTATCGGCAACATTCTCGATCTGGACAGCATATTCAAGGTAACTTTTACAACTCTAGTGATTTCATATTTTTGTGTCATAAACACTTTCTTAGGTATAGAATGTGTTTCCAATACACTGAACCTCTACACTTCTTTTGATTCAAGTTGATTGAGTTTGTCGGTAGTGGTACGAGCCACGTCCTCAAGCGTACCATCAAACTCTACGCCGATTAGGTCAATCGGTGATGCAAAAGAATATTTTAAAAAAAAAATCCTAAAAGGTCATTCAACATCAATGTCCCATCTTTCTATAAATAATAAATCAAAAAAGGAAAAAACTTCATTGGCCCATCACTTCCTAGAAGAAGATGAAAAAAAAAAATAGCTGGACCATCACCCATCAGAAACCGGATAAAATAAGTTTACAGAGTGAAGATCGACAGAGTGTGTCCCTGTCACTTAAGAGAGTGAACTTTTAAACAAGAAAGGCAGTGAAAAAAAGGGGGAGGCAGTGGATGAGGGGGAGAGCAGGTTGAGAGAGAGATTTGAGCATGATGCAACTGAGGAGGGCAAGGGCATTGGGGTAAAGAAGGGGACCTTACAACAAAATTCAGAGGAGTTTACTAGGGTAGATGTGAGCAGTGACTTGTCTGATATGGTTAAAAGAGGTAAGGGGAGGGGGGTTTGGAAGAGAAGAGCAAGGGAGGTAGGGAAGAAGGGTGAGGGTCCCACTGAATCTTCATCACCTTCAAAAAGATTGTTGAGATCTGAGGTTGATAAAGAGGAGGTTGAGAGAGTAGATAAAAAATCTAAATGGATGGAAGGATGTGAAGTTGAACCAAAGGAAGGCAGTACAACTGAATTGGTGGTGGCTATGATGCAGCCCCACCTGTCCTCATGAAAACCTTGAGTTGGAACTGCCGAGGGCTTGGGAACCCTCGGACAGTTCAAGATCTCTGCTATTTGGTGGAGGAAAAGAAGCCCAGTGTAGAGTTCTTGATGGAAACAAAACTGAGAAAAGCAAAAGCTGAAAATATAAGGAGGAGGTTAAAGTTCGAGGGTTGTATGGTAGTTGAATCAATAGGGTTGAAGGGGGTTTTGATGTTGATGTGGGACCATCTGGTAGATGTTGAGGTGGTGAACATTCTTCATGGCATATAAGTGTATGGATTAAAGAATCAGATTGTGCAAATAAATGGCTGTTAACGGGCTTTTATGGAAAGCTAGACTCTAGTTTGAGGGAAGAAACATGGAGCCTATTAAGCTCTTTAAAACCACAGGGTGACAAAGGATGGTGTGTGATAGGTGATTTTAATGAAATTTTAGCTCATGATGAGAAGTGTGGGGGAAAGCAAAGACCAGAAAAGATAGATGGTTAGATTCAGAGAGGTGTTGGAAAATGGAGGGTATGTATGACTTGGGTTGGAAAGGGGATAAATTCACCTGGAGTAATAAGCATGAGGATGAGACTTTTACAAAAGAAATGCTAGATAGGGCAGTTGCAAATTCAAAATGGAAAGAAAACCACGTAGAAGGATGGGTGGAGGTGTTGATGGCCAGAACCTCAGATCATAGGCCTATCTTGCTGAGCAGCTGAGCAAGAGTTTGAAAGTAGGATTGGGTGGTAGAAAAAAGTGGTTGTTCAGATATGAGGCCAGCTAGGCTTTAGATGGTAATTGTGAAGAAATTGTCCCCACATTCTTTATTCATTCCCAGCAACAGTAGATTATGGAACTGCACTCAGAAGGAGGCACGATGGAACTTCAACTCTGAAACTGTTATGGATCCATCGAAAGGATTGATAACAAACAATTGGCCATCAAAAAACCATGGCCTTCCACCTTCAACCCTGTATTTATCAGCATGAGTAGCAAAAATCAAAATAAAAGTGTTACGAGCAACCTCCTTCAACACTACAGGTTTACTGAGGCGCCAAATCTTAGCAAATGTAGATTCCACCACATTCTTTCCCACCTGTCTATCACTCCATATTTTTCCAATCAAGTTGCGTTCTCCTTTACGTTGCACCTCAAAACATACATTCTCATCAATGACAATAGCATCCTCTTCCTCTCGTTCAAGTGGAGATTACCCCACATGGAATGTAGACTATCCATTGAGTAAATTGTATCACACCAACCTCCAAAGAATGAAGACAGAGATAAAATGAAAGAACAAACAAGAAACTCACCACCACCTCAATTCACTCATAGCAAAGCTTGAGAGAAAACGAGAGGAGACTTATAGCTATCTTAAATTTAATTATAATAAAGTTGTAAAAAAAGACATTAACACTAAACATGAATATTACTATAGTTTACTCTATCTTATGAATACGTTATTATTAGAGTTTAGTGATTATTGATTAATCATATATAAAGTAATAAGGTTAATAACTGGTGATAAGTTATTAATAGTACTTTATAGAATGATAGAATCATAAGTACAATGTAAATTCATAGAATATATAATGATAGAATCTAAGAATCCCAAGTGATAAGAATTTAATAATTAATAATTATATTATGATAGATTAATAAAAATTTTGTAAAGTCTTTAATAGTAGTTCATAGAATGATATAATCATAAGTGATAAGTTAATAAATTATGACTATAGCCTATAGCCTATAGCCTATAGCCTTATTAGCCTATAAGCATAACTTTTTATATGGCAACTCAATACTTGATAAGAATAAGATAAATATCAATATGATATATTAATATTATAAATTAAATTTATAGACTTATGGTATATGTAGAAGAAAGTCTATAACCATAAGTCACTATAATTCTATATACATAATTAATAATACATATATAATGTTTGGCTATTATATATATAATATACAAGTTGAGTGTCACACAAGTTTGTTCAAGAATATTATTTGAGCCGATGAAGGTTTATACGAGTTTGTATCTTTTAATAATCGAATATATTTTTATGTTTACGATCAATTTATATAATATACTATTCGAGTCGATTTTAAATTTAATTGAATCGAGTTCAAACTATATATCGACTAACCTGTTTATTTTACAGCTCTAAATATGGAGGCTGGAAGTCGATCGAGATTTATTCGTTGGAAATTAATAAGTGTCAATTTGTCGTACCGGCTGGCCGGCAAAGTCATCCACTTTGAGGGGCCTTAATCCATCGAAGTTTCCAATTAAATGAAGAAGAGATTCACATGTATTTGTCGAATCCACACCGACTGGCCTGTCCCCTACCAGAGATAGAGATCCATGACTACAATACCAGAATTTGCAGCACAATTTTCCAAGCCAGCCGCATGCCATGATCGATGCTTCATCATGATCAGTGCAATATTATTGCGTCTTTCTATTTTCTACAATCCCACCCATATATAGGTATCACGATCAACCCATTGATTTTTATTGAACCACAGATTCCATTAATTATGACAATCATGTGAAATCCATTGAACTATCTCAAACAAAATTTGTCGTTATTATATATATTTTAATTTTTTTTAAAAATCTTTAATCATAAAAACATTTCTTAAAATTAAATTCGAAATTAACGTAATTTAACGTTGTACATTATATTATAAATTTATTTTTATTAAAAAATAAATCTAACATATCATATAAAATTATATTAATTTATAATTTTTTTTTAAAGCTCATGTAGCAATTATCTAATAGTTGGGGTTTTGCATACTAGAATGGTAAATGCTTAATTGGCTGGTATTAACAAAATTTCAACTATTTAATTTAAAATCAACAGCTGCATTGAATTGTAGAATAGTTTAAAATCCGGGTAAATATCATGATCCATCAAAGACTCCAACTTGCCACATGATGACAAGTCTTTGAACGTATCGTTTAAGATAAGTACTTCTCGAAGGCCATTTAGATTATCACATGGAAGAGATATTCTTCTTGTTGCATATCCTGCCTCATTGTTAATAGATATTCGATCTTGATCTTAATGAAGAGCATTGTTAATAGATAATGCATATGTAAAAGATATTTTTTATAAATATAAGACCAATTTAGATTTTAGCTATTTCATTCATATAAATCTTTATATTGTAATAGTTATTTTTTTATTATATAACAATAAAATAATTTAAGATAAATTTGACTTTAACTATTTATATCAAATATCTATATTCGATTATTCATTTATTTATTATATAGTAATAAATCATTAATAATTTAAAAAATATTTAATTTTTTTAATTATTAATTTATTTTATTTTATCATATGAATTTATTTCATATGATGCTACCAACGAGCTTTTCAACATTGTGATTTTACTTGTGTGGTCCAAAGCCGTGAAGTGGGCAGAAAAAAAAAAAAAAAAAAAAAAGCAAGGATTTTTTGGTCGAATGAATCGTGATGATAAAATTTGGTTTATTTGAGAAGGAAAGAACTGACGAAAGTTTATAGATGTAGATAGAAATAAGAGAGAGTGTTATAAAAAATAAAATAAAATAAACATTTGATATATATACAATATCTATCAAATTTGATTTTAATTTTAGATTTACTGTAGCTAAAAAAAGGTACTGCAGTAATTATTTAGTTAATCTAATATGATGGTTTTTTCTAGAGTTTTGTTACATGCAGACCAAGTTGCGTACTAATCTGCATATCAATACTGATTCTTTCATACTTAAAAGTTAAATTAACACTGTTTTCAATAAAATTTACTTTTTAATCAATTACAATAAATTAATACACATATTAGTACAAACTAAATTTTTCCTTTTTTATATCCTATTAACTATTTGAAGATTCTTTTAATATATAAATAATTCGTTGAGAATGTTATAAGGGAATACACACACCACTGTGTATCTTAAACCAAACTCTTTAATCATGTATTGGGTTTTCAAATCAATAATAATAAAGTAATGATTCTCTTTTCTTTAAAAAAAAATAAAATT
This sequence comes from Carya illinoinensis, assembly GCF_018687715.1. NCBI lineage: Eukaryota > Viridiplantae > Streptophyta > Magnoliopsida > Fagales > Juglandaceae > Carya > Carya illinoinensis. The sequence continues at coordinate 37,204,993 of NC_056752.1, forward strand.
TGTTAACAAAAAAAATTTATATAAAAATTATATTTATTTATTTTTATAAAGAAGTGGTCGGAAATTACTCATCCCAAATATAATTTCTCATAATAATATATTATTTCAGGCAATCAATAATAAATTGCTTTGAATGGCATGTCACATGATGTATGCATGCCTTATTAAAGTACAACACCAATCAATAAGATCTTACACCATGTCGCTGTCGTGGGTAACACATGGCCCTCAATGATTTGATCGATTTTGTAACGACAACTATATATGTTACAATCAATTACAACCAAGTCTATATATATATATATATATATATATAAAGTATAATATATTTTTATCTGAAATACAGGTAATTATGTGATTAAATTTATTTATATAAATATATTATCCAATAATAAAATTAGAATACCGAGTATTCATGCTCCTTCTAAACGTACCGTATGAAAACAAACGAGAATATTATCGGGATCTACATTATGGAGTACCATCCTTTTCAATAATCTCTACACCACACGCTTTTACTTTCTATTTGTTAACAGGTGGGTGCTCATCCGGTTGAGTAGAAGAACTGATCATCTATAGACAATAATAATAACGATGAGTGGGAAACATTTGCAGCCAAAAGAAGTAACAGGCCAGAAATGTGTCAAATTCAACGTTAATGGAGGATGTTTTTCATTACTATATTTTACTAAAGTGAAACGGAATAGAGTTCAAAGTCTGGCCTGGTGTACGTAATGGGAACGTGCGAGATTTAAAGATTAAAAAATCATTTACTATATATTTATCCATAAATAAACCTAACTATATATATATAGCTAGTAGCCTAGTAGTAGACCATATCTCTTTATTTTATTTCCAACCGATCGAGGATTCTCATGCGTATCTATTAATTAATTCATTCATTCATTAATTAATCCGCAATAACCTCGTGGGAAAAACTCCTCACATGCGCTACTTTTTTTTTTGATTTGATAATTAATATCTTAATTAATATCTTAATTGGGATAGAAATATTAATATATAGTGTATATAATATTCTAATAAAATCTCTATTTGGATTATTTTAGAGTAACAGATAGATCATGCATGGAATTATTAGGTCATATATGAGTTTTATATGTGTCGATGTGTTTATTGTCATCTGGGTGAGTCTGATCTTAATTAAATCGTATTAGATATTTCTTAAATCTGGATAATGATCAACCTATATTATTATTTAATTCTCCGACAATGACTCAGAATATTTATATATGGGGAGGATAGCTGCTCGATCCTTATCCTTCGATCTAAACGACAATCATGAATTATATTACGCATGCTGATGTATATAAATGGCCAACGCTGAAAATTAAATACCTTGAGTTTAACGCACATGCATGCACCAAATTAAAGAATGTCAGTAGGTAATTATTATTATATATGTGCGTGTCACTTATGAATCATGATCACATTTGAAACATGCATGTTAATGGAAGTCGGTATCTCATATTGAAGCATGGCTCTCCACGCGCTCAATCAATCAAACTCACAATAATCAATAATTGCCAAAATTTATGGTTTTAATCGACTTTGTACACACCCTTGTGCACGAAGAAGATGTGGCGAGTCTATGTGAAAATTGACACAATCCGTTTCAATTGGGTTTCTGAACCCTCCTCTCCATTCCCCGACCTCCCTTCTCATTCTCTTCCATCTCCCTCCTCCATCACTATAAGAAAGATTTGATTTTTAGAGATGAATTAAATTTCTACCTTAAAAATACTTATTTAGAATGAAAATTAAATTTCGTCTCATAATATGAAAGTGATTTTCTATGCATTCAAACAAAGAAATATCTATTTGAACTAGACTTTCTAGAATGAAATATAACGTTTTTAAAAATAATCGTTCGAACATTAAAAAAAACATTTAAACAGTATTTTAATTACCGTTCGAATCATTATATAACTATTAAAATAATAGTTGTGATGGGAAAGTATATACAATTGTGCAGGAAAAGGTAAAAACCATTTGAACGATAAATTTAATCATTTGAACTACAATTATGGTGTGAAGTTATAAATAAATTTAGCACGTATGTTGCTATACCATTCGAATAAACCCATACAAGAACCTGAGTCTTTTAATTCACATTCAAATGTTGACATAACTATTCAAATAATAGTCGTGGCGGAAACATATACACAAATATGCGCGAAGAAAGTTAAAACTATTTTGAACGCTATATTTAGGGGTGTAACCAGTTCGGTTTTGGACAAAACTTGAGACCAAATCGGTATACACCAGTTTTATATTTTTTAAAACTGATTATGCATTGGTTACCCTCCTAAACTGATACCTCTAGTTTTACCTGTTCTGATCCAATTCGGTTTGATTTTCCTGTTTTAATAGTATTAGAATATATATTAGTATTAGTTATAATGATTAGAATAAATATATATTAGTATTTGTTATAGTAATTTTAATGTAGTTGCATATGCTGCGTGCATGCAACTATATACTTTAATATATATATATATATATATATATATATTTATAGTGCATCATCATCTATCACGTCCATGGCGGGGAATTAATTGTGTTAGAATTTTGTAATTTTATCTTATGTGTAAGCGTCACAAATTGAACATATTAATTGTTATGTACTTACGTATCTGGTTATATATAAATATATAATATATGATATGATTATCCTTTCTTAAATTAGAAGTTGAGATCTTATTGATTATATTAATCCGTATGATTAAGGTGCATGCAGCTGCAGCCATGCCCTGCGCCTTAAGTTATTGAATAATTGAATTAATCAAAACCCGCGGGTTAATATTTTTTTTATTTAAAGATGTTTTATCTTTTGAATATTGTTCAATAATATCATTATCATCATTCATCATGTATAGTCCGCATGAATGATGTGACACATGAATTCTTATTTATAATTATTCTTTGATATGTATATATATATATATAGTATGATAAAATGATGAATTTGCTAATTTAATATATATATATATATAGAAAATGGATCTTTAGTATATATTCATAAAATCTGTTAACAATAATATATAATAAAAAAAGAAAATACTTTAGACATAAATAGATTACACAAAAATAAATATAGAAATTGATGTGACTTAATATGATACGTCAGATTATAATTTTACTTTTATTATAAAATAGATCTAACAGATCTCATGAAATTACGTGATTAATTTATAGATTTATTTTGTATAATCTCTCTATGTCTATGGTAAATCTAAAAAAAAAAATCGGATCATGAGAATATACATTATTAATATATAAATGGAAAAACAAGGATCACGACATGATGATCATAAAGTTATCCATAAATTAGGATGTGATACAACGTGGATCCCATGCATGCGTACTATGATTGGTGCACATGATTAATTGTCAAAGAAGCCGGTAAATAAAAAAGAGGATCATGCAGTACTATATTAATGAAAAAATCGCGTGATATATAAGAAGAAAGAACATGAGTACTGCACGTAGACGTAAAACGCGTCATGTAATGCAGTCGAGGGTGAGAAAGGTACTATATATATATGCGTACGTACAGCTTGTAGCTAGGGTATCAAGATAATTTCTCGGTTGATCGACGACGTTCAAGTACTACTAGTTCAGTTTCCGATTCATGTTAAGACTGCATATATGCATATGATGCCTCATATATATAATATAATTACACTACTTGTATAAGCTAGCTAGCTGAATTAATCCTCCGAACAGGTTACGAATGATGATCTTAATAATTACCACGAGGACAGGCATGCATATATGAGGCCAAAAAGTCATTAATCGGCCCCTAATCATGATCAGATTTTCTAAAGGAAGTCATTAACCGGCCTACGGACGGACAACTTTAATTTGGTGGGATCGATGTATGGGCACCTTTCAGTAGTCTCCTCCACACCTACCCTCATCGTACCTGCCTGCATGCCCTGATCCATCGTTTTCCAATATTAATACATTGCAAAGGTGCACATGTTGAGTTAGGTTGGTTGGTGCATCGTGTTATGGTCAGCATTGAATGATTAGATCTGATCTATATATCTCGATCTGATGGAGACAGTCACTACATCATGCCACACATGGGACGCGGCATGCATTAATCTTCAATCAAACTTAATTAATATTAAGGACCTGATATTTTCTAATTTTATCAATCTGAAAAGATAAAGACACAATCGCTACTACTAATACTAGTTATATATGGTTGATTTTTGTAACAATATTAAATATTATTCGTAATTTATGCAATTATATAATTTCAAGATCAAGTATATATTATAATTAATGAGTCTCATGACGTAATTTATAAGTAATGTTTAATTAAATAAAAAATAATAATAGGATATCTTAATCTAAATAGTTAGCAATATTAATTCTATATATGTGGCGAGAAGGAAAAGTACTGTCCCCACAGCGATCTACCACAATTAATGCAGAATTGAGGTCACAATTTTAATTTCCATATATATATTTTATATATAAGGACGCTGCTACGTCCACAGAAAAACGCCACCGAAAACAATTTTTGTTTTTTGTTTTTCATTTTTTATATGTATTTTTTTAATATATTTAAATATTTTTTAAAAATAAATAAAAATCACAACATTATTTAAAAACACTTCATTAATCACTAAGTAAAAAAATATATATTAAAAAAATTAAAAAGTATAATCAGTGGCCACATTCGGTGGCCACCTTCTGTGGATAAAGCATTATCCTATATATATATAGATATATATATATTTATAATAGCCTAATTTCAATATTTATTTATGGCCTACAACTCCACCAACAATGTATTTTATGGTTGAATGATGGTAGCCTTACCTTTGGTTGACAACTACTTCACAACTTAGTTATTAAAATAATTAATAAAAAAATTATATAAAAAATGTTTTATAATTTTTAAAAGAAAATGCTAGTCTTTTTATTATCACTGTTCAAAATTATCGTTCAACTATTTTACATTTTTACTTATTTTTATTTTTATTTTTACTTAGTGATTAAAAAAGTGACTATTAATAAATTTGTATATATTTTTAAAAATTTTTCCTTAATGATTAAATATGTTAAAAAAATTTAAAATAAAATAATAAAAAATTAATTTTACCAATTGTAAATTCATCAATTATAAAATAATCTTATTGTCTTAGTTGTAAACCGGTTGTTAATTGATTGGAAGGATATCATTGTCCTTTGTGGTTTATATATGTTGGTCATTTACACATGATCATGAATGGGTGTCACGCACGTACATAATTTACATATTGATTTCTATTAAATGTGGAAACTATTAATGATCAGTTCTGAGAGTAATTATATATGCGTATGAATTTATGGAGAAATCACAAAACATTAAAACCCCGCTAAAACCAATAATGCATCAAGTTCTCGATAATATTTGTTGCATACATATAAATATATATATATATATATATATATATATATATATATATATATTATTACTACAGATACAAAGAAATTATATAAAGTGAACTCACAAATTAATGTGATTTCATGAAATCTGTTAGATCTATTTTATAATAAAAGTAACTTTACAATCTAAGTACTATATTAAGCCATATCAGTTTATGGATTTATTTTTGTATAATCCCTTTGTAACTAAAGTATTTTCCATATATATATATATATATATATATATATATATATATAAGTTAATCTAGTCAATTGAAATAATTCAAATATATGACTTTTGATCTCAAAAATATTATTTATATTTTAACTTTTCTATCTGATTAAAAGTTTAATAGACTTTATATTATTTCTCTTAATTACTTACCGGACTATTTCAATTCTTCCCAAGGTGGAAGGTCATGAGTTTTAGTGCTCGAATATATAATATGAGTAATGTTATGCACCATACTATTATCTCATTTGCATCCCACTATATATGATGTAGTGTATTTATCACCATTTGATGATAAATAAGCGTGTAATAAATTATCATTTAATTGTAGTAAATCTGTCACATCTTACTTAATAGGATGTAAATAAGATGGTAATATAGTGTATAGAATTTTTCATATAATATATATATATATATATATATTTATTTGTATATATGAGGTGGTTCATGATCAGATGGGCGTTACAATTTGCAAAAGAGAGCCATAGGCAACTTGTAATTCTTGAAACTTAGTGATTTTGTTTCTTTTTTTTTACCTATTGATATATATATAAATATATATATATATATATATATATAATATAAATATATATAAGCTTAATAATAATAACATATTTTCTTTCGAGGCAATTAATAATAAGCTGTTTTAATTGGATTGCATGTCACATATATGCAAGCATATATATATATATATATATATTATTAAACAAACATTGAGTATTAAGAATATATAAATATATATATATATATATATAATATTAATTACCATGCTTACTTCTGAATGCACTGCTACTCATGTATGGGCCCTCAGATTATATTCATGTTGTTTTCTTTTTTAAAATAGAAATAGTTGTAATATATAAAAGATAACATTGAAATTCAGCCATTGGAAGATGGTAAATATAAGAAACTTGTCAAAGACATTACCTACCTTATCGGTCTTGTACGTAGTCTTCCCAAATGCAGGCTTAAATATTCCACGATCGAGTCACCAACATCATCATCAGTCTTAATTATTTCCTTCCAAAATAATTAATTATATATATATATATACACGTCAGATCTTAATTTGAATGTTTCATATTCTTCTAGTAGATCAAAGCCTAATTAATTATTTTCTGAATGTATTTTGATTGCACGACAAGCTAGCAATCTGTCAAGGGCAGTCTTGTCCCGATTTATATCATGTACATGTAGTTGGGTGGCACTACTGGCTACAGCTGGAAGTTACTATTAGTTATTTTTATGTGTCTTTTTTTATTATTTTTTTATATATTTTTAAAATATTTTTAATTTATATTTTTAAAAATTTTACAACATATTAAAAAATATTTTTTAATCATAAAGTAAAAAAAAACAAAAAAAATCCCAACAAACGGGAGTTATCAACTGTGAGACTAGCATTATATATTCTATTTAGTTTGAGCGGTGCTAAGAGGCCGGCCACCGAAACATCCACCAAAAAGATATTATCTTTTTTTTTTTTTTTTTTCTTACAAATATTTTTAAAAATTTATTGAAAAATTTAAAATATAAATAAAAATCATAAATTTATTAAAATATATTTGCTTAACTATTAAATAAAAAAAATTGAAATAAAAATACAATTAAAGAATCGATGGCCGCCACCACCATATGTCGACACAACATTTCTCATATATAATTTATGGACGGTGCTACTCTCACAAATGTGTTTTTATCTATTTTTTGTTTTTGTTTTTAAATATTTTTTAAAATTTATTAAAAAAATTAAAAATAAATAATTAAAAATTTATTAAAAGATATTTAGTTAACTATTAAATAAATAAATAAGGGATCACCAAATGTGGGATAATTGCGCAATTCCCATAGTTTATTATCTATAAAGGTATGTGCATGACGTAGTAGTACTAAATATCAACTCAAATGTTTTATCGTAGTACGTAGTGACATGACTATTACCAACATTAACGTAGAAAAAAAGGAACTTAGTGTACATCTTGATGATGATGATTAGTGCATATAATATGTCTTTAATTACTTTTTCCTTCTAAATATTAATTAAGTACAATTATGTCTCTATTATTACTCTTTTAACAATGATACTTCATGACGCAAATAAAATAAAAACTAAGGTCATTAAACTATATATATATATACACAGTTACACTCTTAGATGATATATAATCAGTTGTCAACTAATTTCTAATTAAGTTGCAAGCAATATTGGGCAGTAACATACGTATGTGATGGGAGGAGGTATAACCCTACGTATAAGGTAGTAGTGTCTTGGGAATTAGTTTCTTATAATAAAAGTTCCAATATCAATGCACGCATGTTATGCACGTGTGCTAGCTGCATGGGAGGAGGTAGGTAATGTCTTTGACAAGTTTCTTATAAAAGTTCCAATATCAATGCACGCGGCAGGTTATACATGTGTGCGTATAAGGTAGTAAGTAGTGTCTTGGGAATTAGTTTCTTATAATAAAAATTCCAATATCAATGCATGCGGCATGTTATGCATGTGTGCTAGCTGCATGGGAGGAGGTAGGTAATGCCTTTGACAAGTTTCTTATAAAAGTTCCAATATCAATGCACGCGGCATGTTATACATGTGTGGGTGCTCTCTCTCTCTCTCTCTCTCTCTCTCTCTCTCTCTCTCTCTCTCTCTCTCTCTCTCTCTCTCTCTCTCTCTCTCTCTCTCTCTATATATATATATATATATATATATATCGATGTGAGTGTGGTAAAGTAATGCTATTCTTTATCATAATTCTTGTTATCTTTAGTCACATTTCTCTTGTTTGTTTTTATAGATGCAATGAAATGAGATTAGTTAAAATAAAAATTAAAAAGTAAATAATATATTATTGAAATATATTTTTTTAATATTATTTTTTATTTTATGATTTAAAAAAATTAAATTATTTATATTATTTTATATGAGAATTTAAAAAAATTATAACAATGATATGGGGATGAAATGAAAAAAATTTTGAAGCAACAAGGGCGTTTTTAGTGGTCGATGTACGTACTACATTTCCAGCGACTTTTAATATCATTTACTTGAAAAATATATGTCTGATCATTCCGAGTCTGATCTTGCAGGGCCACGTTAATTAGTCGGATCAACATCGATCGGTAGCATGGACATTTCAATTCATTAACATGACATCTGCAAAAGGACATTTTAGTCCAGGACTATTTGGAACCAAAGACAAAATTAGTATGAAAATGGAGTGAAAAGTGAAATTAACGCGCTTAAATACCAAAAATAGGTCAGAAAATGCATGCTGGTAGGTGGAGTGCTAGGGTTAGCTAACATATATATATATATATATATATATATATATATTAAAGTATATTGTTTGGAAGTAATAGTAGTATATAATATATATTACATGAAAACTATTTATTTACGAACAGTTAATTTCAGGAAAATGATTATTTTCAGTAAAAATATTCGAGTTGTAACTAATTTGAGTGATATTATTGAGAATGTTAAGTAGATGTTTTTTAGCGCTATTTTGTTTTAAATATATATACATATATATTAAACTTTTTAATAAACCGCTTGGCATCACATTGTAATGCCATGCACATCAAGAATTAAAGTGAGTGGTGTAAATTATGAGACATAGTAACATTTATTAATTAAATATTTAATCTATTTATTCAGTCAAAATAAATTAATTACAGCGACACACTAATTAATATTTATTTTAAGTGAATAGAGAAGCATGCATAATCTTACTTTAAATGGCTATATAATTAACTTAATTGAAAGTGAACAAATTATAACTTTTTGATAAAAGAAGTTGTAGATGTAAGATTTTGGTTAGGACTAAGTGACTAAATTGATATTTTTGAATAACACTAAGCGACAAAAATGGTAGAATATATCCTATCATTAAGTTTATAATTTTGGATGAATGTAAATTATTTATTAAATTTATCTATAACAATATTAAGTTTATCTAAAAAGTATTAGAGGTTGTTTAAAAAGTCATAAGTATGAAAATCGAGTCCCAGAGAATCTACACTTATTCAGAGAAGAGTTTGAATTGAAATATGTTTTTGTAGAGAGAATTTATCGCAAGTGTCAGTATTTCATCAGGAAACGTCTTCGCACTAGACTCGCCCCATTAACAAAGTCTTATTGAAACTAAAACAACTTTTAGATTGTTTATTTAAAGGATTTTATCGGTTATGATATGTAGAGATTCAGATTTAGATATTTTCTAGAGTACTTTCCAATACATATTTTGATGAAAAAAAATTTTGAAAAATTTTCATATTGTTTCTCTCAAAGAGTGTGATTGTGCTCTATATTTAAGAATTGATTGATCGAGTTTCAACCACTGGAGTTCTAAGAGAAAAGTCAATATATAAATATCGTTAGAGGTTCTAACTGTTACTGCAGTAGATACAAATGGATTATTTGTCTGGTCAAGTACTAAGAGAGTTAATTAGCAAAGATTTTGTAATTGAGAACTTACTCATAACATGATTTTCAAATAATAAAATTATCATTTTTGAATTTAGTTACCTCATAGGATTTTACTTTTAAAAAGTTATTTAAAGAAGTTCCCTTCGTAATCAATCGTTGTGTTATATAAATTTACTTATTTAGTTTTAAGTATTTGATTGATTAACAATCACAAGATTTCTCTAATCAATTTGTTCAAATAAATTTATATACAATTTTGTGAATACATAGAGATACATTAGAAATTTTAGAAGTGATAACTATTCATTGATATATAGTAAGATAATTAACATGATCGATGAACTTGGTAATTTAATATACAAAATAGATTTTCCGTAAATATGCATAAAATCTGGACCATGTGAATTTGTTAGTAATAATTGAAAAAACATCGAATGAGTATGCATTAATAATGGAAAAATAAGGACCATATGATGATAAAGTTATCCATAAACGATGTGATACAACGTGGATCCCATGCATGCGCGCAATGATTGGTGCACATTAATTGTTAATTAAAGAAGGTAATTAAAAAAATATAGGCTTACAACTCTTCTTAATATATATATATATATATATATTTTTAATCAATCTGAAAAGAGATAGACATGAATCGGTAGTTATATATGGTTGATTTTTGGTTTAACGTAGCATTTTTAATTTGTTTTTAAGAATAGAGGAATTATATAGATTTATTCCCTTGATGAGATCGAGTCAACAACATCTTCGATCGACGTCAGTCTTATTATTATTATTTGCTTCCAAAGTAATAATTGCGTACGCGTTCGGCCAATGATGTTTTGAATTATTCATTAAACCAGTAGTACTGTAATACATTTTCTTTTGATTGCACGACAGGCAATCTCTCATGGCACCTAGCTTTACCGTAGTAGTACTGGATGACATGACCATTACCTACAACGAACGGAGAAAGGGAGTGTTGCATGCGGAGCTACTTGACGAGGACCGTTAGCTCCTGTCTGGTTAGGTAGTTAAAATGAGATAATTTATAAATATTATTATAATATAATTATTTATTATATTTTATATTAAAATTTAAAAAAATTATAAAAATTAGATGAGATGAGATTATTTAATTTTTTGTAACCATATTAATGTATATAATATGTCTTTATATGGTAATTTTTAGCCATATTAATTTTTTTATTTTTTATTTTTTATTAAATATGTGGTGTACAGATAATAAGTAGAAGAATCTAATTAATTAAAAAAATATACTGATACATGACTCGTAGGATAATGAATAACAGAGCTATTTAACTATTATAACATTAATTTGTGAAAGAGAAGTAATGGTTAGAGTTCAATTAATTACTGATGCATGTTGCTGAAGTGATTTAATGATTAAAAAATGATCTCCTGAAATTTAGCTATAAATAAACCTAACTATAGCTATATATATGTAATAGTTAGTAGATCGACCGGCCATATCCCATTTTTTTCAACCCAGGATCTGAGAATATATTTGTTAATTGATGGCACTAGCTGCTTATGCAATAACATCGAGCAGTGGCCAAAACTCCTCACATGCATGCATGCCGTTTGTTACGACAATTGATCGAATTAAGCAAACCAGAATTAATTAATTATCATACAGATTCTGATTTCTGAATTAATCATGCAAGTTAATCAGCATCGATATCATCCACATGAATGATAACGTGAAACTAATGTTCAAACTAGACGCGGTCCTGTCATCGATAGAAGATTATAACTTCATATGTAAAACAAAGTCCGATCAAAGATATCCTTAATTAAAACACTTCTACAATATTCTTCTTGAATGAAATCTAAAACGGTTTAATTAAGAAGTGTGACACAGGTTTGTCAAAGTCACGTACGCTTGGTCCTCATCACGCGCCACCGCACATCCGCGCTTGTAACCAATACGTCATGTTGTACCCTAGCTTGAACTCTTCGGCCTTGCTACTTTCTTTCAAAAACAACATTTACCACCCAATACAATGTTGTGCGCCACCGGTGAGTTGCATGCATGCGACCTTATCATCTTGACTCTAAGGTGAGGTTTAGATAGTGTTATATTGAGATGAAATGGTTTTAAATGAAAGTTGAAAGTTAAATAAAATATTATTAGAATATTAATTTTTAATATTATTATTATTTTTTTATTTGAAAAAATTTAATTGTTTATTATATTTGTGTAAAAATTTAAAAAAATTATAATGATGAGATAAATTGAGAGTGTTTACGTGTCAAAACATAGCCTAAATATTTGAATATGTTTCCGCTTTCCTTAAGTGAGGAAATGGAGATGGTAATGGATATATATATATATATATATATGAGAATCTCTAACAAATGCATCAAAACAAATGCTTAGTTAAGGGTGGTAATACATGACATGACTTGTGAACTCAACACAAAATTAACAGATTTAAATTTAATATAAATGAGTTTGGATTAAATGGATTAATGTTTTGATAAGACACGATTAATATACGAGTTAATCGGAAGTCAACCACGATATAATGTTGGGATATAATATTAATATTAATATGATATTGATGTATCTTATGATCGAATTGCTATATCTTAGATTTTCGATTCGAATAAAAAGATATATGGATTTGGGTCTACATAATCCTTATTGTACTTATCCATATGAGTGTGAATATATATTAACTATTCATTAAACTCAAAAAATACGAATATAAAAAAAATCTTATCAGAACATTATAATTATTAGTCCTATTAATAATGTCATGTCTTCTTTATAGCAATGGCTCAGGCGTCAGACTAGGCATGCAGAACCTTATCCTTTACTCGACAATGGATATCATGATCAATATCATATATACATTGAAAATTATGCCTTTGATTTTAACACTCAGCAAAGAGAAGGTTATATATATGTATCGTCACTCATGATCAGATTTGAAACATGATAGACGTTACTTATATAATGGAGGTGGTAGGATTCTGAAAAGCATGAGTGGCGATCTAAGATCATCATGTAAGTTTGCCTAATTCTAAGTTATGACGTACGTACGTAATAATTGACCTCCACGTACATGATGCAGATCGATCAGTTTGTGCTTATATGCTAGCTCTCAGCTCCACTCAATAATTAATCAATCAAAATCACCATAAATTTTGTTGAGAATTAATTAATAGTTATACCTAGCTATATATATGAAATATCATTAACTGCGTGCATGCATGCATGCTTAGTCCAACATCGATCGAGTTTTTGTTAAGGAAAATGATATAACAACTATATATATATATATATGATCACAAGTCATGATTTATAATTAAGCATTAACAATTTATTATTTTTTTATCTACTTTAAACTATTACTACGACAGTATTTTCGAATTAAAGTAAAAAAATATATATATAATTTCTAAATATAAAAGTCATGCAAATAAGTTGCGGAGTAATTAACACACCTAAATATATAATTATATATACGCTAGCTTTAATATAATTTTGATCAATGCTAGCTACGCACATATGCATGACACTATAACTAGAGGTATACATTAGATATATAGAGGTATCATGATGTGTATATGAATCTTGTGTCCATAACATTTTATATGTAATATGTAAGAGATGCATAGAAGCTTCGATCCTGGCCTCCCCAACTCACTATTCCATATGCATGCGCATTAATTTGTGTAGTTTGATGTTGCAGCACAGCTACCTACACTCATGATGTTGATTAGAATGGAATAATATATATATATATATATATATACTGGTTTTGCATCATGCATGATCAATTGAACATGAAAAAGTAGTTAGTAATTATCAAGATTAATATGAATTTGCATGATGCATGTTCCACATGATATATAAGAACTTGGGTTTCTATATATATATATATATGAACGGCCTAGTACAGTAGTACTAGCTAGCACTCATGTGTTCAAAGACATGATCAGACACATTAATAATTAATTTTGGAACCAAAATACGTCAAATAATATTAGTTTGAAAATAAAGTGATCGAAAACGCGTTTAAGTGACCATGAGTGTGGGGCATATATATATATAATTAACGTGGGACCAATTAATTAAAAGTATACGTTACCGATTATATATAGTATATATATATATAGTTCGAACCACCTTAATTTGAATTAATATTACTATATATATATATAATAATTTGATCTATATATATCTGCACTTCATGATCATGATGATCATTTGATCGCACAGCAATATTATAATGTGTATGTACGTACGTACCACGTGGGGATTTAATTAAATTGTGCTGAAAGTTTCTTAATTTTACCAAAAGTTTCAAATTAAAATAATTGATCGAACCTACTACGTACGTAACAGGTAATTATATATCTATATATATATATATACACAATATAGTACTTAATTATATATTTATATTTAATATTTCTTAAAGAAGTTACATGCATGAGCTAGCGGCTATGTCAATGCAACTTCAACCTTAAGATCGATGATCACCAGCTGATATCTAAATTAATTAATCAATTAAAATTACAAGGTATATGTAGTCAACATGAATATATATCGATCGTATATCACTACAAGAAAATAGATTTTTACAATTAATTTATTATTATAAAAAGACTAACAGCCTTTTCATTACAATAAATTAATAATCGTAAAAGTCAATTTTTCTTATAGTGCACACGCATGCATGCAATTAGAAGCAGATGATCAGTTTTCAAATACTAAGTTTGTTAAGATATTAATTAAGCTTAATAATAATTTTAAAATGCAAAACTTTTCGACTAAGGTACAACGTCATGCATGGTCAACAAATAATATTTATTTCTAGAAAACTAGGAGAAACAGGAAACTTCCAACTTCTGGCCACCAAGATATGATCAAACTACAGGAACATGGAATATTCTCCATGCTACATCATTATTCGCATAACATAAGATAAGATACCAGCTTGCATAATTTTTCAGATCATTGACAGCATATTATAATAATAATATAATAATAATGAAAATAAAATGCATTAATATATATAATAATTGTGCCAAGTCAATAGAAGCTGCATGCACATGGTATAATATTATATCTAAGTACTCAATGGCGGAGCCAGGAATTTATTTGAGGGGGGGCCAAATAAAATTAGAACAATATACATAAAATATTTTTTATTCTATTTTTATATAATTTTTTTTTACGATGTATAATAATCTGATCGGAAGATTATAATAAAAATAAAATACGTTTAATACAATTTATATATTAAAAAAATATTTGATATGTCAAGAACAATATATCATTGAAATAATAGAAAGACATTCATACAAATATATTAAAAAAAAAATAGTGTCTAAAATTATAACTTGTGTTCTTTTAAACAAATAAAATCATCAAGTATTGAATTTAAATTAAAATTCTTAACTATTTCTCTTTCAATATAGACAATAGAAATAGGTTAGAAATATTAGTAGTTATAGTTAGAATTTTTTTATTTATAATAAAAATTATATATTTTATTTTATATGAGATGTGTTTTATTTATTTTATTTTTAAAGCAGATTAAATTTTATGGATGGGCCAAAATAATTTTTAGAGGAGGGGCCAATACATGATAAATTAATATTATTTTATTAAATTAAAAAAATTAACATATATATATATATATATTTTTTTTTTTTAAATTTGTAGGGGGGGCCATGGCCCCCTCCTGCCCCAATGTGGCTCCGCCACTGTAAGTATTCTCTAACTACTGGTTGATTTATATATAAATTTACAACCAAGCTACTGAAATTGACCCATTCATATATGTATCATCCGCGCGATTATAGGAAACATATGATACATACATGTATATATATATAATGATGTTTTTATAGAAATATTTTTTATTTAAATTACAGATGTGTAAAAGAGTTATAAATTAAAAGAATTGTATCTCCATTTATATTATAAATGAATCCGTTGTATATGAATGATGTGATGCTACGTTGGACCGGACCGGACCCATGCAATGATAATTAGAGGTAGGTAGCACATGATTAAATTGTCAAAGAAGGTAACTCCAAAGAGGACAAATACCAATTATTTTATATATTTCGTTGATTTGATTGGTAAAATTAATTATTTTATATTAAAAAAATATAGAATTAATTACATTAATAATAAAGTGTCTAAAAAAATAGCATATAATTTTAGAAAGTTAAAATCGTGAAACATAAGAAGAAAGAACAGTGCAGATATGGTAAAACCAAAGCGTGCACGTAGACGTAGGCGTACGTGTAATGTCGGGAGGCAGATAAAATGATTGAATAGTTCCTCTGACTTGTACAGGGTAGACCAGATGATACAAGAAATGTGTGCGTTCCAAGGTTATCGTCACTATCATCTTGTTTCCGTGTGGATTTATTCCTTATTTTTACTATTTTATATAAATATATATATATATATATTTTTGTACTTATCAAGGTTAAATATTATCATTATTAGTACTATAAATATGCGATGACATTGATTATGAAACAATCCAGTTGTGTTTTGTTTTTGTTTAGAAGGAGGAAGAGAAAGTTTGGCTTATGCTATAATAGCCGTGGGTGGCTTCTGCGTTTACAAATTAATCACCTTTGTCATTTAGAAGTCAGGAGGACTACTCTTCATTTTGGTCTCTCCTACCTCGTCTCTCTGATCAACCGGTAACGGTTGCTCGAGAGATTTCATTATAACGGTTTCGGAAAGCCAGAATATTTAGGAGACAGAAAAACAGCCTCGGATTTTGGTTGTTGCTCTCTTTCCGGCCTTATCTTAATTCGGTTTGTTGAATAAGCAAGAGCTTGACATATAGATATACACAGAGAAAGAGACAGAGACAGAGACAGAGAGAGGAAGAAAAAAGAGAGAGACAGAGAGAGCTTTGTGAGGGGGCCGGGGTTTACATGGTGAGAAAGGAGGCGGAAAGGGAGGGAATGCGACTGGGGAAGTACGAGCTGGGAAGGACTCTGGGAGAAGGCAATTTCGGAAAGGTCAAATTGGCCAAGAACATCGAGACCGGTCAATCTTTCGCTGTTAAGATCTTGGAGAAGACTAAAATCATTAACCTCAAGATCACCGATCAGGTTTCATCTCTCTCTCTCTCTCTCTCTCTCTCTCTCTCTCTCTCTCTCTCTCTCTCTGTGTCCCTATTGATCTCCTTCAAACATCATTATTTCTTTCGTTTCTCCATTAATGGGTATTCAAATTTTCAATCTTTCTGCTTGTTTAAAATCTCTTACCCAGCATTTTTGTTTCGGTTCTTCAATTAGCAGTTCCTTTTGGGTATCTTTCTGGGTTTCCTTGTGTTGTCTAGGTGAAAATTGTATACTCCGAATCATCAGTTATCGACCATTTTTCTTGCTTCTTTTTTCACCAATGTTAAGGCTGTTCATATATATATATATATATATATATGGTGTTGCAGATAAAGAGGGAGATTGCCACCTTGAAGCTCCTCAAACATCCTAACGTCGTCAGATTACATGAGGTATACATGGCTTTGCCTTTGCTTCTTCCTTTCTGCATATAAAGTGCGTCCTTCGCTTATCTTCCCTTTTCACCTTGATTTTGTACCAAAATGTTTCGATTTGTGAATTCTTGGGGTCCTTTACCTCTTCTCTTTTACCAAAGCATCTGTTTCCCCCTTTATTCTTTCGTCTCCTACAAGGAAAGGATGAAATATTAATCCCCCCGAAAATAGAATATATATCGGTATAAGTTACAGTAACAATCCCGGAAGCGTTTAGAGTCTCTTATCCCTTATTTAAGTTTTGTTTTTTGGTACACTAATTTTGGTCATTATCCTTAAGTTTTCTCACCCTTCCATTAAAAAAAAAAAAAAAATGAAAATGCAAAAGACAATGCCATTGCCATCCTGTCAATGCAACCAAATTCTACTCGTTTTTTTCTTTAAAGTCTGCACTCCCTCTCCCTCCCACATGAACAGAGACTGTTTTGGCGGTATGGTCTCAAATAATCAGGACTATTGAATAATGTATCATCATCTTAAATAGTGGGCCCCACGTTCATGTAAAAAAAAATTGGCTCCAGATATGATCGTGTGGTCACAAGTTGTTCTGAAATTCAACCCAGAATTCAAAAGTCATCTTCATCAGCGGCTGTCTCTTCTTTGAGCCAGCTCATCTGCCCATTCATCAAGTCTTCATTTTTTCTCCAAGTTCTCTACTTCACCAGCCAATGAAACCCAGCCACGTGTATTACACGATTACCATATGTTATCAATGCTTCCTAATAATATATATCAATCATGAGTAAATAAAATTAAATCACCCCTGACCAAACAACTTTGCATTAAAATTGGGCCCATAATTTGCGGTATCTTTTGTTTGATTATGATGCATATGATAATCAGGAATAATGCTGAACATCAGTACCATGCATCAGCTTGTGCATGTTTAGTTGTTACCTTAATGCTCTGCTAACGATGCTCTTTTTTTTTTTTTTTGGTCCTCCCGCATGACATGATTGATTGATATGGACTTAATTTGTATACATGAGCTGTTCCCTTTACTTTAATCTATTCGAGGAACATGTAACTTGATTAGTTTAGAAACTTAGACTTTGGACCACTCACCACACTAGTAGTTCTTATACAAGGTTTCCTGTGTACCATACCTTTTTCGTCAACCCTATGCATGCTTGTATGGATTCATTGATTCCATTATAACAGAGCGGAGATCGCGCCTGTTGAAGCGTTACATACAATATGCTCTAAATATTTTTATTTTTAGAACAGTTTTATTTTTTATCATGAATTTTATTATTTTAATCACACAGCATGTTGATGCGTTACATACAATACTCTAAATAGTTTTATAGAATTCACTTGGCTAGCAAGATTGATTCTTTTATGCTCATCAACATATAATTCATGACGAGCTGTTAAGCAATCATCATGTTCTTGCACTTATGCTTTTTACACCATCACAATTACTGTGCAGGTGTTGGCAAGCAAAACCAAGATTTATATGGTGTTAGAGTATGTGACTGGCGGGGAATTGTTTGACAGAATTGTAAGCAGCTTCAGCTAGCCATGCATGCATGCATTATATTGAAGGGTCTCTCTTCATGTCTGTTTACTTTTAATATTTTAATTTAATATTACTCAGTTTGTCATTTATTCCAGGCTTCAAAGGGGAGACTTAAAGAAAATGTAGGCAGGAAGGTCTTTCAGCAGTTAATTGACGCAGTGAGCTACTGCCACACTAAAGGCGTTTTTCACAGAGATCTCAAGGTTACTCCCAAAACACTTTTTCTGATAACACGGGCCAGAAAAATGCTACGTATTGATAATATTATTTCCAGATTATTACACTTTAATGCTTGTAAGTCTGATAAAGTTATTGCAATTCTGAATTGTAGCTAGAGAACGTTCTCATTGATGCTAGAGGGAACATAAAGATATCTGATTTTGGCCTCAGCGCCTTGCCTCAGCATCTTCGGGTACATAGCTGATCTCCCAATCCGAACTTTCTTGTCTGTTTGTTAAGTTCCGAATCGGTATAAAGAACTCAGCTGATTTTTACAAGATGTCTGAGAATCATGGAGGGTTTATCTTCCACACTGACTTGCAAATAGATCTTTTATCTTTTTAGTTCTGTAACTAATCAATTTGTCTTTCACTAAAAAAATCAGGGTGATGGTTTACTTCATACAACCTGTGGAAGTCCCAACTATATTGCTCCCGAGATTCTTGCAAATCGAGGGTATGATGGTGCCACCTCAGATATATGGTCATGTGGCGTTATCTTGTACGTGATTCTCACAGGACAGCTTCCTTTTGATGATAGAAACCTCGCAGTTCTCTATCAAAAGGTATGGATAATTGGGCCAGTGCATGATTTTTTGGGTTACACCATAACTGACACCTTTTATTATTTGTGTTTCGTTCGTTAATTTTGATGTTGTCGTTCTTTTAATGGGATTTCAGATCTTCAAGGGGGACACTCAGATACCCACATGGCTGTCACCGGGCGCTCAGAAGCTGATAAGGAGAATTCTTGATCCCAATCCCCTTACCCGGATAACTACGGAAGATATCAAAGCAGATGAGTGGTTTAAGCAGGGCTATTCTCCTGCAAATCCAGATGATGATGAAGATATACACATTGACGATGAAGCATTCTCAATTCATGAAGTGGTATGATGTTGGAAATTCTCTCCCCTTTTTGCACCACCCTCTTGGGCTATTTTGAATGCTTCGTACTATATACTGATAAGGATTATTCTTGCCATACATAGCCATCAGAAGGAGACAAGAGTCCTGGCTCGCCAACTCTCATTAATGCCTTTCAATTGATTGGAATGTCATCGTGCTTAGATCTCTCTGGCTTCTTTGAGAAAGAGGTGAGATTGGAAGTCGAAACGCTCTGAAAGTACAATGTTTATATCAATCATTTCAGAAAAAATGAATGCCATATATGCAACATTTTTGGTTTATTGTAGGATGTCTCTGAGAGGAAGATCCGATTTACATCCAATCACAACGCGAAGGATTTGCTCGAGAAGATTGAGAATATCGTGACAGAAATGGGATTTAGCGTTCTTAAGAAAAATGGAAGGGTATGTTTTCTTTGCACTAGATTGTTAATTCTCTCTCTCTCTCTAGGAAATGATTTCGAAGCTCTAAATTATTGATATAAATGACAGGATTGGCAAGCTATTTCTAAAAAGTCTGATAAAAAGTGATGCCTTATGTTTCTTTCCATCCTTTTATTTTCTTTAGTTGAAAGTGATGCAAGAGCACAAGGGGCTGAAAAGTATGGGTAGTCTTTCGGTTGCAGCAGAGGTATGGGATTGAAAAACTGGAACTAATTTTGTTCTTGAACAAATATACATTTTATCACTTTTTTTTTTTTTTTTCCCTAGTTGTCTCAAGTTGTCGTTCTTTATATTTATGTAAACAGGTGTTTGAGATAAGTCCATCCTTGTATGTAGTTGAATTAAGAAAATCATATGGAGATTCTTCAGTTTATAGACAGGTACGATCTCTCTCTCTCTCTCTCTCTCTCGTGTGTTTGTATTTAATCGGCCTTATGTTTGATATGTTATGCAGCTGTGTAAAAAGCTATCGAATGAATTAGGAGTTAGCCCAAACCGAGAGCTGTTGACTGCCGAATTGTGAAGGGTTGCTTGTTAGGTCAAACAACATGGGATGTCAGCCTTTGCAGAGACATGAACTTAAGTTGTAATTTTTTAGATTTCTATATTTCTGTCAATCTCAAGAGGCAAGTAAATATCGAGTGTATAGATTACCAGAACCAACTCTGCTGCAGGCCTAAAACCTCCCATGGGAAAGATATAATAGCAACTCTTATACCAACTATGTTCATTTTTTCTTTAGATCTTTTAATTTTTTTATGAACTGGCACGCTGGAACTTGTTTCAGTTTCATGCTTCCAAATGGAATTTATCTGGATTACAGTCTTGGTTCTTGTAAAAAACTTCACGTACGGTTCAACCTCAAAATCATTACATGTCAAAATAAACTAATCTAGCACATTTGACTTTCGGTGTCATCTTTTTGTTTCATATCTCCTCCGACAAAGGAAAGGAACGTTAAAAAGTCCATTTCGGTCTAACTGCAGATACCATAAATTAGCCGATATAGCCTCAGCTACCCTGTGGTATGACTCTAGACGACAGCATTGGCTTAAAGCATTTTCATTAGTGTTTGGTCTTCTTTTTACTCATAAATATTATCAACTTCAATCCTCGCTACTATTCCCTCTACGGCTTCAGATTCTAATCAAAGAACAAAAGATGAAGTTTTAGTGACTACTCGGTTTTTTAATCTTCCTTTTTGTTTCTATCTGTACCCAGTTATCAATATCCTTCCCGGTTGAGAGCCTGTGTAACAATTTTGGGAGTCTTCTTGAATGGGGAAATCAATGAGACTCAATTTAACAGCTTCTTTTAAGGCAAGTAGTGCAGCCTAAGCTTCTGCATAGAGCGGAACGATGCTATTTGAGGTTGTGTGTCCATGCTTGAATGAACTTCGCCTGCTGGCAAAGGATGGTCTAATGGTTGCATCATAATTCAGCAGAACGATGTTGCCACCACCGGGGGGTAGTGTCATTGGGATGGGCTTTTTAAGTTTTAGAACACATCAACGGGGTGAAGGTAAAGAGTTATCAAGGGGCTATCTTTAACATTCCACACCGGCTTACATGTGACACCATCGTTTTCTCATGACAAAGTTATCAGGAGAGAAACAAACAAAAAAATAGGAAGATTAGAGGGGTCACTTCATATTTGCCTTAAGCTGCCAGTCAACGAGCATATTTCACTGTGAATTGCCAGAATCAGGAGTCCAGATAAGCGTGTCATCTCTATTACCCTTTGGTTGAATTTGTATTTTTAGAGCTATCTGACCAGTTATAACAGATAATGGACCGTCTACTTAAGATGTGGTCAATCGTTTATAATGTGCAAAATTCAGAACTTTTTAATAAGACCTATAACTATAGCAGGTTCTATAATTAGTGACCATGTAACAAGGTTACATTCCATGAGAATATAATTATGTACATTATCCCTGGAATACATTGTGCTTGTACAACTATAAACCAGCATAAGATTTTCAGAGGCAGCCTTAGATAATAAGCAGGTAAGTCTAATTGGCAAGCCTGTTACCCAGCTCTTTGCTATACACTTGAATTAATCCACTGCTGTCAGCAATTTGAAGCTTATCATTTAATATGGTCTTGTATTCATCATCTTTGACCTCTAAATGGCGTATAAGTCCAACCTGCAGAAACAAGAACAAAACTCCTAAACAGATGGAGAAGAAGAAACTTGAAAACAATTCCAGTAATATATATTATGTAACCTATATAATGAAACGCTGTTAAGTATATTATGACTAAGTTAAGCAACTTTGCATGTTAGTCTCAACTACAATTCTGATTCATTTACAAAAGTTTGAGAAGTTAACACAAAATGGAGAATAAAAATCAATTTTCAAACGATCAAATGTGAAACAAGCTCCAAGCTTCCAACCAGAATCATTATCTTTGACAAAGTGCCAATTTTCATTGCTTTATGGATAAGAATTTTCATATCCAATAACTTCATAAACAGTCAATAAAGTTGATAACCTTACCATCATGCATGTCCCATGTGTAACGAGTGTGTGATTGAATCCTTACCTTTACATTAAAATCACTTCTCCCTCAAAAGGATCAACACAATAACGAAGATTTTAAACATGTATATGCTATGTTATTGATCCAAAGCAATAGAAAGAACAAAAAGGGGGAGGGGATACAACTCCCGATTGAGGTTCCATGGTTACTTCCGTAATGACGAATGTCAACAATATTTACCTTTTCCTGAAACAAATCAAATTCATCAGAGCTCAGAGAACCATCACTATTTGAATCAAGAAGCTGCATCATCTCACAGGCATCTTCGCCCGGGGCACCGAGCTCTTCCATCACTTCCATGAGTTCCTCAATGCTGATCCTACCATCTCCATTCTTGTCAAGAAGGTGGAAGACCCGATCTCTCTGGTCAATCTCAATACCTTTATGATTTGCAGATGGAAGATCTTTGAGGCGCAACGCTGCAAGTTCAGCTGCAGCCACCATTATGGCCTTGAGCCGCTTAGTCTGAGAATCAACAATTAAATGAATCAGTTTCCTTTACATGCCTGGATTAAGAAATGCTGAATTAGAAGATTCATGCACTTGACTAATATAGAAAAGTAAAACAATTAAGAGCACACATGGTTATGAAGGAAATTGATCCCGGCTTTCCCTTTCTCCGGACGTCATATATGATGCATAGAATGCAGAATCCCTCTTATTTAGGATTCTAAAAGAAAAATCAAGAGGAACAAGAAGCAAGAACTTGAAGAGAAAAAACGAGCCAATAAGGAATAGGAACTCGTGTCTTACCTAGGCTGAGGATCAAGGTACGGCTGGATTTAGGTTCATGAACCTCAGAATGAAGTGGTCAGATAATCACTGAGAATGGGAATGCTTCTTCCCCTTTACCTTCTAGGTAAGAGGACTAGGTGTTGCACCTCATATATGAGATTAAGATTATTTACTTCCAAAAATATAGACATAAACGTGTCGCAGTCAAATTTGCCCCAACCAGACAGTGGACTTTTACAAATATTTATCATCTTTGCTTTAAGGACCAGATTAAGGAGGTTAGGGACTCACAGTTGTGGTCAATAAGATAATCCTTGGAAAGCAGAAGAATGAAGTTTCTTGCTTCAATCACATAAGCAAAAATGCTAACCTCTTCAGGATCAGTAAGACCACCCTTGTACAAGGAATGCGACGCCGCTCCAGCATCTGCCAACATGTCCATCTCCGTTGTCCGTATTTGTATCTCCATAAGCGGTCTAGCCCTGTCATACTCACTCACATTAACCGCCATGTGTAAACTCCTATATCCATTGGGTTTGGGCTTGGCAATATAATCTTTCGTCCGGTGAGGCATCTCTTCCCACAACGACCTGATGATTTCACGAGCCCTGTAGCATGCTCTCTCGCCCACATCCGATCCACACCTAGGCTTCAATACGATTCGCAACCCCAGGACATCGTTTACCTCTTCCGGCCTCCGCCCATCTCTCAAGAGCTTCTTCATTGTACTGTAACGACTTTTATAGCGACCCTTGACCGAGATATCTTCCACCATGTCCGCCAACAAGGAATCGGTCTCCAAGGAATGAAGCACCCGTTCCTTGTACACGTCAATCAGAGGCTCATAAGTTGCATCTCTCTCGTGATTTCGTAACCACGTATCAACATAAAGATACGAACAAGGAAACAAGTACCGGAACGCGAGGTCCTCTAGCTCCAAGGACAAGAAGTTGGTTCCCACAGCGTGAGCTAAAGGGGCATGTATCTTCATAACCTCGAGAGAAAGCATTTGCTGTTGATATCTGGGCAGGTAATCGAGATGTCTCATGGTATCAAGCTTGAAAGCTAAGTCTAGAATCAAGGCCCTGATGTCGTAGAACGTGAGGCAGAACTTTCTCAAAGCAGCGGCGGTTTCATCATCCAAAACCTCAACTTTGGCAGACACATTCTTCACGCGCAAGCTCTCGTGCAGTAGATGGGCAGTTCCGGAACTGATCCGATCTCTCACTTTCATTATGGATACCGCACCAGCCTCCAGAACTTGTCTCAGTATGCCGGCCGAAATAACCTCCGCATCCATCTGCAAAACCTTTTTTTTTTTTTTTACTTACCGAGATTTCAAGCTAACGGAGCTAAAATCGAAGGGGAATTAACAAGCACCTGAAGATGGGCGAGAAGAAGAGCGAGGGAGAGAGCCTTGGAGAGGGGAGAGCGGCCATCGGGAGCGAGAGGCAAGGAGTGGAGGATGGGGATGGAGAGCTTCAGTGACTTGAAGAGGAGGGTTTGAGAGGAGGTGGTAGAAGAGTGAACGTTCTTCATGGTCCCGGTGAGCTTGTTGAAGGCACCGACAAGCTCCACCACCCTCTTCCCCCCGGCCTGCTCCACGAGCGCTCCCACCTCTGCACTGGCCACCGACACCACAAAATTCCGACGACGACGACGACGACGAATGAGCCGGCTCCGAAGGAATACCGTTGTTGGTGCCGGATTGGAAGGGAATAGGAACCTAATCTTCGGGGTTGGGTCTCGAAGAAGGAGCTTCTGGGCGCACCGAGCCAGCTCCATCGCCACTGGCCACAAAAAAATTAAGCTCCACTAAAATTTTTACCTTTAATATCTATATTTAATTCCCAAAATACCCCCACCACTTTTACATAACCCCAACCGTGCCACTACCTAAACCCTGCTTTTCCCTCTCGTCTCGAATCAGCAGAGCAAACAGTCGCCACTTTGTGGTTTCTGCTATCGACTGGAACCATGTCGGCCGTATCGAGAGGCCTGATTTCCAGTCTCCGAATCCTCGCAGCCATTCCCAAGATAACCACTACCTCAGCGTCAACCCCAGTGCCCAACCAATTCTGCTTCTTCTTGAGAAGATTGAGCACCGCCGATGCTTTGGTGGACGTGGCCCCCAAGAACAGCAGTGAACAACTTCATCGGATGATGAGCCAGAACTCTAAGCGAACTGGTGTTATTGCCGTAAAATGTGGGATGACCGCTCTATGGGATAAATGGGGTGCTAGGGTTCCCATCACCATCCTCTGGGTCGATGATAATATCGTCTCTCAGGTCAAGACTGTTGAAAAGGAAGGTATCACTGCTCTACAGGTACTCTCTCAAAGTCCCTGACTTTCTTTCCACTGTAATTGGTGACTATGATTTCGTCTTTCTAATGCTGTATGTGTTTTTTGTTTGGTTCTAGTTAAATGTTTATTCATTTTTGTGAGTTATTCGCTTTTCGTCATTTGGGAATTCTCGCAAACACCAAGGGGCCTTCTTTGCATTTCGATAAGCGAAAGATCCTTTTTTTTTTTTTTTCTTTGGGTACTTATCAAAAGTGAAGCTTGTTTGTATTTCCGCATCTTTTGCTCAGTTCTCCTGGCAACCAAACAGAGAGTTGCGTTAAGCTTATTCTGTTAGATAATTTCATCTGTGTACGTATATAGTAATGTGGGGTTGGTGTTCGTTTGCTGTGTTAGTTAGATTGGTTGCGGCCAGAAGAAGGCAAAGCATTTGACGAAACCGGAAGTGGGCCATTTTAGAGCTCAAGGTGTTCCATTGAAGAGAAAGTTGAGGGAGTTTCCGGTGACCGAAGATGCACTTCTCCCTGTTGGTACATCAATTGGTGTTCGCCATTTTGTTCCTGGCCAGTTTGTGGACGTCACAGGAATCACAAGAGGGAAAGGTTTCCAGGTAAATTAATTTTATTTTTTCAGCTCCCTCGCGTCATCGGCTTGTCATTTGAGTGTTATCTATTGAACCATGTTCCATGAGATTGCTTCTGCTCTATTTGATGTCTAGGGCGTGATGAAAAGGCATGGTTTTAGAGGAATGCCGGCATCTCATGGTGCATCACTGTCACATCGAAGTCTTGGTTCTACAGGTCAGAGGGATGCTCCTGGAAAGGTACACGTGACGAGCTTGAAATTTTCGAGTCATCTAGTTTTTATGCAATACTTTATCATATTGGGCATTGTCTACCGTCTAGTTTGTAAATTTCCTTGTGCATTTGTCGTCTTCTTTTTTTTTTTTGGCAACGAAACTTCATTATTTTCCTCTGTTAAAGTGTTTGAAAATCTCATTATTAAAATGCTGACCGTGATGCTATTCGCATATGATGTTATGTATGTAATATGCCATTAACTCTCCCACGGATGTTTTTTTTATAGGTTCCCACAGATGATATATTGGGGTTACCTGGCTTAGCTTTATTCTCTTAAAGAGTGGATCTCTCTCTCTTTGATGATAGGATGTTATTATTTTGTAACCCTGTCGTGTAGATTGACTAGATTCTTTTATGGATGTATCGGAACATATCAAGACCAAAACCTCAAGTATCATTGATATCTGAGTAAACGGGATTATTTTGGTTGATAAGAATCAGGTTGAATAGAGTTCTGAAGAGAGCTCTACATTATAAATTTTTTTCTTTCCTTTTCTACTCCTCGATAGGTGGCTTTCTTGTATAATCCTTGTACTTGGATGCAGCTTATGCAAATGATATTCTAGTACTTTAATTAAAAAGACAGATCTACATTATCTCATCTGGCTACATCACCAACATAAATTTGCTTGGTTGATTGTCGCTTATCAGCAATTGGCTCCGCATTGTGGTTTATTGTTTTCTGATTCTCTCTGTTTTTAGTTAGATGTTTCTCTTGTATATGTCCAGTGTACGAGGGCTATGTCTTTTGCATTTTCAATTAAATTTTCTATTACATGTTAAAAAGTTTCCATTTCTCTGTTTTCACCATTTTTGTAAATAATGGGTCCATGGGATCATTTATAGAAAATATCAAAGGGGGTTTTGACTGAGGAAATAGACACCAGAAAGGGTAAAAATATTCAAATTTAGTTGTATGTTGAAGGCTAGTTCTCATTCCTAAGAACCAGTTCTGTTACCATTCTTAAGCTGGTAGAGCTTAAAACTTCCCATGACAAGGTGGATCGACCCTGTGATGCAGTGTGAAACTTGGTTCCATGACAGATTTTATATAACCAGAGGAAGCCATGGCTTGGGTTTTGGTGTGGTACCTAGTTTATGTGACTACCACAATGGCAACTACGTTTTGGGTCCTTGACTACAATGGTTTGCTTTCAACATGTTTTTATTTTATTTTATCAGTAATTAAGGATTTTGTTGATGAGAACTAGGCATGGTCAGGTTTGCTTTCAACATGTAACAGTTTACCTGTCTGTCTACTGTCTAGTGTCTGTGTTCTGTCTCTCTCTCATTTATTCTAAGGGAGAGAGCAGGAGTGAGAGGTAGAGAAAATGACAAGGGTTAACTGTAAAATAATATTGTATCGTTTTATATTTTAGAGAAATTATATTCCCACTGCCTTTAGTTTTTAATTTTCAAAACCACATTTTTACTGAACAGGTATTTAAAGGCAAAAAAATGCCTGGGCGCATGGGAGCGCAGCAGAGAACAGTTAAAAATGTTTGGGTTTATAAAATTGAGCCTGCGAGGAATCTAATGTGGGTAAAGGGCCAAGTATGTTTCTCTTACCATTTTATTTTTAAGCTTTCAGTGATTTAAATCTCAGTTCATAAGAATGGTGCTTGGACTGGCCATTTGAAATACTTGCACAAAGATCCACCAATGAGCTTTTTCAGCTCAATCACACATTCTGCCCCCTAAAAAACCAAGGTGGAGCTCGCTTGTGGGTTCAAGATCCATGGGATGTGTATGTAACTTACTGCTTAAAAAAAAAGCTTGCATTCAGATGCTCTTAACATACGACAGAATAGGTATTAGGAGACTAGCTCAGAATTCTCTTGAAGTGAGCTTAATTATTACCAAAACTGTTCTGACCCATAGATATTTTTTTTAAAAGAAATTTATACTCGATATTCTTGTCTTTAGAATTGGATTTATGAATTTGGTGATGCACACTTACAACATCCCATGTGCTTAAGCATGGGGATGAATACTTGTCTGGAGTCTTATTAGGTTGTATTTTTTATGTTGGTGCTTCTCAGTCAGACTTTTTGAAGTTTGCTATTCTCTACAGGTTCCTGGTGCCGAGGGAAGCTTTGTGTTTGTGAAAGATGCTGTCTACAAGAAACCCAATATCTCACTGCTTCCATTTCCTACTTACTTTGCCGATGAAGATGAGGACATGTCAGAGTTGGAACCACTGGTCGCTGATCTAGGCGAAGTAGACCCATTCATGGTAGCAGATTAACCTGGAGAAAACTTAAAAGTATGAGAATTGGTTTCTTATTCACATGATATGCATTATCTTTTGCCTTGTTGTGTTTTCTTCATTTTTGCATTTTGTGCCCTAAGAACCAACCATCGGAAGATTTTGATTTTCAAGTAATGATTCTGAGAATAGAATAGTGTGTGGATTGCAGGAGCTGCAAGGCATGTAATTTTTACTGGGTTCATTCAACCTCTTTTGAGTATTTTAGTTGCCGGCCGTCATCTTACCATGGGATTAGTTTTAAATATGTAAGAGGTGTGGTGTGGGATGATGAGTAGCATCCATCTTTCAAATAATAGTCTTAAATTTAGAATTTTGGATACTCAATTATAATCAATCAGCAGTAGATTTATTGTCCAAAAATAATGTATTCTTCTTGTTCATGCATATTGATTATCTCCAACTGGGTTGTGCCAATATTGCTAAAGAGTATCACAATATATATATACATATATTATGTAGAGAGAGAGAGAGAGAGAGAGAGAGAGAGAGAGAGAGAGAGAGTTTTTGGATAAGCTTCCATATTTTCTGATTAACTTTATTTATAAGCTTTTTATTTATTATTTATTAATGCGAATTGATTAAAAAATTATTTATTATTCTTAATCTAATAATTATTTAATGGAACATAAAGGAGACTGATGGTTTTAAGAATTATCATTTTTTTTATCTTTTCTAATATATCAATTTATTTAAATAAAAAAAATGACCTCAGTATTAGAACAGAGTAATATTTAGAAATTCAGAAAATAAATATTGAAACGAATTTCTCTACCTTTTATTAAATGTTGCATTATTGTCTTTTTATATTAGTCTGAATATGTCATAAAATATCTGGAGAAGTTTGAAATAATAAAAGAGTAGAAGGCACACGTGGCCAAATAAGGAAAAGGCCGCAATAAAATGACGAAAAAGTTGTAAAAACTCCCTTCATTTCATTTGGCAAACAACTTTACAGCAGAATCCGCTATCGATGAGCATTATCAGTATATTACGTCCAAAACCCTAATTCCGTATCCCAGGGTTACCGTTGGGATCGCACCGGCACCCACGCCAGCTTATGAATGCAAACCCTCCTCCTCCAATGCAAG
Organism: Carya illinoinensis; assembly: GCF_018687715.1. Classification (NCBI taxonomy): domain Eukaryota; kingdom Viridiplantae; phylum Streptophyta; class Magnoliopsida; order Fagales; family Juglandaceae; genus Carya; species Carya illinoinensis. The sequence continues at coordinate 37,235,566 of NC_056752.1, forward strand.
CAGGAGTTCCATGCGGCGGATGCGGGTCGTCGGACCGTTGGGTCCTACACACTTTGCGCCACAGAGCGAGCTACCGGCGTCTGTGCACGGACTGCGTCCTGAAGAATCACCAGTCTCTGTTCTGCCCGCTTTGCTTGGCGGTTTTCGACAAGGACTCGTCCCCTTTGCCTCCGCCGGCCGACCGCCTTATCTGCCTCAACTGCCCCTCCATTTCTCACCGCTCCTGCGTCCCTCCGAACGAATCCACCCTTCCTTCCTTCCTCTGCCCTCCTTGCTCCAACCCGAGTTTCACTTTCTTCAATCCCAATGGAAATGGGGATAACAAAGGGGTGATCGACAAGAACTTGGCCAAGGTGCTATTGGCTGCGGCCCGGATTTCCGCTGCGTCCATGAACAAAGCAGCCGCCACCGCTAGGCTTGACGCCGAGAGTCGTGCCAAGGAGGCTGCTTTCGCCAAGAAGAAAGCAAGGGAAGCTTTGGACCGACTCGCTCTTCTTTTCTTGAAAGAGAATGAGAACTGCGAGGACAGGAAACCGATTCGCTTATCCCAAAATGGCGCCGGCTTAGCTGTTGAGGGCATCGTGCAAGGAGTGAACAAGGCTACCAACGGCTTGCTTTCTCTTTCTGCTGTTGCCACAGCCTCCGCCCCACAACGAAGTTCTCATTCTAGCAAGGAATGAAAGATGAGAAAAGGTTGGGAATCGGGTGTCTTTTCTCTTTGATATTGCTTTGAATGTCTTCACCGAGTTGTCGGTTACTAAATTTGTAAAATCTTGTTTTCATAGGATGCCCAGAAAATCTTGTAGAGTAGAAATCGTGGGTTTTGACTAGTGTTGTTGTGTAGATTGCTGTTTCGTGTTCGATCTTCGTTTGTAACTTTATCTTAAATCTCTGTCAGTTCGAAATTTCATTTTACCCTTCACTGCAATCTACTACGTCTTGATATATCCTACATTTTTTTATTCTTTTGAGCGATTGCCTCTATATGTCTGACGAAAGATATCTATGGTGGGGGATTGATGATAGCCTCTCACTTCCTGATTGGCTTTTGCATTGGATAGGAGAAGATTCCAGTTGATCTGCTTCTTTATGGGATTCTGTGTTTCGTTATTCTGATTCTAGTCAGTTTTATTTTTTCGGGTTTCAAAGTCATCAGATATATCGTCTTCAAAAAAAAAAAAAAAACAGGAGATTTACCATCTTCTTCTGAATTGCTGCAAGCTCGTTGGTGGATGATATGGTTGGTGTTTGACTAGTTCGTATGTACATTGCTTTATGGGAGCATCACTATGTTCTATGCTATATAATTGGTGGTTCTTTATTCTAAGCCGGTGTTGCAGTTTTACAACGACTAATCTGGTTAGTACCGCCCTGATTTGAATATCCCTAGAATTCTAAGATTTCAGAGAAACACGTGCCACATGAGGGTGTTATAGTATATGAATCTCGATTATCTCTCTTTGAAATCCACTTAAAATTGTAAATGGCGAGTGGTTGATGCTTTGCGGAAGAGCGATAAAAACCGGGTTCTTCGTCATTGCTTTATTGTGGAAATCACAGGTTTTTAAGCCCTACTACTTGACATCGCATTGTTGTGACCTTTCGGGCGTGTCTTGGATCTGAAAGTTCAGCTTTTTAATGTCTGGCTCATATTTGCTTGCTCGGAGGCAAAGCCGTTTCCAAATAGCGGCGTTGGTTGTGCATTCTGTGTGTATTCTAAAAGAGCACAAACATGTGGACAATAGGAAATCATTTAGCAAAAAAAATGAACAAGCTGAAAAACACCAGGTGCGATATAGGAAGGGAGGTATGGCAAAACATGCAGTAATGAAAAAGGTATCCAGTTACTCGACAGTCGACAGAGAACCGGTCAACATCCATTCTACCAGTCTGAGAAGGCCGACATGTCTGACCTTAGATAAAAGGGTATCCAGTTATTGTTGGTTGCTGGTGCGTGTAAAAGAAATGGTGAGTTTGTGAATTATTTATTACTTAATTGTAAGGTGGCAAGGGCCGCTGGATGGGATGGTATTTTCAGTAAGATTGGTAACGCATGAGTGTCCAAGATGGTAATAGATCTCTTTGCCAACGGAAGAGGGTCTTCAGGGCAAAATCTAAATTGCAGTGGTATGAAAGATAACTCCCTTGTTGTGTCTAATCTGGTGCATATGGTAAAATTCAAAAAATTCTTTTCAATATTTCCCTAGGGGTTGGCTTAAGTGGTAAAAGGTGGGAATATATTGCATAAGGTCTAACGTTCAAATCTCATTGGGTGCAAACAATCTCTAGGGATCATCGGACTAAAAATTTTCTCCTTAAATTATCTAAGATGTATTAACGGAAAACTTCTTGCGAGGGCCTATGCACCCCTAGAATTAGTTGGGATGCTAGTCATGGAAACCCGTCCCAATAAAAAAATATTTTCTGTTATGTGCATCTGTCATTGAGTTCAGTAGAGTTAGTTTTCATTATTTTCTTATTTCTTTTTCAAGTACCTAATGCTTAACTAAATGCTTTTTGTATATTTCGTGTATTTTGGTTACAACCATATAAATTTAATGAAGTTTTATTTTACCTAAAAAAGCGTTGTCCAACTATCGTCGGACTGCCACAGCCTGGTATACTTCAGAACCCTTTGTCCCAACCGTTGTTGCGAGATCAATGTTCATGAACTGGCTCGTAATCTAATCTGTTGTTAGATATTTATCAAATGAAACCAGCAATCAAAATGTTACCGAGTCCACGGATTAACTCACAGAAAGTGTCAGTACAGTATGACATTGTCTTGGGAGGTATGGATGGGGAGAGTTAAAGTTCTACTGAAAGGTGTTGGGATTTCATTGGGAAGTCTGAAAACGGCAGTCGTCTAAGTCGTTTTTAATTTAAAACGTCGTTCTACGTATTGAAAGACGAGCGACGCACATACATACGAACCAGATGGTTAATGCTTCAACCGTCGCTACTCCTCGGGCAACATCTCAAAGAAAATGACCTCACGCCAGCTCCTTCAAGCTCGCCCGGTTCCCATGTTTCACCGTTGCATGGCCTCAGGCATGCTCTACCATGGCTGAGCTCAACCAGTATCACTCCCAGCTCATCAGGCAGACTTTCTCGACCGACAATGATGCCGTGGGCCGCGTTGTCAAGTTTTGTGCAACCTGCGAAAGCGGTGATCCGAAAATGGATGGGTTTTCCCAAAAGCAAGAAGGATATTTGATAGTTTGCTTCTGAGGAATGTTGTGGGGATTTTTTGACGAAGCTTTTGGATTTTTTTCTTAAGGGTGGTTACAAATACGTTCTCATAAATATATATATATATATATATATAGTGTGAACATAGTGCCAAATTAGTTTAATTGAATTTTTTTTAATGCAATAATTGGTTATTGGTCTTGATAGAAATTGTTAATTAAAATATGTTAAATTATTAGTAGATTAAGGGCATGTGTAGGCAGTGAGATTAGACGAGAATTCTATTAATAGTAATAAAATAGTTTGAATTAAGATATTTTATTGAGTTTTGAAAAAAAAAAAGTTGATTAAAAATATTATAAAGTTAAAAAAAACTATATCTTGTTAATATTATTTTTGTTTAGAAATTTAAAAAAATTATATTGTCTTTTGTGTTTTGTTTGAAAATTTGAAAAAATTATAATTATTAGGTAATTATTAAATGAAAAAGTTAAGATTTGAAATTAAAAAGTAGTTTTATATATGAGTGATATTGGAAAACAAAATTATGAGAAGTTTTGAAATAAGATGAAAAATTCATCCAAGTTCCCAAACAACCCCTAAAAGAATGAAAACTTGGACATTGTGCAGGTGAATTGTTCCAATTTAATACCTTGATCAGGCTTAATTAAGAAGTAACTCAAAATTTACAGTCGGTTTTAAGGTGAATTGTTATTGGGAACTAGTTTTAAAGAACTAATAATTAGCCTCAAATATTAAAGAATATTGCTATTGGAATATCTGCACCATGAGTTTTCTCATGTTCGGAGATGGAAACACGTTTGACTGGAATGTTTTATGTATGTTGTTGGATTGAATAGGTCGGCTGTTGGACAGTTGTGTATATAGGATTATGTTTGTTACTATCAGAGGTGTGCGGGTCATTAAGTTCCAGTTTTTGCACCCAACAGTCTCTCCAACTGATTGGAAACTTCTTGGCCAGTCAGAAATTGCCATCTGCACCACTATGATATATTATTCTTCCTGTATTATATTATTTTATTTTTGATGAAGGATGCATCCACCCATCAAGGTTCAAAGAGTCCCTGCCTGATCTGAAAAACAAAACAAAAAAAGAAAATAAAACAGAGAGAGTATTCAGCTGGAACCTGGAAAGCTTGAACAGATAAAAACTGCTCCATTGGCTTTGGCACCCAACTTTAAAAAATAAGCAAATCCATCAAGGCCCGACCTCGGCAATAAAACAATTTAAGAGAGAGAATTATCACATCAGAAAAGACAATCTAACACTATAAGCATTGATTTGTCATCTAGTTTACAATGAATTCAACCAATATTCTCATTAAAGTCACAACAAACATGAGCTCCAAGAATTAATAAGCTCATTGGAAGCAATCACCTAAAACTTAAACATGAAGCCTTTGACTTTATTTTCTCTCATTTCTCAACGGTTTTTCCTACTTTACTAACCAAAAAAGCCAGGACCAGCCCGCGAAAGGAGCTCCTTGCCAGCATCTTTTCCCATCATAACCATATCTTCATGAGCATATAGGCCTTTTCTGGATGTTTCCAGTACTACAGTAGAGACAGGAAAAAAATTGTAGTGTCAAAGAATATTACTCCTTCAATGGAGACAAAATGCGTAAAATATTTTCACTGAGAAAAGATGTCCATACCACGGGTTCCATCTGGGGAAGCTACCAACCCTTTAAATATGCAATTGCCATCCTCATCCTTGTAAGCATATCCGGCAATAGGAGTGCGGCAAGATCCATCCAAGGTCTCAAGAAAGGCCCTCTCAGAGGCAACTGCAAGTCTTGTTTCCTCATGATTCAATGAGGCTATGTAATTAGCCTGCAAAAGAAAACTAACAATAGTAAAAAGAGTAGTTCCAAGGGGCAGAATGAAATATTTCCAACAACTGCTATGAGGTAATGCTTGAGAACAGCATAAATCTTGATATTAAGTTAGAGATCTAAATATATTACAGGGAGTAATAATACACATATTACCCTTATCCATATCTTTTTATAACTGTTTTCAATAAAGGGCGGTAATGTAAAATTTGATGTTCCAATTTAAAAAATCTTAGTACTTTTTTTTATTGGCACCGTGTGTCCGAGAACAAAGTCCCGACTAATTTTGAGGGTACACCTCAGTTAATTTAAGAGAAAATTCCCCCAATTTGACGGCCCCTATAAATTGTATGCACCCAAGAGGATTCAAACTTTAGACCCGCAAAGAGCATACCACCAAAACCAAGGCCCAACCATTAAAGAAAACAAACTTTAGCACTTCCATTGATTTATGAAATCACTTAGGATTCTTTAATTGCGCAAAAGAGATACAAGTAACTTAGGGGTATTATGTGATTTGTTGATATAAAAAATATGCTATGAAGTGACACTATCACATTGGTTATTGTAAAATTGGTTGTAAAGTATTTGAACGAATATCATTATTCATATTACAAATACCTACAAAAACAAAACAAAACAAAAAACATTGACAGAAGAATCAGCAGCATTATTGCTGATACGAAAACGCAAATATTGCTCCAACATAAATAAAATAAGAAGCACTCCAGATCAGCATATTTTTTGGTTTGGGACTTAGAATTGCATGTGCCCCTCATTAGCATAAATTATACTAACATTTTATGCATGTATCAAGAAGAATACCATTTTCAGGAGATTATGCCTCTACTCATCCCAGAACAACAATATTTATTTCTGTTTGTAGCACATGAATGGCTACACGCTATTTAAATTGAGAAACCCCAAACATGAAAACTACTAAAAATTTCAGTCTTAATGTGAAGTTTCCATTCCATAGATTTTGTGGCTCTCATTTTCCCATTCATATCCTGTATTGCAGCTGCAATATTCCCTCACACATTTTCCTATCTCAATATCCAATATTCAGGCCAGACTAGATATCGTCCAATATGATTCACACTTCAGGAATTAAATTCCTCCAAACCTCTTAATCCAACCAGGTTAATTTATTTTATTTACTCACAAAACCAAACATTATTTGTTACACTTATCACTAATTGACCATGAGTCATAACATTTGCTAAAGTCGAGAAACAATACTTTGTGGCCCAAGTCAGAAGTTATGCTCATAGGATACGAAATATCTTGATCAACTTTACATTACTTATAATAAAATATCATGGTCAATTGTTGGCATGATCATCAAAATCACTAAAACCAGTAACTGAGGCAAGAACGCAAATAAACATACCATCTTATCATCATTGCTTCTACAGGCAATCCCAATTGCCCCTTGAGCAACTGCTGGAAGCATTTCATCAGTTGAAAGAATCGAAGTCACATTTTCTGTCATATTTAAGCGTTTAAGACCAGCTAGCGCCAACAATGTTGCTTGAACTGCACCCTCATTTAGCTTTCTCAATCGTGTTTGGACATTCCCACGAAAATTTTCCAGCACCTAGAAGATGAAATTCCCAAAGCAACAAAGAATTAATAAAATGACACACAAATCCTAAAATGCTTAAACATCTGAGAAGAAATACAGGGAGTTACAGTATTCACCCACAAATTACCATCATTTTTCACTTTGCACCTTAAACCACAAAAGTTTCAATTTTCACCCTACAACTACCTATAGTTTTCAATTTTCACCCTTAACAAAAATCTGATGGATAAAAGTACGTCACGGGGCCAATTTTCAGTCCATCCTAATAGTCATATTTTAATCGAGGGTGCAAATTAAAAAACATAGACATATAGGATGCAAATTGAAATTTTTTGTAGTTTTTGGTGCAATAAAATACAGGTTGTATTTTTAAATGAAAAATGTAATTTTCCCAAAACAATAATAAAGTCTAGATGCAATCGTATCATTAAGGGAAAAGAGGGCATTTTACTAAACAAAGTAAAGGGGAGTCAAGAGCATAGATGGGAAGCAGATGAACTAATGGCACCTTGAGAAAATAAAGATCTGAATGCAACAAACACCACCAACACAATATCACCATTGAGGCAAACATAGGTAGGGGCAAGTGGCATGCAACAGGAAAAACCAACCACTTAAAGGAGGGGAAGACAAATGCTAACTCATATTCATTCAAAAATTCACGCACTAACTGAGTCCATCTTCATAGATTCCATGTACAATAGCTTTAATGTAGGAAACCCATGCAACATTGCCACTTAATTTAGATCCAATTAATCCATATAACATATAATTCCCCATTAAGATACTCCCTACATATAGCATTAATAACAACCACCATGGTATGCAAAAAAAAAAAAAAAGAAGCAATTAATCACTTCCAAGTGTCTAAGCAACACAAAAACAATCACTTCCAAGTGAGTGTGTTTGGAAAAAAATTTATAGAAATTGTAGAAATTGTCCTGCTAATTTTAAACAATTTGTGACCGATCAAAAAATGAAAGTTTAAACAATTTGTGTATGTAAGACTAACAACTGATTATTAATGTTTTGTCTAACACTCCTGCCATAGAATTGGAGTTACGATGCAATCAGGCTGACTACAACAAACCAGATAGCCATTTTCAGACCTCAAGTTAATGCAATAACATTGAATTGACTATACAGTTCAATCAAGATATGCATAGAGGACTGACATAACGTACTAACTTACATTGAGAGATGGATATTTATGGAGTAACTGTGACTTTCTTCTCAGTGAAGCAGTACCAACAGTGCTCCCAGCCGGGAGATCTGCTACTGAAGCAGCACTCAAGGAAATAAATGCATCTCGCACATCCTCACGCTGCAGGTTACATGGTAAAATTGTCTTTTCTGGTAAATAAGTTGGCACGTCTTTCATTGAGTGGACAGCAATGTCAATTTCACAATTTATGAGTGCCTCGTCAATTTCCTTCGTGAATAAGCCCTTCCCACCTATGTCTGCAAGTGGTTGGCTTAGTATCTTATCGCCAGTTGTTTTTATTATTACTATCTGAATAGCCCCCTCTTCAGCCAGTTCTGAATGTGTTGCCATAAGTTTATCTCTTGTCTCATAAGCCTGAGCAAGTGCTAGTGGGCTGTCCTGCATATAAAAGAATATATATAACACCCCTCAAAAGAATCTCCAGTATAAGAATTGCAAAAACATAAAAAGAAAGGAAAATACATAAGCAACCATGCATTAGTAGAAATGAAGCAAATTTTAAGAATATATCATTATTGTGGACAAACAGAAACAATTTGTTGCTTGCTCCTCCCATTATTGATATATAAGCATAAAATTTCCTTTCTTCATAGATGAGAAAACACGTCATCTAAGCACAAACATGAGTACAGTAAGTTTGACAAAACAACTATGAGAGAATCGACTAGAAAAAGGGCAAATAGAAAGCCTATACAACATTCAAAGCAAAGCCACGTATGTCACGGAAAACTCTGTTTTTGTCTGAAATTCTACAGGTCACAGACGGTCAATATCTACAGATCTTATGATGTCATCTGCTATTTCTACTTTTCATACATTTAGGGATAGCTATTCCTTTTTTTTTTTTTTTTAATATATATCTACCATTACCTTTAGGCTTCCATGTTACCCAAACCACTATCCCAGCCGCCACCTTGTATACCATACATGCTTAGATATAGCAACCTGCCAACCACTACATTCAACAAGCAAACACAGATTCGTGCACAGACAGTCTCATATAACAGACACCCAAGTTTTTAGAAGCAAACACCTCTTCTGCTAGCTGTTCTCTCCCAAGGTTAGATACAAGTTCCATGGATATGAAATGGCTTGGTAAATTTTCAAACTCTTCCACCTTGAGATTGTAGATTGGTTGAAGCTTTTTAGCTTCAGAGTCTGCTGTTTCAGCATCAGCAAGTAGAAGGTTAGCTTCTTCAAGGTCTCCGAAATCTAGAGCAGCAGCAGCTCTTTCAGCTGTTGCAGCCCCAGCCATTAAAAGCAATCTAGGGAATCTAGCCATTGCTACCTCTTTTTCCTTGGATAAGATCAAGCTCTCTGTCTCCTGCAACCTGTTAACAGTGTCTGTAATCTCTTCCTCCAGCTTCTTAAGCCCCAAGATAGCACTTTCCATGTCAATTTGTATGCCTTCATTTTCAACACTCTATGACTTTGCCTCGGCAGCTATTCTTGCAGCTTCCTTAAAAGTTCTCGCAGCAGCAGCAACTTTCTTTTCCGCTTCCAGCTCTGGGACTCTTTTTTCTACAATTAAAATCCACTGCTTAAAGAATGCTATTTCTTGCTGGGTGTTTGACTTTCTTGAAGATAGCTCCTGCTGTGAAGCTCTTGCAGCAGAAATGTCCTTTAGGAGAACTTGGACATCCTCAGAAAGCTTCTCCTCAGTCTTCACAAGCCACATTTTATCTTCATGGGATTTCAAAATGGACTCTATCAGAATTGTTCTCAACCCAGTAGCTGCCTTTCCATCTGGAAAATCACCTGGACGACAGTAATAAGTCTTCTCAATTGTATCATCCATTAAGTCAAAAGCACCCTCAGAAACATGATAATGAATATCATTCCCGTAAAATACTCATTATCAAATTTTTACAGCAACTTCTCACCTTCATAATCCCAGTCATAATTTGGAGTGCTCCTTGCCATAGCTGCAGAGACCTCACTGGGATGTTCTTCACAGTAGGAACCAAAACATTTCAGTCTAAACATTCCTTGTAAAACTCCTTGAAAGTGAACCAATTCAATTGGGAAACTCTAGCTTCCACCATACCCAATTCCACAGTATAGCATGTGTGAATCGGTTGCAAGAACACGGCCTCATAATTTTTAGCTTTGTCAAAAAAAAAGAACTCCAGCCCTAAAGCAACAAAAAGAAAGACAAAACCAAACTGTGCACAGAATTCAACCTGTACTATTTTGCTAATGATTTTCAAGCCCTCACAAAATCGCAAATTCAAGTCTTCAAGTTGTCTACAGCACTCTCCAACCGTAGCTATAGAACCCCGTAAATCCAGAGGCTTTAACGACCTACACGTCTGAGCTATAGAAACTAAACCCATCATTGACACATTATTGCACCAAATTACGCTCAACTCTCAAGCCTTTCATCAAACAGCTTCTCTGCTCTAATCAAATCTCTACACTTTCTTATTTTTAAACTGTCCTTCATTTGGTACATGTGGACTAGTAACTGACACAGGAGCATCTCCATCTCTTAAGCTTTTCATCAAGAATCACTTCCCTATTTGGTTTCACAATCACAGCTTCTTGTTCCAACATTCTATCTCCTAAAGCCCCCAAAACTTCAGCATATATGTTTAAAAATAAGAGATAATACCCATAATTAATTGAGTCTAATTCAAAAACAATTTCTAGAAGAAACCTCACCCAAAATCTCCTTGCCCGTGAGAGCAAGGAACCTGATCTTGTTATTATCGACAAACCCCAAATTCCCCATCTTCATACAAGATGGGCATTTGTATTGCTTGATGTTCTCTGCCTTAGCAGGTGTTATCTTCACACACTTTCCATGGCATCTCTCACAGACGCAGCCAATCCAAAACTCATCCGCACTGTAATTTCCACCACAGCTCCCACAAAGGGTTCACTATGCTCATCGTCTTCCTCCTCATAAGTCCCATCAGCAAGCTTAGGGTTGTTCTGAACTTGTCCATCAATTGATCTCTTTGAGCGACCCCGAGATCAGCTTCCTCTATCCACACTGGGCTTGTCTTTCATAGGCTTCTTCTCTGTCACAACTTCAAAAGCGGTGGGCAGATCATTGATCAAGCTAAATAGTCGCTTCCTATCATTGTGCAAGGCAACCAACGAAAGCCAATCTTTCCGGTTCTCACTCACAGCTACGACTCCTGTGCTCACGGCCTTCACGATGGCAGCTTTGACATCATCTATCTCCAGGCATAGCACGATTCCATCCCCCTCTATCTTGCCAGTGCAACAGAGTCATCTGTCTTGGCCTGGTTGAGCTTCTAAGGCTGACGGGACTAGTTCAAGTTAGGTGGAGAATAAACGGAGATGGGGGGACTTGGGTTTTTTGGATTGAGAAACTAGTGTTTGGGATTTTTGGGATTGTTGGGATTGTTGGACTGTGAGTGAGTGAGTGACACCTCCTGGCCATAGAGGATGCCATACGAGACGTACAAAAGCAAGGCTTCTCCCCTATAGATTACCACAACCATGGGCTTGAATGCCCACAATGTAAGGTCACTCTAAATAGAAGCTTCACTGTACAGCCAATCAGCCTCCTAGCATCAAAGACAATGTTGATGGGATTCATGGTGACCTGGTTCTTGGCCCCATCATCGATCAAGTGCTCTATCTCGATGAGGTTGACATCTAGGGACGTGTTGATGGAGGATAGAAACGAAACACGAGAGGGAGAAGTGAAAGTTGAGAAAATAAGACAGGATTTATAAAGGGATCACCCTCTGTTGCTCGTTCTTCGTCTTGCATCACCTCATGTCCATATTCTTCTATTTCCACCAAACCCGAACTAAGAAAGAAGATAGAAACACTTTCATACACCTTGGTCTCAGTCACGGTTTGCTCATCCTTCAAGCAAATACCATTGTATATCGATTCTTGTTGCTCCAAGCCTCCAATGGGTAGATCTCTCTCCCGTAAGCATATTCAATACTTAACTTCGCGTCAAAGATTGTGTAAGAGAGCTGAATCAAGATCTGTAACTCTTTATCTTCCAGCAAGGACTTCAAGCGAGTAATTTTTCTCCTGGAACCCTAAGAATTTCATTCTTAATGGCAGCATGATAATTGTCAAAATAGAGCTGCAATTCAGTGTTACCTAGATCGGCCATTTTGGGATCAACTTCTCTCATACCAATTTGTTACACACCCCTTTGATTGTATGGATTGATAGTAAATAAAATGATATATCCCACTTCGAGGTTGAGAAAACCCCCAAGAATTTCAGAAGGAAGAAGAAGATATGAAAAGGATTCTATTACTTTCTGGATGAAAAACAAAGAGAGTCCTTAGCTCAGTACTTAACATGATGACCCTTACATGGGGCCATGCTAACAGACTAAACAGCATATAAAATGAAATAAAACTAAGGGTCCAGGCCCATAACCTGCTATCCTATAATCCAAATAACATGATGTACCAAAATAAAGGAAATTGCTAATGAAATTAAACGGGTCCATGGCCCAACAAATATATAAACTCAAACCCAAGTCCACCGAGTCCCAGTACTTTGTTCTTGAACTGTGACAAAAATAATAGTCCTACCTCCTATTTACTTCTACAACCGAATCTAAAAAATATATATTTTATCTGTTTTACTGCTTTTCCTCTTTCTTGAGGAAATCCCATACCTAAACTTTTGAAGGTGCGCAGAGTGAAAAGTTCAGTTCTCAAGGTTATCATTTTTCTTGATCGTAGAAACGTAAACAATGCCCCAAAAATAAAATTCCTTCTTCCCTCTTCTTATTTTTTTCTGGGTATTCTTTGGCTCTGTTGAAGGAACTAAACCTCTGCTTCTTCTTTTTCATTACTGGGTCCATTTTCACTTGATTGAGTTCATTTAAGTAAAGAATCTAGCTTCTGCCTATATGAATTTTCCCATTTGTGTGGTTTGTATATTCTCTGTTGGCATTTAGAGCTGCCATCAAGTATCAGAAGAAAGGATTTACAGAAAGCTATGAGCATGGTTAGGTGATGGAGAAGAAGTTTATATCAAGGGTTTTGAGTTTGAGAAGCTCCGTGCAAGATTGCAGAAGCAGAGGAGAAAGTGGGGAAGGGATTTTTGGGTTAGGGTTTCAACAGAAAAATCGAAAAGTGGAAGGAAATATTTTAATTGGGTTATTTTCTTTCGAAACTCCTTTTTTTTTTTTTTTTTTTTTTTTTTTTTTTATGAGGCTCGTGTCATCCAGTGAAAGAAAATGATGTCCTTGCAATGAAAGGCACGAAACTCTCTCAGAGACCGAAGAAAAGAGCCAACAACATTGATAAAGAACATTGAGAAACGGTGCTGCGGTTTCAAAACGTGCGTTAAGTTAGCAGGAACCAAAAAAAAAAAACAAGCGGGCAGGTGTGCGATGAGGCCTCTGTATAGAAAGTAAAGCTACATTATGAAAGTTGGAGAAGGCACAGAGGAGGGAGCTGAAGAGTACCTTCCTCGGGTGCCAATTCTGATGAGTGCAACCTTGGTCTTCTCTGTCTGCTGCTCAACAGCCACAGAGGCCCTTATGATTCCCACGCCATGTTTCCTTGTATTACGAAGAAAACCTGGTGTCTTAAGGCAGGGCGAAGAGAACCCAGAAAAGGCCTCCATTGAGAGAGAGAGAGAGAGAGAGAGAGATGGTAGGAGAAGAAGGAGATGGTTTGATTGTGAAGGGATATGTCTGTCAAAAAGGACAAGGGGTGAGTGGGGTGCGCGTGGATAGGGTTTCTGATTGGAAAATGCTACTGTTCTTATCGTCAGGTTATATCCATTACAAACTTTTCTTTTTCCCATTTTCTTTGGGTTCAAGCCCGGCATGGATTGGGTTACAAATCTTTCAACTTGGGCTTGACCTCCACCAGCAAGAAATGAGTCGGATGCGTAGTAACCCTATATTGCTATCCTCCTGCTATCCTCCTTTGCAATGCTGATAGATTCGTGTAGGTCAAATCATGTTAATGGATCGTATTAGTATCGTATCAAAATATGTATATTGTACTATATAATTCAATCTTAATCCGACTCGTTAAACTTATTGTATCAAAATCTTAAACCCTAATACGACTCATTAACACAACAGATCGTGTCGTGTCAACCCGTTTTAACCTATTAGTGAATATTACGAAATAAGTTAACACGACACAATACGATCCGTTTCAAACCGTTTTATGTAAATGGGTTGAATAGGTCCGAAATTAACCCGTTTGACTTAATTAAATTTGGCATAATTTTATATAAATGTTAAAATCACAATATTTATAAAAATTATAAAAGTAACTACAATTCTAAAATTATAATCCAAATAATAAAAATATCGAAATTGAAATCCTAACAATTTTACTTTTAATTATAAGGGTATAATTGTAATTTTAACTTTCTTAACGTGTCCTAACGGGTTATAACAAGTCAAAACGGGTTAACATGTTACCAACTCATTAAGCAATCTTGTCTTAACAGGTCAACCTATTTTGACCAGAATCCGTTAAGACTAAACTCTAATCCGCTATTATCATCTCGTGTTCATGTTAGGTTAATGGATCGTGTAACATATTACCACCCCTAGACTCATGGTCATTCCACTCGTGTAGCTCGCGAGAACCAACAACTATCACCACTCTATCACACCATTCATCAGCACTCCACTCATCCAACATCCAAAATGGTCACAATAGTCGAGCTAGTTAGCCGACATGACTCTCCCTCTCATTTTAGGTCAAGGTAGATTCCCATTTCATCTCAGCGTTACAAAATTTTGGATTTTATTGTTAAAAAAATTACCTCAGTCGTACTATACTACAGACCTACCGAAGAAAAAAATTAAAAAATATAAATCTATGTTAGGTATATAATATAGGAGTGTTTAAGATGAAGAACTTAAATATACAAGTTACACTCACAATAGGGTATGCTTTCCATTTGTTATCTTTTACATTTTTTTGCTTTTGAGTAAGTGGGATCAGTGTGTTAAATATTCAGTTTCCAACTTTTCCACATTGTTGTTTCGTCCTTCATTATTATTATTATTATTATTATTATTATTATTATTATTATTATTATTATGTACATGACTAATTGGTCTTACAACAAGTGAAGCAATACATGTCTTATTATGATTTCAATATAATGAGATCTAAACATTTGATTTGTTACATGTTCAATAATTTTACATTTTCTGTTTTCCTTATTTATTTCAAGTATAATTATAATCATTTTCTAAATTTGTTAAATGGATTTATGATTATCTTTACATTTATCATACTTGTTATGATCGATATGCGTCTAAAAATTCATATTTACCTCATTAAAAATACAGTAGTACTTTCAATAGGGAATACGTGCCTTGCATGGAAGCTCTTACCTAATGTGTGTGTGTGTGTATAACAAAAAATCCCCAAACAATATATATTCAAGATAATAGATATAAAAAATTATGATAAATTATTTAATAAAACAAGGCAGGGATTGCCACGTAACCACTCTTTGCCAGAAATGGGTATAGTCGGTGGCTGAAGAGAATAACTAAAGGTTGGGATTTTATGTTTCATATACATGAGTATGGGTGGAAGGGCTTTTAATAATTACCGAGCAAGTGGGTATTTTACTTGCCACCCATCCACTATTCATGTTTAAAAATAGGGTTATGTTACTCATTATCTAATACCACATATCATATCTATTTTAAATATTTTTTAACTTTTCTTATTTTATTCTTGTTAAACTAATTGAGTTGTTCTACTTATCTTCTATATACCACATACTTGTTATAGGAAAAATGAAAAAAATTTAAAAGAGATGTGATATGTAGAATGCTAAGTAGAATTATTTTTAAAAATAAAGATCTGCCCACTCGCTCCTTGGTGATGAATAAGTTTTATGTTTGTTGTCTAATGGGCTGGACAATGTCAGTGGGCAGGCTGGGTCTGAATGACCCACTAGCAGCCCTAGTGGTACAAAAGCGTGGGCTCCATCAAATACAAACACCAACTCTACTCAAGCAAGTTTGTCTCCCTCTTTTATATATCATTTTTATATAATTTCATACATTAACATAATTTTCATATTTGATTTCATTATATTCCACCCACATATAGTTCTAGATAGGATCGAGCAGAGGGTCCCTAAAATCCAACCTGCCCAATCTACCCGGCCCGTAGGGGTAATAGGTGAAAAGTCTGCCCACGTGGGCAATGGATGGATTGGGATTTAGCCCTCCCGCCCGCTTCTTACCCCCCCCCCCCCCCCCACACACACATATGTATGTGCATAAAAAGGAAACTTGAACCTAACTCTCTTCCAAGTAGACTTTTGTCTCTCCTCCTTCTTCTTCACTTGTTCTCTATCTCATTCTCCTTCTTCTCTTCTCTTTCTCTCATTCTCTTCTACACCCCATCTTCTTCTTTCTCATTCTTTTTTTGTTGCCCATGTGTCTTCGTCTTCTTCTTCTTCTTCTTCTTCTTCTTCTTCTTCTCCTGCCTATCTCTCCTTCTTTTTTTGCCCGTATGTCTCTCTTCTTCTTCTCCTTCTCATTCTTCTCTATATATTTCTCCTCATTCTCTTCTCTTCATTGCCCTTCTCTTTTATCTGCATCCTCCTCTTCTTCGTTTCTTCTCTTCTCCTTCTACCTGTAGGTCTAACGTGAACCCAACTCACATCCTAGTTGTTGCGGTGAACATAAACCCATGACATAGTCGTGAATCTACCACGAGCACTATCATTTTCTATTTCAATTTAGGCATTTTTTGTTCGTGTTATATTGGTTCTAGTATTTTATGAATAACCGGGCAGTAGGATGTGCTACCCGCCCGTCGGATAGGTCTTGATGGAGGCAGAGGGCAAGACGAGGATAGGTGCAAGGAATAGATAAGGATGCTATCTGCCCATTTAGGTCGGGTAGCTGCCCTAGTTCTAGATTCGTCTAATAATTCTAGAACGAATTTCATAGTAAAAGTGATAGGGAAAAAAAAAAGAAACTATAGCTTTGCTTCTATTATGTGATGACAATATCCATTTTGGACATTTGCTTATCAAGTATGAAAAATGTCTTAATTGAAAATTTTTTCTGAAGACCATGTTTTTTCCATTTTCAAACAACATGAGAAGGAGCTGAGACTGTATTCCATATGGCTGCTTCATTTGATGAATGTGGAAGGTACTAAGGTTATTGGTCGTGTTGGGTGTACTTTTTATAAGGAACATAAGTTTGCATTACAAGATACAAAGAAAGATGCAAGAGACACCCTTAAAATAATGTACAATATTTAACTAGAGTTAGGAAATTGCAGAAGATCTTTTCTGTTGTGGAACTATGGTGAGAAGAGAGATGACAAAAAAAATGGAAGTCCTTCCATCCAGAGAAAAAAGATATATATATTTCGCCAAGTTGTGCGCATGAGAGCTTACACTACATGGAACTTTTTTAGAGTTCCAATATGGGTGATTCTTGAGGATGTTCATTATTATGCATATGATCAGGTTTATCCTCCAATCTAGATTGTTAAAATGATCTTTTATTGCATTTTGAACCCGCTAAGAGTCCCTTTCAAGTGTGGCAATATTGAGTTTGTGGCTATGAACTTTTGTTGAGGCAAAGAGGGTAGCCAGTGCTTCTCGTGGAAGCATTTGTATTTTAGAGAGCCATATGCTTCCAATGTTACTAGATTCTCTATACGGAAAGCATGGCTTTAGTCTATTGGGATGTTGAGGGCATGGTTTGACTTTAGGACTCTATTTTCCCATGGTCCTGCTAGGGCCACCAAAAGTGATCGAAAGAATTTTTATCGAGAAGTACAAAATGTATTTTTTTTATTTTGTATTTCTTTTTCAAGAATTTGTTAAACCCCTTTAAACATTTAAAAAATTCACAAAATCATTTAAAAACACTTTCTTAACAATTAAGTTAAAAAAAAAAAAAAAAAAAAAAAAGGGAATTGGTAGTTTTTGTCGGGATGCTTCCTCGATGTATGCATAATTTTCCTTTACGCATTTAACCATATCCATTTCTTGGAATCTTGTGTTGTCAAGGTGATAAGGACTCTCTCCAAATTATATGATTGAATGAACTTGCCAAGAAAAGATGTTGGGTTTTCGACACATTTTTGCAAAGGATGTAGAAAGATGATTCTTTATAGGCCTGATTCATATATTTAACCAATCTTTTGGGAAGGATATTCCTTATGATTTTCTATAACAAGAGTTATAGTCTTTCATGAATTTTGTGCTTTCGAATGTGTAACCATTACTCTAAGGTTAGCGAGGAGGGTTAGGGAGTTTGACTACTGGTTTTAATCTAGTAGGCAAACTTTAGAAAGAAGGTACCAAGTGGCTTTGGAGAAACATGGAGTCAATGTTCTTAGTGGGTGGAGATGTTTTCGGAGTTTGTTTGAGACTGTTATGGGATTAAAGCATTCTTTGAAACTGGATTCATTCCAACTTTGGGGTTGGTGTTGAATGAAATCATTTACCTTTGAGTTTTGATCGTGGTCGTAGCCTTGTATTGGGATGGGCTTGAAGGCTTGGTTGGTAGGGATCCATTTGTCTGTCCAAGTGTTGATGTTATGGCCGTTACCCACTTTGAAACACGGTCCTTCCATAGTGAGGGTCCTTTTTCCTAGTATTCATTTCCAAATCCACATGACTTTTTTTGTATTTGTAAAGGAGGAATTTTTGTAGTACTTATTTTTTAGTAATGAGACTTTGGGTTTGCAGCTATGTGAGTATAGGTTTCATCTAAGTTTTGAGATCAGTGCTTTGTTGAACAAGTAAACAGATGGAGCTCCAAGGTTTTGGAGTGTAGCTTTTCTTCTTGTCTTCTTTGAACCTCCATCAAGAGTTCTTGAAGATTGTCTCTAGGTTTCTCCATATATTTTTTAGAGGGGGAAGGTAGAGATGGAACATGTTGGTATAGACGATGCCGCCGAATTTATAAGGATTGTTCTCCCAACCTGTGAAAGGACTTTTACTTTCCAACCTATGACTCTTTTGAAGATTTTCTCTTTCAACAATTCTATAGGCAACCGACGTGTATCCCTGCCACGGCCTCGCAATTGATACTGTCACGTCAGCCAAATCATTTAAAAATAAAATGAAAGAGGGAAATGAAATGGGTCTGTCGACTTTGTCTTTGCCCGAGTTGTCTTCTCCTGAGCTCCTGAGCTTCGTCTTTTCCTCATCTTGTCTCAAGCTTCATCTTCTCCCAAGCTTTGTCTTTCTGGTCTTCTAGTTCTGTGCTCGTGTGAGAGTGAAACTAGAGAGTGGGAGTGAAGCATTCAGTCTGTAGTCGCCATTGTGGGAGAAGGATTTTGGTTGTTACGGTCGTCGTCGTCACACAGTTCAAATCTTTGAGTTACAGTCATCGTTGTGGGTGAGTGAGAGATTTGCGTTCATGTTGGATGGTGATGATGTGATTCAATTCTTCAAAACCCAGTCTTTCGAACATTTTTTCACTTTTCCCTCAGATTTCTTCAGATTTCATTTTAAAAATTTATTTCAGACAATAATGACACTTAGCTATTTCAGGTTGGTGGTGCAAGGTAACCTAACTTTTGAGGCTGTTTCAATTACTTTATTATTTGTGATAAGTTTGCATGTGACCTACGATGCTAATATATGTATGGTTTTGATCTTGATTTTGGTATGTGTTTTGCAGAATTTGAGAGAGAGAGTGGTAGTGAAGCATTCCGTCTGTAGTCGCCATTGTGGGAGAAGGATTCTGGTTGTTACGGTCGTCGTCGTCACACAATCCAAATCTTTGAGTTACGGTCGTCGTTGTGGGTGAGTGAGAGATCTGTGTTCACGTTGGATGGTGATGATGTGATCCAATTCTTCAAAACCCAGTCTTTCGAACATTTTTTCACTTTTCCCTCAAATTTCTGTAGATTTCATTTTAAAATTTTATTTCAGACTATAATGACACTTAGCTATTTCAGGTTGTTGGTGCAAGGTAACCTAACTATTTGAGGCTGTTTCAATTGCTTTATTATTTGTGATAAGTTTGCATGTGACCTACGATGCTAATATATGTATGGTTTTGATCTTGATTTTGGTATGTGTTTTGCAGAATTTGGGTAATTTGGTTTTGGTCTTCACAACTTTGTTGTTGTATTATTTATAGATTTAGAGTTTTAGGTGAGATTTTCCTTTTGTTGTTTGTTCTCTCTAGTATTTTAAGGTTTGATTTGGTATTTGCCACTGAAATTAAGAGCTATCATATGTTTCATATATAATGTTAAAATTTCTTATGTTAGCTATAGAATTTCTTATGTTAAAATTTATTTGCTCCATTATTTTAGAATGACTTGTAGAATTGTAGAACATGTGCACTTTGATTACTTGAATTTTGTGTTGATAAAAATGGGGTAGTGTGAGACCTTCATTTTTAATAAAAAAGAGGCTAGCACTATTTGTTTGTTCTTAGCTTGAATTTCATTAGTTTGGTCTTATCTATACTATTTATAGTATTTTCCTCCCTACTCGCTCCACCTTTTATTGCTATATAGCACTACACTGAATCTGCAATAGACATTTTGTTTCATGACTTCTAAGATACATATTTTTTGGAGGCGGAAACAAGTTCTACAGAACTTATGAAAGCTATTTAATCTATAATGTTTTTTGGATTTCAAATGTAACAAATTAGAAAACATTATGTTAGAATGCAATCATCATCAATGTCTTCTTCAACGTTTGCAAAATGTACTTTGAGACAACCATTTTGCTTCTGTAAGGTCGAAGCCAAATTGAGATACTCAAATACTACAAAAAATCCAAGACAACCCTTCTTAGGATGTCCAAAGTATAATACATAAGTAACTATATTATTTGTACATCTAACATTTTTAAATTATAGTAATTAATATGTTGCACATCTAATATTTTTTGTAGATATAAAATGATCAGAGATTACCATATTGTAAGTTTTTCAAGTGGGTGGATAGTAATCAAGAGATTCAGCTCCAACTTCAAGAAAGAAATAATGAACTGTTAAGTAATTAAAAAGAGTTCGAGAAGATACTTGACGTTGTCGAAAAGACGAAGACTAAGCTTTGTAAAAGAGCAAATGAAATCGGGAAAATAGAGATGGTGGTATCCAATAGAGAGATGGTGCTTCTAGAACAAAAAGTTGAAATAAGGCATTCACACACACTACTTCTAGTGTATTGGGCTTTTTCTTTTGTAGTTGCATGTTACTTGGCAGTATCTAAATAATTGTTGCCTAGTGTTAGTATCTAAGTATTGGACTCTGTACCTGATGTAGATATTAAGTTCTTAGATTATGCCCAAAGTTTATGCTAACTTGTAAAATTTACTTCTTTTTGGCCTTTGAGCAAGTACCTTGACTGTAATGTTTTCGAACTGTGGATTAACGTGTATGGCTATACCATACACAATATGGCCCCTATGGTTGATGTTGGAATAATGTGTTGCATGAAAAGCTTTTTTTAGATACTTGTCTTATATATGTTGTATAAGCTAGGATAGTTTTAAAATATGAAATTAGTTTCCCATACCTTTCATACAAAACAAACAATAACTTTGGAATGAGAAGATTGACGAACAACAATGAAGAAGTAGCATTCTTCCACTCTTCATCAAAGGATTCCTAAGCTACAAAGGATTTTTTTTTTTCCCAAAACATAAATCTGGAATTACACCAGATATATGTAGTGTAGATGGACTTAGAGGCTGCCAGAAGCATGTCATCGTGCACTTGAATTGCACCATAGATGATCAAACCCAAATCAAGACCAGGAAAGATGTAAAGTGAGTTCCACTACATTTCAATGCAATGTGAGTTTCACTACACGATATCACCACTACCTTCATTTATTTTTTGAAACTTCTTGAGCAACAATGTCACCTGGAATACCAAAGTCAATTTTTGAAACTTCAATGCCTTTCTATCAGCTATCACCCAAGAGAACAACGTAAGTTCTTAGAATTTCAAAATGCTTACCAAATACCCAACTCCACATCTCAAAAGCTGTCTTTCTATCAGCTATTATTTTATCCACAAAAAATACATTAAATATAAAAAGTCATTGAAATATACTTATCCCCCAAAAAATACATTAATTATACAAATAAGTCCCTGAAATACGCTCATCCCACAAAAAAAATACATTAAATGCACAAAAGTCCTTGAAATACACTCATCCCACAAAAAACTTAAAGACTACACAAATAAGTCCATTGAATACACTCGTCCCACAAAAACTACACCTTCTTTAACAATGAATTTATTTTACATTATGGGCATCACTTGTGAAAGAGCGATAACACCCTTATCAAAATGGAAAAAATAAAAAATAGATGACAACAACTAGATGACAAATAATACATATTATTTTATATGAAAATTTGTAGATCCCAGCAATCTAACTCAAAGTCACTACATGTACAATCAATCTTGGCCTTGATTAAATAGTTTATGAGCCAGCAAAATATATGAATAAACCACTCTAAGATTATTTAGGTTACCCCCAACCTTGGTCTTGAGCTTTTTTAGAACTTGATCGGATTCTTCGGTGTTTGCAACTCTCAAGCATGTGGTTCCTTGATTGCTAGAGGGAACACCAATCTCCTAGGGAGGAAATGATTGACAAAGTTTAGGCACATTGACATAGTTTGACAGAGATAAAAGTTGTATGTCCAATAAAATCAAGATAAGATTTTAATGAATAAGAGCTAATTATTGGACATGTACCTTACTATAGTGTTGGTATTTGCAAGTCTATTACAAAGAACTTGTTTACTTAATTTAGAGCCAAATACTTGTCTACGGTTGGTTTTTCTACATTTGAACAATAAGATCTAAATACTAATATTTTCGAGCACGTTGAAATGATCATCTATACAGGAGAACTCGTAGACATTTAGAATATTATCAACTGTGAATGTAAAAATGGGTTTCAATTACAAACATGACGTACAAGACATAATACATGAGACAATCACTTCTTGTCTAGAGTTCAATTTTTTACCTCCAACAAAGTAATGGACGATGCTATGTTGGTAAACTAAATCTTTCGATGCAAACTTGGAATTCCAAAATACTACAGATCCAATATACCTTAATAACAAATGGAGGACCGGTCGCCCTTATGTTAGATTGCTTCCCATGCTCAACTTTTACTAAGGTGATGGCCTGTGACAGATTCACTCCAGAAAATGTTTAAAACAAAATCTGAAGAAACATAAGGGAAAAGTGAATAAATGTTTCAAGAATGTCACAAAAAATGTTCGGATGACTAGGTTTTGAAGAACCGAATCACATCATCACCATCCAACGCGAACGCATATCTCTCTCTCACCCACTGACGATGACAACGACTCAGAGATACCCACGACGATGACCACGACTCAGAGATCTAAACTACATGACGACGGCTACCACAACAACAAAAATCCTTCACCCATGACGGTAACCACATATGGAATGCTTCACTCCCACTCTCTCATTTCGCTCTTGCAAGAACATAAAATTAGATGACTAAAAAGACAAAGCCTGTGAGAAGATGAAGCTTGGGACAAGATGAGGAGAAGACGAAGCTCGAGCCAAGACAAGGAGAAGACAAAGCTCGGGAGCTCGGGAGAAGACAACTCAGGCGAAGACAAAGCTAACTGACCTATTTCATTACCCGCTTTCATTTTGTTTTTATTTTTTTGTTTTTTAAATAATTCGGCTAAAGCATGCCACATCAGCTACTAGGCCGTAGCAGGGACGTACGCCGATTGCATATAGAATTTTTGTTTCTCTTTTATGGATTCAGAGAGCTCTTTATTTGGTTTTGGGAGTGAAATGTGATAGCCTAAATGCTTGGCATCAAATGTATTTAAAAAAAAACTCATAAGTGAAGCAATATTATGAAAAATCTAAGTTCTAAGGTTTTTGTTGAAATAGATGGAAGATCTTTCCCTGACTAGGCCATCTCATGAAATCCTTAAGGAATGTGTTGATGGCAAGAGCATTCATCTAATTTGCTTTGCTTAAGAGGATGGGGTCATCTGCAAAGAACATGTGGTTGATGAATGCAGCTTGCCGACTTATTTTATGCCTTCTCATTTCTTCTTCTTCTAGTAGATATCTAGGTTCAGCTTCCATTCCAATAATAAAAAATGTTAAACAAAATGGGTCTCCCTGTTGAGAAGCTCTGGTTGGGGGAAAGAAGCCAATGGGACTGCCATTTAACAAAATTGAGAATGTAGGTGCAAAAATACACTGAGCAACCTATTGTATAACAATTGGGTGCAAACCAAGTAGATTGAAAATGTGTAAGAGATAGGACCATTCCATTCTATGAAAGGCTTTCTCCATATGAATCTTCATGACCATTCATCTATTTTATCCCTTTTTTTTCTTGTTCATTGAGTGGAAAATTTCGTGGACAAGAATGTTAATTTACCTTGGATGAGACTAATTGGTATAGAAGTGGATTGCATTGGACCATTTGCAATGAATTTTATTTTAGAGCAAATGGTTATATATATATATACAAATATTAGGATAAAAGCAACTTGCAAAGCACTTTTGCCTGATTGAGTGAAACAGATCATTACTCAAAGATAATAAAATTTTTAGCAAAAAAATTATAAATGAAATATAATAATTACATGTTTGGATACATAAGAAAATAAAAAGATTAGTTTAAAATACACTATAGTTTAATAAAAGTTGGAGTAGAGTAACATAGACAAATGAGATAATATAAAATTTTCATCGATTTCTAATCTATTGGCAATTAGTTTAGCTAATTGATAGGATCCTATTGCATATAAAAGGCAAAAAAAGACTTCTCTATAGTAAATGAATCAAAGAAAGGAGAAGGGCAAACTTACTGGCATATAAATGAGAAACCGAGATAATAATACAAAACATTATTATAATCAGACAATACAAACTTGATAATAATACAAAATTTGTCTTGAGAAATAGACTTTTTTTTTTTTTTTAACAATTCTTGAGAAAAAAAACTTGAAGAAGAAATGAAGAAAC
Source organism: Carya illinoinensis (assembly GCF_018687715.1). Taxonomy (NCBI): domain Eukaryota; kingdom Viridiplantae; phylum Streptophyta; class Magnoliopsida; order Fagales; family Juglandaceae; genus Carya; species Carya illinoinensis. The sequence continues at coordinate 37,260,396 of NC_056752.1, forward strand.
CCTGCATGAAGGGGAAGATTGCAGACCAACAAAGCAAGAGCAGGGGAGCAATTGTCTTTGTAGGACCTGCGTTAAAACATATACTGAATTAACATTTTTTTCATTTGTAAACGCATATACTAAATTAAGATTGCTTAAGCTGCATTAAAACATAGATACAAAAAATAAGAAAATACTTATCTAAGGAGAATGTAGGCAACAAAATCTAATGTCCTATTTATATTAGTAATTTACGTGCTAGAAAAATAATATATATTTTTGTGTTGTTCCATTATATATATATATTGGCAAGTATGATAAGATACTGCCATAGATAACCTAAATAATGTAATAATATAAGAGGAATACCTTATAGTGTGTCAATAAGCTATTCCATAGTGGTTGTTTGCTCGAGACTCATATAAAACCTAAGAGAAGTGGAGCATTAGAAATAAGACAGACATGAATTTCATGTTTGAAGTTTATAAAACAGCCTATATTCAAAAGAATGAAATCAACAAGAGAAACTCAAAGAATCATTATAATACTAAAATTTTCAACCACATGAACTAATTAGAGTCAAACCAAATCATACCAAAAAAAAAAAAAAAAACTAAGTAAATAAAGTTGAGTCAGTGTTTTAAACACATAAAGAACAAGAACAAAATAAACAAAATTCGAAGCTCAATTCTTGCAAGCATGAACTAGACCATTCTATCTGAGGAAGAGGGGGGAAAACAAACAATGTGTATATTTAGCATAGTAGTCATGACATCATGGTAAACACAAGAGTAGCACCGGTCTTGCCATTTGTGTGATAGGTCAAGAGGTGAAAGTGTGAAATGTTGTTGGGGTAGATTTCAGTTCTATAAAAAGTTGAAGAAAAGGGTTGTATCTATACTGTCCTAATTTATAGTCACAAGCAAATATTGCACCTAATACGTTTATCATCAACGTTTCCTGTAAACTTGTCAAAACACAAAAGTGCAATCCGATATTCCAGAACATGTTATAATCTTACAGAGTTAGGTTCATTATTTGAACTATCCAACTACAAACATCGAAAAAATCAATTTATAAAAACACATGAAAGTTCTTAATTATAGCATGTAACTCTAAGTCCTACACACATATCGTACAAACTACTTGAGTGAAAAATGAGACTTGTCCAGTAACAAAAAGAAATGGGTAAAGAGAAATTTACTCACACATAGAACCTGTAATACAATATAAGCAACAGAAATGGTTGTATCAAGGAAATCTCACCCTCAAGAGCAAAGAGCCTATAGAGGATCCCATTGCCTGCAAAACATCAACAATAGAGAAAATGGCAGCCATCAAAGATTGGATATCTGCCTGTAAAAGTAAAGAACTAAAAGTGCACCAATTATGCCATAGAGATTTGAAGCTAGAAAACAAAATTTTAGATGGAAGCATCTTTAACAAAATATACAATTCCAACAAAATATATAAAAGAAAAATAACATAGCAATTTCTCAAAATATACAAATCCAACCAAATATATAAATAAAATAACATAGCACCTTTTAGTATAAGTATGAGTATGCATACCGGTCAAAAAAAGAAATCAGATAAAGATTTAGAAGGAATCAATAACAAGCATAAAAAGTATAAGCATCTTTTTTCTTCATACCCATAAGAATATCTACCACGACATACAACCTCAAAGCAGCATAAACTTCAAACCAAAGAGTCCAAATCTCCTGCAAAAAGCAATAACTATCTGTTAATTTAAAAAATAAGAATAACCCAATACAATAAGTTTCTTCCAACCTTAAAAAATACTCACCATTTTGTATGGTGGAGCCGCTACCACAACACAAAGGCTAGTGATGTTGCTAAGAGCTAAGAGAGAGGAAGAGAGAAACAGAGAGTGAGATACAGAGAGGAAGAGGTTGTTGAAGAGAGATCTACAGAAATGAGCTTACCAGCATGAGGCGGCCACCTAGTGGTGGAGTTGGAAATCGCCTAGGTTGTGATCTAGATGAGAGAAACAGAGGGAGAGAGAGACATTGCTACTTGGTCTCACCGCTTTAATGGTTTGGGGGGTTGCGTCTAGAGGCGTTGCTGCTGTGGGTGGCTAAGTTAGTGGTTGAAGGTGACGCACGACGTCAATGGCGGCAAAAATGAAAGAAATGTAGGAGTGAGTAGAGGTGTAAAAAAAAATCGATAAACTGGTAAACTAGACCGGACCGGACCAAACCGGTCCCGAGTTTGGTTCGATCCTATACTGGTTTTATGCTTCTTAAAATCGGTCTGGTTTCGACTTTTTTTTCTAAAACCAGACTGGACCGAACTAGACCGGTTTATATATATATTTTAATATTGTATATAATATTTATAGATAATATATAACTATGTATAAAATAGTTTTGTATTATATGATACATTACTAATTATTATAATATTAAATTTTAAAATCTTATATCATTTTGTTTATTATATTAATAGTTATACTAATATTATATAGTGCATATTAATAATTATACTAATACTATATCACTATATATTATAATATACTATAATATATCATTATATTATATATTATAATATATCATTATAGTCTATAACACAATTATAATATAATATAATATATTATATATATTATATAATATATAATATAGTACATTAAAATCGGTAAAACCGGACCAAAAATCAATAAAATCGGAGTACCAGTTTAGGAGGATAACTGGTGCGTAATCGGTTTTAAAAAATACAAAACTAGTGTATACCGGTTCGGTCCTAAATTTTGTCCAAAACCAGACCAAACCGGACCGGTTACACCCCTAAGAGTGAGAGAACTATGGGATGAGGGGACTTGCATTTAGTGGGTGGAGGCCGTGCAGTTGCTAGGGGCTATCATGCATCGTGGCTGTTGAAGACGGCAGGGGTCGCAAGGTGAAGAGAGAGAGAGAAAGAGAGAGGAGAGCATGTTAGATTGAGAGAGAACTCAGAGGAGAGAGAGAATCATGAATGTGAGAGGGATTTGTGTATGCTCGCGAGCTACACTAAGTGGAGAAAACATGAAGTGAAAAGAAGAAAAAAATAAGTAAATAAAAAAAATATACTCACACAAGCACTTGATACAGAAATCACTGACACGAGCAATTTCCTTCCCCATAATTAAAATGATGCACTGACACTTACCGAAGAAAAAAAAGTAAATAAAAAAATTTACTGACACAAGCACTCAGCTACATAAAATTATTGTCACAATTCATCCCCTTTCCCACACAAGCACTCGACTAATACAGAAATCACTGACACAAGCAATTTCCTTCCCCATAATTAAAATGATGTACTGACACTTACCAGAGAAAAATAAGTAGATAAAATAAGTTTGCACTAACACAATACTCATATACATAAAATCACTGACATAACCCATCCCCTTTTCCATAACTAAAATAATACGTTGACACTGACTTACTGCCCATTGACACAAATTGAGAAAAAATAAATTAAAAGATATTTATATCCTTATGTAAACATATATAAAAGAATAAAGTTGAAGAATAAAGAAGAAAACATTCAAGACACAAACGAAACACGGAAAAAATATGAAAAATAAGAAAATTATTATTCACGTGATATAGGCTCTTATATAATAGAGTAGATATATATTTAGATATTTTACTATAAGTGATAAATCAACTCTCCCCAATTATTATTATTATTTTTGTTATAAATACTTCCATGTAGCAAACATTATTCGTTGAAAATAGTTATTTGTGACAAAAAATGTGGTCACAATGAAGCATTTGTTTAAAAACACTGTGTCCGCAAATATCAAACATTATCATTGGCAAACATTAATATCATGTGAGCTCTATTTTTTTACCAACTTTTTACAATTTGAGAAGAAATATTTTGTCAAAAAAAGTAAGCTTTTTCTGATAATCACAAATGTGGTGACCGCAATGAGCTTTTGTGACGAAAATTATGCGACAATCCTTTGATCATATTGGCCAAAATGTCTTATGCTGTAAGAACTTCACTTTTTGCGGCAAAAACGACTATATATTATAGTGAAGTTGATTAATCATTTGATCACAGGGATAAGTCATTAGTAACTTTGGTTGAACTGCAAATGCCATAAAATCATTGCTACCATTATTCAAATTAATTCATGATAATTTGGCAGATCTATTTACTAAAATATTACCAACTACAATGTTTAAAAAGTTGGTACACAACATTGGAAAGCATCAAGTCAAGGATCTTTCATTGTAAACTATTGAAACTCTATATACTTTTGAGGGGGAGAAAATGATCATAGTTTTTTTTACTAAATTTTTCATTTGCAAGATTTTAACGAAACAATCCTAAGGCATTCCAATGTACACAAGAATATTTTACTCTTTTTCTTTTACCTTTGGTTTTTTCCACAAAGTTTTTCCTTGGAAAAGTTTTAATAAAACATGTTTTTTGTATATGGTCATCCAAGGGGAAGTGTTATAAATGTATATATGAATTTGGTGGATGACCGTTTGTTTTCCAGCTATTAGAATTCTAGTCCATTCATGTACTATAACACAATATTATATATTATATATATATATATATATATATATATATATATATATATATCTATATATTATATAATATATAATATAGTACATTAAAACCGGTAAAACCAGACCAAAAATCGATAATTCATTAATGTATCTCATTAATTCATGTATTGTCCATTCATATCCATTATCTTCCTATAAAGGAGCGTATTGAGAATTATTTGTATAATACAAGAAATTCAAAGTGAATAATATTGTGCTCCTCGAGAGCTAAGTTTACATTAATATCTCTCAATTCTCTTACTATTTTTTTTTAGTTTTACAACACGTTATCAGCACAAGATTCTAGCCACCCGTTGTGTTCTTTTGATTTGACAAGATATTTGCATAACATTTCTCGAACTATTGTAAGTTTCTCTTCTATAAATATTGATATATACTTATTGCAATATAAATCATTTTATAAAATCATGATATGATCTATGTGATATTATATAGAGTATAACTTTGTCATATCAATGCGATGAATACTCTTGTTTTTGGGCTACTGTTGGAAGGTATTTCTTTTTGGGCTAAATTTTTTATGGCCAAATATGCTAGAGGAGAGCATCCTAAAGCTATTTCTCACGTTTTTTGTTCTCGATTCTGGAAAAAGATCATGTCAGTTATGCCTATAGTAGTCCAAAATACTCGAACTTTGATTCGGAATGAGGAGGCAAAATTCTGGTTTGATAATTGGTTGGGGGATGGTGCCATTATTGATTCACATGAGGTGGTGGGTGACCCTAAATTGCAGGTTGCTGATTTGCGATCACTGATTGGCTGGGATATGAATAAATTAACTTCCCTTTTACCTATGTAGATGGTTGAAAAAATTATAATTTGGTCGAGGAAGATACGAAGTGGCAAGGATATTCTGGTGTGGCAACAGTCTTCGGATGTGGTGTTCTTGACAAAATCTGCTTGGCAAATTATCAGGTTGCATGGGGATTGTTGTCTGTGGCACAAATGGCTATGACATAAGTATATTCCGAAAAAAGTCTTTTATTTGTTGGTGTTCAAGAAAAGAGGCTTTACTGGTGGATGATATAATTGCTAAACTGGGTATTCCATTGGCCTCAAAGTGTAATTGTTGTATGTCTCCGAAACAAGAAACAATTAATCATGTTTTAGGTCGTGGGGAGCTAGTAACTAAAATTTGGAAATTCTTTGCAAACATTTTGAGCGTTCGGCTACCTCATAACCGAACTTGGAACGAAATTTTTAATATATGGTGGTTATGTGCTTCAGTGTCTTCACAAAGAGGGGTATGTCGTGGGCTACTACATATTATCATCACTTGGGCGTTGTGGAGGGCACGGTGTGACGCACAGATGGAAGGAGGAAATACGGATTGGAGGGGTCGTTCGGTGGGTCAAGGCAGCCCTGTTAGATGTGTTCTCTAGAGACCAGAAATTCATTTAGTTGTCTTGTAAAGATCTGGAAATTCTTAAGGAATTAAATCTCCCTCTTGTTTCGGTGCAGAAGAAAGTTGTTAAGGTTGTTGCATGAAAGAAACCGAAAAGGGGTGGAGTTAAGCTTAATATTGATGGTAGCTCTCTTGGTAATCCTAGGATGGCTGGTGGGGGAGGTATTCTTCGGGATGCAAATGGTCGAACCATGCCTGGTTTTGCCGCACATTATGGAGTGGCTTTAAATATCGTAGCTGAGAGTCGTGCTCTCTTGGATGGCTTACGCATGGCTCAACAAATGAGACTTCGAAATGTTATGGTGGAATTGGACTCGGCGGTAATAATGGGATGGATCAAGGCAGGAGGTTGTAACCTTTGGTATTTATGGAATTTTTGGAAAGAAGTTAAAATGTTGTTTGGTAAATTGAATTGCAGTATTTGTCATAATTTTAGAGAAGCTAATATGGTTGCAGATTTTCTTGCCAAGTAAGGTGCCAATAATAATGGTTGGTCGTTCATTGGTGCAGAAATAGGAAGAAGGATGCTTAAAGGCTTCTTGCGCACAGATTGCTGGGAACTTCCTTATTTACGTCTATAATTTTTCTCCTATGCATTGGTTTTAGTTTTTTTTTTTTTTGGCATCTGGGTTATAATCTCTCCAATGTGCCATTTATGTTAAGGTGTTCCTCTGCCACAAGTGAAGATTTTTTTTTAATAAAATTGGGAGGAGGTTACTCTAACATGTGACCTTTGCTTTTATCAAAAAATAAAAATAGTTCTTTTTTATACTTAATATGTTTGTTATAGATTATGTCAAATCTTATAAAACTTGAATTTGTTGTCATCAATGTTTCTTGTAACAATTATTTACCATAAATCAATGAGCTAAGATTCATCTTGATGAATGAATTTTAAAAATATTATTAAGGAAGGAAATAGAGAATCCCTGAAGAATCGTTCTAAAGCAATAATTTTAATGAAAATTAAGTACTTCACACTAAAAGATCCATTGCTTCTATAAGATAATTTAAGGAAGTGATACGTATAGCAAAAGAGCATGATCCTTCCAAAAGATCATTGTGATTGGAGGCACTTGACGTTACACAATTGAAATTGTGTAGAGAAAAAAAACTAGGATATGTTTGAAATAAAATAAATAATATATTTATGCTTCAAATGTGTTCTTGTAAAATCAATATCAAGTGTAAAAGTTCACTAGGTATTCTGAACTAATATTTTGTTTGCCAGTGGTTAAACAAAACGAGTTATTAATGTAAAATACCAGTCTCGTCCAACTAGTTTTATTACCTTAATTGAAGCGAATGGAATCTCATTTCATCATAATAAAGGAAACAGTGTTCACAGATGTGGACATGGTAGGGAAAAAAAAAACTATCGGAATCAAGAAGAGCGTACTCAAAGTTTCTTAATGAAAAATGCTATATACCACGATAAGTTGAACACACTAAAATAAAGCAAAATGAAAACAAAGACTAGCAGAATAAGTCTCTAAAAAAATATGAATATAAATGTCACAAGTGTGGTATAAAAGGGCATTGGTCACGTAAATGTCAGATATGCAAACATTTGGTAGACTTATATCAAGCACCTATTAAAGAAAAAAATTGGTCGAAATAAATTATGTCGACAATAATGATCAGAAGATCATTTAAATTATTTTAATAATCCAAATATGATGGGCCTAACTCATCTCAATATTTCTTATTTGTTTATAGATCCAAATGGAGACAATGATATTTTGATTAGTGATGCATATGACTATAACAATTTATTTTCATTCTTTATTATAATTACATTACGTTTGAGTCGTTCTCTTTTAATACATCTTGCTAAAATTTCTTTTGCGTCTATCTTCTTCAGAGCTATCTCCAAGGGTCTTTGGGAATAACATTTTTGGTGAGATTATTGAAACATTCTTCACTTTTCTCTCATATTTCTTTAGAACTTGTTTTAAATATTTTTTGAAGCGATCTGTCACAGGCCAACATCTTAGTGAAAGTTGAGCTTGGGAGCATCTCTTCATGTTTGTGAAACCAGAGAGTGGGAGTCGATCTTTGAGTCACGGTTGAAGTCGTGGGTATCTCTAAGGTCTACATTTGCATTGGATGGTGATAATGTGATTTGATTTTTCAAAACCCAGGAACGTTGCTCAAGCCGATGCTTCTATTAGATCTGGTTAGTGGATATTAATTTTTTTACATGGATAATTGAAATGAATTTCTCCGGGGCATTTCATCAAATGGTTGCTTCGATACAAAAAAGAAGAGCTTGGACTCCATTTTGAAGTGACAGTGGTGTTTGAATGGCATTTCTTCAAGTGCTTTTTCTTTAAAAAGTAAGATAAATATTTTAGAAATGCCTTTCTTATGCAGATTTTCTTTCTTGCCTTTTAGATTGTGGACTTTACCGAGTTATTGATATATGGGTTTCCAAATTTAACTTTTTTGGTCACCTTTTGATTTTCACTTGGATAACTTGAACGAAAAAGATGATTTTTAGGTAAAAGGAAGGGATTTTGCTAGTGTTTGGGGTTCACAAACTTGCACTTGATACTGGCTCCTCCTTGGCTTTTTGGGTGTATGATATGTTAATTTGTTAAGTCAATTGTTTCTACAAGCATCAAGACCTCTTAGTTTATAGTTTACACAATTTTCTATTCTAGGAAAGTGGTAGCAGAATAAATATGTTAGAGTCTCACTCGATGGAAAAACGCTTGCAGTGATGGGGTTTAAAAAGGTAGGATCAAAAGTTGCACAACGTGTGAAGGGGTTGGTATGCATGTGATCACACATCACCCATATGCCCATGCAGACTGTTCTCGTGCAATAGGTGTGGACCTTGTGAGCTTTGATGAAGCCTAGCAATTGCAGATTTCATTTCTTTGCACATGCCTCGAACTCCTACTACATCAAAGTGTAAGTTTGTGAACCCCAAAGACTAGCAGAATCCCTTCCTTTTACCTAAAAATCATCTTTTTCATCCAACTTATTAAAGTGAAAATTAAAAGGTGACCAAAAACGTTAAATTTGGAAACCCATGTATTAATAACCCCGTAAATTTCACAATCTAAAAGGCAAGAAAGCATATCTGCATAAGAAAGGCATTTCCAAAGTATTTATCCTGCTTTTCAAAGCAAAAGCACTTGAAAAAATGCCATTCAAACACCACTGCCACTTCAAAATGGAGTCCAAGCCCATCTACTTTGTACCGAAGCAACCATTCGATGAAATGCCCCATAGAAATTCATTTCAAATATCCATGTTAAAAAAAAAAAAAAAAGGATTATCCACTAACCATATTTAATAGAAGCATCGGCTTGAGCAACGCTCCTGGGTTTTGAAGAACCGAATCACATTATCACCATCCAATGCAAACGCAAACTTCAAAGATACCCACGACTTCGATCGCGACTCACAGATCAACTCCCACTCTTTGGTTTCGCAAACATGAAGAGATGCTCCCAAGCTGAACTTTCACTGAGATGTTAGTGTATGACAGATCCAGTTTAGAAAATATTTTAAATGAATTATGAAGAAATCTGAGGGAAAGGTAAAGAAATGTTTCAAGAATTTTACCAAAAATGTTCTTCTCACAGACCCTTAGAGACAGCTCGAGAGAAGCTAGATGCACCACAAAGAAGATGCACAACAAAGAAGACACATACTCTCTCTGGTTTTCTCTCTCTTTAGATTTCCCATTTTATTTTTACTCTCTTGTTTTTTGCATTTCACACATTCATTTCCCGCTTATGGTTTTTTTTTCCTTAAAATAAACTGTCACATCAGCCACGAGGTCGAGGCAGGGCCTAATGCTGGTTGGCTATAGAATCATTGTAAATCTTTTGATGATTATTGCATGTCAATTAGGATTAATATCAAACATCTTGTTGCTTAAACACATGCTCAGAATAGTTTAACCGAGTCATTTATTAAATGTCTGCAATTAATTGATTTACTTTTAAAATCAAAACTATCTATCTTTGCTTGGGGACATGCAATTTTGCATGCTATACCATTGGTTCAAATAAGACCAACTACCTATGATAAAGATTTTTCATTGCAACTTGCATTTGGCCAACCACCAATATTTTTCATTTTCGTATTTTTGGTTGTATTGTGTATATTCCAATTGCACCTCCTCAACGTACTAAGATGAGATCTCAACGTAGATCTAGGATTTATATTGGTTTTGATTCTCCCTCTATCATTAGATATAACAAGCCTTTAACTGGGATAATTTTAAGGCTTATTTTGAATATTGTCAATTTTATAAAATAGCCTTCCCACCATTAGGGAGAAAAAAGTTGCCAAAAGCACAAAAGCAAATAACATTGAACATTTTGATGCTATTTCATCTCGATCCTCATACAAATCAATGTTAACTTGAAGTTCAAAGAATCATTCATTTGCCAACTATTGCAAATCAATTACCAGATATCTTTACTAACAATAACAAAAAAGTGAAGTCTTACATTCCGGCTGCTAATACTTCAGCAAAGATCGATGTCCATGTAAGACAATCAAATAATGTAGCATCCAATGAGTCTAAGACATGCCTGAACTGTGAAAGATCTCTAGGTGCAAAGGATAAGATCCTTCAAAAGAAAAAAGCACAAATAAAAGAAATTAGTCATCCTGAAGAGGCCATACCCACAAAACAAGCAACACGAGCTATAGATCTATCCAAACTTTCTGTTCAAAATTCTTCCATAATAGAATCCCCTGAAAATGAATCTCCTAAAGAATTATTTCCTAAAGAGAAAAATGTACCTAAATATATTTTTAACACTTTTTATAAGGCTTTTTTTAGGTCATTATGTTTATTATCTTTTATAGGCATTTTTTTACATAATGAATATCTTTATAGGTATTTTTTAAACATTTCATTGTCCATTCAAATTTTTATAAAATAAAATAAATAATAATAAACCTCAACATGCACACAATACATTGCATATCACAATGAAAAACATCAACTTCACAAAGAACAAATGTGAAGAATCGAAAAGACAAATAAGATTATGAAATGAAGCACATTTTAGAAATACCTCCCATGATTCAAAGCCATCATCCTGCAGATTTGGAGGTAGCACATTGTCTTAGATCTCATCAAATATGAATTGGCCCCTCAAGACCACTAGCTTAAATCTCTATGTAAGAACACAATTTTGGATGGACTTGTGTTGCAACTGAAACTTCTAGGTAGAAGTGAACCAAGGAGAATTAACCAACAATTATTAAATAGATCTAAAGATATGATGCTTGCTTGGATTTTCGGGTTGATTTCTCCTTTTCTTTTGAGGTGCTATAGTTGGAGAGGTTGAGAAAGTGATTGTAGAATAAGATTGCTAGATTGTCTGAAAGAATACAATTAAATTTATCTGAAGGTTGCAAAATATATAAATCTTAAAGACTATGCAAAGAATACCACAACCAGATGTTGCATTGATAAATGAGTACATGGGAATAAAATACTATTTAGATGACCTACCATCAAACTTCTTGCATAAATAATCATTTTGGAGATTAAGCATACGAAAGGCTGCATGAAGATCTAAACAAATAATAAATTCAACAATCCAAATCAAAGGCTAGCGTGAGCTTGCCTCTCAAGGCTGAATATGGTGAAAATCAAGTACATCAATACATCCTAACTTAGATGAGATAATTAATATGATGTGTACTACTAAATCCAACCAAACAAAGTTCTCAGAATACTAGTTACATATGTGTAAAGCAACACTTAAATATTTTTCATAAAGGAAAAACCCACCTCAGATAACATTCACTGCATGTTAAGTAGTTGGGTCCTAGGCTTATTGAGAATCAAGTACCATGACCTATATATCCTCTATAAAGGTATGAAAAAATAAAATGAATGAACCACATAATATCTAAACTATAAATTCAAAATGATGCCTATTATTCCAGTTATAGGCCAAAGCAATGGGACATGTGTTACCATAAGAATACAACCAACCATGTGAAATATGTGCCTATTGAAAAAATGTGTATTAATCAGTAAGGAAATTGATTTTGGCTATCAAATTTAGCTAGCACACAAGAAATATTCTCAAAGGGCTGAACGCGCCATCCAGCCGAAATCCTATATATATAAAAGATTTTGTTATCAAATAACCTCGTTTGGTAATGAAATCTTTTATTTTTTATTTTTCAAAAAATGAATGCCAAAACAGCCTTTTTTTTTTAGAAGGGGGGTAGGGTTCCCCTCCTCACGTAATTACTTCTCCATCTCCCCCTCTCGATTCCTTCTTTTTTTGTGCATCATTTTGAGTTATCTCTTCTCTTTACCGCATTCTTCTGCCCTCTCTCCCTCTTGCAATTGCCGCTATAGCGTGAACTCGTAGACAACGTTTAGTTTTTTTTTTCTTTCTTTTCTTAGATCCTCAAATTTTTGGCTGATTTTGGTTTTTCTTTTTTCTAGTTTTGGTTTTTGATGTGTTTTGTTGTGGATTTGAATTTTTTATGTGGATTTTGTTTTCAGCTAGGACAACTCACAACCGTGAGTGTTGGTGGACTAGAAGATAGATGGATGAGGGATCCGCACCCGCCCCCACATCATGGGGAAGGATTGCAGTGGTGCACCCCCTACCCATGTAGGGGCAAGATGGGGGCAACCTTGCCTCATAGGATGCGGGTAGCACCTCTAGTGCAAAAAGAGATTTTGAACTTTTTGTGTTCTTGCGACAAAGAAGACAAATAGAATCCAAAATAGATTGGGCCCACAGCGCACACCAAAGTCTATAGGTAATAATGACCTAAATAAGTGAGCCCATGTTAACCCGGTCCATTTATCGATACTAAATAGCTTTATGAGTTTTTACAAAAAGCAGTGATAGTCACAATCTTTTTTATAAGAAAAACTCTACTTATTATCCCCTACACCATACACTAATTCGTGATTTGTTATTTTTGTCATTCTATTTAAAGATACACATATTGATGTGTAAATGTATGTTTAAATAGAATGACAAAAATGACAAATTATATATTAGTGTGTGGTGTGGGATGATAAGTAGCATTTATTTATAATTATTTTATAAATTTGTTTTAAATAAAATATATTTTTATAAAATAATAATATTTTTAAAAAAATATCATTAATTTAAAATAAAATTATAAAATAATTACAAAAAATGATTGTGTTGACTTGACTATTTTCCTTCTCCAAAGTAAAAAGGTTTCCTTAGACTAAATTTAGGCCTCATTTAAATAATGAGATAAGCTACAATAATCTATGAATAATAGTGAAATATTTTGTAAATAGTAGTGAAATAGTATGAGTTAAGATGTTTTATAAAATTTTGAGAAATGAGAGTGAAAAAATTACATAAAAATATTATAAAATTAAAATATTGTTAGAATATAATTTTATTTTGGGATTTGAAAATTTTGAATTGTTTTTTGTATTTTGTTTGGACGTTTGAAAAAGTTGTAATAATTAAGTAATTATTAGATGAAAAAAGTTAAAAATTTAAAATTAAAATGTGATTATGTTTGTGGTGTTTAGCTATCGAGATGAGATGTAATGAGATGATCTTACTATCCAAACCAGGTCGATTATATAGAATATGATGATAAACCAAAGGGTTTCATATCTATTCTTTTGATCTCCCAAAAAACCCAATTTCAATAGTTTCACTAGATTTCAAATACAGGATACAGAGTGTTCCAACTTAGACTACAAGCACATTAATGACCCAAAAACTAAACAATTACACTTTTTATCATTCAACTGATGAATATTTTACAATTGCGTTAAAGATCCAACCAACGAGATTGCCTACTTCACCTATTTTCACTTTTTTTTTTTCATCCATTATAATGGCTTGAATTTTTAATGACACTACAACAAATTGGATTTTTCCCAGCAATTAATAATTGCCGGGAAAACAAGAAAAATCCCCGCTATATATCTATGCCGGCAATAACATAATCACCGCCGCTTCGCCGGTACTATATAGCCATTTCCAATATACTGCGGTGGAAAAAAAAATCACCGGCATATATGCCCTATATCCCAACAATTTAATAATCGCCGGTATATCAATCCAAAAACGTTATCTATTTGGCAGCGATTTTAAAATTGCTGCTATATAATAAGCCAGCGAGTTCTGAAGCGTTGCAAAATAAGTTTCGGTTATGAAATTTATTTACCAGCGATTTTGAAATCGCTGCTATATACTATGACAGCGATTTGATAATAGCTGGCAAACAAATTTCATAATCATAACTTATTTGCCAACGTTTGTAAAATCGCTGCTATATAATATCTCAGCGATTCTGTAATCGCTGGTAAATAAGTTTCACAACCGAAACTTATTTGCCAGCGCTTCATAACTCGCTGGCATGGTATATCACAGCGATTTTAAAATCGCTGCCAAATAGGGAATTATGTCCCAGCGTTTAATAAATCGCTGGAATATTAAATGGCAGCGATTAGTAAATCGCTGGAAAATAATATTCCAGCGTTTCATAAACCGCTGGTTTATTAGATGGCAGCGATTCATATAATATGCCAGCGAGTAAGGAATCGCCGGGATATTATTTTCCAGCGATTTATGAATCGATGCCAAATAATTTTATAAACATAATCTATTTCCCAGCGATTAAAAAATCGCTGCTATTTGATAAACCAGCGATTACATAATCGCTGGGAACTAGATTTGAAAACGGGAATTTGTTTACCAGTGATTATGAAATCCCTGCTAAACGAGACAACGTGCCCATACCTTTTTATTTGTTGTTTTTTATTATTTTTAACGGCGAGTTTTCAATTGCCGCCAAAACTTGAGCATCGAATTTTAATAACCCATTATTCTTACTAAGTCTCATAAGACCTAGTAAGAATAATGGGTCTTATTAATAGTTCCCAAGCATGAAAATTCACTAAAATAGTGAATTTTCATGCTTTCATACAATTATACCTGATTGACATGGGGGAATAATACAATCCATACATCAACAAATATTTCTGAGACCATTCTATCAAAGTGTTTAATTTTACACAAGTGTCAATTCAATTAACTATCATTGGGTGGAAATTCTTAATGATCATATCTCAAATACAAGCTGAGCTATTAATTACATAATAAACTATCATCTATATTATATAATTGATTTGAAGACTTTAGTATCACTAAAATAATCTATACCAAGTTACACATTAATCTAACAAGCAAGCGAGACCTATGTTTGGGACATTTCCACCCACACTTGGGCACTTTGGTTGTCTGAGAAAGGTGGCGAGCATGAACATTTTACTAACACCTATTTCCATATTGCATGGAAGTTAGTACATGCGTATTTTCCCCTGAGAATGAAAACAGTGAAACCCAATCATAATGTATTCAAGTAATTGGTGTATGAAGCCTCAAAACTAATATTTAAAAGAGGAAAATGAACTTGATCATAAAATCAATTTCAATGCAGTTACCTTAGTCTTTGTACATAAGTGCATCCCGGGCCCATCGTTGCTCCATGGTCGGAGTTAGTACAATTGCTCATTTGCTATGCAGTTGACAGGTCCACCCCTGCATGTCAAATGCTTTAAATCCCTTTAAAGTACTCATCAAAGCAATTCTATCCATTTATTTGGATGCTACGTATGTCTTGGAAACACAAAGCAATTCTATCCATTTAACTTCATAAGATCAGGTTGATGTTAAGTACCATGAGTATGACTGAAAAGCAATGGATCACCAAGTCAAGTTTCCATATTATTAACAGGGGAAAAAAGAATGGATCTATAAGTCAAGTCTACGTATCATTAACAGGTGAAAACTCCATGAGCTTGATTAAAAGATTGTTTATATGTGCTTTTGGTACTACATTGAAATATATGATGTTCACCTTTTCCATCTTGGCAAATTCTTGTTGGAGGATAATATTTCACATTTTGAAAGACATTGGACTTCACTGCAAATATGTGAGCGCACACACACATGCAAGTACAGTTATTGGAGGTATAATAAAAAAACGTTCCAAGGTTAACAGGGAACAAGTCCAAACATATTTCAACCAAAACCATGTCAGCCAGGAAGCAGAATTAAAGCAAAATATAAAATGACGCCAGAAACAAAGATATGTTGGGTATCTCATGGGCCACATACCTCATAACCATGTGAAGCTACTTTGACCTTATTCTCAAGGCTTTCGGCCTTGGCTTTATCACCATCCATCTTCTTCTTCACATTTTCAAATTCATTCTGCAAAGCTGCAAGCTTCTCTATGTTTCCAGCAACACTTGAGAGACTGTAAGCATTACGAGTAGGAAAGTACATGAGATCATTTAGGCAAGTATTGTGTGCTTCAACAAATTCATCAAGGGATTGATTTTCATGCCCCATTGCCAGGGGAAGATACCGAGCCTCTTCCCCTATCAAAGTATCAGCCTGTTGAAAACGCATAGAAAATTGAATTTTAGTGGCTCAGAGCAACCCTTGTCTAACAAAATCACCTCTCTGTTGGTGATGCATGAGTGTGCAAATACAATGGGCAATTAAAGAGGTGGTTATGAACAGCAAAAAATGACCATTCTTAAATCAGACGGCTCATGAAAGGGAGACGCCTGACTGTCTAAAAAGGCAAACAAATTAAGTCTATCAACAGTGACAAACCACGTTCAGCAGTTCATGCAGATATTGTGTTATTCTCCTCACTAAACTTTTCCACTGACTGTATCTTTCACTTGTAGATCTGAGATATCTAATCTAGACATATGAGAGACAATAATAAAATTTCCAGTATGCTAAGAATATAGAAAAGTAGTCTTCTTAATACAGCATTAGAGATAATGACACTAGAGTTAAACCAAGAAGCTTTATCAAAGAAGAAGAAGAATGCAAAGGGAGAAAACTTGCGTTTTCAGTTTCCTATAGTCAAGTTCACAGAAAATCAAGCACCTTTGACTTATTTTTCATATGCATTCAATCCACCTGAATCTGAGTCACTTGCATTGTAACCTAAAAGAAACCAAATGCTCATCAATTATGGAAGCAAGGCCATACCATACCAATTAATAACCAAGCCAGATAGAGAATAATTTGATGTTTATAGCTTACGTTCCAAACTAAAACCTGACCTTTTGAAGCTCTATTAATCCAAGTGTGTCCCTTTATAACCAATGTATAATATATTAATTCACTCATCACTTGTTAACAACCAACGAATGAAATAGTACAACTTCCTCAATAAAGCAGATAAATAAACACAAGTGACCAATTATTCATAGCTCAGTACTCCAACTACAGATTAGAAAAACCAGCCTACCCCAAAATCCACTAGGATTCTAAAGAGTACTGTAGAATGCTGAGGATAATCTTCCACCGTCCTGTATACTTAAACAAATATATATCTTAAGCAAATTCTGGTTAAGCCCCAATACAGATTGTTCTGGTCAACTCGACCACTTGAAGATTGGTCGTTAGAGAGTACTTACCTCTTGGTTTTGAAGTCTTTCAAGTTAGGCATGGCAAAGAGGCAGCGGAACCCTCGGATAATTTTCCCAGAAATCAATGCAGATTTAAGGATGTTCAAAACACTCCTTCAAAAATATGACATCAGGTCGAGAGTTGCTTATCTCCCCGGTGTTGACATAGTACGTTTAGTATATATATACAGATATATAGTAATATATATATATTGCCCAGCTGTCACCATCGACTACCAAAAAACCAACCAAACAAGCAAAAAACGTAGGACCCCCCCCCCTTATGGGTTGGAGGGCTCATTACACTGAGTCTGTCGATATGACTCAGTGAATGACGGATGATCCTTAAAAAAGGACTGAAGCAATCTGTCGGTCGCAAACTGATGCTCCCTAAGAGCCCGCATCTCTGATCTCATTTCTTCCAGTTGACTCGTATAGTCATCAGCATCTTTCTTGTGTTGTTCAGCATCTTTCTTATGTCTTTCAATCTCATATAGGTAGCATTGCATTTTAGCTTGGTCACGTTGTCGGGAGGACTCAGGGATGACCATCTCTCGGAGTCCTCGCGCATATCCAAGTCGATGGCCAAGGACCTCCCTAAAGACACTCGCTGCTGCCTCATCACAACATTGCTCTGGTTCTAGGCCATCCAATCTACCTTGCATCTCCTTTTGCACAACGGTAAAACAATAATTAGGGGAAATCGAGTTATGTGCTATGTATGCAATATATTATTATCAGAAAGAAACATAGAATGCTGGGACTATAAGTGTACTACTCACGTAAGCATCTTCAGTAGCATCTGTCACAAACTTATTCTTCTTCTTCGACTAACGCATCTCCTTATAGAAGTCAACCAAATTTCCATTCTCAGCGCGCTACATTTGTGAGCATTAAGTATAAGAAGTCAAATTTTCGATCCAGATAAGTATTGGCAACCACATGTGCATTTTAAGCTCAACATCATTGAAATTAACCACAATCACAAAACACACTTTAAGCTCAGGTAATCATATCACCCAATCACAAAACACACGATAATATGTGCATGTTGAGGACAATATTTATTAATACTTAAAAGATACTTAAATGAGTACTGGGAGGAATCCTCATACCTTTTGCTCAAGTATTCGGATGAATGATTTACGTCCCGATGTGTGATTAATTGCCTGCTTCTTTCGATTCTCCCGATTTTGACTTGAAATTTTCTGCCATGCACATAAGTCATGTTAGCTTACTTAAACAACCGGATTTGCCACAACAATATTCAAACATATTAAATGGAAGGATTTATGGTTTAATATGAGAAATAGCATATATACCTTGAAGGCGTCACTGCCCCACCTACCACACAACTTGACCCATACAAAGGGGTCCACTAAGCTTGTCCCATGAGCTAACGCTTCTTCATGGCTTCCAAAGGATTCGTAAATCTTGTGCAAGTCATGATGGAAGCCGTTGAAGCGCTTACGAAGTGCCTTTGTCACCATCAATTGGTGGTTTTCACGTTCCCAGTCGAGCATGAAGTCAGACTACAAGTCATAGCAAACTAGTAGTAATGTGACGGTTATACTACATAAACCACTTCCAACTCATAATAGCAAATTAATCAACCCGATAATTTACCCGAACGCGGTCAATGAGCTCCTCTTTCATGGCAGCCGGGACATCAGTCCATCGCGCATGACTCATGTCACAAAATTGTTTAACAATCCATGATACTCATGTCGTGAACATAGAAGCGTGTTCACAACACGGGGCTGTCTCACCATCGTTTATCTTTAAAAGCACTTTACTGTGCTTCCTCACCTTCTCAAACTCGATGCATCTAGCGGGCCCATGAGATCTTCTTCTCTGTTGCTGCGTTAGTTCAGGCCCCATGGGGGCGTCCGCAACTGCGTATCAAAATATTCACTAGTGTTGAACTCAAGGTTTCAAGTTTCATGTGATTATAAATCTACACATGGATTTTGATGATAACAAATGAATTCAAAGAATAAAGGAGTTTCAAACTCAAGTTGTTCATACAATGGAATCAAGCACATCAAAAAATCAAGCATGAGCAAGAAGGAAACAAGTTCACATTAAAGTCATAGAGTAATGTTGTAAATCTCTTAAAATTCGAAATTAGGATTAATGCTCAAAATTAATATTTTATCATAAAGCATTAAAATACATTTTCTACATGTGTATGAATATTTTTGAAAATTAAATTTGAAAATTTTGAAAGATGATTGATTGTCATCTTTTGCATGTGCATGCCTTGATTAAAGGGTTGAACTTTGAAAATATTAAAGATGATTGATTGTCATCTTTCACATTTGCATGTTTTATTTGAATATTTTCAAAAGTGATTGATGCTTTTTTAGACTTATACAAAAGGTAGATGATTTTGTTTGAAATATTTGAAAAGTAAAGTGTGCTCATTTTGTCATATACAAAAAGTAAAAGATTAGGTTTGAATTTTTTGAAAATGAAAGTGTGCTCATTTTGTCATATGCCAAAAGTAAAAGATTAGGTTTGATTTTTTTTTTGAAAAAGTGAATGATGTTGTCTTTGACATGTGAATCTTTTTAAATTTGAATATGAAGTCTCATATGCCTATAAATAGATCATTTGAGAGCTTCACATTTACAACATCCAGAGCATACAACATTCATTCAAAGCTTTCATTCTCTCTTCTCTAAGTATTGAGCCTTAATCCTTGTTCATTTTGAGAGATATAGTTTGTGCTGTATTGTTCTTATTTCACTCATTAAGGAGTGTTTTCTGATAACCTACCCACTATCAGCTTTTGTATCAGAAAAAGGGTGTGTATAACCCTTGTACGTGTAGAAAGTATTCTATACGGGAAATAGTTGAATCACCACTTGTAAGCTGATTACAAGTGTAGAGGATGTTCTACACGGATCCTTTGTAGCGGTGTTGTTCAAATGTGTAATAGGTTTCTATCTCCACCTGAAGGAGGTTGAATAGTGAATTTGGGAATCCTCAAAGGGTAGCTTGAGGCGAGGACGTAGGTAGTGGGGCTGAACCTCATTAACATACTGAGTTTGCTTCTCTCTTACCCTTACTCTTTATATTTATTGTTATTTCATATTTTGTTTATATTTTATATTATATATTTGATTTATAATTGTTATTTTTTTTAATACAACTCAATTCACCCCCCCTCTTGTGTTAGTCATCTGGGCAACAATTGGTATCAGAGCTAAGAGCTCTATTATAAGATTAACTATCTTTTGAGTTAAGATCTTATGGCTAACATTGCAGCTTCATTTGGTGAAGGTCAATCTAGCAGTCGGCCTCCACTCTTTTGTGGAGATAATTACTCATTCTGGAAAGTTAGAATGAGAATATTTCTTCAAGTTCAAGGTAGAGAAATCTGGAAATGTATTGTAAATGGACCTTATATTCCAACAAAAGTGGTTGATGGAGTAAAGGTCAAAAAGGAAGAAGAAGAGTTTGGTCATGAAGACGATAGACTTTATACTTTAAATTTAACTGCTATAAATTTATTATATAATGCTCTTAATGGAAATGAGTTTAATAGAATAATGAATTGCGCTACGGCAAAGGAAATTTGGGATAACTTGGAAGTAACTTATGAAAGAACTTCTCAAGTCAAGGAATCAAAAATTTATATTCTTACTCATGAATATGAAATGTTTAAGATAAATGATGATGAATCAATTTCTAGTATGCACACTCGTTTTACTAACATCATAAACAGCTTGACAGCTCTTGGCAAAGTTTATTCCAAGGTGGAGATAGTAAGAAAAATCCTCAACTCTTTACCAAAACGTTGGGAATCAAAAGTTACAGCGATTCTTGAAGCTAGAGACCTCAAGAAGCTCGAAGTCAATGAACTCATCGGGTCACTTATCACCCATGGGTACACATTGAAAAGAAGAGAAGAAGAAGAAAAGCCAAAGAAGAGCTTAGCACTTAAAGTTGTTCCTCATGAAAGTGAAAGTGATGAAGATGAGGAAAATGAAGATAAAGATGAAGAAGTTGCGATGATAACAAGAAGAATTTAAAGGTTCTTGAAGAAAAATAAAACTCCTACGAGGAAATCCTTCAAAAAGTTTTCCAAGAAAGATTCAGGTAAAAATGACACTTTAATTTGTTATAAATGCAATAAACCTGGTCATATCAAACCAGATTGTCCTCTGCTAAAGAAAGATCGAAACAAGGGCAAGAAAGCAATGAAAGCTACATGAGATGATGATTCAAGTAGCTCAGATAGTGAAGCAAGCAATGAAGAATCAGCAAATTTTTGTCTTATGACTAAAGATGACATTAAGGTAACAAATCTTGATAATATTGAAAATCCTTCATATGAAGAATTGCAAAATATTTTAGAAGAGGTATATGAGGAATTTGAAAAATTGGGTATCAAGTATACTGCTTTGAAAAAGAAAAATTCTTCTTTAACAAACGAAATTGAAATTTTAAGAAAATAATGTATCATTTTGAAAGATGAAAATCTTGAATTGAATAAGAAGAAAACCGATTTAGAAAATATTGTTGAAAACTTTACGAATGGAAAAAGAAATTTTGAAAAACTTCTTGGTAGTCAAAGATGTGTTTTTGACAAGGCAGGTTTAGGATATATGCCAAAACAAAAATACAAACCTTATAAAAATTTCTTTGATAATCATTCTACATCAAAGACTAATATTTAAAATTCTTTTCATAAAAATAATTTTGTCAAAAAATGATATTATTATAATCATTCAAGTTTTTCATATATGTCACATGCTATTTGCAATTTTTGTAATAGAAATGGTCATAATTATCATACTTGTCCTATTAAAAGAAATCATACAATGACTATTAGGGCCATATGGATACCTAAAAATCTTGTTTCTTCTAATACTAATAAATAAAGGACCCAAAGAACTTGGGTACAAAAAAAAATCATTTTAATTGTTTTTATAGGTATGCATGAAGTCTTCCACAAGTAAAAACAAATGGTTTTTAGATAGTGGATGTTCAAGACACATGACAGGAGACAAGACTAAGTTCTTTGATCGTAGATCTAAAGAAGAAGGACACGTGACATTTGGAGACAACTCGAAATGGAAGATCGTGGAAATAGGTAAAATTGGTAATGAATCTTCTCTCATAATTGAAGATGTTCTACTTGCTGAAGATCTAAAACATAATCTTTTGAGCATAAGTCAATTATGTGATAAAGGATTTACAGTTACTTTCAAATGGATAAGTGCATTATTTTGAATGATCATGATTGTAATATTTGTTTTATTGCTTTTAGAAATAATAATGTTTATACAATTGATTTTGAAGAAATTACCTCACAAGATGCTATTTGCTTTTCAGCTCAAAATGAAACTAGTTGGTTATGGCATAGAAGATTAGGTCATGCCAACATGGAACTTATTTCCAAACTTTTAAAAAATGATCTTGTGAGAGGTTTACCAAAAACAAATTTTCTTAAAGACAAAATTTGTGATGCATGTCAATTTGGTAAACAAACAAAAACTTCTTTTAAAACTAAGAAATATATTTCCACTACTAGACCATAGCAACTGATACACATGGATCTTTTTGGACCAAATAGAGTTACAAGTCTAGGAGGAAAATATTATGCATTTGTTATTGTTGATGATTTCTCTAGATATACTTGGGTCATCTTTCTTTCTCATAAAGATGAGGCACATAATGCCTTTACCAAGTTATGCAAGAGAATTCAAAATGAAAAGGGCTATACTATTTCAAGTATCCGAAGGGATAGGGGAAAAGAGTTTGTTAATAAAAATATTGAAACTTTTTGTGATGAAAATGGTTTTGTACATAATTTTTCTGCTCCTCGAACTCCTCAACAAAATGGGGTAGTAGAGAGGAAAAATAGATCTCTTCAAGAGATGGCAAGAACAATGCTCAATGAGAACAACTTGCCTAGTTATTTTTGGGCCAAAGCGGTAAGTACTGCATGTTATGTTATAAATAGAGTTATGCTAAGATCTAAGTTAGATAAAACCCCCTATGAGCTTTGGAATGAGAAAAAGCCCAACATTGGTTACTTTCATATATTTGGATGCAAATGTTTTATTTTGAATAACAGGGATAATTTAGGCAAGTTTGATGCAAAATCTGATGAAGGTATCTTTTTCGGGTATTCTACTAATAGTAAAACTTATAGAGTATTCAATAAAAAGACTTTGACTGTACAAGAATCTATGCATGTAGTATTTGATGAATCTAATTCTCCACTCTCCAAGAAATCTATTGATGAAGAAACAGAAGGTATAAATAACACAGAAAGTCTCAATCTCAATAAAGAGAAAACAATAAAGGAAGTTCAACATGGAGCCATCAGGAAAGATCATCAAAATTTAATACAAGATGCAACCAAACAGTAGAAATTTGTGAAAGATCATCCAGTGGAACAAATTTTGGGAGAACCTTCACAAGGTGTAAGCACTCGATCATCTCTTAGAAATATTTGCAATCATACTGCTTTTCTATCTCAAATTGAACCCAAAAATATTGATGACGCACTTCTTGATGAATATTGGATTCTAGCTATGCAAGAAGAGTTGAATCAATTTGAAAGAAATGATGTTTGGACACTTGTTCCTAGACCCAAAAATCATACTATTATTGAAACAAAATGGGTTTTTAGAAACAAGAAAGATGAGTCCGGAGTCATTACTAGAAATAAGGCTCGACTTGTAGCCCAAGGTTTTAATCAAGAAGAAGGAATCGATTATGATGAGACATATGCACCTGTCGCAAGATTAGAAGCTATTCGAATGCTACTTGCATATGCTTGTTATAAAGATTTCAAACTTTTTCAAATGGATGTTAAAAGTGCTTTCTTAAATGGTTTTATAAATGAAGAGGTATATGTTGAGCAACCTCCAGGTTTTGAAAATCATATTTCCCCAAATCATGTTTTCAAACTCACAAAAGCACTATATGGACTTAAACAAGCTCCTAGAGTTTGGTACGAGAGACTCAGTGGTTTCTTGATTGAAAAAGGTTTTTCAAGAGGAAAAATCGACACAACTCTTTTCATTAAATATGAAAATGATGATATTCTTTTGATTCAGATTTATGTTGATGATATAATTTTCGGTGCTGCTAATGAAAATATGTGTCAAGTTTTTGCTAAGACTATGCAGGAAGAATTTGAGATGAGCATGATGGGAGAACTTACATTCTTTCTCGGATCGCAAATTAAGCAAGCAAAAAGTGGGACATTCATCAATCAATCAAAATATATTAAGGAATTACTGAAGAAGTTTGGGATGGAAAATGCTAAGGAAATTGGAACACCAATGAGCCCATCAACTAAACTTGATAAAGATGAATCCGGTAAACCAGTTGACTCGAAGATATATCGAGGTATGATTGGTAGCTTATTATATTTAACAACTAGTAGACCAGATATTATGTTTAGTGTGTGCTTATGTGCACGCTTTCAATCATCTCTAAAAGAATCACATTTAATTGCAGTTAAGCGCATTCTTAGATATCTTAGTGGTACAATTAACTTAGGATTATGGTACCCTAAGCATACATCTTTCGATCTAATCAGCTACACAGATGTAGATTATGCTGGCTGTAAAATAGATCGAAAAAGCACTAGTGGAGCATGTCATTTCTTAGGTCATGCATTAGTTTCCTGGTTTAGTAAAAAACAAAATTCTGTTGCACTATCTACTGCTAAGGCAGAATATGTTGCTGCGGGTAGTTGTTGTGCCTAAGTTCTCTACATGAAACAACAACTTGAAGATTTTAAACTCAAGTATAATCACATTCCAATCAAATGTGGTGATACAAGTGCTATAAATCTTTCAAAGAACCCAATACAACATTCTAGAACTAAGCATATTGAAATAAGATATCATTTTCTTCGAGATCATGTGCAGAAAGACGATATAGTACTAGAATTCACAAACACACACGATCAGTTAGCAGATATTTTCACAAAGCCTTTACCAGAAGATAGATTATGTATGATCAGAAGAGAAATAGGTATGATGCATGCTATGAATATCTCTGAAAAGATAGACGAGAATCAATAAAAATAGAGATAGATTTTTTAAATACTTTTACATAAACTTGAGATTTTTAGCCTCATGTTTGAGACGCTCATTCTCTTCATACAATATCATGTCATTCTTATCCATGGGAACCGGCAAGCGGAATGAAGAATCTAATAAAGATTTCAACTATTTATTCTTCTGCTGAATGATTCCTTTCCTTGTGTGAGACTCTTGAACAATTCGTTGAAGTACAACAATTTGTTCTTTGAGCTTTTCAACTTCATGATTTTTGGCTTGTAGCCGCTGAGAAAAAGCAACAATACAGGAAGAGTAGCGAGTCCCAAGACTCACCAAGTCATAAATAGCATTGTAATCTGACTTATTAGTCAGATTATTATTTTCTTGCTGCAACATGGCACCAATGGAAGCTGCAGAAAGGACAGGAGGTTGAGATGTAGAATGCCTCATAGATGGATCTAGAGAAATGTTAGAAGAATGAGCCATTGAGAAAAGAATAGAAGGCTTAAAACGAGAATGCTGAAGGAATGCAGATGAGTTATAGAGATGAGATGAAAACTTGATGCGAATTAGATGAACTTCAGAACTGATTTTATAGAGATAGCATAAAGAATAAGACAAACTATTGTCTCTTCAAATCTTATTTAGTCAAAAGAAATACAAGATATGCTAGACACACATTGTCAAAAGTTTTCTTACTAAGCCAGCGAGATTAACAGTAGATTGTCCCTATTTTTCTAGAAAACGATGAACCTCTGCTATTATCTGCCGATATTGACCTTGTATCTGAACCCTTTCTCGTTCCAGCTCCTCTATTCGTGGTTGCAGATCATGAACATACCAATCTGTAAATTTTTTCAACTCTTGGTTTTCTTGCTTTAGCCTTTTATTCTCACTATCCTTATTAGCAAGCTTCTATCGTAACTCAAATATTTGCATGTTAAGATGATCAATCTCACTCACCCTCGCCATTAACCTCTGAGACATGATCGTAACAGAGGCAGCATATTGACTACTGAGCATTCTTGATTCTGCAATAATCTCAGAATCAGCCTTACTAGAAAAACGGTTCACTGCTCTTACCATGGTATTGACGGCCTCAGGAGAGAAGATTGATGATTGATGCGTCAAGGGTTCTTGATTCAAGTCTGGAACATTAGTGGAAGAGAATTGCTCAGCCATTCTATCGTTGTGGTAAAACAGAACTCAGGTCAAGAAGCAATTATTTTTTTTTGGCATCCGATAGATGAAAATTTTATAGCAACTCAGAGCCTTCAATCACGTTTGTCAACAACATCAGGCGATTGTTTAAATCTCTAGCCGCACTAAATTCATAGAGTTAGGCCTTGAGACTTTGCAGCATTTGTCAGGTCACGGACGGCTCCTTTTTCAACTATCTACAGTGACTATTAAACGCATCATTTTCTTCAATCCATTTACTTGCTACCGATCCTTTTTAATGATGCCAAAAGGGAGAGAAGTTTTAGACTAGAACATTAACATTATTTAAATTGCTAAACTTGTTATATATGCTTGTAATTATATTTATACTTTTGCTTGAAAAACTAACGCATATTTTTAGGGGGAGCTTAAGTATTAATACATGTTTCAAGTTCTATCAAGTATTTGTCATCATCAAAAAGGGGGAAATTGTTGAACTCAAGGTTTCAAATTTCATGTGATTATAAATCTACACATGGATTTTGATGATAACAAATGAATTCAAAGAATAAAGGAGTTTCAAGCTCAAGTTGTTCACACAATGGAATCAAGCACATCAAAGAACCAAGTATGAGCAAGAAGGAAACAAGTTCACATTAAAGTCATAGAGTAATGTTGTAAATCTCTTAAAATTCAAAATTAGGATTAATGCTCAAAATTAATATTTTATCATAAAGCATTAAAATACATTTTCTACATGTGCATGAATATTTTTGAAAATTAAATTTGAAAATTTTGAAAGATGATTGATTGTCATCTTTTACATGTGCATGCCTTGATTAAAGGGTTGAACTTTGAAAATATTAAAGATGATTGATTGTCATCTTTCACATGTGCATGTTTTATTTGAATATTTTCAAAAGCGATTGATGCTTTTTTAGACTTATACAAAAGGTAGATGATTTTGTTTGAAATGTTTGAAAAGTAAAGTGTGCTCATTTTGTCATATACAAAAAGTAAAAGATTAGGTTTGAATTTTTTGAAAAGGAAAGTGTGCTTATTTTGTCATATGCCAAAAGTAAAAGATTAGGTTTGATTTTTTTTAAAAAAGTGAATGATGTTGTCTTTGACAATTGAAAAAGAAGAACCTTGTATTTGAATTTTTTGAAAAAGTGAATGATGTTGTCTTTAACATGTGAATCTTTTTAAATTTGAATATGAAGTCTCATATGCCTATAAATAGATCATTTGAGAGCTTCACATTTACAACATCCAGAGCATACAACATTCATTCAAAGCTTTCATTCTCTCTTCTCTAAGCATTGAGCCTTAATCCTTGTTCATTTTGAGAGATATAGTTTGTGCTGTATTGTTCTTATTTCACTCATTGCGGAGTGTTTTCTGATAACCTACCCACTATCAGATTTTGTATCAGAAAAAGGGTGTGTATAACCCTTGTACATGTAGAAAGTATTCTATACGGGGAATAGTTGAATCACCACTTGTAAGGTAATTACAAGTGTAGAGGATGTTCTATATAGATCCTTTGTAGCGGTGTTGTTCAAAGGTGTAATAGATTTCTATCTCCACCTGAATGAGGTTGAATAGTGAATTTGGAAATCCTCAAGGGGTAGCTTGAGGCGAGGACGTAGGCAATGGGGCCGAACCTCGTTAACATACTGAGTTTGCTTCTCTCTTACCCTTACTCTTTATATTTATTGTTATTTCATATTTTGTTTATATTTTATATTATATATTTGATTTATAATTGTTATTTTTTTTAATACAACTCAATTCACCCCCCTCTTGTGTTAGTCATCTGGGCAACAACTAGATTAGTGTATATAATCAAAAAATGTATCTTTACACTTACAAGCACATATGGAAGGGTCAACGCATTCATATGGAAAAAACACTCACCAGTTTCTGGTATACTGCTTTCTTCCATTCTCGATTCTTCTCTAGGAGGCGATTGTTCCCGCACTTGTAAGGGTTCTCGAATAGGCGCAGGTGTGGGAATTAGATTGGTTGCTGGTGGGGGACTTGGGGGCTGTGTCGAGTCATCCGATGATGATTGATTACCCTCCTCAGGGCTATGATATGAGGAGATTTTTGCTCCCCGTGGTCGGTTGTGGCGAGCCGAGTATGGTACATGTCGCCAAGCACGAATACCTCGAAGTCTCCCTCCACCTCTAGAACTGGGTCCCGCTCGGTCACCTACGTGTGTATGAGTTAATATCATTGTGTTTAAACGTTAGGTCCATTCCACAAAATAATCTCAAAGTCACAGACAACAATAGAAATGAATTGATCACTTATCTACCATTTTCAATTACTTCATGGGTAGCCTAACCCATGAAGTAATTGATTTCATGTGTATTTGAATGACAATAACTTAACCATCTATTTTGTGATACCTTGAGGAGTAATAGTGCTCCTCATGCCTCCAACTTGAAGATGGGATTGCATGATAAATTGGTCGAGATATGAGGAAGAAAATCCAACCCAAACTTTGTCCACTTCAACCTTAATGCAATGTAGTAATGTTGCTCCCACACCTGACACAGTAATAATATGATACACATTAGAAGTCAATCAAATTTAGAGGAAATAAATATATGAAAACATAAATGGAAGAAAGCTACATAAACGTTGAGTCCTAGTATTCAATAATTGTACTTAATGGTTTTAATAAATCATTCAAAAAATGTATTTCATACTTAATGGTTTTAAGTATGCTATACCACCCCGTGGTCGGTTTTTGTTTCTAGCTTGTAATTATAATTATGACACATACTCTTCGTCTGTGGATAGGTCATCATCATCTGAATATTCCCCCTCACTAGTCGCATCTCAAGAACCAGAAGGAATCATGTCATCATTAATAAATCCAGATTCTTCTATGCATTGACCATCCACATGCATGACTTCTCGTGCATCAATATGACTAGGTGGTATATCAATCCTATCCAGTGGAGTGGACACTGGATCTGCATTATCGCACTGAACTAGTTCATAATAATATGATGACTCACTTTCTTGATCGGCCTCATTAATACTTGGAAAACCATCATTAATATCTTCCTGAATCCTCGACACGGACGGATTGTTGTATACATTCCTATTTGTATAGTTCTGCACAACACCCCAATTCCCTTTCGCCCTTAAATCTCTTATGTAGAAACATTGATCAGCTTGACTCGCCAACACGAATGGTTCATCCTTATACCAAGTCCTGTTCATGTTGACACTAATCATATGGTCATCCACCCGCACCCCTCGTTTTCTATCACCAACGTCAAACCAAGCACATTCAAATAGATACACCCGACGCCACTCCATGTAGCGTAACTCGATGATATTTTTTATACAACTGTAAAAGTCTGCGTTAGTTGTGGCGTCATCCCCGATTACCAACACTCAGGAATTTTGTGTACGCCGGCGCAATTCACGATGCTTCGTATGAAACCTTTTTCCATTTATTATGCAAGCATCATATGATGCAATCAACAGGTCAGGCCCGCAAGCCAATGCATACAGATCAGCATATACATCAAGTGGAGTCTCCGTACGATGTTCCTAGATCTATAAAAAAATTGAAGAAAATTGACAATGTATATTTTCATCATTCCAAAACATGTCAAAAAAATCAGAGAGTAAAGTCAACGGAGATAAGGATGGAGAAGAACTTACACAGTGCTTGAACCAAGTGGGAAATTCAGTTTGATGCGTGCGATCGATGCAACTTGGGTGTTGCACCTTACATTTCTCGTAGTGTTCCCTACATTTGGGTGCACGGAATCGCAAACCAACAATGGTAAGACATTATTGTTGCATATATAAAAACTCGATAAAATTGAATGTAAGTAGATTTTGCAGGAAACTCATTGATGCTTACTGTATATAGGGTCCAATCTCCGAACAATTGTTGAGCACATACCATATGGCTGCCTTAAAAAGTTCATCTTCTAATTGCACATTGGAAGCTATACCCAAGGGACGAACTTTCTGGTTAAAAATTCTGAATCCATCTATATTTTCCTCTTCATCAGCATCAATATTGTGGTCCGCTCGATTGAACTTCGTCTCAACATCTTGGAGGTATGTGGAGCAAAATGTCAAGCATTCAGTGTGAATGTAGGCCTCGGCTATTGAACCCTCTGGTCAAGCTTTATTCTTCACATACTGTTTGAATTTGTCAAGATATCTCTCAAATGGGTACATCCACGTATATTGTACTGGTCCCCCAAGTATGGCCTCACGGGGCAAATGAACAGCTACGTGGACCATGATATCGAAAAAGGAGGGAGGGAATATCATCTCCAGTTTGCAAAAAATTGTGACAATATATGTTTGGAGCTGGGATAGGCGATTCACATCCAGTGTTCGAGCACACAACTCATTGAAGAAAGTGCTAAGTTCAGTCAAAGCCAATGCAATGTCACTTCTTAAAAAACCCTGAGCAGCGATTAGGAGTAGTCTTTGAAGGAAAACATGACAGTCGTGGCTTTTCAACCCAGTGATTTTGCAATCGCGTGGAGAAACACAGTTCGAGATATTGGAAGAGAACCCGTATGGAAATTTGATATCGGTCAATCACTCACAAAATTTATTCTTTTCATCTTCGTGTAATGTGTACAGTGCATTTGGCATTGTTACATGATCACCTTCATGCCTCAAATGTAACTCTTTTCTATAGCCCAAAATCTCTAGGTCATGCCTTGAATTGATATTATCCTTAGTTTTTCCTGAACTGTTCATTAAAGTGAATAAGATGTTTTCAGCAATATTCTTCTCAATATGCATAACATCTAAATTATGTCAAAGTCGAAGTGTTGACCAATAAGGTAATGTGAAGAATATGCTGGATTTTGTCCAATTCAGCTCTTCAGCAGTACATTTTCTCTTCCTACGACATTTTCCAAACATCACATCCTCAATCATCTGCAATTGAGTTAGAATATCGTATCCTCCTATATCCCTTGGTGGCATGTGATGATCTTCTTTACCATTAAACAACCATTTTCTCCTTCTCCACATGTGATCTGGCGGTAAGAAACGTCGGTGTCCCATATAACAATGTTTTCGACCATATTTCAACCAATTGGAGTCTGTGTCGGCATTACAAGTTGGACAAGCTAATTTCCCCTTTGTTGACCAGCCGGAAAGATTCCCGTAGGCAGGAGAGTCATTGATTGTCCACAACAATGCAGCATGCAACCTAAATGTCTCCTTAGTTGAGGCATCATAGGTAGGTACCCCATTTTCCCAAAATCCAAGCAATTCATCAACCAACGGCTGCAAGTAAACATCGATATCATTCCCCGGTGACCTTGGGCCTGGAATAATCAAAGATGTTATAAAAAATTGGTCTTTCATGCATGACCACGGTGGCAAGTTATACGGGACAAGGATCACAGGCCAAATGCTATGAGGTTTAGCCAAGTTGTTGAACGGAGTGAAGCCGTCACTTGCTAGTCTGAGCCTAACATTGCGAGGATCTGTAGCGAACCAACTATGATGTTCATCAAATTTCTGCCAACACTCAGAGTCAGCCGGATATCTCATACTAGTATCTTCTATCAGTCATTGGTCTTTATGCCATCTCATTTCACCTGCTATCTTTGTAGACATAAAGAGACGCTGCAATCTCGATTTCAATGAAAAATGGCGCAACACTTTTTGAGGTATAATGCGTGATCCATGCATATTTGGAATCCACCTCGAAGCCTTACATACAGGGCATTCATTAAGAGCGGCATTTTCCTTCCAGAATAAAATGCAGTCATTGGGGCATGCATGGATTTTGTTGTAATTGAATCCCAACCCGCGCTCCAAAGACTTTGACTCCTCATATGATTGTGGCAAAAGCACATCAGGAAAGGAAGATCGCAACAGATCAAGAAGCATGTCAAATGACTTAATTGACCATCCACCGATTGATTTGATATGTAATAACTTGACAATGAATGACAACTTTGTAAATTCAGTACATCCTTCAAAAAGAGGACGTCGGGCATCCTCCAGTAGCTTTTCAAAAGTAGTTGAAGGTGAATCTTTGGGTATTGGTGACCTATTTGGTGTAGTAGTGTTGTCTTCAGGCACATGAACAAAGGTGCCTGACCGGATGTCATCCAACATATGCTGCATGTCATCGATATAATCATCTTCTGGTAAAACGTCGTCACCAACATCATCATCACTGACGTTCAATGTTGTCTCCTCCTCCCCATGAAATATCCACTCTGTGTAATTTAGATTGATCCCTTTGATAAACAAATAGGATTCCACCTCATTTGTTGGTAGCCACAGATTGTTAAGGCATGTATGGCATGGACACCGAATGCGATCCCGTCCGCAAGCATGCCTTCGTGCTTGTGTGAGGAAATTTTTAACCCCTTCGGCATATATAGGCAATAAAAGTCTATCGGCCTCGTTCATCCAACTTTTGTCCATCTAAAAAAAAAGAATGGAAAAAGAGTTAAATCAACAGAGACCATCTTGGCACAGTAGTTCATGAATGCAGATTTTGCTATTAGCACGAGGAAAATGGGGAATACTAATGTTGCCCCGATGGATAGTATGGTGGGGGCAAAATGAAGTATGAACAACAATGTTTCTTGCAAAAGACGAAGAATGGTCTCATATTTGTGTATAATTCATCCTTATTGGAGAAGCAAGTGTAACATATTTGATTTCAAGTCATACAAGAAAGGTGGGCATGTTACAAAATTATTTCCATGAGTCCACTATGAGTTGAAGGACTAAGTGATGTTGCACAGTTGTAAGTTAGGAGCCGAGTATTGTACAAGCCTAAAACCCGATGGTACTCCAAGATTGTTTGAGTAAACAACATGAATCGTTATCAATTAGCCACGTCAACAATTGGGTAGCCGTTAGGGGTTAGGCACGTAATTAGATAAGGAAAAATAAACTTATGGTTAGAAAACTGGAGTTGAAAAGTATCTATATGATTCATTCAGAAGGGTTATTCAGCTGTACAACCTGCTCTATTGTAAAAAGATCTCATTGAAGGTTCCCGCTGGAATGTCTCATCTATTGATGCAATTATCAGAAGATGAGACATTCCATTAGTTTCAAAATGTCATTGCTGTAAATGGCAACTAATATTGAAAATATTGAGCGCTTATTTGCTGAAGGAGATTAAGCTTGTTGGTATGGGAGCATTTTACTGCAATCCTTGGTTTTTCAAATCTTTAGTTACTATAGAAGGACAGGTTTTTGAGATGGTGATCAAGCTTCTATTTTGGTTTCCATAAATATATAGAATATGTCACTAGATCCAATTCCACACAGCTGTTTGTTGTAGTTATTACACGTTGCACAGATTGGTATCCAAGGAAGTTGGAAAAGCCAATAACCAGCAACTACAACTACAATCAAGGCACCTTCAGTGTTCGCAGTAAAAAAATATGGGCAAAACCCTAGTTACTCGCACTCAGGGTACCAAGGTATATTTTTTAGTCATTTAATTTCTCCATTTGTTTCGTGCTGTTTGGTTGGCGAGAAAATATTGGATAGGAAATTGAGTTAAAATTTTGGCCTGGATTTCTGAGTTCTCCACATTATATCGTAGGCTACATATGCTGTAAAGATGCCAAATTTCCTTTAATGTTTGGTTGTGGCTTGTCCAATCAATTTATAGGCGTTTTTTAGATTAACTAGTTGGCGAATTGGGTTGATGGTTAAGCAACCCTTTCTCATTGATATATGACTTGATGTGATTTAATGGTGCTATATAAGAATATTTATGTCAGTTGTTCGCTTTCTTATTGAAGTCTCTGGAACATGGTTTTTTTGTTATGGAGTTAAACCAGGTTTACAGTTCTACTTGCTGTCCCATTGTTGATTTCGTATATTTGCTAAATGAAGGCAAATCATTTCTTTGATTCTAGAATGAGACTGTTATATTAACTTCATAAGACAACTTTACCTGTTTTTTTAACAACCTAGGCTCCTCATAGTTTAAATAGACATAGTATTGGACTAGCAATTCTCATGCGAGTCCTTGTAATGAATCTCATTTTAAGCAGGGTAACAGCTAGATTTTTTCTTTAGCTATTTAAATCTGAATTAAGGTTTCAAGTTTTTATGCACCTTCCTCTTTCCTTTTAGAAATTATAATACCTCCTTTTTTGTTTATTAAGTAAGAAATTATGATATTTGTAAAATTATGGAAGTTTTGATATTACGCAGTAAGAATGCTTGAAAGCATGGCCTGCTTTTATTTTTTTCAAGAAAATTGTTTTTCTGTCCACCTTTTTTTTATCATGTAGTATATTGCCGTTCTTTTCACGCCGTAGTACATAAACTTTTCCAGTTTATGACATGGATTCTGGTTATGGCTTCCTTGCCTTTATGTGCTTTTCCTCCCTAATGTGAATTTGATGTGATTCTTTTGTTATCTTTACTGTGTTTGTTGATGATGAGCATACTTTTTATCTTCCACAATCATTAAGTTAATGGTGATTAACATGCTTAGAATTTGCGAATATATGTTATCTGTGCACCTACTAATTAAGCTATCTGCTGTCTCTTTTACAGACTGCTTCTGAAGGGATCAAACATAGAGTTATTGAGGTATCAATGGCTGATCTTCAGGATGATGAGGATCATGCATACAGAAATATCAGATTGAGAGCTGAGGATGTTCAAGGGAAGAATGTCCTTTTTCCATTTCTGGGTATGTTTATGTAATACAGTTTCATCTGCACGCAACATTGTTAATGCTATTTTAGGATGAGAAACAAACACGTTTTTTTTTTTTTTTTAACAAGTGTCAAACATTTCAGGGAATGGATTTTACCAAAGACAAGTTGAGGTCTTTGGTAAGGAAATGGCAGACAATGATCGAGGCTCATGTGGATGTGAAGCTACTGACAGTCACAGTTTTTCAAATGTTCTGCATTGGATTTACTAAGAGGCAGCAAAACCAAGTTAAGAGGACATGTTATGCCCAGTCCAGCCAAATTAGACAGGTGATATTAACTAGGTTATCATGATAGTTAATTAGATACCTATCTAACTATTTATCATCAAACAAAGTGCAAAGATTGCACCTTGGAAGACTTATACTGATTTATTCTGTATTGTTTTTGTGTTTTGCATAATGTTCTAGGTAAAAGATTCTCTTACTTACTGGCTTAAATGATTTGATTCGTTGGTGAAGTTATTGATAAATGCAATAATATGCATAATATAAAGATGAAGTACACTGCCTTATATCCCAACTAATCCTTCTCCTGACAACCAATCTATTGATTAAGATTGGTTGTTAACTCCATCTGTGTGGTGGTTATTTTGATTGTTATCGTTTTAAGTATTTCTCAAACAACTTATGTATGCACATGAAGGTTAAGATAGACAGATGTGGTGATATTAATTACTAGTATCACCACATTTCAAAGGGTGTCTCTCCATTTCTCAACTCCAGACAATGGCTGGATTCTCCTTTCCAGGTTGTACATCAGAAGGTTTGAAGGTAATTACCTTAGAACATGAATTCCTCAGCCAAAAATAACATTAACGCAAGAAATTATAACTCAGCAGTCCAGGCTGAATATTCACTATCCTAAATAATTATCCTAATCTAAATGAAAAGAGTCAATACATCAATGTAAATATAAGTAGTACAGTAAGAATGAGATATTAAAAACCAATAATTTGCAGGCAGCACTCTAGTTTTGCAATTTATATATATTATATTATATATATGAAGATCAGATAGCTATCTAGCTGCTGAAGTTGTGGAGATTCACAGAAAAACAGCAGAAGTTGCAGGATAAAGGCTAACAATTCTAATTTCTGTACTGAAAGAGAAAATGGAAAAAGAGACTCATGTATTCAAGGCAATTATTGAGGTACTACATATTATATTTATATAATGAATTTGGACAATATATGACAAAACCAAGAGAAGAGAATGGCAGAAAAAATACTACTGCAAAACTAACACAAAGGATCCAATATGGAGGAGTAACCTTTATATATTTATTCACTCATGTACTGTTCATCATGTACATGCAATATATAAGAAAAGCAGGTAAATTAAGAGATTTTAAGTGGAGCCAAGCCTTTGAGATGCATGGCAGGCGAAAGACCCCACAAAGAGAAAGGAAGAGAGAAAACAGCTTTATAGCTGAAATGGAGGGGAGTTTTTCCAGATTGAACTAAAGTAAACATATACTCTTCCTTTTGCACAATCAATTTTTATTGATTGTGCAAAAATATTGATCTATTTTTATATTTTGTTAACCTAATAGGGTTTTTTAGATGATTCCTTTTAAGAAAACAAAAAAAGAGATCAATAGCAGAAAAAGGCAAAGGGCATGAGTATGACATGACACAAGATTGGGTGCACTTGGGGGCAGTGGAAACCTTAAACTGTTGAGGGTGTTGGCATGGGAATACAAGACAGAGAAGCAAATATATATTATAATCAATATATATTAAAATATATATATAAGTGGATTGCAAGAGAGTTTGTAATCATGGGGGAAGCATATTCTGGAATTATATTGTTGAAATAGTCAGCAATATTATTTTTGGAGGAATTGTGGAGTCTTAGCCCTTTCCATAAAAATATGTTCATCTTAACATATAATAAGTATTATAATGGGATATAATACTGCATAGGAAACATATCTATTACTATGCAGTTAAACTATTGCCTACAGTCATATTATAAAATATATCTAACTTTTATTATTTAGACTAATTAACCTAAAAATAGACATCTTCATCTGACTATAATAACATAATAGCATATTCCTCCATATGTGTCTACATTTATACCGGATAATTAACAGCATGTGACCAAGTCAGCCATTCTGAACTAATAGTGGATTTTACATAGGAAATAGCATCAACAAGTGTCAAAACTGAATAAATATAAGTAAGCTACCAAAAAGACAGCCTTAGGAATAAGATCTTACATTAGCATGAGCTTTGTTTGAAAGGCCAAAGTGGTCCCTGAGAATGAAAGGAGAGAAAATACAAGAAGTAAGTAAGTACTCTCTGTTCCTTTGATTTTCAAGTAATATTTTCTTCCTCTCTGCCTATTATAATTTTTTTCTCTTTCTTTCTAAATACCAAAAAAGAAAAAGGCGTTGTTGTTGACAGAATTATTGTGTCTAGAATACACACACATTATATACAGTTTACAATCTTTTCACTTGTACATTTAATTTTGTCACTTGGATGATTTTACGTATAGCCATTGTGAAGCTACCAAAATAATTTGCATCTCTATGCTGTTTTTGAGACATTGCCATGTTTTAGGCCCCAATAAAAACTTAGCTTTATTTGGTATTATTTTTTGCACTTCAAACTTGGCATTCTTCAAAGCCATATAATAGTAAAGCATAAAAAGCGAGTGAAAATTCATCCAAGTGTGCCACATGAAGATGGTTGTTTAGACAGGTGGAATCTTCAATTTTTGTTTTCTATTCCTTATTTTCTCAGCAATCAAATTGTGCATGAAGAGCCGCATATGCATGAGGATATTGAATCACAGCAATGAATGTTTGGAATGAATGAAGTTGGCACTGTACTTTTACCTATTGTCTAGTAAATTGCTTTTGGGATTTTTGCTGTTTGCAGCATTGGAGCCTTATCGCCCACTATTGATGTAATAATGACACTGAGCTCCACCAGCCTTTGACTGAGAACTATTTCAGTCAGTTTCAGTAGATTTAGTACTTGTGCTACGTTTGAATGTGACCTTAAATGCTAGTAAATGTATGGATTTGGTATGAGTTTTGCAGTATTTGTGTAATCTGGCAAGGGAAGTCTAAATCTTAGATATCAAGCTAGTGGCTTTACCCTCCATTACCTCTTTTTTACTATTTTTGCTAATTATATGGTCACTTACTGTATATGCAATTCTGGATGTTGAGTTTATGTAGTAAATTCTGAGCGATTTTTTTTTTCTTGTTTAATCGGATGTGACAACTATAACTTCCAATGATTGTCATTTCTTAAGCAAATATCATAGATCTATTAACCACAATCAAATTTGAAGTAATTGATTGTCGAATGGTGTACAAGTTTAGTTGAGGTGCATGCTTTCATAGGTATTTGCAAATACAATACAAAGAAGCCTTGATTAGAGATCATTACGCGATGTTAATCTTAGAAATTGCTCAAGCCTTCGTGACTTTCCTATTGCCACTATTTCATTTTAAATTTCAGGTGGGATTTATGGTTTATTATTGTTTGTTCTCTCTGGTATTTTAAGACTTGATTTGGTATTTGCTACTGAAATTAAGAGTTGTTATATGTTTCATATATAGTGTTAAAACTGCCCGTGTTGATTGGTTTGGATTATGGGCAACTCACTCTATTGACCTCAACTTTTGGGTTTAGGAATGCTATATATGCAAATATAAATTTATGATTTGCAACAATCATAATCTTCTTAGTGATGGCAGTATGGGTAGTAGTGGTGGGTTGTGTCTATTATGGAATAAGGAGTTGGAAGTGAGCCTCATATAATTATTCTACTTGGCATATTAGTGTGAGTGTGAAGGAACCTGAAGTTAGTTTATCATGGATGTTCACTGGATTCTATGGCCATCCATAAACCTCAAAAAGGGTGTCTAGTTGGGATCTACTGAAACATATTAGGCTAGCAACATATAATGTTCAATGGATTTGTTTTGGGGACTTTAATGAAATTACCTGCCAATCTGAAAAAACACTCAGAGCAGCTTTGAGAAGCTATAAATATATAGAAATGTTTTTCGAAGTTTTAGAAGCTTGTGATCTTAGTGGCATTTATACTAAGGGGCCTAAATATACATGGACCAATAATAGAAGGGATAGTGGCTTTAATAAGGAGAAATTGGGCAGACTAGTAGTAAATATGGAATGGCATCAAAGTTTCCCTGATTCTTTATACTTGTAGTAGAACAAAAATAACTCTTGCTATATACTTGTTTTTTGTTTAAAGCCTGCATGTTCATGTTGCAGATATACGGTTACATTTTCCCTAATCAATTATTTCCCAGCCCTAAAACTAACCTCAAATGCACATTGTTAGAATCATGGAGAAATCACAGCAGCAAAAATAATCAAATTAAAAGACCTAATATATTAGAGGTTATATATGGGGAAATTGCCAACTACCACGACTGATAATCAACCAATGAATCCACAATAGCCACAGCATCGACAGATCACAAAAAAATAAAAATAAATATAAAAAAAAACGACGAAGAGTTTATATAAAATGATTTGTTATAGTCATCCAACAATCCAAGTAACCCCTCAAATGGCACTATGTTCATGCATGTATGGAGAAAATAATGACTTCCAAACAGAGTTTCTGAGTAGAAAAATACCTTGGACACGCTGAGCAGCACCCGAGTAGTGGAATTTGGCCAACCGAGGGCTTAGAATGGACTATTCATCCTCGCACACAGGATGCTTGGGATAATGGGATTTTAGGGAGATTTCTGGTAGCTCTAATGCACAACAGAGGGCGATTTTGGCAGTTCTCGCCGTCTGTTCATATGCATTCAACAGAAGGGGGAAGCGATTTTTGGTAACCGAAGTATTGGGTGGCCGAAGTAGAAGATTTGAAGGGGGTTCATAGAATGCCTAATGGGTAAGCCGTAAGATGGAGGCAAAGCTTGGGTTTTGGAAGGAACGGATGAGAAACCTTCGCCGGCACAAGGAAATTGTAGTGGAGGCATATCGATGGGGCTTCGGGAGCGTTTCTAGAATGGGGATTACTACTCTCACTACCACGTATGGCTTCGCCGGAACGGATTTTCGAAATCACTGATGGCCAATCGATGACAAACACACACGGAGAGCAGAGAGGGTACTGTGTGAATTACTCGCGGGGAGGGAAATAAAACTCAAGTTTGGCGCCTGAGATGATTTATGACATTTAGCAGCGACATTTTTCGCTGCTAAAAGGTTAA
This sequence comes from Carya illinoinensis, assembly GCF_018687715.1. Lineage (NCBI taxonomy): Eukaryota > Viridiplantae > Streptophyta > Magnoliopsida > Fagales > Juglandaceae > Carya > Carya illinoinensis. The sequence goes on from NC_056752.1 coordinate 37,300,985, forward strand.
AAAATTGCTTGGATACTCCAAGTGACAATTCTCGCCAGCTAAACTAAAGTTTCCTCCAGCGAGTAAGAAATCGCCGTGATAAGTGATATATTACGACGATTTATTTTCCGGCGATTTTTTAATCGCTGCTAAAAGTCCAGATTCTTATAGTGCGATAATACTATTGTTCAATTTTTTTATTATTATTTATAATTAGAATGTCCAATATAACAATTTTAATAATTTAGGGAATAAAATATATAGTGCCTATGGCACAAAATCAAATCCAATTATTATTATTATTATTATTTTATCGTTCATTCTCAATGGAATTAGGAAACCAAATTCTGATAAACAGGTATTCTCATGTCATGTTTCACCTAGAATTAGAGCATACAGAGCCAATGAGCCATACCTCAGCATAAAGAGGTGTCTTTATAATTGATTGTTTGAGAACTTGCCCGGAAAAATCTACAAAATGAACTTCAGATCACTTTTTAATTTTTATTTTGATGAAGAGTATTGCGTACAAATCTATTAATCACTCAAATCATCATCAAAAAAATCTATGTCAGCATCATCATCAGGGGCGGCACCAGCATTGGCAGGATTAACAACCGATGATTGTACATCAGCCAAAGCGACCATTTCAACGGATCCCTTTCTAGCTTCTATGGTTCCATCTTGATAATCAACCGAATCATTGTCATCAGTATCAACTTGTTTCATCCCATTGTAAAGGATTTCCTATAAAAAAGCAGAGTGAGAAGCTGTCAGTTAAATCTGCCAACAGTAATGCTAGAACAGATCCATTGTTCAAGCAAGTGTCACGCATTTCTTTGGCAAGCATGGAGGAGAAACAGAAAGCTTTCAAACATATGAAACTCAGCTTCATGTCACACATTCCGTGCATGGTCTCCAAACAGACGAGTGATCTTTACCATGCCCTGATTTAAATCATTGTTTACCTATTGGATTAAATATATAGCAGGTTTGTAGACAGATTAAAAAATGGTTAACTGTTACTAACCCTATTGGATGCAAAACAACCCTACAAGTTGGAATGCTACGTAATATGGTTAACTCATCATTGCATGTACCTTTAATTACCCCTAAGGTGATTGAAGGTGTATAGGAATAAGACTTTGATAAGGGTTTAGCACCTTGGCCTTGGATGTTTATGATGTAACCCCTAAGGTGAAGGATTTCTAAACATGGTATTCCAGGATTTTTAATAAAATTACGGGATACCATCCTATAAAAAGATCATTAATTACCAAAATCAACCCAACATATTTAACCCAACCCACACAGCTTCTTAACCGTAAAACAATGTGAGCTTGAATACCTCATCTTCTGGCAAGGCTTGTTTTTCTGCTTCTACAATCCAGTCATGTAGCAGACGTTCCACGAGAACATTGTCAAGAGAGATTCCATTGGGTCTTTTATTTAGTTGGCGTTCTCTAAGCCGCAAGTTGTAGTGAACATAGGTAAGGTCATTTAATCTTTTCTGAGCTAAACGATTGTGCCTTCGACTGTATATTTGATCAAATATGCTCCAGTTGTGTTCACACCCAAAAGAGGAGCATGTCTGACTTAATATGCGTACAGCTATCCGTTGCAGCTCCAAGGAACTTATCCCATGTTGTTGCCACCATGCAGCTAGTAGGAAAAAAATCACCATTTCTTCAAGCTAATATCTCAAGCAATAACAGTAACATATCCACATTCTCTACATGAGTGCATGGAGCTGTATATAACATGCTGAAACAAGTAATAAGACAGTATATTGCTATCACCTGGATCAAGCTCTGTTCTTGTACTTATTGCTAATTCAGTTCCAAAATCAGCTTTTGCAGAATTATAATCAGAAATCTGTGAAATTGATATTGCAAAGTCTTAGTGGCACAGAAAATTTAGGACACAGTGAATGGTAAGCTCAGAAAGGAAATCCTCACCTGCATAGATGCCGAAATTCTTCTCAGATTGTCTGGTTCCAACCGGACTATGCATTCATTGAGTCCTCGCATCACCTCTGAATGCTAAATCCATACAAAATGAAGATTTAGTAAGGAAAGAAACCCATAGGCATATGCAATAAATCAATGGTAATAGTTTCTCCTACCGCCATAAAATCAGGATGATATCTGTAAGATGGATTTAAGAAGTAAGCAGCCATATAGAGAGGGTGGTAGAACAATGAATTCCAGTGGTGGTCAATCGCATTCCAGAATGGTCCATATTTACGTAAATCATCACCGTGGATGGATTTAATTGCAAGTTTTGCTCTGTACATATCATTATACAATGATGGCATCGACAAGCTTTCACCATTATCAACCTTTTGAAGCACTTGCATTATTGGGTCTACTGATTTCAAAACATACTGCACCTTCTTCCAAAACGTAGAGTTTAAAACTATATTTTCAACCTCTTTTCCCAGGTCTGATTTGGAGAACTGAGATGAAATCCATTTGTTTGATACAAACATTTTCCTCAGACCAACCTTGTGGTCCCGCAAGCTTTGTAAAGTAGCAAAGCTAGAGGCACACCTGGTAACCGCTGGCCTCAGAAGTTCCTGTCCCTCAGTGAACTCATTTTTCATCAGATTTAACAACCAAATTTGGTTGTAAATGACTTTTGCAATTTGCCGTCCCTTCTCCATGCATTCTCCTACACATCTAATTTTCAAAAAATCTTCAAGCATCCGATCAATACAACTGGTGGCACATGGAGTCCAGAATAAATTCCGTCTCTTCTCTTCAAGCATCTTTCCAGCAGCTTTATAACTGGGAGTATTTTCAGTGATCACCTACAAGAGGCCCAAGGAGGGAAGAAAATTTAGTGCAAGCATATGTTTGTTTCAGGAAAAAGAATTTGAAAATTGGAATAAAACAAACTACCTGCACTATGTTTTCCTCACCGATCTCTTCCACTACTTTGTCCATAAGCTTAAACAAACTAGAAGCATCTTCTACTACATCAGTGGCATCAACTGAAGTAACAAAATACACACTATGGGGGCAAGAAGCCAGAAAGTTAATTAATGTCCTACCCTGAGTGTCTTTCCAACTGTCTGCCATTATAGAACAACCAGTGATTGCCCAGGAGGCCTTATACTCCACTAGGTAGTTTTTTATTGTTGCAAGTTCCTCCTGCAGAACCCTATCGGATATCAGTTGGTTCGGAGGGCATATCAAACTTTGTGCATGTTGTCCAGCTAACTCCAGCATCTTATGGAAGTATATAGAGTCTGCTGCTTGTAAAGGAATTCCTGCATAGTAAAAAAATTTGCAAATTGCGGATGTAATTTCATTGCCCAATTTTTTGTTCGACCCTGTATTCACTTTTACTTGCTTGTAAGACTGTGGTGTCTGAGTTTTTGGTGTTTTCAGAAAAAGAGAATCCAATCTTGATCTCTTATATGATGGTTCAGAACCACTACTGGGAGACATCCCCTTGATTGCCCTTCTTGAATCTTTGCCAAATCTTCTATCACCATCGATCAGACTTTCTTTGCTTAATTGATGCAGAGCAACATCATCTTTTTCGTTACCTTCATTTTCATTGTCCGTCAGCATAAAGAATGCTGATAATTCGCTAGTATCCGTTTGTCTGTGTCTTCTACCAGTACGATGCCATTTCATATTCTCTTTTATTGTGAGATAAACGTCCTCAGGAGCATGTCTACAAGGTGCTACTTCTCCAGGAATCCTAGCTAGATGTTGCTTAAACCGATTAATACCTCCACTAACTATTTTCTCACAGTAATTACATTTCACCTTTTTCTTCCTCTCATCTTGAGCAACACCATGTTCCCACCCAGGATCAACATACCCCAGTGACCGAAGAGGATTCAAGCTTCCAGCCAAATTCCTGTCAGTATACGAATTCCGATCAACCATCAATTGCTTTCCTTTGCTTCTATACCCAACATGCACTTCGTCATCGTCATAGTTGGAGTGGAAATTTGAATGCACCTGCCTCTCGTCTTCAGACTGTCTTGCTTTCTTATTGGAACGGGATCCTTTCAGATTTTCTTTCATTCTCAGGTATACTTCTTCAGGAGCCTTATCACAGTATGTTACTTCTCCAGAAACTCGAGCTAGATGTTGCTTTAACCTGTATATTCCCCCGCTAACTATTTTTCCACAGTAATTGCATTTAACCTTCTTCTTCCTCTCATCTTGAGCAATGCCATGCTCCCATCCAGGGTCAACAATCCCACAGGAACGAGCCATAAATTCTATCATTCAAGAAGTTGTACCGTGGCCATATTTAACCATATTTGATTAGGCTACTGCAATAGGCAACAAGAAATATGTCAGGACAGATAAAGCAACCCTACGGTATTTCCAGATATTTCCAGATTTTGTTAAGACAGATATAGCAAATATGTCAGTGCAAAGAACTAGGTTTCAAAATGTACTCAAAGGCACTAGAAAACATGATTTCGTTTAAGTACAACTGCAGAAGTTGGGGGAACAAGGAGCTAATATTAGTATAGCATAAAAATGCGATGAAGATTCTGGAAGTATGAAAAAGAAGCAAAATTGTTTTGAGTTAAAAAAGTAAAAACCGTGTCATAAAGGTCGTCCATAAGAGAATGGTTTGAGATGCTCCAAAAACAATATAAGTAATCACAAAGAAGCATCAAAAAGTGTGAGGGGGCCAGAAAGACAACATATCTGTCTGTCAAGATAGACAGCAAGAGCTACCTATTGAAAATATAATTCCATTCAAGATAGTCAACCGAGACTCTTTTTGTTTGATAGGTAGTCAACTGAGACTTATACAAACAGGGCACTCTGAATGGTAGTCCTGTCTAAGAACTTCATCCAAGATTGTTACATCAATGCCCATGCACTTATCGGAATCATCGATCAACTGTGATCCAGGCATTCCAATCAAAAGTCTTAAAATGTAGCAAATGTGACCTATTGTAGTTCTATCTCTCAACTTAGTAGGAGAGTTCTTGGTTTTGACAGAATTTGATTTGAATACACTTTTAAGAGTTCTTTCTCTTTCCAAACTGTTTTTCTTTTATCGGTAAACAAGACTTCTATTGATGATAATATGCATAGCCCAAGCACATGAGACATATACAAGAGCGACACCTAAGCATGAGCATCTAGAGGTACAAGGAATTGATGGAAGCTCATCTCAATGAAATCTATTAGAACCGTTCAATTGAATAAAGTGTTAAAAAAGAAACTTCTAAGCTCGACCATTGACCGTTTCAATCTTCAAAGCTTCCATCACTCCTCTCTCTCTCCAATTTGCTAGGAAATCAACTACCCTCCTCAGCATCACCCAAGCTAATCTCACTCTAGCAAAGAAGTCAATCCATAGAGTTATGGCCACCTCACAATGAAAAAGTAAATCATCACCATCTCCCTGCTTATTTTGCACATGCAACACCAACTCATTACGGTAATCCGCCATTTCATTAGATTATTTATGGTCAGAATTTTCCCTAAGGAGGCACTCCATACAAAATTTAACAACATAGGAATCGTACGGAGATTTCAACCAAGGACCAGGCACAAAGCCCCGCAACATCCAACCATTCCAACGGTTGGTGCAAGTGGAACAAAATTTTTCATTTTGAGAAATAAGGAATGTACCAGTTAAACAACATAAATTTCCAATCCGATGCACCAAAAATTATCTAGGAGTGGAAAGGGCCAGCTGCACTCCTAAATAATTATCTTGGAGAAATAGACAACTGTTTCGCAAGACTCTCAGTTGAGAAGTGGGGTTTAAAAAAAGAATAGATTGTCGAAAAACATCATACAACAAATAAGATTGACATAATCAAGTCATAGGAACCACTTAGAAGGGATAAAAGCTATGGTGAAGTACAATCCCACTGTTAGTGGTTTAATTGATTAATTTGGGTTTGCATTACTTTCAAAAATAATTAGAGAATGTTTGGTTGTTGCGCAAAATTTTATAGAATTATCAAAACATACATTTCATTCATCTCCTTGGCAAGAAGATCACACCTTCAATTTGGCCTAATGACCTGTTTAGGGTACCCCACTTCCATAGGTACCCTATAACCAATTTAAGACCCAGCAAGCAAGTCAAACAAATAAAAACCATAAATATTTTTTTGAGATTTGAGGGAACCTAAGAAAAAAATAAGGCACTAGAAAACTAATGGAGCACACAAAGAACCCAGGGTTAAACACCAAGCAATCCCACAAAAGTTCAAAACCATGCTATGAATTAAAGATGATATATCCGTTTGTTACAAAGAAGAAACTACATGTTGTGTAGGTAACTGATACCAAAGTAGACAGACCCAGCAACATTGTATCCAGCAACATAATAGACTGAGATAAAACTAAAAAGGTTGCTCTAGATAATAATAGACATAAAAACCTGATTCCTTTCAAACAAAAAAACACATAGCTGTACTTACGAAAAAGATACATGCATGTATAAATTAAAAAGTTCTTTTCTTCAATCTCAGAAATTGAAGGATAGTATAATACCGCGAACCCGCAAAAGGGTGTTGAATTAGAAAATCTGACGCCCAATCTTTAGCTTGAATTTCAAGGAGAAAATGAAAAAGAAAAGGAAAAAAAAAAGGAAATAAGAGTAAAGGTAAGGTTGGGTGTTAGAAAGTCTGAGAAATTTGGAGGGAGAAAAGGAAGAAGAACGAGCTGGGATCGGTTTAGGAATGGAGCGAGTCGCGACTCGCGAGTGGGATGGCTGGGTGAGAAACGTTCTAACTCAACCCGCCCGTGTTTAGGGTTTCCTTTCCCCCAACTAATATTTTATTTTAATTTTACTATTAACGATAGTTATTAATAACTTAAAAAAAAAAAACAAATTCCACGCGCATTTAGGGGTCGTGGTTGATACGCTCCACTGAGAGAGAGAGAGAGAGTGTGGTTTTTCATTTTCATTATAATGTATTTATTTAATTTATGATTATTTACCCTTTTTTATGTTAATTGAAGAGGATAAGAACGCTGGATTGTGAAACTTGGTGAGTCGGCTCAGTGGGTCTTGAGTATGTGACTCGGTATCTCAGTTCTTAACATTCCAATACCCTCACTGTAATCCAATTTGATTTAGGAGAAAAAAGCATACACAGCTGAGCTTGAGGAAAATGAAGCAGCGAGTATACGCGTTTCTATATCTGGAATACTCTTTCTAAAATTTCTAGCACGCGCTCTCGTTCTTTCATATTTCTTTTAGAATAAAGTTTCTTCTCGACTTTGGAATTCACGATTGTATGGTTGATTACAGTTGTGAAGTGCCATTGGTCCAAAAGAGGAGTGATTCAAAATCATAAACACTGCCCGAGTATTTGGAGGCAAGTCTATTTGTAATGAAAAAATTTTGTTGTATTAATATATATATTAATTTAATATAATTAATTAAAAAATAAATTTTATTAAAAATAATATTAATTTAAATTTTAAATATAAATAAATCAATATTAATACGTAAATTAATATGTAACTTTACTTATATGTAGTAAAATTCATTTACAATATATGGATAAATATAAAAGAAATAATAATTATAGTAGTAAGTGTATAAATATCACTTAATTACTTTAAAAAAATAAATAAATATGAGACCTATATGAAAAAAATTAATTAATTTTTAATAATAAATCTTATTTTTTTTAAAATGATTATATAATACTTGTGTGGTTTATGATTATAAGTAACATTATTCTATATATTATAATACGTGACACGTTGGAGATGTGTCTTTGTGTGTGTACCCTCCTTCAAGTATTATTATCAATGGGCTAATTCTTAGAAAATTTGGTTTTTTCGACTATCAGGTGGTACTGTATAGGTAGAGTCAGCGTCAAACTTCTTTTCTCGTAGACTAATATAGAAGGGGAGTTAAAGGAATGATTGCAAACGAGTTAGTATCGGATCATATCCTTGTTCAGTACAGGTGAGATGCTCTATTTTGTGTTTGAGTTTTGCAATGTATAAGTAAAGTTACGTATGAATTTATATATTAATATTAATTTATTTATATTTAAAATTTAAATTAGTACTTGATGTGAATCGACAGAATTGGAATCCCTTGAATCTACAATTAAATTGAAAATTCATCTAAAAAAGTTAAAATTAAGTCCATGTATAGAAAGTCTAGACCCATTGAGAACTCGTTTCAAGAATTTAAAATATATTAAAATCTAGACCCGTTGAAGAACTAGTCTCAAGAACCCAAATTACAAAAGATGAACACTACAAAAATTATGATTTACCTTTAATAAGTTCAAACGTTAAATAAAGAACAAAATGAAACAAACTCAACTCATAATAAATAAAATTCACCAATTTCATAAACTTTCATATTGTTTTTAAAATGATGTAACAAGATATATTTAAACTAAACCCTCACAAAACCCTAGACTAAAATAAAACCCGCCTTTTACAAAAATATCCCTGAGTGAACAGTGTGATGCTACAATTTAGTTAACAATGCCGCGCTACAATAACTCCTTGAAACTCTAGTTCAACAAAAATAATAATTTTTCCAACATACCCTTAAGTCCAGTATCATGTGTCAGCTATTTTCAATGTTACTGATCTTTTTTCCTTTAATGCAGGTGGAGATTCGAGGTCGAATCTTCTTGAGAAAATAAGAAATGATGGGCCCCAAGGTGGACAAAGTCTTGGAGATCCTTTGCAAGTTCTAAATGAAGCGATCACAAGATCGAGAGCTAAAAAGATTAAGATAACTATATAAGGATAGGTGAAATCCACTTGAGCCGTATCTAGTAATAGCCTAACATTCAAAATGAGCTTAAAGGAAGAAAATCCAGTTTCATTCATATGATACAACAAGGTATGAAAGACATGACTTGGGCCTATTGTTATTGAGGCATTGAACTTATTTGTTTCATTAAAAGAGTTTATTTTATTAATTTAAAATAATTGGATTTATTATGAGCATGACTTAAGGGTATGTTGGAAAAATTATTATTTTTGTTCAACTAGGATTTCAAGGAGTTACTGTAACGTGATTCTATTCACGAAATTGTAGCGTCGCACTATTCACTCAAGAATATTTTTGTAAAGTGTTGGTTTTATTTTAGCCTAGGATTTTATGAGAGTTCATTTTAAATACATCTTGTTGCATCATTTTAAAGACAATATGAAAGTTTATAAAATTGATGAATTTTATTTATTCTGAGTTAGGTTTGTCTCCTCTTGTTCTTTAATAAACGTTTGAACTTATCAAAGGTAAATCACAACTTTTGTGACCTTCCTCATTTGTAATTTGAGTTCTTGAGATGAGTTTTTCAACGGGTCTAGATTTTAATATAATCTACATTCTTGAAACGTGTTCTCAACATGTCTAGATTTTTCATCCATGGACTTGATTTTGGCTTTCTTGGGTGAGTTTTCAATTTGATTTTGGGTTCAAGGGATTCTAATTTTGTAAGTTCACATCCTTTGGTATTCAAAATAAAGTTTTCAATCAGGTCTAATTCTATCTTTTATTTATTGCATCTTTAATTCTAATGCTTCATTGTTCTAGGGTTGCAAAAACCCAAAAAAAAAAAAAAATAGTACAGAAATTCGTTTTTCCTAGGGCTGCCAAATTATTCTATCATTTGGGTTTTATGTTTATTATCATAGTGTGGCTAAATTCCTTATTTGAGGGCTGCTAAAATTTGCAAGGTTTGAAATTTCTAAAATTTCTTACATATTTAAGTTTATCAATTGCTTGGAGTGCCGTTTCATTATTCCCTTATGTTTTTTCAATCAATTTTTATGTGTTTAAATTTAATTATTTGATTATCACAATTGAATATTTCTGTTTGTGATTGAATTGGTGAGAAAAGAAAAGAAAAGAAAAGAAAATTTCGAAAAAAAATTTGATTAAGCCTTTTATCATCAAAGGGGGCTGAATATATCATTATAGTTGATATCTTGTTTTGTAATTATTCTTTTTCTCATATAATTTCCTAAATTCTCGTATCATTTTGTTCTTTCCATATTTCTCTTATTCTTATTTTCTTGGACCTAATTACAAGTTGGAGTAAAACAAGGTTATATTACCTTGATTAAATTCAATTAATTCTTCAACAACTTGAGTGGAAAAAGTCCTGAGGTAAATGGTAAGAGAGTAAGAGATCATCATGGGGAAAAAGTCAATTAAGAGTGAAACACAAGTGGAGTGCCATTATTCGAGTGTAAATACGTAAAGGTGCGTGTGAGGTCTTTTTTCCACTAAGATTCATTTTTTTGTGCAAAGCATTCGATATCTCATAAAAATGACTCATCACCAAAGAGGATGATAGATAACTTATTCTCTGTGTTGCAGTCTGTGCAACAAAAGTTTGAACTGTTGAATTTGGCTTTAGCGGAAGTAAGGGATAAGATGGATCAACGAGATACATTGATCAAAAATCTGCAAAGTGAGAAAGATAGGAGACGTGAGTTTAGTATTGAACATGAGTATAAGAATGAGAAGTATGGAGAGTCTTTTGTTGTTAGGTGTGCTCTCAATATACAAAGTAAGATGGATGATATAGAGCAGCTAAGAGAGAATATTTTTCATACTAGATGTCACATCAACAACAAAGTATGTAGTATGATTATTGATGGAGGGAGTTGTACTAATGTAGCTAGCACTACTTTAGTTGAGAAATTAAATTTACCTACCTTGAAATATTATATACTATACAAGTTGCAGTGGTTGAATGATTGTGGGGAGATTAGAGTAAATAAGCAAGTGTTAGTTTTTTTTTCAATTGGGAGGGAGGTATAAGGATGAGATATTTTGTGATGTAGTGCCTATGTATGCTGGCCATATTTTATTGGGGAGGTCGTGGCAATGTGATAGAAGAGTAATCCATGATGGGTTCAGGAACATATACAGTTTTGAAAATGATGAAAAAACAATCAAACTTACTCCTTTAACTCCAACATAAGTCCATGAGGACCAACTGAAGTTAAAAAGTAAGGTTGATAAAAAAAATAGTGAAAGTGAGATTGATAAAAAAAGAAAGAGTAAAAGTGAGGTTGATAAAAAAAGAAAGAAAGAGAGAAACTGAGATTGTTAAAAAAAGTGAGTGTAAAAGTGAGGTTGAGGGAAAAAAAAAGTGAGATTGAGATTGAGAAAGAAAGAAATTGTGAAATTTCAAGAAAAAAAAATAATGAGTTGAAAAATAATTGTGAGGCCGATAGTTCAGAAAAAAAGGAGAGTAAAAGAAAAAGAGAGAGTGAAGAGGAAAAAAGAGAATGAGGCAGAAATATAAAAAGAAAAAAGAGTGAGTGAAAAACAAAATAGAGAAGTGGCTGAAAGTCGAGAAAAAAAGTGGAGCCACAAGAGGAAAAAGAAAGAGATTATAGAGAGAAAAAGCAAAACAAAAGTGAGTTTTCATACTAAGACAATTTTTTATACTAACAAATTTAACGACTTGTTGCCTAGTGTTATTTTTTTTTTATTACAGGGATATAAGGTCATGATTCCTAATAGCGTGTTTAATGGATTGCCATCTATTAGAAAAATAGAGCATTACATTGATTTTGTATAAGGTGCAACAATCTCTACCTGACCTTTCTTTGAAGAATATGAGTCCTTGATGCATTTGAAATAATAAGGTAAGTTGAATAGAATGTATGTCAAGTGGGTACAATTCATTTAGACATTTCCTTATGTAATCAAGTACACACAAGGTAAAGAAAATTTTATGGTTGATGCTTTACCAAAAAGGTATGTCCTAGTCATCATTATAGATGCAAAGTTATTAAAATTTGAATATAATAAGAAATTATATGTTAATGATAATGGCTTGGCTAGTGTGTATGGAGTATGTGAGAAAATATTGTTTACTCATTTATATAAACTAGATTGGTATTTGTTTAGAGAGAATAGATTTTGTGAGCCTACTAGTCTTATGCGTGAGTTGCTTGTGCATAGGTATGGTTTGTTAGAACATTTCGGCGTAAATAGGATCTTAGAAGTGTTTCATGACAATTGGTGGGAGTATTGTGTACCATTCATTAAGTTTGCATACAGTTAGAGTGATCACTTTGATATAAAGAAGATTTAAGGTGTATTGCATGAACACTTTTGGGAGTATGGTTTGCCATTCATTGAAGTTGTATATAATTAGAATGATCATTTTGGTGTAAGGAAGATTTTAGGTGTGTTTCGTTAATGCTTGTGGGAGTATTATTTGTCATTTATAGAATTTGCATATAATAGGACCATACATACTACTACTTCTTATTCTCCTTTTGAAATTATTTATGGTTTTAATCCATTTACTCATTTAACTTTGATGCCCTTACTTGTTGATGACAATAGCAGCTTTGATAGACATTTTCAAATTCTTGAAAAAGTTAATGATATTTATTCATATCTAGTTGATCTTTCAAGTAAGTATTATGTGTCTGCTATTTTCAATGTTGCTGATCTTTTTTCCATTGATGCGGGTAGAGATTTAAGGTCAAATTCTTTTGAGTAGAAGGGAAATGATGGGCCCCAAGGTGGACCAAGTGTTAAAGATCCTTTGCAGGTTCCAAATGAGACGATCACAAAATTGAGAGTTAAGAAGATCAAGATAGCTATGCAAGGATGAGTGAAATCCACTTGGGACGTATCTAGTAAGAGCCCAACATTCAAAATAAGCTTAAAGGAAGAAAATCCAGTTTCATTCATGTTATACAACAAGTTATGGAAGACATAACTTGAGCCTATTGTTATTGAGACATTGGACTTATTTTTTTCATTAAAAGAGTCTATTTTATTAGTTTAAAATAATTGAGTTTATTATGAGAACTTAAGGGCATGTTGGAAAAATTATTAATTTTGTTAAACTAGGATTTCAAGGAGTTACTGTAGTGCGGCTAGACAAATCCCAAATGGATTTCACCCATCCTTGCATAGCTACTTTGATCTTTCTAACTCTCGATCTTGTGATTCTCCCATTTGAAATTTGTAAAGAATCTCCAAGACTTGGTCCACTTTGGGGTCCATCAGTACTGTTTTTAATAAAATTTATTTTTTGATCAATCATATCGGATTTGTGCACATATTAGTGCACAGTTATACTTGATACTAAATTTTTCCTTTGCGTTTAGTTCCAAAACCAAACTGCAAGATGCTTCAGTGTTGATTTAAAAGTCAATATTAATCTGTACTGATGGGCATTGTCCTTCATAATAACTCTCTATATGATGTAAGGATGATGAGTAAAACAACTCAATTAGTTTAAAAAGAATAAAATAAAATAACAAAAAAAATTAAATATGTAAGATTTTGTCTTCATTACTATTTACAAGTAATATTATATATCACAATCTCATCCTACTAAATAAGATGCGACACATTCATTATTATTAGATGATAAAAAAGTATGTAATAATTGATCATTCAATGGTGATAAATGTGTTATATCTTACTTAGTAGGATAATAATATAGTATATAGAATTTTCCATTCTTTTATATCAAATGCTGGAGCCTTGAATGCTGGTCTCAAACATGAAAAATCTTGGCATTGAACAAGATTGATCAGCTTTCACGAATCATTAGCATTTATCCAAGCAACCCAAATATATAGATGATTTCATTCTGCATTTCTGAAAGCTCTGCTCTCAAAGGCGGGGCCAAGCAAATGCCCATCCCGTTAGGAACACAGTCCATAACTGGCCCTCTAAGAATCCATCGACTCAAATATACGCATCCGCCAATGCCCTAAATGTGTTGAAATTGATGCAATAAAAACAATTAACTTAAAAACTGTACTATGTAATAGCTGATCCCATGGAGATGGATGGATTATCACGCACCTGGTGAAGTAAAGCACATGAAGAATATACAAGAAAAACGGAGAAACAAACAAATAATGCAAAACTGCCAATTCTTAGGCTTAAAAATTGACAGCAATCCGTCTCTTTTGACTGTAAAACACTAAAGGTATTTCCCCCGTTCTGATATTTCAAACATAGTTCATGATAACTGCAGTGTGTTGTTGACTTTAGAACTGCAGCTTAGGCTCACGGCAATGGTTCTTGCGAATCTCCCAATCGAGACAAATGGAGATATGCATCAGTCCCTGTATGCACGCATCAAAAATCTACAGATGAGTAAGGAACTCATAGGTGTATGAAGGGAAAGAAAAGAAACATGAGACAACAAACACGCGTGGACTTATCAATAACCAGACTACAAATAAGAAAATAATACAGAATTCACTTTTATGAAGATTTAAGATCTAAGAATCTAAGATGACGTTGCCCGGCTATTGAATATCTCTTCCAGTCTCATATACCATATGTGTTCTTGTGATCCCTAGGGTTCATGATAAAATCCTGCAGGGATGGACAAGTAAAATAGAATAATGATACACATCACAATTCACAACGATGTTTTAAGATGAGGGTAATTTTGTAAAATAATGTTATTTTATGAGTTATTTTACAAAAATGCCCTCATTTAAAACATATTGTGTAAAGTGTTGTAACAAGGTGTTTGTGTGTAAATCATTTTTCTTTCCAGTATAGGTACAACTTCAATCTCACAAAGGCTGAAGGGCTACCTAACGTTTTAACTTCATCTAAATTGTGTTTTTTTGCAGAGTAAAAGAGAGAAGCAAATCCTTTAGGCAAAGCTACAATGTTACAATATATTGTAAATCGAGAAACTCTCACTCTGCTCCTCAATCATCGTGGAAATAAAATAGACTAATGAAGTACTATTGGAGACAACAGATAAAACTGGAGACAAGAGAAATTGGAACTTTCAAAGACAATAACTAGCAAAATATGTAACCTAATATGATTTCCCAGATGGAAGACAAACACAGGAATATTGAAGTGAACCAAATTAATTGAATATGCAATGAAATGGTTAATAAAAAGTAAAGACACCCAAAATATTGTTCAAGTGCTGGTAGCTGGCTGAATAGAGAAAAATGATTCTGGTCAATGAGAAATAGTTCAAATTCTTCTATATCATACTTGGATGTCTCATATCAAAACAAACAAATTGTGGGACTTGGAATGTCTAGCCCCCAGTGCTAGTCCAACAAGTGTAGATATTCGAGACATTTGAGAGTATGTAACCACTCTGAATGCTACAAATTTGGAGAAAAAACTCAACGCACCGTATCCTTCCATAGAGATAATTTGGAGATCCCCTCCAAAATACCGAGCATACAGGCGGCTTATTGGAAGCCCATATCCATATCCAGCCATTGTGACTGCATCAGCTGTACCGAGATCAGACTCCACATCCAATGGGTTTTTTGCAGTACTGTAAAGATATGTGAAAATTTTAGGGAGACCACTTCTTGCTATACCACCCCCTTCATCTGAGACCTATCATTCCAGTCAAAATAACTTGTTAACCATTCCTTCAGTCAAAGGAAACAGTTCAAAAAAGATTTTAGACATGTAAAAAAAAATGAAAGGAGGGGATTTAAATAAACATTACTTATTTCTGGGAGTGGGATGTAAAAATAATATACCCTCAATGTCAACCTGAAAATTCTATGAGGACTGAAAATTTCATGAGTATATATAATAACAACCAATACCTTGATTGTAACATCTTCTATACCATCAGCTATTATTATTTTAATCGGAGGAGCCACTTTGTCCGAGTCCATGAAGCGCTCTTGGACAGCACGCAAAGAGTTCTTAACCAACTCAAACACCATAAGTTGCAAGTGTGTTGGAACATACCTGTTATGAAAGCAAACAGAACATTATATAACAACAAAGAAAGCAAGTGTTCTAACTTTTGAAAAATCTCAGCTCAAGGCAACGTTTCACGGTGGAATATCCCGAGCACAAGGAACACAGAACTGAACTTTTTCCTTAAAAAAGGTTATAGAATAAGAAAAATTAATTGGAAATTTTACTTTACTTCTAAAGAAAGTTCGGAGAAAAAGAAAACGGAAGAAAAATGCATAAACATAACACCTAAATAGAATCCGAAAGGAAATTTTTTTTAATAAGTAAATCTGAAAGGAACACAGTGGAATAAATAAGAACAAGATGACTTACGGAAATGTAAACTTGGGATCCCCATATACATCAACACCAGGGGCACTGCCGTACTCACGCATGCAAATAGAGCGAGCATCTTCACTGGCACCTCGTGCTACCTCCAGTGGAGACATTTTCGTATTTATATAACCCACACAATGAGGAGGGGGATTAGGATTGTGCAACTCCACATGCTGCCCTGAATTTCAACCAAAATTGAAGTATATAAGACATTATTAGAACTCATTCCCAATAGCAATAAAATTAATGCAGTGCAAAAAGATGAAAACGCTAGGTGAACAGACGAATTAGAAAAGCAGTCAAGTACAGTAAGAAGCAAAAGAAGATTAGAACTAACCAATAAGCATGCGAATTCCTATTCTTGACATGTAGAAGCGATCCAGAAACTGATGAATCTCAACGAGATCCTCATACATAATTTTTTGATCCATGCCTTTCTTCAACTGTTGAACCCCCAAAGCCATCATGGGGACCACATTGTTGTGTCTCACCTTAATTGCCTTAATCATTTGAGTAAATTCCTTCTCATCATTCGTGTCCTTGATCTCAGGAAAGGATCTAAGATCACGGAAAGAATCCAAATACCAATCTCGAACCTAAGAATGAAAACCTTACACAAAGTAAGTACCTGCTCAGGACCTGAAACTAAACCCTGACTTTACCATCTAATAAATAAACAATCAACTCAAATTGATTCCCTCTCCCATGGATGAAATGACATATAAGTGAGGCCATCCACAGAGACATTTCCACTTAACTCAATCTGTAGAACTAAAACATTAGAAGAGAAACCTCACCCTATTAAGAGTAGTATAGCACTTAAAAATAAGACGCGGAACCCACCAAACAATAAAAGCCAACAGAATCACTTCCACATTACTCAGTGTAAATCTAAAACAATACAAGAAAACCCGCACGAATCGCTACACTAAAATTAGTATAGCATTTAATGACAAGCTGCCAAGTCACAAGAATTGGCAGACAGGCAAAAGCGACCCTCAGGCGTCATTTGCTTAACAATATGGAGCCACTTTTCCCTTTTGAGGGCAAAAACCGCATTGATCTTTGCATTTAAAAGAAAGAAAGAAGGTACTTCAAAAATGATAATTGAACAATGCTGAGAAAATAAATAAATAAATAAATAAAATGGCTTTATTATATTTTAAATCACAATACGCCATTGTCAGTAAATTTCCTTAGGAGGCCGTGCAAGCAAAAAAAAAAAATTAAGATTCGAAACCTCTTTTCTTTTTTGGCGAGAATAAAATCGAAGCTCAAAAAACAGTAATCTAGAACCCAAGGATTCGAATGAAAAAATCTAAAGAAATGCCACGTCAATTTTTCTCAATCTTCTCTTACTAGAAATATAATCACACGCACAGAAAATAATAACCACAAAAGAAGTTACATATATCATTAACACCTTTTCCTGTTTCATAGACAAAAGTCGCATATTTAAATCAAAATTATAATACCACACAAAAGAATAGGAACCCAAAACTCAAAATCCCAGAGCAAGTACCTTCAAAACGGCAGGTTTTTCGGATAAGCTATAAGGCAGACTTTCGAGCTCGATGGCCCTCCTGGCAATTCTTATGGGGAGCTCCTTGTGAAGGAACTGAGCAGAGATGAGCAAGTTCCTGTCGTTGGGATCGGAACCAAACTCCATCATGTACCTCAAGCTCACCCCCGTCTGCTTCATACAACCCCATCTTTGCACCTCGTCGATAAGGCTCTTGGAGAAAGACTCGCACAGTTTCTTAGCCGCCATGGCTTGCCAACACGACCCAGGAGCGAGTAGCACAACAAGATTCCCAGAATCCTAACAACATGCAAGCGAGGCACACAATGCCAAACTAGCATAGAGATTATAGGAGGCGCAGAACGACTTTTTCCTTCCACCCATCTCTTTCTTCGGAATAGAGAAAGTAAATAAGTTTTGGTAAGAGAAATGCCAAGTGATTTGCGGCCAAACACTTAACCAGGGTTAGATTTTTAACCACACTTTTTCAATCACAAAAAATCAGGGTGCTTGAGATAGTAAAATGTTTTATCTCATCAATATAATTTTTTTAAATTTTTATATAAAATATTATAAATAATTTAATTTTTTGAATATTAAAATAATAATAATATTAAAAATTAATATTTTATTAACTTTCAACCTTCATCTTTTCTTATCTTACTATTCAATCCGAAGCTTACTCTTCATTCTAAATTTTATTATATCAATTGTATGAAATTGTTGTATAATAAAATTTAAGATTAAAAAAGTAACACTTTTTCATATATAATAAATATAAATTAAACTTAAAATTCTCATTATCAAATTAGATTCTCTAATGTAAAAAGATGCTACGATATCAATTAAATAGTCATATGAGGTCCATAATACACATGGTCTAAAAAAACAACATTAAATATTACAAGATTTACATGTATGTCTTATATTCCTGTCATGTCTGTAATGAGTTATCGTGATTACAAGGAAACGGCCAGTGCCATTTGTTGGAGCACCGGTCCGCGGTGTCTAGGCGTGAAAATGAAAGCGCTGCTCCCACGCGTTAGCCGCAACCGCAGCTTTAGGAAATTGGCGCCCCTTGTTTTTGTTGGATAAGGGTCCCCCCTTCTCACCTTTTTGTTGGATTTGAATTTGGAGGTTTAAAAATTGTTTTTAGTAATCTTAAAAGTTTCTTGAAAAAAAAAATAATACGTCTGATAAATATATAGAAAATGCTTCCTAAAAAAAGCTTAATATTACATTTTAAAAAAGAAACAACGTCACTAACTTGAAAAGCGCTTTAGCCTATATATCAGCAAATAGTTGTTTACTAAATTTTTAAAATAAAAGTACATTTCTTTTGTGAAAATACTATTTATCCCAAAAATTTAAACTTATGAAAAGAAATATATTTTATTATTTATTTTATATATTAATACTTCTCCTCACGTGTAGGCCAAATTCTCTCTTAATGAGTAACCCAATACGTAAAATATTTAATTAAATAGAATAGAATGTAAAATCAGGATTTGAACTCGTGATATCTACTTTGATACTATATAAAATCATCACTCATCTCAAACTGATGAGAAGAAATAAATGTTATTATTTATTTTATATCTTAACATATTTAATCTATATCTTTATCTATTTTATAGTTAAAACTTTCAAACTCAAATAATAATTTAAAAAAAATCTTAATGCAATCTTTGGTTGTTGATGTGGGTAAGAGAGGATGTCAATGCCACAAGCACGGTCCCACCCTTTTTACTCATGCCAAGAACGTGTGATGGTAGCTCCCTCACATGCTTGGGTCGCGGCTTTTTGCCATATAGAAGATACCATGTATATGGTGTAGAACTAAGATGTGGATGTGGAACATCATCACTACAAACTTGTGGATATCAATTTTGGAAAGGGACTAATTTCAACAAAAAAAAATTACACCTTTTAAATAATCATGTTTTGGATATATTGTGGGGGTTGCGGTAATTATATGTGATCCATGCTTACAAGTATATAAATCTTTTTATCCAATGTTTGCAAGAATTTAATTCAAAGGTGGGGGTCTTTTGTCACGAGTTTGTCGTCAATAATTGGAGAGAAAAATACCCAATTTATGTCTAATTAATTACACGTGATAGTTATGGACAAAAGGCATAAATTTAATAAGTAATAAAATTTTGTTTGAGGTTATGAGGTTTAAAAAGTGTTTAAATAATCTTTAAAAGTACTTTAATAATAAAATTAAATTGTTTGGTCAACACGTATTAAAATACTTTTTAATATTAAAAATAAAATAAAAAGTATATTTTAAATTATATATTTTTTCTCAAACGTACTTTTTCAGATATTATGAAACATAATTACGTTTTTAAAATGAATAAAAATATATTTATAACTTTTACATAATTACAAATTTTTTTTTATCTTATTCAGAATTATATTACGATTTCACTTATTCATCATTGAAGTGATGTTTTTCATTATATTTATTGAAATTTCTATTCAATTATTTTCGTTGTTTTTTTAATTGTAAAATTATATTTCTATCAAGGATGTGATCGTGAGCTTTAAAAACTTAAATGTCATTTTATGTCATTTATACCTAAAAAAATATTTTTTTTAAATTTATTCAAAAACTTGTAACATGTTTAAAAGTAATTTAGACATATGGTTTTTAAATAGCAAATAATATTTTAATAGTAACACATATTATTTAGTACATGTTTTAGATTGCGGTGGAAAATATAGCTTATAACTTTATAACTTATAACTTAAACAATAAGTTATACTATTAACAGTTATCTATTGTTTGGTAATTATATGTTTAAAACAATTTTAAACATATTACATTTATTTGGAAACAAATTAAAAATGTACTTTCTCAGCTAGAAAAGATGATTATTTGAATTTTTAAATATTATGATCATATTTTTAAAAGTTTGAAAGTTGTAATTATCTTAAAGTTGTATGGATATTTTCATCCAATGACAGTTTTTTTAAAATTTGAATTACGTTTCGAATTATCCAGAAAAGCACGTTTGAGGAAAAAATTAAAATTTCAAACGTACTTTATAACTTATTTGAGATTAAAAGTGCTTTAATATGTAACATCCAAACTATTTAATTTTTTTGGTTAAAAAGTTTTAAGAATATTTAAGTACTTTTTAAAACTTCTAACACAACCCCAAATAGGCCCTTAAACTTTGCAACTATAAGCTTTTAATTAAAAGCTAAATTATCAATCGCAATATTAAACATGCACTAAGTGCATGTTTGGGATTGTGGTGGAAAATATGAATTATAACTTTAAGGTTTATAGCTTATAACTTAAATAACAAGTTCTACTATTAAAAAATCATTTACTGTTTGTAACCATGTCACTGAAGTACTTTTAAAGTTAGTTATATTAATTTTTTAAAAATATACAGTTATCTACAGGAGTTTTTCAATAAAAGTTTCAATTTGATACTTTTTAAAAAAATAAATTTTTAACTTTTTTATGTGATTAAAGTATTTTTTATAAATTTACCAAACATATCATTTTTTTTTTAAAAGAGCTTTTAAACAATAATTAAAAACACTTTTTAAACTTACTTATAGGTAAGTATGTGATGGTCTCTTTTAAATATTGTTTTAAAGACCATCAAACTTACCTATTAACTATGTGATGGTCTCTTTCACATAGTTAATAGTCTCGAGATATAAACCTTGAAGTAAATGTCCAACAATGAACATTAAACACAAACAAAAACAACGACAACGACAATTACGTCACCTTTGAAGTAACAAGATAGAACATAGAATAAGGTCTAGTACTTGATAATTGACTAATCTGGACCTTGGTTATCCTCCAGCTCCAAGAGAGAGAGGGAGAGAGAGAGAGCCGCCTACTTGTTCTAATATAGAAGTTACCTTAGCCATAAAGCTATCCGCCTTTTTTATTGCATTCCGACAGCAATCCACATGCATGTTGACTAATGTTGATTCTTGAAGAAGAAAAGCCACCTAAACCCATCGTCAACATCTGTAATTAGAACACGCCTCTCTCCTATAAGGATGACCTCTTTCTTATTATCTTCAGTCATAACCAGCCTTGTTTGAACAGTAATTTAAAATAATTTGTAAATAGTAATAAAATATATGAATTAAGATGAGATGAGTTATAAATAGTTTGAGTTAAAATATAAATTAAACTATCATTATAATATAATTTTTATTTTAAAATTTGAAAAAAATTAAAACTTAAAAATTTGGAAGAGTAGTAATAATTAAATAAAAAAAATTAGATATTTAAAATTAAAAAAATATTTATGTCTATAGTATTTAAATATTAAAATGAGATAGAATGAGATGAGATGAAGCATCTCTATCTAAACCAATCCTAAATAGTTTAAAATTTTTTTAAAAATACTAAACCCCTCTAGCCCAGATAAAATAAATCTAAAATAATATATAATTATTTTTATAGGATGAGATAGTTGACCCATCAACGTTACCCATTTAACGTTACCCATTTGGATAACTTTGTTAATAATGATGAGGTTCTTTGAAAATGGTCAGTTTTATTTTTTGGGATAATCTGCCCATTTTATTAGAGTAATGCTATAGGTAAGTTTTTAATATATATATATATATATTTATATATAAATTTTGCACAATTTTTTTTTTATTAAAAAATAGACTTCGTTAATAAAAAATGAGTTCTGCAAAATTTTTCCAGTGGGATCAACTTTTTCCTCTTTATAAAAATTTATATATTTAGAACTTGTATATATCATTATTTATTTTTGTTATCTTTCTTGCACGTTTTTTTAATTGCTAGAGTACCGCCTAGCAGTGATCGATGGGTGTGCCCTCTAAACTAAATCATCTTTTTATTTTTTTATTTATTTTTCATATTTTTTTAATATCTTTAAAATTTTTAAAAATTAAAAAAAAATACAAATACATTAACCGCCACTTCCTTAATCATTAAACAAAAAATAAATAAATAAAGAGTCAAAATAAAGGAGCAAAATAAATCTTTTTGTTTTGGATTTATTGTGGGGGTTGCGGTAATTATATGTGATCCATGCTTACAAGTATATAAATCTTTTTATCCAATGTTTGCAAGAATTTAATTCGAAGGTGGGGGTCTTTTGTCACGAGTTTGTCGTCATTAATTGGAGAGAAAAATACCCAATTATATGTCTAATTAATTACACGTGATGGTTATGGACAAAAGGGATAAATTTAATAAGTAATAACAATTTTTTTTATTTTATTAAATGTTTGTTTGAGGTTATGGGGTTTAAAAAGTGCTTAAATAATCTTTAGAAGTACTTTAATAATAAAATTAAATTGTTTGGTTAACACGTATTAAAATACTTTTTAATATTAAAAATAAATAAAAAGTATATTTAAGATTATATATTTTTTCTTAAGCGTACTTTTTCAGATATTATAGAACATGATTATGTTTTTAAAATGACAATTAATAGATAAAAATATATTTATAACTTTTACCTAATTACAAATTTGTTTTTATCTTATGCATAATTATATTACGATTTCAGGTATGTTTTTCATTATATTTATTTAAATTTCTATTCAATTATTTTCGTTGTTTTTTTAAGTGTAAAATTATATTTCTATCAAGGATGTGATCGTGAGCTTTAAAAACTAAAATGTCCCTTTATGTCATTTTTACCTAAAAAATATTTTTTTAAATTTATTTAAAAAATTATAACATATTTGAAAGTGATTTAGACATATAATTTTTAAATAGTAAATAATATTTTAATAATAACACATATTATTTAGTGCATGTTTTGGATTACGGTGGGAAATATAACTTATAACTTTATGATTTATAACTTATAACTTAAGTAATAAGTTATACTATTAAAAGTTATCTATTGTTTGGTAATTATATGTTTAAAATAATGTTAAACATGTTACGTTTGTTTGGAAATAAATTAAACAAGTATTTTTTGAACTAGAAATGACTATTATTTAAATTTTTAAATATTATGATCATATTTTTAAAAGTTTGAAAGTTATAATTATCTTCAAGTTATATAAATATTTTCATTCAATGACAGTTTTTTTGAAATTTGAATTACGTTTCAAATTATCCAGAAAAGCACGTTTGAGGAAAAATATCAAAACTTCAAATGTACTTTATAACTTATTTGAGATTAAAAGTGCTTTAATATGTAACATCTAAACTATTTAATTTTTTTTATTAAAAATCTTTTAAGAATATTTAAATACTTTTAAAAACTCCTAACACAACCCCAAATAGGCCTTTAAACTTTGCAACTATAAGCTTTTAATTAAAAGCTAAATCATCCATCGCAATATTAAACAGGCACTAAGTACATGTTTGGAATTGTGGTGAAAAATATAGCTTATAATTTTAAGGCTTATAGCTTATAACTTAAATAACAAGCTCTACTATTAAAAAGTCATTTACTGTTTAGTAACCATGTCACTAACTTAAAAAGTCATACTAACTTAAATAATTAGTATGCAAGTGACATGCAATCACTTTAAAAAATAAATAAATATAAAATTCACATGAAAAAAATTATTTTTTAATAAAAAATTATATTTTTTTAAAATAACTACATGATACTTATATATTTCACAATTTATAATTATTGCATTACTTTTTTTTTTCTTAACTCATCTACACGCTTTCCTTTTTTCGACGAGTTTTGCTACATACAAATACAGTCGCGCACTAATTTGTATATCAATACTGATTTATTCATACTTAAAATTTAAATCAATATTGTTTTCAATAAAATCTACTTTTTGACTAATTACATTACATTAATGTATAGATTAATACATAATTATATTTATAACTATATTTTTTCTTTTTCGACGGGCCAGCTGAGTCACCTTTCTCCTATCTTAGCAATGACCCATTCCGGACCTTTCTTTGCTGGGCCCAAGGCCCCAAATCCATCTATAAGCTGAAAACTTGGGTCCTCTAACAAATAATATAACCAACTTTGAACATATCTATATTCCGGCACGTGGAAAAGGAATAATTCTATTTATTCACACACTATATATTATATTTATTTTAATTTTTTTATAATAAATATATAATATATAGATGATAGATAGAATAACTTAATTAATTTAATAAAATAAATAAATAATATTAAAATATATGTACGCATATGACCTAATTTGTTTTTAAAGATAAAATAAGATGAGATGAGATAAGTTGAGATAAGTTAAATAAAATATTATTAGAATATATTATTTTTATATTAAAATTTGAAAAAGTTGTATTGAGATTTGAAAAAGTTGTATTGATTTTATTTTGTATAAAGATTTGAAAAAATTATAATAATTAAAATGAGATAAGATGAAAGTTTTGTAAAAATAAACTACACATAAATCTCGAAGGAATGGGATATAACCTTACCTATTGGTTTGTCCTCAAAATCTATAAAAATAATAAAATCTCAGTAGAGAGTATCAGGAATTCAAACCACCTCGTTGATTAGCGGTAAGCCTGAGTCCAGTCCAGTGTCAGACTGTGAGTTCCCTTCCCTAAGTTTGTAACGGCAGACCCTCGTTCGCTAGTGGCACGCGGGCATCGTCCAACCGAAACAGACCCCAATGCAATCCATCTGTTCTTTCGCATGCACGCTAGATAGACGGAAATCATGCCACCAAGACGCGGGTAATTGAATGATTCTACGTCATGGGCCAACGCTTTTCAGCTTTTGCTGCGTGAATTTAGATGGGCTTCGTAATATGTATAAAAATATTTAAATAAAAAAAAATCATATTTGAAAGGAAACGAAATGAGTGCAGGAGGACAGTTAGTTATGAAGTTGCAGTTGTAGAATAGAAACTATAGAGAGACAGCGCATGTCTCAACTGCTACTTCAATTATTAGTTCTTAATAATCCTTTGGCTTTGTCTTTTGCTAACCGAAAGACATTCTCTCGATATCTCCTCCTCCATCATCTCGAATGTTAAAAAGTCTCAGCGAAAAAAAGCTGATTATTTTTTAAGTTTTGTTATATATAAACACAATTGTGTACTAATTTATGTATTAATATTGATTTATTTATATTTAAAATTTAAATTAATACTATTTTTAATAAAATTTACTTTTTGATCAATCACATCACATTGATGTACAAATTAATACACAATTATACTTATAACTATATTTTTCCTTATTTTTTTAAAGGAATTATTGTGTCAACTCTTAAGGTAATAGCGGGGGAGGGTATTAACCAGACCACAGCTGGGAAAAAGATTGGAAGGAGTTGGTCCAAAACCCATGGTATTTACGAGAATGCACCCATTGCTGAATTTTTATTTTTATTTTTTTAAATATTAGAAGACATATTTCTTAATATTAATAGTAAAATAAAAATTTTATATGTAATTATTTTTACATATTTTTTATACACTCCAATAATATGATTAGTTGAATATTAAAAATAGTAATATAATAAATCATATTAATAAAATACATAAAAAAAATATATAAAAATAATTTACGTAACATTCCTCACGCTGATATTTACTACAAGCACAATGCTGAGAGATTAGTGACAGCTTTCCTCCACATAAATATTTAAATAATTAATTAAAATAAGAGCCGTTAGTTATGCGCGATATGATATTTTATCATATTCAACTTCTCGTCTCAAATTAGACAAAATGCCACCCCATATAACCCTCTTCTTTTTATTATTATTTTTTAAATGAATTAATAATAATAATAATAATAAATAAATAAATCATTGCTAGACAGCGACTCCTCTCCCTCTTTCTCTCTCTGCTTTCCCTTCCTTCCATCCAGACCTTCTGAGAATTCTCTCTGCGTTTCGATCTTGCCCCGAGTTTCTCTTCCCCCCTCGTTCGTTTCAATTTCCTTTCTTTTTATTTTTTGAGTTTTTCTGAATTATTTGCGATTAGGGTTTTCTTTTCTTTATTTTTATTTTTTGCCCAAAACCTCTGGTTTAGAAGCAAGTATCGAAAAGGTGATTGATGTATTTTGGTTAGGATCGGTTCGCCGGGAAGTTTGGAGACGAGGAGGGATTAGTCTCCGGCAATAATGGCGACCGACTTGCCGATGGGTCCTCAGTTGGAGCAGATCCACGGTGAAATCCGCGATAATTTCCGAGCCCTATCGTATGCTCCCCTTTAATCACTCCTCTCTCTCTTGTTTTGTCCGATTATTGCAATGTGATTGTGAATATTGCGGATCTGGACTTGATTAAAAGTGTGGTTTTATATTATTTTGATTCAAAATATGAAGTTCAAAGCGAAAGGAAATGCTTGTTTAGTTGATTTGTGCTATGGCATGGGTTCATCATTGCGCTGCTTTCTTCTTTATATGCTAGTCATTCAACTTAGAATGTGATTTAAGTGTTTTTAGAGACTAAAAGACTGTTATTAGCTTATTAACAGTATTATATGCTTTAAAAGAGAGAAAATCTCTTTGAACGTATGAATTGTGGCCATTATGCGATTCATTGCAATGTCGAAAAGGTTTTTCAACTTGGTGCTAAGTAACATTGTACTCTCCTAGATGCCAATGTATCCATGTTGGAATGTTGAAGATTTTAGTATGGTGCATAGATTTTTTTTTTTTTTTTAATTTTTAATTTTTTTTTTAAATATAAGTAGTTTGGTACATAGTTAATATTGCACATATACATTAGTACTGCAAACCATGCTTTTATTTTGTTGTTGTTATTTTAATTTTGATTTATTGATTTCTTATAAAGAGTAGGTGTTGTCAATTGTCAGTTCCCTCTTTTGTTAGGGAGCTGTGAGATAGATACTTGTTGTTCTTTAGCGACTATCTGGGATAATTGCTGGGGTGCTTGGTTTTTGATTATGATGGTGTTACTCTTTGCATTCAGAAATGGCTTCCAGAAGCTGGATAAGATCAAGGACTCCAATAGACAAAGTAAACAGCTGGAAGAACTTACTGGAAAAATGAGGGAGTGTAAAAGGTACCAAAAAAAAAAAAAAAATATCATTTATATCTAGTTTTTCATTCATACATCTTTTATGCATTGAACTTTGGTATATAGGGGTAGAATAGAGTCCATTCTTGACCATGTGATGTTCCCAAAATAAAATTCTGAACATTTCAGATAACAGTTTTTGAGGTTTTTATGTTCAGGATTTATACATAAATGATCATTTTCTTTAAGAAGAGTGACGGTACCCCAATTTTATTAATTGCTCTCTCTTTCAGCCAAGGAATACATGTACAAAAAGAAAGCTTGGGGGTTATGAAATTCTCAAAAACCAAGATTTAAAAGCTACTAGCAAGCTATTTCCTATTTAAAACACATGGAGTTCCAGATATATTAAAACAGAATGACCAATTAAACTGCGAGATAAATGATAGGAAGAAAAATAACAGTGTTACCTGATGCTCCAATGTTGGCAATTCCATCGACCAGTTTATTACCTTCTCGGAAAATGTGTAATGCTACAATCCATGTAAGAGAAGAGAGAGAGCACCTCATCCCTAAATCCCAATACTGCCAAGGTGGTTTGCTACCATTTTTGAGCCATGTAACAACCATCAATGAACTGATTATATCTCAATTGAATGTGAGCTCAACTGGTAACATAGCAAAAAACTATGTTTAAGAGCAGACACTTCAGCAAAAGTGTTAGTCCCATGGCCTTTAACAGGGAGCAGGGGAACCTGTTGTGAATTGAGCGTGTGAAATGAATGCCTAGGAATTGGTTTCTTAGCCTCGTAAAGGAACAAAGTTCCCACAGCCAATGGATGACTTTATAGATAAATGATTATGTTTTAATAAATTTTTTCAGATTAATCAAGGAGTTTGATCGTGAACTTAAAGATGAGGAGGGCAGAAATCCACCTGAGGTTAACAAGCAGCTCAATGATGAGAAGCAGTCTATGGTCAGTATTTGGAAACCTTTTTTTTTTTTTTTTTTTTTTTCTCATTTATGGCATGTATACACATGCAAAATTGAGACATACATGTATGATCTGTCATACAATATAGAAAATGGCTGCTTAATTCTTTGTTGTGACCCTGCTTCTTTCTTTGAATCTTTTTGCTTTTTTACTCATGGAAATCAACCTTATGTCGCAATCTCCACATTTGCAGATCAAAGAGCTGAATTCATACGTGGCATTGAGAAAAACGTAAGTTGGTCTATTGATTATCGTTTCAGAGGTCATGAGTTTGGATCTGTTTTGTATGGTGTCAAATTGTCATTTTAGAGTGATACTACTTGAACATAGTGATTGGTGAGCTTTTCAGTTCTAATTCAACAATATTATCTTGGTTGCTGAACTCAGTCAACAAATCGAACAAAATTTCTGTTCTCTCTTCATCTGCTGGTTATATGTACATATATTTAAAATAATAGTAATAATAATCTACTTGACTGAACTGCAGGTATATGAATACCCTTGGTAACAAGAGAGTTGAACTCTTTGATATGGGAGCAGGAGTAAGTGAACCTACGGCTGATGAAAATGTTCAAGTAGCATCATGTGAGACTTATCTCCTCTCGCATTCACAAATTAATTCCCGTGTTTGATGTTATCACTTGGGTCAAGAGAACTGTTAATGTGTTCTGCTTGTGAATATATTTTCTGCTAGTACCTATGGACATATCTTGAATTGATGTAATTAGCTGTCAATCTACTGTCTGCATGCTAACTATAGTTTTGCCAAATTTCCTTTTAACACAAAGCTTCAATTAATGCAATGATATGTGATAATCTAAATAGATCCACGCTCATTGATGAGAATTATGAGAATATGGTGGCAGAGCTGAAGTTCATTTTAATAATGTTATCTAGTGAAGACTCTGGAGGAATGAGAGATCGCATGGCTTTCATAAGTCCCAACTAGCTGTATCTGTGAAAAAATATTTGAGGCAGGAGTTTAATTTTCACAGCATATTCTAATCAACACACAATTACAAGGATGATGTTTTATTTGACAGATTATAATAAGTTGTCCAAACTTCATCTGACTGCAAATGCATGTAAATCAAACAATTGAAAGACTATTACCCCAATCTTGCATGCATGTATATATGTATATATGGATTTGTTTCTTTTTTCTTTGCAGAGGTCTATTAATGACATTAACATGTCTTGCCATGTAGCAATGTCAAATCAAGAACTTATCAATGCTGGAACAAAGACAATGGATGAGACTGATCAGGCCATTGAACGCACTAAAAAGGTATATATAATTAAGAAACATGAATGATCTGAAATGCTTCTGTTGTCGGTGTTCTTAACACTTGAAATTAACCACCTTTAGGTTGTTGAACAAACGCTTGAAGTGGGAACCCAAACTGCTGTTACATTAAAGGGTCAAGTAAGTATGACTAGCTAAACTCAGTTATTCTTCTTCCTATTGTTTAAGCTTCTTTATCGTAATCCAATATTTTGCAGACTGACCAAATGGGTCGTATTGTTAATGAGCTTGATACAATTAACTTCTCAATTAAGAAGGCCTCCCAGCTTGTGAAGGAGATTGGTAGGCAGGTTAGTTTTTTATTCCTCTTTCCCCTTTGAATGCAATTTGTTTTCCATTTGTTTTTAGAAACTAAATTTTATTGGTTTATTTCAGGTGGCTACAGATAAATGCATCATGCTTTTTCTGTTCCTTATTGTCTGTGGTGTGATAGCCATTATCATTGTCAAGGTATCCTCTTCAATCCTTTATTCATCACCCTATATATAGAATTTTTTGATAAGTAAAAATATATTAATATCAATAGGCATAACTAAGTATCTTGAGTGTATACAACAGAGAACACCTCGTCACCCTATATCTCACAGCCATAAACTTTGTATCTTGGAAGTAATTGACCAACTTTCTAGGATCCCAAATAATTTTCCAATTTACAAATATGGTTATTGGAGACATCAAAATGGTACTAAAACATCCTTAAGGGAAGAAGGAAGAAAGAATAAAACTGAAGGTGAAAGTGAAAGTATTAAGGCTATGCTATGATATGAATCTCAGATACAATAATCTGAAAGAGAATTGCTCATAGCGATATATCTCCTGCAGCCATAGGCTAACATGTTGTATTATGTAAAATTGCACATCAATTTTGAACTTTGTATATTTCTCTGAAATGTGTAAAACTGCAGGTTGTGAATCCCAATAACAAAGATATCAAAGACATCCCCGGATTGGCGCCTCCAGCTCCCACAAGGAGGCTTCTGTGGGCTGCAGAACATTTCGATTAAATTCCTCATTTCAGAGCAGTTTTTCCACGCTGTTATGATTTGTGTTCAAGTTTCATGGAAGGGAGGCCAAAGGAATGCTGGTCTTTTTTTTTCCCCCATATTTTCACCAATTCTTGCCGGCTATGTGCATATTCTGTTTGCTATTCTCTTTTTATGTGTAAATCACACGCGAGCCCTTTTTGCTTTGTCTTGAATGCCACGGTTTTTTCTGTAAACATCGCAATACTGTTGTAATGTAGAAAGAAAACTCTGCTGTGAAATTCCCTTCTCTGTCCTTATTTAGGAGATGTATCCCCTTTTGGTACATACATGTATACATGCTGTTATATTTTCTAGTCACACTGACAATGGGTATGGCATGTTGTATAAACATGATGTCGACTCCTACCCCTGAAATTTTAGGTTGATACAAGGATGGTTGCCGAACAATCATAATACTGTGGGTTGATCTCTCTTCCTTTTACTCCCGACCTCTTAGGGTTGGTTTTAGTCCTCGGGTGTCATGAGTGTCAGAAACTAGCAAGTAGAATAGATCGTTGTGTGGGCTGGGCTTGAACCTTGAACTAGATTCTGCAAGCCAACCGAGCTTGGATTGGCCCGTCTGGAGGCATTATTTGAGATTTTAGAACATCCTAGCATGTCCTACTCCCTGGAATTGGCTAGGACCTTGGAGTGCCATTGAAAGGTACAATGGTTACAATTTACAAATCCGATACCCAAACGAAGTGATGGCAACAAAGATATGGGAATCGGGTACAGGTTGAAAATGTTCTGGCAACGAAGATGCGGTTGCGAAGAAACGAGACTTTCATCTGTAAACATTTTTGTAAAATGTTCATTCATCGCTCATCTTTTTTCCTTTCTGATTACAATTCTCACGAGTCTGAGTGGATGCATTTAATTCTGGAAAGGTTTTTGTCAAATCTGAACTTTCTAGGGAATCATTCCCCACCCATTGTGAATGAAGAGAGTAAGGGGTTAACAGTTCCATTTGCTGAGATACTAACAAAAAGTTTTCCAAATCAAAGAGCCTTGATTCCGCTATGGTCCATTCGTTCACAACTGGTCCCGGCTACAGAACTCAAAGACGGGAAAATCAAGCATACATTCCATAAAATGGAAGCAAATACAAATGAATCGCCTTTGCACGTATCATATGGATACATTGCCTGGAAAGAATGGAGTCAGATGTTTTCCTCTACTATTTTCTTTTCCAAATACATCAACCCACTTTTATGCTGTCATGAATCACGCATGAGCTGCGAACGTCCAATATGGGATAACCTTGATGTTGAAAGTAGAGGTGCTTCTTCATCAAAATTTAAATCAGAGGCACCACCATTCCCTCCACTGCTTCCCTTGCCATTATCACTAGTGTCATTAGGCAAGAATATGTCTGATGATTTCTTCTCCAACTTCCAATCCTGCATCAGTCAATATACAAGACATAGCCGTTAGAGGAAAAGGGTGAATCTGGATTTCGATCATGTAAGCATCTCAAAATTGTGACTATAACAAGAAATTAATGATACATATAGTATACGGCTATGGCAAAGTATAGTTAGATGACGAAGTAGAAATCATAAATGCATTTTATGTTTGAGCATACATCACACATACTTTGAGGTGAACTACTCACTAATGGGTGGTTTAAGAAGCCAGGATTAGCTTCAGCTAAGATAAAACATAATCCAACAGTCTTTGGGTCAGCATTGCATACCGGTACAAGTTTCACTGCACAGTGTTTTCAGCGTTGACCAGCTGATCCTTATTCACTTTCACAAAACTCTCATCTCAATACAAAAATAATATATTCTAATAATATTTTATTTAACTCATCTCATCTCATTTTATCTCATCTCTGAAAACAAACGAACAAACACTCACAATATTCAGCTGATTAAGAGTCAAAACACTCACAATATTCATATTTCTATTTTTTGATAGGTCACAAGATTCATGAACAAACATTCATATTTCAAACATTTTCTGATCACAAAAGATTTATAATTCTGGAAACTGAATGCACAAGCTAGGGGTTTGTTGGCTTCGTGAACAACTTATACAATCACACCAAGTAGATTCAAGTATGCACATCAGACCTAATTGTTTCAAGCACAATGTAATTCTATGGACATTTAATGCATTGTCATTGAGGAAGAAAAGTTCCAAGGTAGAGGATATCCTTTTGACGAAAGGGGAAAAATATAATGGTCAGCTGTAAAGTATCAAGGATAATCTATCAGATTACCTTGGTGATTCTTTCAGGAAGGCTTTCAGAAGGTTGTTGAGGTGCTCGACCATCCTTGACCTTTATATAATTGTACATGACTACACCACATAGTGCTGCAATTGTAAAAAAGATTTTTAAAGCAAAGTAGAATTTTGAGGTTTAAATGAGGCACAAAATGTCTGACTGAAAGCTTGCACTTCATATGGATGGAGATCTACCGATGGCATAGCCAATTATATTTAGCCCAGTTATTGTGGACTCTGGAAAGATGACAGTAGAAAGGGCTATCAATATCCAGTCTTTCAGAACACCAGCAACCCGGATGGTAACTGCTCCTGTTCTACCAATTACTAAGAAAATGGAGAAGTTCAGGGCCAAAGCACAAAGAGCATTTGAGAAAAAGATCCAGAAGTTGAACTGGTCCTCTGAGACTTGTATATGAGGCTTCTCCAATAAACACCAAGGCACAAACAAAAACATGAAACTGCATTTGACAGTGTCAAAAAATGAGAAGCAGATACAATAATATCTAATGTAAAAAACCGAATAAAGTCCCATGGTCTAACAAAATGGATCATATAAATAGCTAATAAAAATTAAAATAATTGTTCATCCACTAAAATATATATTTCCTGCAATATAAATTTTCCTCTTTAGGAATTACATGATTTTATGAAACAAAAAACAAAAAAACGAATGCCAACCACCAAATATCTCAAGATTTTTACAAATCAGCTTACGAAGATTAAGCTATAACTTAAAAGAAGAATTCACTTATACTGATCATACAAAAGCCTCAAAACAAAGTACCTGCACGGAGCTATGTAATATAAACTGGTGATGGGGTTTAGAGTCAAGCCCTTCTTTTGTAGAAGGACTTGTGTTAAGACCAGCCTAAGAGCTTCTGCAAAGATGCCTGTAACCTGGTAAACTGTACCAACTACATTAAAATGAATCTCCCCATACGAGGAAATGACAACTCCAACACTGACTAGCACCATGTTCAAGAACACGTCACACCTTGGCTTGTCAGTGCCACACATAACAGCCATAATAAATGTTGCAACAGGCACTGAAACAAATAGAGACATGAGCAGTCAGTTAACAGAGTTGAAAACTATCACAACAGTATGAAAACATATGCAAGTTTTCCACGCATACTTAATGCTTTGAGCATCTGGATGAAGGCCACAGAAATGTGCAAGTAAGCAGTGTTACCAAACCTGAATGAGAAGTAGAGGGGAAAAAAAATTGTCAACAGATATTATTAATCCAAAAAAATTACTATCGTTTCAAAAGACCTCACTACTGCTAACAAGGAATAACTGTCTAAATCCCAGACAAGCGTGCGATTTCCCTTCAAGTATAAAGCTTAATTTTATAGTTATTTTACTGTCTATCCAAGAATCATTAGAGAGAACTTCAGAACAGAGTGCAATTTTAACAAAGATCCCCACACAAGCAACTACATAAGCAAAAAGAAGGAAGCAGAAAAAGTACAAAGTTAAAAAACATACATAAAGTGATAAAGATTCAAAAATATTGATTACATGTAATCAAATTGGTGATTATCCAGCCAGAACAAGCAACCAATCTAAACATCTAAAAATGTCTTGCCAGAGACCTATAACAAATACTTTATTTGTCAGTTAAGGATAATTTTGGTGAACATTCCTCGTGGTGAAAAGATTAGGTTAGGTTCTTAAGTCAAGTTTGCTGGTTGGAATCAATTATTTCATATATTAGATATATGATATATGGACATCTAATTTTTGGTTATAAATATCTATAAAACTTGCTTAATTGTTTCAAAGATATTTTTGAGAGACCTTAAACTGATCAGAATAATAGGTGCACAAACAAAAACCAATTCAATCGTCAGATCTAATAAGAAAGGTCAAGGAATTCATCCCTAATAGTGAACACGCTAAACACCTGATGATAAGCATATTCACGCCTCCTTAATTATAGAATTTCCATGTCACATGCCAAAAAGGAGGCCGGGTTCTGCTAGATCTTAGTGCTTACCAAAGACTTGATGCAAAGAAGGCACTTATTGGTATCACACATGTTGCATATCTGTTTATGAAAAAGACAAAGAAGATATTTGACAAATGAGAAACTGAACAAATGAAGAAAAGAAAGAGAACATCACAACAGAATAAACGGGAGGGGGGGCAGAAATTGAAAATCTGTTTCACTTACATTTCAAATGTCATTTTGACGGGAGCTACAACCTGAAAATACAAAAGAATTAACTACATCAATTTGAGAACACAAACAGAAAAGTCACAGAAAAACTCTGGAAATCTCATGTTGGATACCTCTGGCCACTTTATTACAAATCACGGCAGTGGATAAAACACACAAAAAGAATTGAATGAAATAAAAGTACGTTAAAAAAAATTGAATGAAAGTGAACATTCAGAATAGAAAATATAGAAAAGAATGAGGATCAAGGATTTATATAAAATTGCTCCTTTATAACCACAATAACCGAACCTTGCAAGATCGAGATAGGCGACCACTTTACACCCATTGAATCCCATAATCATAGGCTTTTTGAGTTTTTGGAACCGCAAAAGACCATACCGAACTATGGAAGCTTATGGTTAATAGCTATCGGTGTATAGCATCAAATGAAATAAGAAAGCACATCCAGAATCAACACAATGCCATAGTAATACGGCTGCTAATACAAAAACAAGTGCATAGTTTCGCAGAGATCTATATCAGCACCATGCAAAGCACACTCAGAATCAAGACAAATTTTGTAATCACAGTCCAGCACAAGAAAGTCATACCTTGAAAACCCGAACAAGAAAGAATGCAACGGCTCCGGAAAAGCCCATGTGAATCATGGTAAGCGTTATAGGAAACGGAAAGTTGAAGTATTTCGGAGATAGAACCCACTGCACAGCAGAAATTAACAGTGAACTCACACAGAGACGCGCACCGAATACCCAAATAGAAAGAGAAATCGGTACCTTGTTGTACAATATGACTCCGGAAGAAAGCAAAATGTAGACTAGCAGGTACAAGTATGTGAAAATGAGCGTTTTGTTAATCATTGTCTTTCTTCTTTCACGCACAGAATGAAGAGTGAACTATGAAATCCCGACTCGTTTGCCACAAACGAGAGCAAAAAGTAAGAAAATGGCTGCAAATTTAGCATACAATGGCGAGCAAACAAACAAAGCAAGCAAAATCCAGAGCCGCCGATCTGAAACTAGATGGAGCAGACAACAAAGTCAGACACCACCATCTGATCTGATTTCTTGCGGCAATGAAGAAACGGGATATGTACCTTAAAAAATGGGTTCGGGTTCCCAATCTCAGATATCCCAACCCAATCCGACACGCAAGCACGCCCCCCCACACACACACAAAGAATAAACCAAGGCGAAGAAGATCCAATTAAAAGGAACTTTTTTTTTTTTTTCAATACTTGGAAGTTTGGGAGTGAGTGTGAGTCTTCTTTCTTCTCCTGCTGCTGCTGCTGCTTCTTCTTCGTCTTCTTCAACCCTCGAGCTGTGTTTATTACAGCTCTGCTCTAAAAGCATAAAAAGGCACCAGCGTCTCCGTCGACTTCTGCCTGCGTCTGCGCGCAGCTGACTCGCACGTTTTCCTAATGTCTTTCCAACATCACACGTATCTTCTTTTCTATTGGACATTTCATTTCCAGGACTTTATTACACTCTGTCACTATCTTTACTTCCGTGATCTGGATTTCACATTCAATGCAAACTTTTACAGTTGCAAACTGAGAGCATCCTCTGTCGATTTGTCCAACTTAAAAGACAATTTTTATGAATATAGTAATAAAATATTTAATATTTTTTAACTATATATATTATTTTATTTCAATTTCTCACTTTTTACTATTTTATAGTGGTTGGAATTAAGTAAAATGACGAAGAAAATGATAAAGGGAGAGAAAAATATAATAAAATATACATTAGATACAACTAAAGTGACTTTTAAATTTGGAAAATCTTTTGAAAGTCGATGTAAATTAGACTTTAACTAATCTAATGTGATGTTATTTTGAAATCTATTAGATAAAATATGGAATAGATTTAACATTTTGCTAATCTATTGAGAATGCTCTAAATGTATCTCATGTCCGACATTCTATGTAATTTCAACAAAAACTGAACTACAACCTTAATGTTTTTATTGTATTGAGTTATACTATTGTTAAGCTGGTTTCGTAAAATACATCATTAACATTATTTAAATGTTTAAAATTTAATTTGTAAGATTCTAATTTTGAGAAAAAAATTAAAATCAAATTAAATCACGTAAACACTTTATTATATATGTTATTCATACCGATTTATAAATAAAATTTTTATATATTATTAAATAGTTATGTCATAGGAATTTGTCACTAGTTTTCTCTTCTCGTTAAACTTTTTTGAATAAATATATTTAGAAGTCTCTTTATTGACATACTAAACACATTAATGAAATGGAAGTCATTCACATCAATTTGTATAAAAATATATATATATATATATATTATCATTTGGATTCTTTTTTATGAATAAAATGAATCTCACCATAAATATTGTGTTACATATCAAACTTACAAGTAACACTAGTAGTTGGACAACGTTTAAAGGATGTTCGCCCAGTGTATAAAAATATTATTTTGAATTAATATTATTTTTACTAAGAAAACTTTTTTGATTAATAATGTAATGCTTTTAGGAAAAAGAATATAATTTCTAACATCAAATAGTAAGATAGACTTAAATCGGTTTTAAAATATTTAGAATTAAAATCTTATTATTTACTACTACATTTGCTCCTGGGTACGGTTGGAAATAACAAATACATGAAAAAAAATGAACCTTGAACCAAAACTGTGTAAGGTAGGAGACAAACCGTTAACAGTAAAGTAACATGCATGGTACTTTTTTTAGTTTAATAAAACGATTATTTTTAAAAAGTGATATAATTTTTATAAAGAAATAAAATACTTTATATAAGGAATGAATATAAATTTTAAATCACATATATAAATCTATAAATAAATTATACTTTATATAAAATATCATATATATATAATAGAATATAGAATATATATTTATATAATTTATATAGATATATATATATAATACAATATATATATCTAATATACCTTATAAATAAATGATTTTCAATGCACGAGTTCTAGGATCGATGCATGCTGTATGAACTTTGATAACTATGAATTTATTCATAAGTGATTCGGGAGAGAGATTAAAAAAATAAAAACTTTTAAGAAGATAGAGAATCACTTTAATTTATTCATACAACTAACGGTGTTAGTTTTAACAATAAAACAATAAAAATCTTTAAATCAACAAAATTCCGTTAAATAGCCACTTTATATATATAAAGATAACTCTACTCTTTTCTTCACCCTGCTAAAAATTCGTTCGGACAACAAAAATACTTGCCACAACATAGCTTTTTCCTATCTTCGGAAAAAATATTGAGCAATAAATTATAAATAATGATGCTAGATAAAGTCTTATAGTATGTCAATTTTTCATACTTTCTTTGAAAAGAATGAGATTCTAGATTTTAAATTTACTTACTTTTTCAAATAGGATCCACGATATTAACACATTCTAAAATTGTAAATATATATTTATCACATTATTATTTCAACTTTAGAAAAGGAATGAATACGTCACTATATTCCAAAATGGGATGTTTGATTAAAACAAATTGATTGATCCATATCCTTTTATGAGTTATAACGTGGTGGTGATGAGGCTGAGCCAGCCCTGTATTGACAGTTGGGCTACTGAACAAACAACATATTATATATTGGGCTAAATCTCAATGCTAGTGAACAATTTAACGATTAGCCTAACTACTTGTCGTTATTGATATGTAGTGGACTGGACCCATGTGCCCATTGGACATCATTTTCCACACTGGACCACTTGTACCGAATTATACCCTACATAAATAATTATAAGAGGACAAAACAAAAATGGAAGAGAAGCTTTTATTCGATGCATTTGGGTTTCTAGAGTTTATTATTGGATTTTAGAATTTAGAGTGCGAGAAAAATAGACATATGAAGAAGATTTTACAATATTTGCAACAATTCCAATGAATTTCTTAGATCAGATTAAATATTCAATAAATACTATAAGACTCATTTTATGTATATATTTTTAATTTTTAATTTTAAAATTTAGTCAAAAACTATAGAGAATCGTTATCTGTGCTTGATATTATATTAAGATTAATGACTTCAGAGGGTTTGTTGGTTGATTTGTTTATGATCATGCCTTCTTTTTTTTTTTTAAATATTGTATCAAACCTTGTTTGACACCTTCAAATATCAAGAAGTCGTGTTTAAAAATAATAAAAGAGTAGACAAAGGCGTGCTTGGGACGTTGCAAACTTGCATGTTCAATGTTCATATATACACCGATGACATTGTCTCGTACTGCCGATCGATAAGGCCACTTGCATGGAGGGATGGTGGATGACAGGATCTCCCATGCAGTAAATGATCATGACTCCATGACCTTGTTTGCTTAGTTTTCAATATTGTTTGATCTTTTCCTTTGGTCTAAAGAGTACTTAAATTTGAAGATTAGATATAGATACATGATGGTTCAGCTAGCTTCGACGGCGGCCTTCATGACCACGTCCTTTCACAAGTCGCCGGCCATCCCTCCTTGGCTCTAATTGTTTGATTGATGTACGCCTGCCTTAATGTGATGTTAATGGAATGTGCACATTAATTCTTAGATAGCTTTGCCCGCCCACTTGTATCTAATAAATGGACATTTAAACTACTATAATATTGTAAAATATTGTGAAATATGCTCCAAACCTAACCCGACATCAACTACGGAATCTCGAGTCACTATCAACTGATGCAAAATCATGGAAAAATTCAAAGCTAGCGGCTAGCTGCTGCTGCTGATCATGATCATTCATTTAATTAATTAATACTCGATCCATTCTCTTATCTATATATATATATATAATGATTTTTTTATTGAAATAATAAATAGAAAAAATAGATTTTATGATTATTTATTTTCTCTGAACTTGTCTATCTAGCATAGCTAACATTCCCCATCATCGGGTATAATATAATAGCAATCAAGTTTCGTTAATTAAAAAAAAAAAAAGATAATAAATTTTTTTAACACAAGTCAATTAATTAATCATGATGACAACAATATTATAATAATAATGAATGTCGAACCATTATATATATATATATATATATATCATGGATTGCATGCTACCTGCTGCTGATCATGAAACCCTACACCTCATCAGCTACATTACGTACCGTCATATTTAATTATTCTTATACAATTATTATGTTCAATCGATGCAATATATGTACGTAAGGCCACGTCCGTGATATATAAATATATATATATATATATATAAGCTAGGTTGTGTGACCTTTAAGCTAGCTAGCAGAAGTACTGCAATATTCTAGACATTCTGTTCTGTCCCAAAACAACAAATTAACTTAAGAGATTATGACAAGAAATTAAACACCTAAAAGAACACATCATGATGTACAAAGATCTAAAACGAGCCAACGTACGTACAAGGATACATACATATTGTGAATAAACAACATCCCAATTAAGCTCATTCTGACAAATTAATTAATGATCAGTACTAATTATTAATCCATGCAGTACGTACTCATGAGATCATGTATATATGGTTAATTTTGGGCATGCACGCACATCAAACGTACGTACATAATTAATATTAATCATATTGTATAATGATCTCCTAGACATGATTGAACTTGATAGATGCAACCACCTAACACGGCCAAGTACATAAGCTAATTAAACATAGGTATATTAGACCATATATATATGCACTCAACCACCATGCATGCAGTAGTATATACGTACTAGCTAGTTATACATGCAACATTAATATTACTGTGTACGTTGGGAGCACAAATTAAATGTGGCATGCCGACACTAATCATGCAAATAAATGTCGCACACCCGCATGATCGATGTTGCATTATTTATATTATATGGACCAACCAACAAAAAACATAGATTACTCAGAAATGAATGATTTCTAATACTAGCCGAGCAACGTACATCATCATGATCAAATAGATAATTCCTATATATATATATACATTCTTCAACAGATCATTGAGCAAATTTTATTAATTATATATATATTATATGTTTTTGTTGAAGAGACATTAATGTTGTGTCCAATGTATGAACAGATCAATTTAGTTCAAGATATTTTTGGAATTAATTGCACGTTGTCCCCCATAAACAGCATAAATGTTGGAGGATATATAGAGATCGAGGTACATATATAGTTGAGGAACCAAACAGCTAAACAGCTAGCGCACGTACATTAATTCTATCTTTATATAAATTTTCTTAAAATATTTGATTTGTTTTTGTGTATAGCCATGAATTCTATATCCAGACGTTGATCAATGATCATCTGGTTTGCTTGCAGATCATTAGCATATGTCAATATAACAAGTAGTACTGCCAACCATAAAACGAAAGACAGGGCTGCAGCATGCGGAGTAGTACGTATTACGTGTCTTTACAAACAAAAATTTAGTTGCACAAGTGCGTATTAATATATATATCAATTTTATATAATTGATTAAAAAATAAATTTTATTAAAAATAATGTTAATTTAAATTTTGAATATGAAAAAATCAGTATTAATACATAGATCATTAGTACGCAACTTTAAATTTCTAGAATATCTAAATTATATATTAATTTAAACCATTAATTTTCTTTTTTTTTTTATTTTACCAAGTTTTATTTTATTTTATTTATGAAAAATGATATTTATACTTAAAAAATGTGCAGGACCTTTTAAAAAGTAGGTAAACTTAAGAGTACTTATACGGGAAATTTTTTTTTTAATAATAATTTTTTTTTTTTAAAAGTTAAGTACATTTTAAGAGGATATCTAATATTATTTTTATTTGTTTATTTATTTATTTTTCTTTTCAGGTAGATGATCAATGTTGCTGACCGACAACTACATCACTTTTAAAACAAATTAGTAAAACGAAGACACATGGCAACATAATTTTATGATCACATAAATGATTTCATATAATTTTTGAGTCATTTACACTCATGTCATGACATATTATATATATTATACCTTCTCTCTCAAGATTTTGGTCGACATCCATATATCATCCTCGGATTCGAGTTAATTAATAAACCATGACTAAATACCTAACAATGATGGCCACTTTTTTAGACCAACTTTGAAATTAGTTTTAAAGACATGATTCTTGTCTTGTTCTATTTTCCCTTTTGGCGGGGCCTCTCTTCAATATCCCATAAAATAAAATACAAATAATAATGTGTAATAGTTCTTTATTTATTATAGAATAATATAATATATAATCGTAAAGTGTATAAACATCATGTAATTATTTAAAAAAAATTTATTATTAAAAAATTATTATTATTATTTATATAAATCTCATATTTATTCATTATTTTAAAAATAATTATGTGACGCTTATTAATTCACGATTGTAACTATCATTTTTTTTACTAATATAGCAATGTCGACCGCTTACGGTATTGGAAAGCACCAAAAAACCACGAGTATAAGTCATTGTCGGCACATAATAAAGCTGGGGCATGATTTATAACATGTTTACATGGGAGCCAAATCCATATATTAAAAAACCAATCAAGAGAATATTACACGAAATATTCGGGAAAAAAATCCGAACCCAAAAATATAGTTAAAAACTTAAAAATGATCATTATATTATTATCACTAGAAAAATTATATTATTAAGCCGATGTGTAGATCACACATAATAAAATATTTAAATAAAATAGTTTTAGAATAAAGATGAGATATATAAGAGGACGGTGCTACAGGCACCGTTGGTGGCTCCCGCTGGAGTCACCGTTAGGTAAAAAAAAATTTTTGCCTTTTTGATTTTTTTTTTAAAATTTTTTTTAATACTTTTAAATATTTTAAAAAAATATAAAAAAATTATAATAATATTATAAAAAAATTACTTAACCATTAAGAAAAAGAAAAAATTAAAAAAAAAAAATAAAATAGGGCTAGCGGTGGCCCCAGCGGGAGCCACCAGCGGTGGCCCTATCATTTTCCTATATAAGATGATATGTGATGGTTTTAAATGAAAAATAAAAGTTGAATAAAATATTATTAGAATATTATTTTTTAAGATTATTATTATTTTGATATTTGAAAAAGTTAAAATTTGAATTTGAAAAAGTTGAATTGTTTATTATATTTTATATGAAAATTTTAAAAAATTGTAATAATAAAATGAGATGAAACGTTTTCCGAATCCAAACGGAACAAGTGGTATACTCTGATTTGAAAATTCAGTTTTAAAATTTGTATATTACAAAAGTCTTACAATTTAAGTGATGTAAATGATGTGTTCTACATACCGATATGAAAATAGAATAACTTACATCATTATAA
Source organism: Carya illinoinensis (assembly GCF_018687715.1). NCBI lineage: Eukaryota > Viridiplantae > Streptophyta > Magnoliopsida > Fagales > Juglandaceae > Carya > Carya illinoinensis. The sequence goes on from NC_056752.1 coordinate 37,344,480, forward strand.
TAATTGCAATAATAATAACATGATCACCATTTTTACCAACGCATATATTGTGACGTCCCCAAATCCCCACGCCCGAACACGGGGAAATCGAGACGTCCGGATGGTGACAACCCGGGTCACCATCCTATCGACGGGTGCCGAGTGTGTGCAAAGGCAACAAATGTGCACAAAAGAACACGCAGTGGATAACGAAAGTCATACTAAGTACCAGAATTTTCTTAACGTAATACAAGCTGTTTAAAACATACATAAATAAAATATTACAAAACACGCATATAATAAAATATCAAACACAAAGCATGACATCAGCAACCCGGCGGAGCCGCATCCTCGGGCTCAGCCTCCTCCTCCTCCTCCTCGAACTCTGCACCAAAAGCTACGGAACCAAAAATGGTACCGCAGGTAAGTAAAACCCAAACCCTACCAGATAATAACACATATAGAACTCGAACAATATGCATGAACCATGCCCAATGCACAAAACCCAAAGACACAGTTTTCCACACACGCCAAAATCACATTTTTTATCCGTATGCACCATGACCTCCCCTAGGGGTCATCCGCACACCCTGGCTCCAGTGCCACACCGCAGAGTACCACCACGCATGTGACACCTAACGAGCGATGCCCAGTTCTGTGCCCCGCACGTTCGTAGCCAAGCATCCTCTAGCCCTCACCAGCGAAGGGCCACGGAGTCGGTGCGTAGAGCGATGCTCGGTTCCGCGCCCGGCGCGTTCGTAGCCAAGCAACCCCTAGCCCCAGCTCCCGTCGTCTAGCGACAACTCAGGGGACGTCACTCAGTTTATTCCGCTCCCGAGTGACCAGAGGAGCTCCACCGGGATAATACCCCATCCCGGCTTGGGGTCGTGATACACACGCACCCGTAAGACCACTTACGCCAATACACAGGCTTTTCACACATAAACAAAAACACACGTGCATGCCCATGAAATGCCATATCAATGCATAATAAAATAACCAACCAACATAAATCAATAAAACAAGTAACTCCGTCCTCCATCCATCCGACCCCCGAACTCCTCGGACTCAGTCCGGAATCAACCAACCAGCAAATTAATTAATTGAAAGAGCAATATATATTTAAATCTGAAAATAGGGTTTGGAAAATACTTACAGCGCTATACGGTAATTTTAGAAAACAAGCGGCGTTGCAAACGGCGGCGGAAAAGCAACGTCACAGTGAAAATTCACTGCGGCCGTGGGTTTGAAAAACCCACTTTTGAACGGGGACAAACTAGGACACAAAATTGATAGGGAATGGTCTAGGGATGGTTGTGAAGCTATTGGAAGTGATGAACGGCTGTGGGTGGCGGCGGAATCGCCGAAAATGGCCGGAAAGTGCAAATCGGAAACTAAGCTCGTAGGAGCTGTTCCGGTGGTCGTTGGAGGCCTGAAATGGGTGGGTTAGGACGGCAAGGAGTCGGTGATGAAGTGGTGAAGAAATGGTGGCCGGAGGTAGAGCGACGGCGGCGGATCTGAGCAAAATCCGTGCGGCTTTGTTGGGTGTTTTCCGGCCAAACGGCCGGCCGGTTGGGGGTGGCCTTCGGAGGGGTGGTGCGCCGGAGGGAGGGGAAGAGTTTGGGACCGGTGGCGAGGCGAATGGTGGCCGGACGGCGGTGGGCCGGTAGAGAGAAGGCTTCGGCCGTGAGGGAGAGAGAAGAGAGAGAGAGAGCCGATCGGGGGGGTTCGGACGCGGGGAGAGAGAAAAGAAAAAGAAAAAGAAAAAGAAGAAAAAAGAAAAAGAAAGGAAAAAGAAAAGAAGAAGGAAAAAGAAAAAAGAAAAAAAGGAAAAAGAGAAAAGGAAAAAAAGATGCGAAAAGAAATGAGGTCCAATCCTCACTCCGAGAAAACGAAACAAACCGTCGAAAAAGAGATTAAAAACTACAAAAACAACTAAAAGAAATAAAACACAACATCAAATAAATTAAAAACTAATTTTAAAACGTAAATAAATTAAAATAATTAAACTATATATTAATTAAAATAAAAACAATTATTCCAACAAAAATACACTCAAAAGCGGGTCATCACATATATGAGACCATGCATTAATGTGAAGCAATATGACATGTCCACTAGATTGCTTGGTTTGGATGCAATTTAGCCTGCCAATTTGACATGACCCAGCTAATGCTCAAGATATATATATATATATATATTTTTTTTTTACTGAGCGTCCAGAGCAATGTCTTAATTAATTTTAGGGTACATAGATCTTCGGCAAGAAACTTCCCGCAAGTGCACTGGGTGTTGATGTTTAAGATTAACTACCATTTGAGCACTCACTACAAGAGATATGATTTTTTGAGACAAAAAATTTTGTCTCAAAAAATGGAAATTTCGTCCCTAAAAGTTTTGGGAGACGAAAAAATTTTGTCTCTATTTTGTCTCAAAAAGGCTGTCTCAGAAAGTTTTCGGAGACGAAAATTGATTTTCGTCTCCGAAAAGTATTTTTAGGGACGAAATTGGGCGGAACCGGTCGAAACCGTTCGAACGGGAAATTTTTTCTGAGACAAAAGAATGTCGTCTCAGAATCTAGTTCGAACGGAAATATTTTTGTTCGAACAACATGAAATGTTAATTCGAACCAATAACCATATCTGACCAAGTTTGTTCGAAGAAAAATATTAACTGTTCGAACAAATAATCTATTTACAGAAATCTTCTGTTCGAACGGACTTTTAGAAATGAATTTATTCGAACGAGTATTTAGTTGTTCAAACGAATGCATGGATTGTATTTCCCGGTAAGTTCGAATGGGTATATTTTTGTTCGAATGGGAATTTATTGGTTCGAATGGATATGTTTTTGTTCGAATGTATGCATAAATGGTAATTTACCATTCAAACGGCATTGATCAAACAAAATGAAATTGATACTAATACAAATTGTAATCTATATACATCAATTGTTCAAATGTTTACAAACATCGTAAATATAAAAGGCTATTAAAAAAAAAACAAATGAATTATGATTGTGGTGGTGGTGGTGGTATAGGGTTTTGGGACATCATTAATTGAAATTGTTCAAACATTTTTTGGTTATTTAATTGTAGCCTCTCTTCTAATCTTGCTTCTAAATCTGCTGCTTGATCTAATCGGGTCAACAACTCTTTTTCCTTCGATCTCAATCGTTCTATCTCAAGTGCAGCTTCCTCTAATTTTTTAGTGTTGTCGTCATTCGATCTGGCTTTAGAAGATGATGAAGATGTTGAGGATGGCTTCACGCAACGTCCTAAGCCCCTCAAATATCCAGAACGTGATCCAAGAACTTGAGAAAAGATTTGAGCATCGTTGACAGATGATTCATCAGATGGATCCGCAACAGTGTCTTTAAGAGATTTCATCTTGTCCTGGAAAAAGAAAAACATTAAAATTAGTATATGTAACAAAAATATATTTAGACAATGAAATTAAATAAACTTAAACTTACATAATTTGCCTCTGCTTCAGGATTGCTCCAAACACCATCACAATTTTTATGTGCTTTAGCATACAATTGGGTCAGATCATAATCAGTAGGATTTTCTTCTTGCTGCAAAATGAAAATTAATATAATAATTTATACGAAAAAAGTGTATATATTAAGATTTATTGGAGACAATAAGAACTAACCATTTTTTTTGCCAAGCGATGAAAAGATCGAGAACCCGCGTGATGGTGTATCGTTAAATTTGATCTATTTGTTTTGTTCACTGTACTCCGTTTCTAAAAAAAAGAATTATAATTTTTATTTAATACATCTATTATATATTATTAAAAAAAAGATGGTAGCGAAATTACCTGATAAGCAGGATCTTCAAACAAATCACAAACTTTCTCCCATTCGTTTGGTGGCATTGCTTGGAATGGATTTTGACGCGCCTCTATCGTAGTACTGAACTTCTGGTAGTGTGCATGGCATCGACCTTTGTACCTCCGAAATGCATTCGACATGAGTTCTTCAATCGTTAGTCGATCCTCCCGCCGACCAAAATTTAGTTCAAACTCGTCCTTCAAAGAATTATAAACAATTAGTATAATTTCAAACATTCGCATTTAAGTAAAAATGTTATACAAAGTAACTTATTACCAGACAACGATTTTTGATGTGGTCTTTCACATCTTGGGGAACTTTAGCCCAGGATGATGTAGCCATCGGTGCATACGTGCGAGTAAGTGTACCAACATAAGAAGCAAGCCAAGCTGCCGAATCCCCAGAGCCACCGGTGTGATCATCAGATATATCAACTTTAATTTTACCCACTTTCCTTACTTTTTCTATGCAGACACCCCTCGTAATGCCTCTAACTCGGCGCTGGTTTACAACAGCTATATATACAAATGGCTTAGAATATATTTTAATTAAATTAATCTTATTTGAAAGATATACATTGAAAAAATACCTTGTTCTGGTTCTGTTGACGGTGGCCCACCATTGTTGGCAGGTGAAGCACAGGGGGATTCGCTAAGTAGTGGGGATGGCTCACGTGTTCTTTTGCGTTTAGGAGGCATATCTGTTTGAAATTACACAATATATTATTATTCGAACAAAATACATGAAATATTTTTATAAGAATTTTACCTACACAAATATCTGTTTGAAAATCATTCGGTATCAGTATTGCTGGACCAATCGCTCTCATCCTCAGTAGACATTTCAGTTGATTCATGTTCTTCCGACATGTCACCTTCAATTACTTCGGGTTGAACATCTTCTCTGCGCAATGGGACCATGTCATAATGGCTGAGATCAACAAATAGATTGATGCCTGATTCATTTTCTTGATATGCTTCTTCATGGTCTGGACTATCAACTTCTTCATGTGGTTTGTCTACCTCTGGAATATAATCATACACATTTCTCGGCGCAAATTTCTCGACTATTCTCCATGGATTTCCGAACTCCGGATCATCTAAATAAAAAACTTGATTTGCTTGGCATGCGAGAACAAATGGGTCGTCCTCATACCATTTGCGAGATGTATTGACACTTACAAAATATTCATCCTTACGCACTCCCAATCTAGGATTCGAGACATCCCACCAGTTACATTTAAATAACCAGACCATATATCCCCCCACATACTTTAATGCTATGATATTCTCCACAATTCCGTAAAAATCAATATTTTCATCCCCATGGCTTCCTTCGACAACAACCCCACAATTTTGAGTTTTCCTATATCGTTCTCTGTCTGCTGTGTGAAATCTATATCCACGCACCAAACATCCTGAATATTGGATAGCCCGCTTAGACGGACCACATGCCAAAGCATATACTTCTGGTGAGATTTCACCTGAATGTTCATTATATTTCGATGCAACCTACATAAATAAATTTTATTCTACTTATATCAATATCATATATAAATATGATGACACCTACAAATTAAATAAAGTTTAAAATACTTTCAAGCATAATTTTTTATACTATCAATACCGTATGTTCAAACCATGAGGCAAATTCTTCTTCATGCGTCTTTTCTACGTCAGTCACACCATTCGTGCGAAGTAGTTGTATATGTTCGCTGCATATGTTAATGTGAATTATTAATTTGTATCAATATATACTATATTATTAGAAATGCACTTAATACTACTACCAAATTAGATGATCATCACGAACCTCAAATACTGTTCAATCTCTTCACAATTATTTAAGACATACCATCGAGCTCTTTCAAACTCTCGCCCACATAGGTCATAGCCCCCTTGTGCACCTATAGGACGTACTTTCTGGGAAAACACGGTAAATGCTGACGAAACTCCCATTTGTCCACCTTCATAATTTCGATCCGGTCTCGTAAATCTAGTATCAACCCCACGAAAATACATTGAACAAAATGTATGCCACTCATTATGAATATATGACTCTGCGATCGATCCTTCCGGACGAGCCTTATTCCCCACAGATCGCTTAAGTTTTCCCAAAAACCGTTCAATAGGATACATCCATCTATACTGAACGGGGCCAGCAACTAAAGCCTCACGAGGGAGATGCACAGCCAAATGAACCATTACATCAAAGAATGAAGGCGGGTACAAACTCTCCAATTTACACAATATCAATGCAATGTCAGCTTCCATTTTTAATAAGGCATCAACTTTCAACGTTCTACTGCAAATATTTTTGAAAAATCGCCCTAATTCTGTGATAGCTGTACGAACATCTGGAGTAAGCTTTCCCCGCACACCAACTGGCAACAATCGCTGTAAAAATATATGGCAGTCGTGACTTTTTAGACCAGTTATCTTCCAATCATGAGGTCGGACACATCTTGACATGTTCGAAGCATAACCATCGGGTAATTTGATTGTCATAAACCAATCACAGAATTTCTTTCTCTCATCACTTGAAAGTGTATACCATCCAATGGGCATATAAGCTGATGACCCAGTATCTTGCAAATGCAACTCTGATCTGATTCCCAACTCTTTCAAATCTTTACGAGAGTTGACTGTATCTTTTGTTTTTCCTTGTATTGACATCAGGGTACCCAAAATATTCTCACATATATTTTTTTCAATGTGCATTACGTCTAGATTGTGACGCAGTGTTAAGGTAGACCAGTATGGCAACTCAAAAAAAATACTTTTTTTGGTCCAATTCAATTCCACTGCTTGTCTTTTCCTCTTTCGGCATCTTGCATTCTTTCCAAATCTGTTGTCTGGGACATCTGCCAATTGAGTGAGAATATCACTGCCAGAATACTCTGGTGGTGATGACCTACGATCAACCGTTCCATCAAACATTACCCTATTGTTTCGCCATCTATGATCATGAGGTAGATATCGACGGTGTCCCATGAAACATAATTTCCGGCCATTCGCTAACCACTGAGACTGTGTATCTTTGTTACAAACAGGACAAGCCATTTTTCCCTTTGTGCTCCACCCAGACAAGTTCCCGTATGCCGGAAAATCATTAATTGTCCAAAGTATTGCAGCATGCATTTTGAATTCACGCGAAGCGGCCACATCATATGTATTGACACCCTGTTCCCACAACTCTTTCAACTCTTCCATCATTGGCTGCAAATATACATCTATTTCATTTCCTGGTGACCTTGGCCCTGGAATCAATAGAGTCATCATAAAATAAGGATCCTTCATACACTTCCATGGTGGCAAATTATAAGGCATTACTATGACAGGCCAAGTGCTATGAGAAGTGCTCATGTTGCCAAATGGATTAAACCCATCAGTTGCTAAACCAAGACGTACATTGCGAGGTTCTTCAGCAAACCATGGATACTCGTCATCAAATTTCTTCCATTGTAAGGAATCTGCAGGATGAGTGAGAAATTGATCATTTTGAACTCTTTCTGTGTGATGCCAAGTCATATCTTTCGCAGTCATCCGGGAAGTAAATAATCTTTGAAGTCGAGGAATAAGCGGAAAATGTCTTAGCACTTTCTGGGGTACATTACGCTTATCTGATGTCCATCTTGACTCAAGACACACCGGACATGATTCACATTCTGCATATTGCTTCCAGAAGAGAACACAATCATTCTTACATGCATGGATGATATTATAATCAAATCCTAACCCTCGCTTCAATTTCTTCGCTTCATAAAAATTCCGAGGTACTACGTTATCCTCTGGCAGAGCCTCTTTAAATAATTCAAGCAGCATATCGATAGCCTTTGCAGAAATACGACAAATAGACTTTATATGGAGCAACCTGACAGTGAATGACAACTTGCTATGACGGGTACACCCTTCGTACAATTCTCGTTGTGCATCCTCCCACAATGATCCAAAGTCTTCATTTCCCCCAAATGACTGGGTAGATGTTCCTTCTCCAACCCTGGCACCAAATATGCCAGCGCCAAGATCTCCTAACATTTCAGTCATATCTTCTCCATTATCATAACCATCATCAGAAATATCAACATTTATGTCCTCCGTGTCGATCTCGTTACATTCACCCATCTGGTTGGTGTGACTGCCAAATCTAACTTCTTGGGGAAATGGTTCTCCATGTAAAACCCAATCTGAATATTTACCATCAATTCCATTTACGAATAAATGATCCTCCACAACCGTCATATTATAAGAACTAAGGTTTTTGCACTTCTTGCATGGGCATCTTATAAATCCTCGACTATCAACACTCCCACAAGCAAATTCTAAGAAAGACTTCACCCCTTGTGCATATTGTATATAGTCTCGACCAAGTCTATCTCCCAACAACATCCAACTTTTATCCATCTATAAAGGAAAACCACAATCATGGGATAAACACTATCATTCAACTATTACAATACATGTGTTTAATTACCATGTACTTTTAAGGTAGTTGGTCCTATCCCATTCGAGAGACTATCATCTATATCGCATATATACTCAGTCTAAAACTCGTATGTTAGTTTAAATTTCGGCAGCATTTCCCTACAATTCTTCAAGTATGCTAGTCACGATAAGTCGTCGACCCTATTCATGAGCCGAGAAACTTATGAACTACATACTCGAAGAATGTAGAAAAATGTTAAACCAAAATTTAAATTGACTAACACAGGAGTTATAACTAAGTATATATGCCATATAGATGATAGAATCCCAAACTGTCCACTTTGGACAATTCAAGAGTTATACCCAAATATTCTTTAAGAGAATATTTGGCCACAACTCTCGAACGGGTCTAAGGTTTAACTGCATGTAAAATAACTACAAAATCCAAACACTCAGTAATAAACATAACAAGCATATGTCACAAATACATGGGAAGATTACATTACAAGTATACATGATGGGCCTTGAAATATTTAATACTTGAGTACTCAAATATCTTCACATATTTAATTATAATTTTTTAATTAAATATCTTATTATTATATTTAGAGTATTAAGCTATTTAATTAGTGTACTTAGATATAATTAATTATACATTAGGTATTAATCATCTTATTACTTGAGTACTTACTTATGTTCAAATATGTAATTATAATTTTTTAATTAAATATCTTATTATTATATTTGGAGTATTAAGCTATTTAATTAGTGTACTTAGATATAATTAATTATACATTAAGTATTAATCATCTTATTACTTGAGTACTTACTTATGTTCAAATATGTAATTATAATTTTTTAATTAAATATCTTATTATTATATTTGGAGTATTAAGTTATTTAATTAGTGTACTTAGATATAATTAATTATACATTAAGTATTAATCATCTTATTACTTGAGTACTCAAATATCTTCACATATTTAATTATAATTTTTTAATTAAATATCTTATTATTATATTTGGAGTATTAAGCTATTTAATTATCACTGCAAATAATAAGTATTTAATTCTGTGATACTGTTCGAACAAACACTCTATAAGTTCGAATGGAACGCTGGTGAAGTTATATTCTGTTCGAACAAATAAAAATTAATTCGAACGGTATTCAGAGCGTTCGAATTAAACCAACCCAGAAACCAGTCACGAAACAGAGCACAAAACTGATAAACAAAACACAATTTCTGCATTCATGATGCCATATTTCAATACAACAAACTCAAAACATCATGAATATCTCTAAATATGATTATTAAAAAACTTAGAAAACTAATAAAACTTACCTCTTGTACTAGCAATTCAAACTTTAGTCAATCCACAATACCTATATATACATAAAACACATTAAACTGTTGTTCTATCCCAACAAATAAATGCAAAAACTCTATAGATATTTGTAAACGAAAATCGGAATGAAAAATACAAAAAAACACAACTTACCTCTTGTCCTTCTCCTTTCTCTCTCAAGAATCTCTTCTCTCTCAACGCTTTCAAGCTCTCTCTCTCCACAACACTCTCTCACAGCCTCTGCCACGCTCTCTCTCCTTTTCTCAATCTTCAATCTGAGTGAAAAATGAAGTGAAAGGATCGGATTAATAATATGTGCATTTCAGTTCGAACTAAATTTTAATCAGTACGAACGCGAAAGTCCAAATACCGCTAATTTTTCCCACAATTTTTTCGCGTTCGAATTAATATTTTTCCAGTTCGAACAGAAAAAGGAATATTCTCCAGCATATACTGATAACTTGGCGCGAATTTTCCCTCCAAACAAAAAAAATTCGTTCGAACATGAATTATCTCTATTCGAACTAACATTATATTAGTTCGAACAGATAATTAGATAAATATATAACTATACACATAATACACCCAATATTATTATGTGTATATGTAAAAATTATATAGACTATATAATACTAAGTGTCACTAATATCATAATACTAAGTTTCTTATCAATCTATAATATTAAGTATTTAAAATAGTATAATATTTTATTTACAATCACTAATAGTGTTATACTTATAAGTTAGTATCACTATAAGTATAATACTAAGTATCACTAATAGTATAATACTAAGTGATATTAAAGTATAGATACCATCAAAATATGAAAACTAATAATACTGTAATATTTTATAATATAGTCCAAGTACTTGGTTTATTATTAATATACAAACTAAACATATTAGAAATATGTTTTTTATACTAGTATAATTAATGCAATGTTTTACTATATACTTACTATATTTACTTTATAATGCAATACTTTAGACAATACTATTTTATACTCATCTAATCCATAATATATATACTATTACATATATATATACTAGATACTTACAATATATATAAGTAACTAGTATAAAACTCTATACTATCGATATATAGTTATCTAATATATATTATTATATATACTAGTGAGAAATTTGGCCATTAGTACTAGTATACTCTGTATTATATACTATTATTACTAATACTTCTCAATTGTTTTACCTCTTGTACTTATATATATATTTTTATGAAGTATTATATAATTCATTCGAACTTATACCCTTCTAGTTCGAACTTATACCCTTTTAGTTCAAACTAATTATACTTCCGTTCGAACGAAATCACGTTATTTAAGCCGCGAACCAGTTTCTTCCCCAGGAGATTTCGTGCCTCCTCTCATTCGAACTTTTCGATTTCCTCCGCCGTTAGCAGCCACAACGCCGCCACCAACTCCGACCAACTCCTCAAATCTCCTAGAACAAGAGGTATGGGTTAAATGTTAATTATTTTTATAATTTTTTTAGTTAGTTTTGGGGGGGTCGGATTTTGAATCAATCCGGCCCCATTTTGTTGTTTTGGGGGCAAATGACACAACTATAATCGGTAGAAATGATAGGGATTTACTCCTAAATCATTTCTACTGATTAAAATATTGGATTCCTTCATAAAAATGAATGTGTCGGTTCGGTTCTGAGTCGACTCAGCCATGTCTGTTTGGCTCAGGTCCGTTCGAATGAATACAAATTTCATTCGAATTGAAGTCAAGTCCATTCGAATTAAATTTATGTTAATTCGAATGGAATATAATTTTATTCGAATAGATTTTAGGCTAATTCGAATGGACATATCTGAGGTCATTCGAATGAAAATTATGTTCATTCGAATGAATTTAAATTTCATTCGAATGAATATAATTTAATTCGAATGGAATTAAAGGCCATTTGAATAAGCAGTTGTCAACCATGATAGCACAATATCATCATTCCTCTAATTCACTTTAATTAGATCACATATATCTTTTATACATCAACAGTATACTAATGGCAAGCAGCAGCGGAAGAAAACGTTCCAGACCCCAGACAGTAGAAAGTACCTCCGCATCTCCTTCTCAGCCGGCCGTCAGGCCTATACTAGTTGAGCGGGAGATCATTTTAGGTGACTTCCGTGACCTCACTTGGGAGGGGCGGAGCATACATGACATCATCACCGATCGTGGATGGACCCCGATCTGTCAACAGAGGGGCACAGCATATCCTGAGATGGTCGGTGAGTTTTACCGTGCCATGGGTGAGCAACCTGGTGATGCTCTATGCTATAACTTAGTAGTCCGGGGAGTGAGTATTATATTCTCTCCTCGCGTTATTGCTGAGTTCCTAGATTTGCGGCGAGAGCCCGGTGCCTATCCTGCAGCAGCAGCAGCGAGATCAGCGACTGCACCATCTGGAGAGGACACTACAGTCGCATCCTCATCGCCAGTGCCGGATAGACAGACCGCAGAGCTGGATGCTAGCTCGGATGATAGCGAGAGCGGTGATGAGGTACCTGATGATGGTCTCACAGACGATCAGGTTCGTGACCTAGTGCGAGACCCTGAGGCTCCTCCATATGATGGCGGTAAAGTGATCCGACAGGCCGACTGTATAGCATTTTTCAGAATGCTTAATTTGATTGTTGGGTATAACATTGATCCGAAAAAACACAAGACTGATTTCGGGATCGAGCGGGCCAGATTTTTGTTATGGTTAGCACAGGGGGAGCCGATTGATCTGGCATTATATTTCTTCCTCCGCATTCGCACAGAGTCACGCTATTCGGGTGGAGGTAGTCTACCATTTGCGCTTTTGATATCTAACCTCTTACTCCATTCAGGGGTTGCAGTGACTTTGACTGAGCGGAGGTCGCCACAGATGGGGCCCGTTAACAAGATCACATTCAGTAAGAGCAAGGGTCACTTGTCGAAGACTCGTCCAGTCCTACAGGATCAGCCTCCGCCTACTGATCCAGCTTCTACTGCTGCTGCCCCTATTGAGAGACACCCTGCTGGGGCTACTCCAGATGAGGTACGAGCTATATTGGCGGACCACCGCGACATTTTATTGAGGGACTTCATTCAGCCCATGATGGAGAAGCTTAAGGACCTAGAAGGACGGTTGCAAACTTTACAGGAGGATTTTGATTTATATAATAAATAAATATTGTTAGTAATTTTTTTACTTTTTTATATTGTATAGAACGTCTAACTCATTTTGGAATGTAATTAATGCAGTATAGTTTTTATTTTTAGTGTTTGCTAGCCTCTTTATTGTTAATAACACATTTCTTCTCATTATACTTAGTGTTCACGATAATTGAAAAAATGACACTATCTTTAAATTAATATTTAGTTAACTAAAATATTTTTAAATTAATTACATAAAATTAATTATTTATGAATTTGTAAATATTTTAATTCATTGTAAATCATAATATATAATATATAGAACTTTTTATTTACTTTGGAAATGATAAAAAATTAATAGAAAAAATATGTATTCTTACAATTTTAACAATATATCTTTTCAATTAAATAATACCGTTCGAACACGTTAATACTAATTCGAACAAATAATATTGCATTCGAATTAATTAATTTTCTGTTCGAATTAAATTTAATTAGTTCGAACGGCATAGATTTTTGGAGACGACCTAATTCGTCTCAGAATCTCAAGTTCGAACTAATTTTTTTTAGTTCGAACGGATTTATAAGGTTTTCCATGTTTTGAGACGAAATTAAAAATTTCGTCTCAGAAAAGTACTTTTAGGGACGAAATTAATTTCGTCCCTAAGAAATTTCGTCCCTAAAAATTAAATTTCTTGTAGTGACTATGTACATTTCCATGGAAAGAAACATCTTGTTTGGAGAATTTATATATATATATAGAATAAAGTTAGCTTGTTCACCCAAATGTACCGTAAATTTTTTTTATTTAATTATTAAAGAAGTAATTTTTAATATATTGATGTAATTTTTTAATTTTTTTAAAAAATATTAAAAAATGTATAAAGAAAAAAAATTTAAAAATAAACTAATAGTAAGGTCGAGCTGTGATACTATATAGTAATGCTACATATAATCACTTTTACGTATTCTCTGCGTGCTCTATTAATAAAATTGACTGTATTAATTTTTTTTAATATATAATCAATCACATTAATTAAATATATAAAAATAGACGTAAAAATTAGTTCACATAAAATTTTAATATATATATATATATATCAGTAAAAGATAAGTTAATTTTAGACCAAAAGAGTCATTAATTGAGGGCATGACTTCTCTTTCATAAATGCAGAAGCGTTTCAAAACTGAATCATTTGTTCGGAAAAGCATTGTAACCAAGCTAAAAATGTCAAAGGGCGACAGTACTGTTCTTTGGACAGTAGTTAAGGTACGCAGGTTTTGCTCTCTCTCTTCACTCGTGGATATACACGTTGCTTCTCCATTTCCATACCGATTCTATTCCTCTGCATCTGATATCAGATATTAATCAGAAACTTCCTTATTACACGAACGCTGCTGCTCACGAAAATGAAAATTAATATAACTATCATCAGAACAGTCCTGCTGTTGTTGGAGGCTGCGATCTAGTGGGTATAGTGGTTGGCCAATCTCTTCGTTACAGGGGTGTTTTGGGGATCAAAAAACCTGGTATGGTGTCCAGTCTGTTTCTTTGACTATCATACCTACTGCCGTGGGGGTAGAAAAGAAAAATAAAAAGACTATCATAACTACTAAAACGGAATATCCGAAGAATCCCATTAAAGTAAATGAGGAAGAAATTCACAGAAATCAAGAAGATGGGTTTTGCTTATTTCATTGATGTGAAAAAATAACTCTTCTAGTGATGGGTATCGCATTGGTTCGGGGTCTGTTCATTTGGTCTTTTGAATCTCTTCGTGAGTATTAAGACGCTAAAATAATATATTTTCATTTTCATTGAGCATAGCACTTTAACATTTCTTTCGTTCACACTGATTGCTCGTCTTCTGTAATCATGACAGAAAATAGTTTTTCATATCCTGCAAAAGTGCCGTTTGACTGGCAAAAGGAAAAGAAAATAATTATATATTAAAAAGAAAAGAAGAGAAATGAAAAGAAAGAATTTTGAAGAAACAGCAAAGACAGCTTCCAATTCTCATGCTTCACATTTACTGTATGTAATGTAAATGCCTCTCCTCGTTACCAACCACTGACAATTCCTTCCCTTCTCTCTAATAACCCCACCGTCATTTTAGTCTCCTCAAAACTCCATGTACATGTTAAGCTGTCCATTTTCCTCAGACCGCAAAAAAAGGTCTGTGCTTTTGCGGGGACATTTCGTTTCTTTTTGGGTGTTCCAAAACGGGCAAGCTCGCTTGAGAAAGCTCCGTATTTGAGCTTGTGTATGTGATACCACTTGATTAAACCCAGAAAGGAAAGCCAAACAGAATTCCTGCATATGGAGACTTTGGACAATGGGATTGGTTTGAGAGCCTGAGAATGAGATTATCTCCATGTGTGGCTTTTGGGGTTGTTTTAAGAAGAGATCTAAGGTTTGAGTTTGGTTCATTTTCCGAGGAGGCGGCTGTGGAGAAGTGATTTCAGAAGTGGTTCTGTAAACAGGTTAGCAATGAGAAACTTGTCTAGACATAGGGCTTCTGTATATTAATTATTCTTTGTTTGTGTTTATATTCATTCATTCTCTATTTTGTTGACAAGAACTCTGTAAACTTATGAAAGAAAATTAAAAAAAAAAAGGTTTAGTTGTTGCTTTATTTGTTTGCCAGAAGTCTAACACTCTAGACTTACTGTCGATGAGAATGAAGTAAGGCAAGTCCAAATGGTTGCATAGAGATTTTGGTTCTCTTGGGCCCCAGACGATTGAGTTTTTTCGGGATATAATATCTTCTTATTCATTTTTTGGATGAATGGGTTGTGTCTTGTGTGGTTATTGGTTTGTGTGAAATGATTTATGAAATGTGCTTGTTGAACGTGTTGATATATCAGAAAGTGACGTCTTTATCTGTTGAAATTTGATTTTTGCCTTTGGTGAAATCTGGATTCGTGTGGACCTGAAAAACATTAATTCTCTACATTTTCACTGTTATGTGCCTTTGCTTCGTCCGCGGGGATTGAATAACATTTTATATTTGACCGTGCCGTTTCTTCTGATCGTTCTTCTGCTTTGCTCTATTCCTCTTTCAACAAATCTGTTTTGGCATCTACACTATTTTCTTTCACCGGCTCTCTCTCTCTCTCTCTCTCTCTCTCTCTCTCTCTCTCTCTCTCTCTGTGTATTGAAATTAAGTTGTTGAAAATTGTGTAATGCTGCCAATTTCAAGATGTTTTATTCCTTTTTATGATTGACATTTGTATTTAACAAGCAGGCCGGCTTATCATATCTATCTATTGGTGGCAGATGCAAAAATTAGAGTTTCTTGATATATAGAATTGCTTTTATCAAATGTTTTACCGTCTAATATTGCAGGTAACTTGGTATCGGATCAGCAATGGCAACTGATCTTAGCACCGGACTGTCCACGAAGACATTTGTTTTTGGTCTGAAGTTA
The DNA here is from genome assembly GCF_018687715.1 of Carya illinoinensis. Taxonomy (NCBI): domain Eukaryota; kingdom Viridiplantae; phylum Streptophyta; class Magnoliopsida; order Fagales; family Juglandaceae; genus Carya; species Carya illinoinensis. The sequence continues at coordinate 37,360,643 of NC_056752.1, forward strand.
TGGGTGTTAATGGGGATCACTGTGGGGTTGTTTATTGTAATCATCCTTGTGGTCCTATCATTTTGCCTTACTTCACGGAAGAAATCCAGAAAGGCTAATGACATGCTTCCCGTTGGCCAGATTCCAACTGTTTCAGAAGAAATCAAAGAGATTAAGGTTGATCAAATTTCAGCTAACCATTACATTCCCAAAAATGGTGCTTTCCTTGCCCTTAATGAAAAATTGACCAACAGAGAGTTGGATAAAGTTATGCTTCATTCAAAGAATGGGGATAATAATAGTCAATCGGGCTCATTTAATCATGCCGAGCAAGGTATTAGTTCTCACTCAGGAGAAGAGGGAGGTTCGGGAAAACTTCCTGTTTACAAGCCTCCTTTGCATCCCATCTCTGCTGCTTCACCTCTGTCTGGTTTGCCCGAATTCTCTCACCTTGGCTGGGGTCACTGGTTTACATTAAGGGACCTAGAGCGAGCAACAAACGGATTTTCAAAGGAAAATATTATTGGTGAGGGGGGATATGGAACTGTTTTTCAAGGTCATTTGATTAATGATACTCCTGTAGCTGTTAAGAAGCTCTTCAACAATTTGTAAGTCATCAACAAGCTTGTTTCCCTTTGCATATTTTCCATTGTTTTTAATCTTTTTTTATACTTTTAGTCTTTACATAAATTATCTTACAGAGGACAAGCTGAGAAAGAATTTAGAGTGGAAGTTGATGCTATAGGTCACCTTCGGCATAAGAACTTAGTTCGTCTTTTGGGGTATTGCATTGAAGGAACTGAAAGGTATGATATCCGATTATACTCCATCTTGGTTTCTAGGCACAAGTAATAGTCTTTTAGGTTCACAACTTTGTGTTGGAGCAAATCTTCATGAATGAATTTTCATAATGAATTTTGTGTCTTCTTTCAATTTCATTTAAAAATAAAATTGCATGAAGAATATTTTCCTCAAGAATATCTTTGACAGGAAAACAAAGGAAACTCAAATCTCTTTTATATTCATATATGCATCGTGTGCATGTTTTGTAAATGAACATCCAGAATGTTTTTTATGTTAATCTTTGGTTGTGAGTGTGTGCGCACCCTGCACACACATGAGAGCAAGATAGCTTTTGGCGCTAAGTTTACAAGTATTGAATTTATTTCCTTGTCAGGTTATTGGTATATGAGTATGTCAACAATGGCAACTTAGAGCAGTGGCTCCATGGAGCCATGCGTCAACATGGATATCTAACTTGGGAAGCTCGGATCAAAATTCTCCTCGGTACTGCTAAGGCGTAAGTAAATACATGCCTTAATTTGATAACTTAACCTTGTCTCGAGTTTCAACTCCTTGAAACGTATGATTACATTTGCAGGCTGGCTTATTTACATGAGGCTATTGAGCCTAAAGTTGTCCATCGAGATATCAAATCAAGCAATATATTGATTGATGATGACTTTAATTCAAAGTTATCTGATTTTGGTCTTGCCAAATTGCTGTGTGCTGGAACCAGTCATATTACGACTAGAATTATGGGTACCTTTGGGTAAGGATTTTTCCCCATCTTTTGAATGACCAGTTTTTTGCATTGCTTGGTTTCCTGTGATGATAGTATGTGTACAATAAGATATTACTTTGACTGATTGATATTGTAATTATCCTCATTCTCCCTCCTTTGTTCATATTTCAGATATGTTGCTCCAGAATATGCTAATTCTGGCCTCCTAAATGAGAAAAGTGATGTCTACAGTTTTGGTGTTGTGCTTCTGGAAGCAATTACTGGAAGGGACCCAGTGGATTACGGACGGCCACCAAATGAGGTATGCAATCATATTCTTCTGCTGAAATTTAATGCTAGTATCGTTCACTGTTTGAGCAGTTACTGAAGGGGTTTAATATAATCGAGCTTTCCCTTAACTTTGTGCAAGGTTGCACCAATTGGTGGAAACATAGCTTGTTATTTCAATGGACTGGATAATGCATATAAAGTCACTTATTCATGTTATTTTGGAGTTTCTAGCATTTTAATTTGTTATGTCATGCAGTCTTCTTTCCTGTAACTGATCTATTGACCTTCAAATTCTTAAAATCTATGACATGGCGCATTGTCTTGACAATATTTTACTGGGTGATTCTTGCAGGTAAATCTAGTCGACTGGCTCAAACTGATGGTTGGAAGCAGGCGCTCTGAAGAGGTTGTGGATCCTAACATTGAGACTAGACCATCAACAAGTGCCCTTAAACGAGCCCTTTTGACTGCTTTGAGGTGTGTCGATCCTGATGCTGACAAGAGACCAAAGATGAGTCAAGTTGTCTGCATGCTTGAGTCTGAGGAATATCCTATACCCAGAGAGGTTTGACAATAATGATCCAATTTCCTATGCCAGATAAACCCATCTCAGTGCAGTGTGTCATTAACAGAAAATCATGCATATGATAAACATACAAAACATTTGGCTTTTTCACTTAAGATGTAGGGAAATCAACTCCTGAAAGTTTGGAAAGTCCATGTTTAATAATGAAAAATAGAATCATTGAATGCCAATACATTAACTATTAAAGCACAACTTCTCCCACAAAGTATATGTTTATGATTGTTTCAAGTTGAAAGCTATGCATCCTTCAAATGCCTGATTGGAAATTTCAGGATCGAAGATGCAGGAGAAGTCAAGCAGACAATGCAGTGCCCGAGTCTCGTCGAGAGAGCTCTAAGATGGGGAAGAGTGACAATCCAAATTTGAAGTCGGATGTCAGAAGAAACCGCCAGGCGTAGAATGAACCAATTACAGAATCTGTGGGTATTGGATCGAGTTTAAAATCTTGCATTCTTTTAATGCCCTCGTTAGGATCAAGGGAGGGAAAACATAAAATGAGTGATAGAGGGTGGCGTAGCCTTTTCCTTCTAATACCTAGATTTAGATGTGAAAAAGGATGTTTTGTTTCTGTAAGAGGAAGTTTCAACAGAACACCCCAACTTACGGTGGTGTGTATGGGTCTTTGGAGATGTATAATTTTTCGTTTCTGCCTTTTGGGTTATAGCTGTTACATCATTTTATTGCATGAGGATTACCATGAGAATTCCTTGCAGTTAAGGGGAAAATTGGAAGGGAAACAAAAGGCTGATTTATTGATTTCAATTCAATAATTTTTTACTCCCTGGATACCATTGATGATCTGTCTCCCCCTCTTTCTGATGATTACTCAACAATTAGTTTTATCCTTTCCAACTTGTGAATTGAGAGATTCTCTGGGTTCTGCATGGCTATGCATATTTTAACTTGAGCTATGCTATTTATGAAATCACTTATTATGGATTCTATTATGCGAGTAAAAAGAAAATTCAAAACATCAATACTTTTTCTGTTAATTGACGTGGCAAGCTTTCACATCAATGGTGTTGTGTTGTATGTGAGAATGTTCAGCTGATTGACCCAAACTAGAAAAGCCTACCTAAAGATTCTTTAGTTTTTTCTTTCTTGGGAAAATCTTTAAACCGGTGGCTCCTATCAGTGGTGTTTATCGGAAACCAATAAACACATGACACGTAGGCGCAATTGGTTGTCAGAAATGAACCTGCTGAAGCCGCGCTGCAGGGGATCACTCTCACCGGTCTTGGTCTCTCTTCCCCCCATCCGTGTTTCTCTCACCCCCCATCCGTGTTTCGCGAGCTTCTCTCTTCCCCCCATCCGTGTTTCGCGAGCTTCTCTCACCGGTCTTGATCTCTCTTCCATCTGTGTTCACGCGACGACCCCCATTCGGTGCTACTCGGTCGGCTCGAATCGTCTCGGTCTCGGCCTCTCTCTTCCGAGTATTCCAGCGACCTCATCTCGATCGGGTTTCGGCTTGCCGGCGAGTTTCGGCGACCAAAATCGCTGCTGCTGCTGCTGTCCAGTGGTCGTCGACTCCCCTTCACGCAGACTCCCACTCCCACTCTCACTCCCACTCCCACTCCCACTCCGGGTTTGTTATTTTCTGGTTTTAGGAATCTGGTTTTAGGATTTTTTAGGTCCTAATGCGTAATGTTCCAGTAATAACAAAGTGTTCCATAATTTGTTCCAGGATATTTTTCAAGGACTTCGAACAGCTCTAAACGACGAAACGACGAAGTAACAGTGAAAACCATGGTAAAAATTTGACTATGTTAATCTGTTTGTATGTATTCTGTTTTCAATGAATGTTGAATAAAAATTTGGAAAAATGCAATATATAAATGCTATAGCAGTATTAAATCATGGTAAAATTTGTATTTCATTCCAAGTGCATTCCAAGTTTAAGATGATACTTTGTATGTATTTTGTTTGAACCGTATCATGTTCATTATTCGTATGGCCTTGTTTGAACCATGTTGATGATTGAAATAATAGTATATAGTTATAAAATATTGATTACAGCTTGTGGTTTTTTTAGTGACTGGTTTTTTGTTTGGTTACATTGTTTTATGTTGGGATGAAGAATTTTGGGTGGAGTTCGGATAGTGATGATGTTGAGATACTAACGAGTAGAAATTTTCCTACTGAGGAAGAAACTGTGGAAGAGCAATATAATGTGAATTTGGAAGATGGAGATGGAGATGGAGATAATGTGGAAGATGGAGAAAACGGAGAAGATGGAGATGGAGTCAATTTAATTTCCACTTCTAGTAGTGGACTTTTTGAACCATTCATTGGGAAGGAGTTTGATGAAGTTGAGGATGCCCAAGCATTTTATAAAGCGTATGCAAGAAAGAAAAGTTTTGCAATGAGGACTAACCATACGCAATTATCAAGAGGGGAAAAAAAATTAATTGGAGTACACTATGTTTGTACAAGAGAAGGATTTAGGCGTGAAAGTCTCAAACAAAAAGAAAGAAAAAATCCGGAACTTGCTGAAACAAAGATTGGGTGTAAGGCTACGATGTGTATAAAAAAGAATGGTGAAAGGTGGATAGTATATAAGTTCGTGCCTGAACACAACCATGAGCTACTCACACCGAGGTCTACTAGCTTACTCCATGGCCATAGAGGAGTTACACGTGTGCAAAAAAACCTCATTCTCACTTTGAATGAATCTGGTGTACCGACGAGAAAGATAATGTCAGTATTGAGTAAAGAAGCAGGTGGTGATTTTAAAATTGGTTGTATTGGAAAGGATGTCGAAAATTATTTGGGAAATAAAAGAAGAAAATTCTTTGAAGAGGGAGATGCACAAAGGTTGTATGCCTACTTTCTTGAACGACAGTGTAAAGAAGCTGGGTTTGTCTACTCTATGCAGGTTGATGAAAATGGGAGTATGGGCAGTTGCTTTTGGGCAGATGCAAGATCAAGGTCTGCATATCAATACTTCGGAGATGTTGTCACTTTTGATGCGACGTACCTAACAAATGTTTATAAGATGCCATTTGTGCCATTCTCAGGAGTTAATCATCATCACCAAACCATAATGTTTGGTTGTGCGTTGTTAGTCAATGAGACAGCTGAATCCTATATATGGTTACTGAGAACATGGCAGGAAGCTATGCTTGGGCGTGCCCCTTCAACCATAATTACTGATGACGACAAAGCCATGGCCAAGGCTATTGCAGTGGTACTCCCAAATACAAATCACCGGCTGTGCTTGTGGCATATTTTACAAAAATTCCCAGAACATTTGGCACATGTCTATAACAAGTATCCAGACTTTCAAAAAGAGTTCCATCATTGTATCCATGATACTATTACACCTGAAGAGTTTGAGGATGAATGGGTTTCAATACTGGTGAAGTATGGTCTAGCATGTAATGATTGGATGCAAAATCTTTACAATCGATGGGAGAAGTGGGTTCCGGCTTACTTGCGAACCACATTTTGTGCAGGTATGTCAACCACACAAAGGAGTGAGAGTATGAACAAATTTTTCAAGGATTATGTGCGATCGAGCACAATGGTGAGTGACTTCGTTCATCAGTACGAGAAAGCCTTAAGTGCACGGTACTTTAAGGAGAAAGAGAAGGATGTGAGAACGAAATCGTCTAACCCGGTTTTGAGAACATGTTGGAAAATTGAAGAAGAGGTGGCCAAAGTGTATACAAGGAAGTCTTTCAATATATTTCAAGAAGAGCTATTCAATTGTCAACGGTACAAAATGACAAAAGTTCAGCAAGATGAAGAATCCAAGATGTATGAGGTGGCACCTAACGGTAAAGATGGTCGGATTTATTATGTGACTTTGGACAGTAGAGGTGGCACCCAGGCAATATGTACCTGTCATAAGTTTGAGTTTCTTGGAATTCTTTGTAGGCATATCTTATGTGTCTTTATGAAGAAATCAAACTTAGATATGTTGCCACATCACTATGTTCTAGAGCGATGGACCATCAATGCTAAGAGCAGAGCTATCCTTCAAATCCCAAATTCCGAGGGCCCTTTTCCAACACAAGAAGATCCAATATTGCGAAAAAGCCATTTGATGATGCAGTTTTACGATATTGCCGAACTTGGCTCACAATCAAGGTTTAAAATGAACCACTTATCTCTTGCCTTGGATAAGGTACACAAGGAATTGCTTTCGATGGAAGATATTGGAGAACAAAATTTAGAAGCTGGAGATATGTCACGTGTAGATTCCCCTATGATAAGATCACAAGTAATATCAAATTTTTCTGGAATTTTACTAGATCCTCAACGGGTGCCGACGAAAGGAAGACCAAAATCTTTGAGATCAAAGAACCCGAGAGAGACTCAATCAGTGAAGAAACGGCGATGTGGCATTTGCAAGGTTGAGGGCCATACGAGGAACAATTGCCCTTCGTTGGGGTATGGTACTTTTCTTCCCATTTTTTTCTAGTCTTTCAATCTATGACCAATATGTTTATAATTTTTTTTAACTTTCATGTAGGGATATTGGAAATATAAATGATAACATATCACAAAGGGTGGATCTTGAATAAGAAACATCATGTCAAGTAAGTATCCAACCTAACATCCCAGATTTTTTTTTATAGTATTTATTGACTTTTCTTTAACATATCCGGCTTATTGTTTTTTTTTTTTACATTTTGAGGTATGCAACTTATTTTTTCTTGCCAAATGTCACAGGAAACAAGGCTATGGAGATGAATGAAGGCATGGCATTTAATACATGAAAGATGTTTGTTTGTTGGTCGAGAATTTTGGTTATTTGGTTGTGACATATGTATTTTGACACTTGCAACACTTGCAACCTAGTATTTATGGACATAGAAGCTGCCATTCGGAAAAAAGTTACTTAAACATGAATATTTCGGTTTGACTATTGAATGTCTACTCCCAGAACTATTGTAATTTGATACCAATACCACATGGAGCGCCTAATCATATATATATATATATATAAGTTTGATTTTTACATAATTGATTACATTAGAAATGCACAAAGGCTGAATAAAGTTGGCCTACTAACCATGTGATACATGATTATCGTTCACATAAAAAACAATTACAGCACAAAGAACAACAATACAAAACCATGAAAGATATAAAACTTTTAATGTTCCATTGTACTTCTTTTCCATAGCGCTAAATTTTGCCGCTTCAGCTGTTACACGTTCTTGATTGATCTTGTCGTTCCTTCTTTGAGCTAACTCTAATGTGATTTTGCAACAATAGTTTTGTTCCATTTCAAAATCAACCCATTGAAAAAATCCGCATTGTTTGTTGAACTTATAATTTGGACAATTGAAAAACCGTCTGCCAAAACTAGTATCTTTGGCAGAAATCCTTAACTTTGCTGGAATCCCACAATGGCAAAATGGTCTTTCCAAACTAACACCACTTTCGTCGTCAAACTGCATTGCCAACATGCATTAATTAATATTTCAGAGTTAACTGCATTGATATACAAATTTTAGGATACCCACAAAAAATAAATGAATTTCAAGATCAGTGTTTCCTTAGAACACTTACCTTCATCGAATGTTACTTAAACACTAGCAGTCTACCCTTTGATGATGCAGTCTTGAATAATTCAACAAAATCCTCTGTTCACCAGTCTTCCATCAAGTGCCAGACAAAACATTAATCTTCAGGACCCCAACAATTATCACGAGCCCAAACAATTACCAACAAAGATTCAGGACCCCAAACCATTCCAAAAACATTAATCTTCAGGACCCCAAACCATTCCAAAAACATTAATCTTCAGGACCCCAACAATTATCACGAGCCCAAACAATTACCGACAAAGATTCAGGACCCCAAACCATTCCAAAAACATTAATCTTCTCATCTACCCATCAAAACACAGCAAATATTTCAGAGTTTGAACACAGCAAAAGAAAAGAGTTTGAACACAGCAAAAAAACAGGCAAATTATTAAATTGAACATGCTGGAAAGATTAGACTCCTTTCCCTCTTCTAAAGATTTGAGATAATCCATTCTTTTGGATCAAACCAATGCCAAGTGGGTGTGTCAAATCCCGAATTTGACAAACTCTTTTCAGAGCAATTTGCTTACACTTTTTGTTTTTTTTACAAAATTCTACTATCTATCTAAGGTATATATCAAGAGATCTATTACTAAATTCTACAATTTCAGAGTTTGAACACAGCAAAAAACAGGCAAATGAGGCAAGTAATATCAACTAATAATTTTATACAACAATATCACGGAAATGATAAATCCAGAATTCGAAGAGGGAAACAATACCTCTGTTTTGAGACCAGTACTTCACAACAATTACGTCCATGAAGAAATCAAAATTTTTTACCTTTTCCCTTCGGAGGAGTGACTCGAGTGGGGGAGGGTTACAACATGGGTTTCAATCGGCTGAGGTATGGTTAGGGTTTTATGGAGGAGTTGAGTGAGTGAGGGTTAGGGTTTTATGGAGGGGTCGGGTTTGATGGAGGACTCGGTCGATCTAGGGTTTCAGTTTCTGGGATGCGAGATAGAGAGGAGGGGGAGACGGCGTGTGGTTGGGTTTCGGCGTGCAGGAGAGGGAGGGAGGGGGAGACGGCGTGTGGTTGGGTTTCGTGTGGTTGGGTTTCGGCGTGCAGGAGAGGGAGGGAGGGGGAGACGGCGTGTGGTTGGGAAGGAGAGGGATGGAGAGCACCGAGTAGCACCGAGCCGACCGAGTAGCACGAGACCGAGTACCACCGATTGGGGTCGCCGACCGAGTAGCACCGATTTGGGGTCGTCGCTGGAATACAGATGGGTGAGAGAAGCTCGCGAAACAAGGATGGGGGGTGAGAGAAACATCTGACACAAGGTACGGGTGAACACAGATGGGGCAGGGTGAGAGTGATCCCCTGCAGCGCGGCTTCATTTCTGACAACCAATTTCGCCTACGTGTCAGCTGTTTATTGGTTTCCGATAAACACCACTTATAGGTGCCACCGGCCCGAAGCGTTACTCTTCTTTCTTTGCAAAGAATTTGTAATGACCAGACATTTCTCATGGGATAGGTAGATCATTGATAATTCATCAATTCTTGAGTAACAGATAGATTAATGTTTATTTGATATATATCGTTTTCAAATAGTCTTGTTAATTTTGTTTGTACAAAACATTTCATCTAATCATTATTATTATTTTTAAATCTTATATAAAATATAATAAAAAATTTAATTTTTTCAAAATTTAAAATAAAATTAATATTAAAAAATAATATTTTATTCAACTTTTAATTTTAATGTTATTTCACTGTATAACTATCAGACGAAATAATATTTCACTTCAAAATGGGGAAAGCCATATCATTGAATGATATTCATCGAGGCGTTGCTAGCACTGTGCTATCAATAGGGGTGACAATATGTTACATGATTCGTTAACCCGACACGAACACGACACGAGAATAGCAGATTAGAGTTTAGTCTTAATGGGTTCGGGTCAAAACGGATTGACCTGTTAAGACATGATTGCTTAATGGGTTGATAACAAGTCAACCCGTTTTGACCCATTATAACTCGTTATGATACGTTAAGAAAGTTGAAGTTACAATTATATCCATATACCTAAAAGTAAAATTGTTAGAATTTTAATTTCGATATTTTTATTATTTGGATTGTAATTTTGGACTTGTAGTTAGTTTTATAATTTTTATAGATATTGTGATTTTAACATTTATATAAAATTCTGCTAAATTTAATCAGGTCAAACGGATAAATTTGAGGCCTATTGAACCTATTTATATTAACAGTTTGAAACGGTTCGTATTATGTCGTGTTAACTTATTTCATAATATTTACTAATGGGTTAAAACGGATTGATATAACACGACTCGTTATGTTAATAGATCGTGTTAGGGTTTGATACTTTGACACGATAAGATTAACGGATTGGATTATGATTGACCTATATAGTATAATATATCTGTTTTGATACGACATGATCACGATTCGCTAACATGATTTGACACTCTTAGCTATCAGAAGTGAGCATGAGACTACTCCATTCGCTTCCAACTTTCCAAGGCAAATGCCAAACGCAACGCCTTTTTAATATTCATTTAAAATTATATTTTTCATTTTTAGTTCTATTTTTATTTTTGGTTTAAAGTGGTGCTGGTGCTATTGCCTTGGAAGCAAATAAAAGTTCTGAAATATATGGATAAAATTAAAAGACAAACTCGACGGAAAAATTCTATTCGAAAGTTGGTGTACAAAACAGGTTTTCTATTTCATTGACATGACAAGATTTGACTTGTTAGAGAAATTTAAAATTAAAATCTTTTACAAATCAAGTCTTGTCATGTTAATAAGATAAAGAGTGTGTTTTGTAGACTCACTTCGTTTGATTTGATAGAAAGATGAGAATTTTAAATTTTAAAATAAAATATTATTATTATTTTAAAATTTAAAAATTTTGAATTATTTATTATATTTTATTTAAAGATTTAGAAAAATTGTAATGATGAGATAAAAATTTTGAATTTGAGATGAAAGTTTCCAATTGCCAAACCGACCCTAAAAAAAAACTTGTTACTTTTTGCTTTTTGAAAAATAGTGAAGATTATGAAGGATAATGGAATGAGAGGCATCATGAGCCATTAAAGTTTGGGGTGAGTTCGGTCCGGTCCGGTCCGGTCCACACGGTTCGGTCTGGGGAGGTTTTGTAGACCGGACCGGACCTATTCAGTCCAGGGTTTTTCCATCCTGGACCGGACCAAACTCCCTCAGGACCGTTCGGTCCGGTCTAGTCTGGTCGGTTCATTCGGTCCACGGTTGAATTTTTTTTTCTAATGACATTTTGTTTAATACTTATGTAATTATATTGTGATATATTTAATATATATACATATAGTATACTAATATATATATATATATTAGTAATACGCTAATACTATTAGTCTATTAGTAATAATACTATAACTAATAACTATATGTAATAATAACTATATTATAACTAATAATTATATGTAATAATAGTAATAGTGATAACTATATATGTAACTATATGTAATACTAATAATTAATACTATTAGTCTATTAGTACTAATAACTATACTAGTACTAATACTATAACTAATAACTATATGTAATGATAGTAATACTATATGTAATACTATATTAAATAATAGTAATACTCTTATTACTAATACTCTATGTAGTTATAGTGATTTAATACTAACATATTACATATTAAGCTAACTATACTAATACTATTATAAATTTACAAATATATGATATATTATAATTTATACTATAACTTTTATAATATGTTAATACATTAATATATATACTAGTACTATATATATTTTTTTGATCGGTTATACTAGTACTATATATTATAGTTAATAGTTATACATTAAAGACTATAGTAATACATTGATACTAAATATATATAGTTATAGACTTATAATGATTTAGTTATTATGAATTTATGATTAGTATAACTATATAATTGTATTAGTATTAGACTATTAGTAATTCAATTTGGCTATATTATATTAGTAATATTAGTTATGTTGAATCAGTTAATTAGTATAATTATATTCTACATTATTAGTATTAATATAAATATTAGTATTAGTTATAACTATATAGCCTATATTAGAATTGAGTCTTAGACTATATAATAGACTAATAGTATTAGTACAACTATATAAGTATATTGTATAGCTATATATTAGTTATAATTATAGTGATTAGTATAACTATATAATAGTAGACTATTAGCATAACTATATATTAGTATTAGTTATACTGTTATGGTGATTTAGTATATTATAATTTATATATTATATTTATGCTATAACTCTTATAATATATTATTATATACTAGTACTATATATTATAGTTATATATTAAATAATATAATAATACTTTCATACTAAATATATATAGTTATATTTCTAGTGATTTAGTTATTAACTTATTATGATTAGTATAACTATATAAATTATAATAGTATTAGACCATTAATATAGCTATATATTAGTAATATTAGTTATGGTGAATCAGTGCTTTAGTATAACTATATAAGTATTAACTATAATGATTTATATATATTAATTAAATATAAGTATAGTGATAATTAAATTATATTAATCAAAGTGATAAATATACTATATAGCTATACATAGTATTAATTATAGTGATTAGTATAACTATATAAATTATATAATAGTATATTAGTATTAATAGTAGACTATTAGTATAGGTCACTATAGCTATTGTTGAAGTATTAGTTATAGTGATTTAGTATAACTACTAGTAGAATTAAAACGTTCAAGGGACGTTTCTCTAGTGGAGACAAAATATAAATGTAAAACTTTCCCATGAAAGTAAATAATAGTATAAAAGAAAAATACAGCAATTGTATTAAAACAACTGTATGTCTGAGAAATTGGAATATAACAAGTTGTCTTTTACAATAATAATAGATTGTGGCACCCAAAAATATGGACCATGGTCGAAAGCCTATGTACAACCTTCACTGCTAAATCAACCATACAGACATTTACACCAGGAGGAACACATACTTCATGGGATGAAATCAATTCACCAATGTCAACATCAGCATGGAAAATCTGTTGTCTCTTTGACACCTTTTGTAGAACAGTAAAGTCTTGAATGATGTTTTTATGTTGGACATCATCATTTGAACGTTCATCAATTGATTTAGTCAGTTGATCACCATCAAATGAAGTTGAATCTTTTAATTGGAGGGAATTGCTGCTAGATGCTTTTTTTTTAGCATATCTTTCTCTATGTTTTCTACGGAGTTCTTCCTTTTTCTCTTCTAGTAAATCTTTATACGGGATATTCTCCGCTCGTTGTTTTCTATGATCTTCAAAAAATAGTCTCCAAACTTAACTTTTACAAAATTAATATTACTATTTCAAAACAAATGCTACATAACTTATTAACACAATCTTACCACTTCTCATTATGTTAACGAAGCAAATGATTCTTCCAAAAGTTGGATACTGTTCCACACAACCAAAACTAAATGAATAAATAACAATTGCTTAATGCGAAATCCATACCTCCATGATGCATTTTAAATGCTATAAACAATTTCGTTGATTCATATGTTGAAAAATACATACAACCAAATTATTTATACTTTAAATCAACAAAAAAATGAAGATAAGAAAATAACACATGGAATGAAAAAATACCATCAAAATGGAACTTATAAAAAGCATAGATCGATATCACATATCAAAATTCTTGAATAAAATATTTTTCAAAATTAATTTGCCATTCAAAGCAAGTACCCACAAAAAAATTATAAGTAGGGACCAGCAAAAAGAGATATAATATATATATATATATATATATATATATATATAAAGGCACTTACAGGTCTTGAAATGAACAATAGAGAGTCTCTTATATATTTAGATCTCTTGATGAGGACAATTCCTGTTTAGACACAAAAGACATTGTAAGTTTTAATTATATTATATATATATATACACAGACAGATTATGTGTAGGCAGATTTTCCTTACCATGAATAAAGAAATAAAACTAAGGAAATACGTACCTTCTGAAACAAAAACCGAATCAGCTATACGAGACCAAGTTAGAAGTGAACACAAATGAGCCATAAAGACCGTTTTAAGGTGCTTGTTGTCCTCAATCATCCAGACGTCTTATCACCCTGCAAAACCACTGCTGCAACCAAATCTTTCTACGGATTCATGATGACTTATAATCTATTACTGTATACCTTTAGTCATATTTGTATGATGTCTGCCCAATTACTTGACACCATTATTTTCATTACAGAAGACAAAATTTAGTGGAAGATGGCAATACGCATGTAGTGTTTTTATTATTAATATTGTTATAATTGATTGAGATAATGAAGTTTTATATAAAGCTCCTTTATTTAAATCTATGACATAGATTTAATTTTATTTGTTCAGGTAAGTGTTGAAAAGAATGTCATGAGTCAAGAATGTCATTACTCTTTTTATAAATGTCTTTCCGTTAAATTATCATCCAAAATTCTAATAGATATGTTATCCAAAATCATTTTTTAAATCTAATGCGATCTTAAAGTTATATTTTTTTAATAATAACAATTTAATTTAGTCATACAAATATGAGAATTAATTACCAGTTAAATATATTGACATGCAATTAATTTGTTTATTAAATTATTTTTTTTTATAGAAACTAAATTATTTGGAGTGATGGAGTCTGGAAATTTATATATTAAAACTTAGTTCAATAATTTATTTCAAGAAGTCGATGTCTAATGTCAACAACCAAGTTAATTTATATTATATAGATGTATATCTATATATTAGCTATACATGATGATGATAAGATCAAAACAAAACGATCGATCGATAAATCATCACGGATAATTTTTTTTTTGTGGGCTAATATTATATCATATATATCATTTTCAAAATAATCGTTGATCGCAAATTTCAAGATGTAGGTCCCCCAACTATTTTTTTATCCCTCCTCTGTCTCAACATCTGCATCCACTCTTGATCCTTTCAATATCTGCCTTAAAAATTATCTCATTGTTGGACCAATAAAATAAAGTCATATGGAAAAGGATTTGTGATTTTTTTAACGAGTCAATATTGACTTTTTGTTTTATTGCCACATTTTGCATGTGAGGATTAAATATGTAACTATTATTGTCCCTACATTATAACTTGACATTCAAACCGAGAGTAGAACATTATTTTATCAATAGAAGCTGTTATTATGTACTCAAAATTTCTGTACTCCATGGACACATTAATATCATATCCTACTTAACAAAATCGCTTTGTAATCTTCAAACAACATTGGTAGAATAAAATACATATTTGATGCTTCTATTCCAATCTTTGATGCTGCCTTGGTCATTCCCCCTTATTATTATTCTATTCATGTTCCTGCATGTAACCTGGTTCCAACCTTTGATGTGTTCATTTCCCGTCCTCATTTTTCACCAATAAAAAAAATGAGTTTTCTTTACCTGCAAGTGGAGACCTCGAAGTCAAACCGCCAGGACTGGCTTATTTGTTGTTACATGACTGTCTATCTAGAGTGAGCTAGACAGACACAAACCAGTACACATCTCGATGTCACCCTCTACAGTTCCCACGTCTTTCCTCTAAAATCTTCCGAGACTTCCACTTTTGCATTATTGATATGCTTGTGCTAGAGATATGTGTGATATCTTGTCTGTTTGATTGAGTTCAATCTTCTTGATCCATTCCTCAAATTTGCCTTATACAGTTTTATTAAAATTACAGTTTTTTCTAACAGGAGCATATATGATGAAGATGTTTTTTCCATCAATTGATCAAAATAGAGAACATGAAAAAGGACAAATCAACATGAAATATGTGCTGTGCTGCAGCTGTCCTCCTTCATTTTCATCTATTATTTTGCTTCCATTTGTAGGAGCAACGTGCAATGCACGTTTATCTAGTTTAAAGAAATAATTATTTAAAAAAAAAAGTATATATTTCATAAAAAAAAAATTGATTTCAATCAATAATCTAAAGCATATGGATAAAAATGTGAAATCTAGTGAATATTTAGGGTAATGATAGTTAAGTATAGTATAATAATTACATGCTTGTATAGATTAAAAAATAAAAATATTAGTTCAAAATATGACATAGTCTAACACATATTTATAACATCGATAGTTTTAGCAAAGTTTCATGTCATAAGTTTAATACAAGCCCAACAAAAATATTAGTTCAAAACATAACTTTTTCTAACACACGTGATAAGTTTAATACGAGCCCAACAAAAACATTAGTTCAAAATATGAGTCCTTCGATGTTTTTATTCTGATCTATCATTTTGTATCATCTTGTACAGCATCAATTAAATGGAAGCTACCTTTTACATATGACTTTCAATGATAAATCAGTTCCTTCAAACCCAGTTGCATTAAAAAAATTCAACAAAAGCATGCTAAGATAGTAAAAACAAACTTTTTTATTGATGAATTAAAAAAAAGGTTTAGTTTGTTCGACGCAGGTTGACACCATGAATATACAACTCTCAATTACCATGCATAAAAAACACCCAGATTTATCTGAAAATTATTTCCCATTATTCAAATTGCAGCGCCCATCAACGCTAATTCAAAACCTTATGCTTTATTATAACCCTGTCTGTTTGTATTGACCAAGAGAGATCTCAAACCAAAGCCCCCACCTCCAGTGCCAGCTCGAGTGTATGTAGTCACTCCTGGAGAGACAGACATTGATGCCCCAAGAATATATAGTGCAAATGCCATTCTTGGTATATTTCTAAGACCACTATATTGTTAAACTTAGTTAAGATTGATTGGATATGCATGATTAACTGCATATTTATATAGATCATTGGATCATGACATACATTGAGACTCCAGAAGAGCTCATGAAAACTGCACATATTTTAAATATAAATCTAATTCAAAACCTTATGCTTTATTATAGCCCTACCTGTCTGTATTGACCAACAGAGATCTCAAACCAAAGCTACGACCTCTAGTGCCGTATGCAGTCACTCCAGAAGAGCTGATGAAAACTGCACATATTTGAAATATAAATATGAAACCCTTGCGGCTTCAAGGGTTTGATGAATGAAATTATTAGATCTGAAATATCATCTCTTAAATACAATTAGTATTTCATATTCATATTATGGTTTTGTAAGAAAGTGTGCATTATTAAAGGAGAAATAAAATGGAACACATAGAAGATCTAACAGAAGATAGAAATACAAATATGAATATTTGTAAAGTATTATTTTATTATCTCAAAGTAAAATTACAGAAATTTGAGGCTCTTCGCCTCATTGTTTAAACGCTCTTGCTCTTTAAAAATTTGCATGTCCCTCCTATCTAAAGGAGTAGGCAATCGAAAAGAAGATTTAAGCAAGGATGTTAAATTTCTGTTCTCTTACTTTAGTGCTTCTATCTTCATGTTGGACTTCAAAAGAAGCCGCTGAAGGATAGAAATATTCTCGTTGAGTTTGTTAACTCCACCAGTTTTGGATTGTAGTCGCTGAGAAAATGCGACAATGGTTGATGAGTATCGGGTACCGAGACTCACAAGCTCGTAGATAATTTCATCATCTGACTTATTAGTCAGATCATTATTGTATTGCATTATAGCACCTGCGGTAGATGCAGAAACAACTAGTGAACGAGGTGCAGAATACCTCATATATTAGTTATGAGAAGATTGCTGAGCCATTGCAGAGCGAAAATGTAGAAAGAGATTGCAGAGTAAGAATGCAGACTAAATTCAAAAAAGTGAAGAAGATGAGATGTGAAGGAAGATGAGCTGAATAATTCTTTTATAGATAAAATTATGACAAAGCATCTCTCGTGAAGCATCTCTCTACAAGAGACAAGAGATGTAGCATCATAGTTCTACGGCGCCTGACAGCTACAGAAGAGTGATGTAGTATCATAGCTGCGGCGCCTGATAGCTACAGAAGAGTGATGTAGTATCATAGCTGCGGCGCCTGACAGCTACAGAAGACCTGTAAAAATCCTACGGATCAAAGTTGTATGGTCTAAAAAGAAAGGGCCACCGTTTTTGTTGAAAAAAAACAGAGAGAGAGGTTAACGGCTTAATTTTGATGAATTGTCTACTGACTATATTATTTAGAAGAACATTTAAAGTATATCGCTTATATTTTTCTAAGGCAATCGAGAGTTTACCATTGAAACTGAAGATCTTAGACATGGGTATGGCTGAAAAAACTCCGAGAGGTCTAATCCGCACCATTTTTCACCAGAAAACCCTTCGAAGAGAGCAAAAAAAAGAAATCCAAAGAAGACAACGGCCAAAATCTCTTTGTACAGAGCTTTAGGGCAGGAGTTCATGAGAGAAACCCCCATGCAATGTATTTGTGCTGAGAAGTGAATTCTCTCTCACCAAATGAAAACCAGGCGTCTTTAAAGCGGTTTTTGGTTTTGCTTTTTGATGAATTACGACTTGTTTGGATGCTGGACTAAGTCTGTCTTCAACCCGTTAGATCCCTAGATTAACTACTCTACTCACAACACCATCAACATGATATAACATCATATTTAATGCATTACGCTACCCGTTCATTATTAATCAATCATTCAATTACAGTATTGGTATTTAGTCTTAACAAAAAAAATATAAAGACATTAATTATGATTGATTAAAGATTGCACAAAATAAAAAAATAAAAAATAAAAATTGTGCTTAAACTTCTAAGTTAAAGAAAGAAAATGAGAGAGAAGTCGACAGAAAAATAACTGAACGGTTTCCATTAATTTTTTGCAATCTTCAATTTAACACGTCAATCAATTTTAGATTCTTTCCCGACAGCCTCACTTATTTTATCATCAAATCTAACTACTCTCTCACTAAAAGTCTCACACTCTTCAACTGCTAAATGAGATATATAATACTTTCAAAGGATAATTAATTTTATATATATATATATATATATAAGTGTTGTCTGTCCAATGGAAACGCAATAAGTATTAAAAAAGATAGCATGTTGATAAGGTAGCAGCTGGCTAGCTAGCTAGCTGTAATTAATGATGTTATTAGCTAACATCATGCGAGAGACATCATTAATTAATTAGTAATTACATCAAGTTATGCACTTCACCATAAACTATTTTATATATTAGCAATTTATATTAAAGGGAATATAAATCAAAAGGTGCGACGTGTTAGGTGCATCATTGTCTAATATATAAATTAAAGATTAGATTTAATTAAACACGTTTCCGGTCAATAAAATATAACTCAGAGTATAGGATTTGGACTCTGTGTTTGGGATTCGAATAATTGAGTAGACCCCACTCGATTAGGAAACGTGCTGGTTGGAGATTGAAATAATTTAATAATTGCCCCCACTACTCATTTTTTTATTTTCCATCTGTCACTAAAAGAAATAATATTGCCCATCGTTACTTTATAATGGTTCACACATATGAACTAATGAAAACAACTAATTAAATTAATCAATCAATCAAACAACTAATTATTTCTCCATCGTTACTTTATAATGGTTCACAGCCTAATATATAAATTAAAGATTAGATTTAATTAAACATGTTTCTGGTCAATAAAATATAACTCAGAGTATAGGGTTTGGACTCTGTGTTTGGGATTCGAATAATTGAGTGGACCCCACTTAATTAGGAAACGTGCTGGTTGGAGATTGAAATAATTCAATAATTGCCTCTACTACTCATTTTTTTATTTTCCATCTGTCACTAAAAGAAATAATATTGCCCATCGTTACTTTATAATGGTTCACACATATGAACTAATTAAAACAACTAATTAAATAAATAAATTAATCAATCAATCAAACAACTAATTATTTCCCCATCGTTACTTTATAATGGTTCACACATATTAACTAATGAAAGCAACTAATTAAATAAATTAATTAATCAATCAATCAAACAAAACTAGCTAACTAGGCCCATTTTACCCATGAGATTGAGAGTTTTTTATCTTTTTTCTACTAAGATCTTAATTAACCCACCTCTTGTGATTAATTACCTAGAAAAAGACAGTTAGATAACTCAGGAAAGTTTGCATGCATACGTGGTGAATTGATATTGAAGATAGCTCAACTGCTCAAAAAATGAAATTGACCGACAATATATATTTTAATTGATTAAAGGGTTCCAATCACATGGATATTTGCTGAAAATTAAAATCCAAAAAAGTCTATATGTTCCTTGATTGGCATTTGGAGCTCCATCATATGGAATATATATATATATACACACACACACACACATATATATATATATATGAGATTTATTATGATCAGCTACTATTCACTTTCACTTTCTCACTTTCTTAGAAATTTACAGCTAAACGAAAAAAAAGAAAGAAAGTAAAGCGGAATATATAAAGCTGAATTGAAATGATGACTGTCATGCACCAAACAAATTATTAAGTGCCTTTTGTTTTTTTGACAAAAAAAAAGTGCCTTTTGCTTTTTAAGCGCTAAAGCCAATACTAATACATAAAGCTACGTTAATTATGAGAGGGGGCTTTCTATAATATATATATATATATATATGTCGTTTTCTCTCAAGAAAGGTTGAGAATTCTGACAAAGAAAGAAAATCATCCATAATATATACACAGCAGCTGGAATATCGCTTTCCAACATAGAGTTTGTGGAACCGATAATCACGTATCTTTCTTTCTCTTGAAGTCATTGGGTAGGGAGCTTTCATTCCTGTTGTTAGTGAAATAAAACATATATAGTTAATTTATGGTGTTTGTTTGTTGATCTACTATTATATAGCTTCAATTTAAAAACAGTTCAACATACATAGTACATCTTGGTTTGATTTACTGTTCTTGTATCTATCTTCGATCAAATTTCATAATTTGTTCCACCGACAATTTTTAATACCACAATTTAACTCAATCCTTTAATCTCCCTTGATTTTTTATTGGTCGTATGATTTGATTGGACTATATTTTTTTGTTGTCACAATGTTTTTCATCTATGACGAATTGACCACCTACCTAATTTGGATAGCTAAGAAGTGCATAGTAATATTTTAATATTTCTGTAGTACATTTGACAATAATGCTATCCATAAAAAGGTTGAATTAAGTCTCGAAGAAAAAAACATGCATCTACAGCTAATCAATAAAGTAGGGCGGAAAAATGAGTAAATGATAAAAATAACTGTTTATGAAACCTATCAAAGTAGCGATAAGGTTTGCATATGGATCATGACCAATATAGAATCTTGTGTATGTAGAAATGCTCCGTAGGGTCACTGAGTCTAATAGTAACTTAAAAAGGACCCAACGACACTGATGAGAATTTAAATTAGCCAGCCATGGGTTTGTGTCAAACATAAAAGATTAGTCTAAAATATCGCAGGGTGGGGCTTCTATATATAATAGCTTGATACATAGATTGATGCTTACGGTGCGCAATTATTGAGCAAAAAACTGTATCAGAAAAGATTGAATACGATTTTATATATAAAAATATTAATGATTTTTAGAGCTAATTAATATAAAAGTATATATTTTTCTTGCATAACATGAATAATAATTAATAATTAATTGAGTTGATCATGATCAGTAGGTGACCCGCGAATTTCATAGTGGGGAATCTAAAACTTGATCATGCACCAACCATCAATTAAAGTTAATTAAATGTTTATTAATTACGTAAGCCTGAAATTAATTAAATTAATATGCTCTTATTTGAATCTAACTACTCAACAAATCTAACTACTCTCCCACTAAAAGTCTTCACACTCTCTAATGTCACCATCTCTTTTGTCTTGACTCTCACCCGAAATCGCGTGCATAATTTATTTTATCTCACCAAATCTAACTACTCTCCCACTAAAAGTCTCCACACTCTCTGGGTGTCCCACGATTAGCTATTGAGAAGGATGAATGAAAGGCTTTTTGTAAAGAAATAATTAAAAGTTTGATCAAATAAATAATAAATAAAGGTATGATTAAAAAATAATAAATGAAGTTAATGGTTCCTGACGCAATATCATGTAGAACAACAAAAGCACGGTTGATCTCTATCCTCAGAGCTGCAGTAAACTCTAAAAGTGGTTCCTCTGGGATATGGAATTCTGGAATGTGTGGTGGATGTCTACATGATCAAATAGATGTATGAGCAAAATGACTCAAAATAGAGAAATTGAAATAATTAAACCACCACAACATGAGCAGCCTTACTTTTGGATGAAGGTGGATGCGTTTGACCACAAGAATAGAATTGAAAGTGCCAAAACCAAGATGTAGCAGATCAGAGTCAGCAAATGGCCAAGCTCGACTCGAGCTCGGCCCGCTAATGCAAAATTTTAGCAGATCAACTGGAAAGGTAAAAAAAAATATAATAATTAAGCACACTGAGATATGAACACAATCTCTTCAAATATATCAACATATGTTCGGATCTATAGGGGAAGAAAACCAACAACCGAAATAAAAGGTTTTTAAAAAAATGTACCTTAACTTGGATTTGTAGGAAATGAACAACATGTATTCATTTCCCTGCAGATCCGCGATGGAAGAAAAAACAAACAAAAGAGAAAAAGAACAGAGAAAAGGAGACTGAAAGAAAAATAAAAAATAATGATCAGTTGAAAGGGAAAAAAAAAATTAACAACGCTGACATCTAACACGATCTCTCAAAATATATGAAGATCTGTTCGGATCTAGAGGGAAAAAAAGGCAACACCAACACCAAAACATTTCTCACCAAACCCAAAAAAGTAACAAAGTCTCGTCTCATCTCTTTGCCCCATATTCTCTCTTCTTCTCCTTCTTCTTCAGAGCTCTTGCTCTCTCTCTCTCTCTCTCTCTCTCTCTCTCTCTCTCTCTCTCTCTCTCTCTCTCTCTCTCTCTCCCCGTGTGTTTTTGAAGCATCTTAGAGGGCATTGATGGAGTCAATCTCTCCAAAATATCAAGAAACTCAGAACGCAAGCCTGTCTTTCTTGCCATCCCCCAACAGCCATAGCTCCAACAGTAGCAGCAGCAGCAGCGCCACCAACAGCAATGGACTCCATCCCATTCGTATAATCTCTTGAACTTGTTTTTGGTTCTTTGGATATATGTGATCCAAGCAGTCAAGAGTCATCTTAGATTTTCATAGACATAAATTTTCAAACTTGTTGCTTGTCATTTATGGCTAGGATCAATTAGAATACTGAGTCTGAAATTTGAAGCTTGGTGTATCTAACTTTAAGTATATAATGGCTCTAGAATAAGACTAACTTTGGTTGCATAGGATGGATTTGATAAATAAAATAAAAAAAAAAACAAACAAAAAAACAGCATATTTGGGTTAAAAAGGAATCTATAATAATCATATACCAATAACCATCAAACTTAACAGCATATTTCTAGTTCTTGATATCCACTGTTGGATCAGAAACCAAGAGCTGGGATGGGGTTCGAGTGGTGCTGGCTCGCTCTTCACCTTCTCCAAGTTAGTGCTTGAATCCAACGGCATTGAGCTCGTCTCCAGAGAGTGCTCGCCGGAGGCAAAGCCCGAAACCCAAATTTCTGCTCCTAAAAATCAAACTCGCCCATTGTATCAAAATTACACAATCTTTATCATTCTTCAAGTAAGAAAAAACACAAAAATGAAAGAAAATAGAAGAAGACTAAGAAGAAAGCGGTCGTGAAGGAGGTAAAAGTTGATGGAGATTCTGTGAAGAGGAATAAACGGGAGAGAGAGAGAGAGAGAGAGAGAGAGAGAGAGAGAGAGAGAGAGAGAGAGAGAGAGAGAGAGAGAGGTTCAGCAAGAGGGAGTGGAGACAAAGAGATAAGAGAGAAGAGAGAGACAAAGAGAAGAAGAATCGAGAAAAGTAGAAAAGTAAAAAGAGAAAGAAAAAGGACAAAAAAGGACAAAAAAAACTAAATACACGGAAAGAGTGAAGACATCAGATACACAAAAACGAAATAAGAATTTACTGCTCATTCCTGTAGCAGCGGGATAGACGCTTATTATTATAGAGAGATATTAGTATAAGTATAACTATAGTCTATATTAGACTATTAATATTTTTTTATACCATATATAATTATATAATTAATTATATACAACTATTATATAAATAATATATATAAATAATATATATATTTTTTTAATTTTCTATTCGGTCCGGTCTGGGGTGAAAAACCCCCGGACCGGGACCAGACCGAACCCTTTCGGTCCCTTAAAATTTGGACCGGACCGGACCGGTCGCAATTCGGTCCGGTCGGTCTATCTGGTCCAGACCGTCCGATTCTCAGCCCTAATTAAAGTATTGTCCATTCTGCATAAGCTTCTCCATTTCTGGATGGAGTCTATCTGATAATCTTGGAGATGCAGGATACTTACTTTTCATGAGAATGATCTCTCATTAAGCATTTGGAAACATACAATATTTGTGCTCGACAAGCAATAACAATAATGCAAAGCAAAGTACTGAAAGAAGCAATACAATATGCATGGTAACATTCTCAATTTTGAGTTTAAGATGAAAATTCTCATTTACCAAACCTGCCCTAATAATCTGGGGGTTTGGTAAATGAGAATTCTCATCTCAAACTCAAATTTCTCATCTCATCATTACAACTTTTTTAAATTCTCACACAAATATAATAAACAATTCAACTTTTTCAAATCCCAATTCAACTTTTTCAAATTTTAAAACAATAATAATACTAAAAAATAATATTTTAAACTTTCATCTCAAACTCAAAATTCTCATCTCTAGAAGTCAGAACGATTACCTAGATTACGAACAAAGGTCAAGTAAGCTTCACCAAATAAAAGTTACCATACAATGAAATTGGACAGGAAACACCCTGTACGCAACACAAATTTCAACAATGTACCCTGCAACGAAGATGAAGGCGCCAAGGAAGAATTCACAAGATCAGTTTTGCAATTGGGGTCCCGGACCGCGTGTTCAATAGAGGCTTGAGAGCTGTAACTACAATGCTCATATTTGGCCGAAAATCAGCTTCATATTGCAAACACAAGGCAGCAACGGCAGCCATCTGTTTCCAGGATATACTGATTAAAATGTGATAAATAGATGCATAGCATAAAATCAGCTCCAAGTTGTCTTCAAATTGAAGACAATTCTTAAGAAAACGGCTCACCAGACTATATCAGTCATACAAGAACTATAAAGGGGACAAAAAGGTTGTCTACATACTGATTATCTTCTATCTATCATTTAACATTCAAGAAATTCAAGAAAACTTGTGAAAATAAAGAACGTAGCTGAAGATGGAGTGATCAACTATTAGTAATAGCGAACTGCAATTTGTAATTCCAGAATAGCCTTGATTACCTTTGCAACTGCGTTGGAAGGATATTCTCCATTGAGTCTGGCATCAACACATTGATTCACCTTATCTTCATGGAGTTTTGGTGTTGCCTAATTGAATCCAGAATTGTACAATAATCAGGTTTAATAAAACTTGCAATTCTATAACCCAGCAAAACTCTCTCTCTCAAGAAAAAGGACACAAACAAAGCACCAAATACAAGATAATTGCAGAACAAAAATTTCAGTACCCATGTCACAAGGCTCTGCTGTCCACGTGGTAGTGTGTGAACAACAGGTTTATGACCAGTCAAGAGTTCAAGCAGGACAACACCAAAGCTGTAAACATCGCTCTTTGAACTCAGATTTCCAGTCATCACATATCTGTCATCCAAATCAAGAAAATTTAGGCCTGGCGTTCAAGAACGTGTTTACTTCAAAGTGGCAATTCCATAGGAGATAATGTGCCAAGCATGTTATTTAGAAGGAGGGAATACGGGTGAACGACAATCAAGTCCCCTCCCCCCATTGCCTCCTAAAAACATAATTAAAAAAATTCTTCTAGACACCCCGTCTAAAAAAATTAAAATAACTCCGCCTAAATCTTAAAAGAATTGTTTTTTTCCCTAAAAATTTGGCCCTAAGCTTTTTTAAAAGCTAAAAAATATTTTTTGTAAAAGCCAAAATATTTTTTCTTAAAATGAAAAACTCATAAGGCATAACCTTCCTATATCCTCCCTTATGTCCCTTCCAACCGTTTTTCTGCTGCTCTTCTGTGTGTGACTTTTCTCCATTTTCCCTTGCATTTCCTTCAACATTTTTTCTTTTTACTCATCAAAAATCTTTCCCTTGTTTCACTAGGCGCTCTCTCTCTCTTCTCCAAGTCCACAACTTTGGATGGAAACAATGAGTGCTAAGTTTTCATTATCTATAATTTGTGATCTCTCACTACCATAGACATGCTCCATATTTCTCTAAGTTGATAGATATGTTGATAATATTTTTTGCATCTTAAATTATGTTTACGATATTTTTTGTATTATTGTATATGGCAAAATACATTTTATGCAAGAAATGAAAGAAAAAGATTATTATTATTATAATACTAGTCTTAGTCTAGTCTGGTCTCACAAATATGAGTTTCAGGCTCCACTGCTGACCATGATGACAATTTGTTAAATAGGTGGGCAATGAGTTCACAGTGTGTAACTAGATCTTTTTCCACTTTCCAGTACCTTAATTGTGATAAATTAAAATATTCTTTTCTCCCTATTCAATAAGACAAAATCTGGAATTTATGCTTTTCATTGTTATTGAACTCAAAGGGATGAGAAGCACCATCTGAAGTGTCCACGAAAAACTTACTCAGGAGCATGATAACCAAATGTTCCGAGAACACGAGTGGAATGAAGACGTACAACCATATCAGGTGTTTGATTTGATAAATTAAAATCAGAGATCTTTGCAACATCATCATCAAATAACAGTATATTGCTGGACTTGATATCACGATGGATGATATGAGCTTTTGCCTTTTCATGTAGATATTCAAGCCCCTTGCTGCTCCAACAGCAATTTTAACTCTTTGTGCCCATGACAGAACTGGGCCTGGTTGTGCTCCTTTGACACCTTTTCGTCCTGTGGCAGATATTGAAGAACGCTGTTTGTGTCGGCTATGTTACAGAAGGTATCTTGTTACTTATTAAAAGATATGACCTTTAAATTGGACTATGACAATCAATGAGTTGCTTCCCTCGAATAGATGCCAACACTCCTTGAGAGAATTTTACTTACCATGGAGTATATCATGAAGAGAACCATTAGGAGCATACTCGTACGCAAGGATATGGAAAGTACCGTCAACACAATAACCAAGAAGTTCAACAACATTTTCATGTTCTACTCTTGACACCATGGAGACCTGTAAAGATTTGAGTCAACTTTTAAGGAATCAAAGTCACATAGGAGTAATAGTATCGGTAGAAAACATAAAAACGAGTACGAGTACCTGCGCTAGAAATTCTTGGGCAGGTTGTTGGCTGGAATCTAACTTTTTTATGGCTGCAGCCTGCCCACTAGCTAGGACGCCATGATATACTTTTCCATATGAGCCCTCACCAATTAAGGCCTTTGTAACAAAATTATATGTAATATCCTTCAACTCATTCGATGTAATGGCGGCGACAGCGATAGGCTGGATAGTTACCGGCCGTGTATCTTTTGGCACAGATTCCTTGGCCAGATAACCATGATTAATGCCTACGTGGTTTATGAATGCTTAGTTCCATAGCAACCAAAACAGGAACCATAAAGGCAGAATATAAAGCAAATCATAAAATGCTAACACATGATAGTTGATACTTAATAGCTACAATTACGCCCTATACAGATCCAACAGGGTACATTGAGAAGCCAAGGATGCGGCACATAGAAAAATATGAAAATGTAAAACAAACACTAGTTGCTCCAGCTGATGGCAAGGCAGAAGTCAAGGAATAGAAACTAAAAACTCTGGTCATAAGGAATCATGTATGTTTCTTTCACCACCCAATTATTTCAAAATAGAAAACCTCGACCAATTTGAGTGTGAGGGATCAAACCATAGAGACAAAGGAAAAACTAAGTGTGGTGTAGGAATGCAGAATCACCTGTTGAATTATTTCCCACGAACTGTTTCATATTAGCAGCTCTATGCATGTCATCTTCTTCACAACAGCCGAAGCAGCTCATTATCCTTTCTCCTAAATATCTCAACTTTACTTTTCTGTGCATCCAAAGCAAAGTAAAACGCAACAGGAGTAAAAAAACCATGCACGTTTAGCATTACAAAAAAGGTTCCTCAAAAAGACTAGTGTGGAAAATTAAATTAGTTTTACGACAATTCAATTTTAATGGGGGAAAAACCACATGTATCGAGTCC
Organism: Carya illinoinensis; assembly: GCF_018687715.1. NCBI lineage: Eukaryota > Viridiplantae > Streptophyta > Magnoliopsida > Fagales > Juglandaceae > Carya > Carya illinoinensis. The sequence continues at coordinate 37,388,738 of NC_056752.1, forward strand.
TCCAACCCCAGGCTGCCCAAAATAATCTGTTGCCAGTCGTAGTGGAAAGAAGTGCCTTAGGTTGCACCTAGATTTCAAAAGTTTCTTTTCAGAAAATAAAAGAGCATAATGGACTCTAGATCATGACCAACTGGGGGTGATCTGATTTAATTTGGATGGTAAAAGCCAAAGGACCATACCTTTTATAATCTGTTTCTCACACCAATATATTTACTTCCTCATGCAAATGAGGGACTTGTGGAAGGGACATGGGTAAAAAAATGATAGAAACATGGAAGTTCTAAACTTTCGATAAAGAAGTAAGCCGATGTCACATGACATTTGCTCACTAGCAAAATGGTAGACATGGGAAAATTCATTACTGCGCATCCTATTTTGTTATACCTGTCATTTTCCATGTGCCATTGCCAACAATTTTAGCAGCAAGGAATTATATGCGATGGCATATAGAAGACGAGTTGCTTAGTCTGTACAAATGGTTAGTTGAATAATGAAACTAGCTGTCCTGATTTTCATCAGACATGAAAAGTAGAAAGAAAATAAGAAAGAAAGAAAAATCTACGTTGGCATCCAAAAACTTCCAAGACAATGATGAGGCACTGGTATCACTATTTGATTTGCCTCTGTTTTCTATACAATCAAAAGAAGGTAAACATGAAAATACAATATATTAACTGATGGAATACAAATGAAATATAGTTCCCGGAACTTAAATAATAATAATAATAATAATAATAAAAAAAAAAACAAAACCAAAAAAAAAAAGATCACTTCGTGTTAAATCTTGTGAGAGGAATGAGCATGCCAACCGTATGAGGAATTGTCACAAAGGAAAACAGAGACAAGTGGAAACGAAAATGTTCCTTTTCCTTCCATGAAATGTTTATATAGTGTAAAATCCTTTTTATAGACACTATTCTATCAATAGGAAATGTAGCATCAAATGAAATAATGACATCTGTACAAGAAACGGTTACAACGAATATTCTAGAATTCTCAGACTTATTCATGCTTGCTGGAGGAATTATTTTCTTCTTGTTGTGCAGACTGTATAGCCTTAATACCCGCCCACAAGTCAAGCGGCACAACTGTGATGTTGAGGCTTGACCGTAGTGCTTGAAATCTGGCTGTAGAGAGTGGTTTAGTGAAAATATCTGCAAGTTGATCCTTGGTGGAGATAAAGGATACTTGGAGTGTTTTGGCAGCAACCCTTTCCCTTACAAAATGATAGTCTAGCTCCACGTATTTGGTTCTAGAGTGCAACACAGGATTAGCTACTAGATATGTGGTGCCTAAGTTGTCACACCATAGGAGAGATGGATTTTTGAGAAAAATCCCAAGTTCTTGGAGTAAGGACTGCAGCCATAGAATCTCACAAGTTGTGTTGGCTATGGACTTGTATTTGGCCTCAGTAGAGGACCGGGCTAGTGTTGGCTGCTTTTTCGACCCCCATGACACAAGATGGTTTCCAAAATAAACACAAAATCCCCCAGTGGATCGGCGGTCATCAGGGCAACCAGCCCAGTCAGCATCACAGAAGCCAGAGATGTTGGGAGTGGAGGAAGATTGAAAATGAAGACCATGGGACTTAGTGTGATTGAGGTAACGTAAAATACGTTTCACATCCTGCCAGTGGGGTTGGCATGGACAGTGCATGTATTGGCACACCTGATTGACAGCAAATGAAATGTCAGGGCGTGTAAAAGCAAGGTACTGTAAGCTGCCTACCATACTCCTATACAGAGAAGGGTCTTCAAAAGTGTTGCCATCCAAGGCATTAAGTTTGATAGAGGGCGATATTGGGGTACACACAGACTTGGAATTGTGCATGTTTGTCTTGATAAGGAGATCATGAGTGTATTTGGACTGAGACAGAGTGAGACCAGAAGAGACACGACTCACTTCTGTAAAGGCAAAAAAGTTGGCTAGGATTAGATGAGTAAATGATAAGGCTTATCTTATCATATTATTTATTATTGTTGGATGACTGTAAAAATCATTATTGATTTGTATCTAAACAATGCTGAGTCTATCTAGAAGTTTTAGGAGTTGTTTAGATAAGTCCCTGAAGTCAAAGTCGAATTCTGATAGCATTGCACTTATCCAGAAGAAATCTGAACAGAGTTTAGTCTATATCAGAAGAAGTTATCACGAAATATTAACAGTCCTTAGGGACGCGTTTTCGCGTCTGTTGCTAACCGTCAGCAGAGTCCTACTGCAACTAGAACTCTTTTCAGACTTTCTATTTAAAGGGATTCGATTTTGTATCTTTCTAAGGATTTCAAACCACGAATTTTACAGAGGAGATTCTGAACGTTTATGAGAGAAAATTCACTTGAGAATTTTCATGGAATTTTTCATATCTTCTCGAGTGTGATCGTGCTTTGAGTGTGAAACAACATCGATTGAATTTCAGCCTTTGGAGTTCCAGAAGGAAAGTCAATATTTGAAGATCGCCAGAGGTTCTGGCTGCTACTGTGGTAGAAGACAAACGGGTCGTTTGTCTAGGCAAGTAAGAGAGTTGAATTGCAAAGGTTTTGTAATTGATTATTGCTTGTAATTGTTCTTCAAATAATAAGATTGACTTTCCTGGGTTTGGCTGTCCCGTAGGGTTTTACATTTAAAGAGTTCTTTAAAGGGTTTCCCTTCGTAACCAATCGTTGTGTCTTGCAAGTTTGATTAATTATTTTAAAGTATTTGATTCAGTTTATAATCTTGATAATTGAGATCTAACTTATTTATTCAAGGAAATTGGTAGACAATTTCGTAGTTTTACAGGGGTACATTGGAAATTTCAACTTCTATACCCAAAAAATAGTGTAATTCTCCCAAATGTTTGACAGGAAAGTGTGAACCAAGAGACCGAATGAATTCAAAAATCAAGGCATTATTAGAACCGGTTACTATGATATCATCAACATAAATCAACAAATATAAGCAATCGGTGGAATTTTTAAAAATAAACAGAGAAGAGTCGGACTAAGAAGCACGAAAACCAAATGAAAGCAATTTATCACTTAATTTGGCAAACCAAGCCCTAGGGGCTTGTTTTAAACCGTAAAGAGATTTCCGAAGCTTACAAACATGATGGGGATGATCTGGATGAACGAAACCAGGTGGTTCTTGCATGAACACGGCTTCTTCGAGGTCCCCATGGAGAAAAGCATTTTAACGTCCAATTGATGAAGTGCCCAGTGAGAGGTGACAGCAAGAGAGATGAGAAGGCGTATGGTGACATGTTTGATAACGGGACTAAACATTTATGAATAGTCTAAACCGGGTTGTTGATGGAAACCCTTGGCCACAAGACAAGCCTTGCGGCGCTCAAGGGAACCATCAGACCTTCGCTTTGTTTTGAGAATCCACTTCGAGCCTAGAACATTGTAGTGGGGGGAGAAAGGGACGAGGTCCCATGTCTCGTTTTGCAACAGGGCTTGAAATTCTTGATGCATGGCAGATCACCAATCAGGGTATTTTGAGGCTTCGGTAAATGAGCTAGGTTCTTCTGGGATGGAAGGAAGCTGTGTGGATGAAGAAGCCAAAGACATAGTGAGAGAAAGAGTGGGTTGTGGCGGCCATGGAATGGTACCGTCAGAGCAAGTTCGAGGACATTGAATGTTGGATTTGGATCTTGTGACCATGGGATGAGTGGGTTGAGGAAGAAGAGGTTCAGATGAGGCCGGAGAGGGAATAGACGTAGACAATGACTCAGGAGATGGGTTGAATTGAGAAGGAGCGACGGGGTGAGAAGCTGGAGACGATGCCCTAGACTGAGAGGAAGGGGAAGGAGAGATCGGGAGTGTGGGAGTGCTGAGCTGAGCCGGTGGGCTTACGGGTTTAGAAATGGGTGTGGAAGGAGTGGACTGCATTTGGGCCGAGAGTGGTGGGGGCCTCGATGATGATTGTGAGGACAATGGGTCAAGAGGAGATGTTGAGTTAGGGGGCTTAGCAAATGGAAATTGTTCCTCAAAGAATTGAACGTCCCGAGATATATATCTACGGCCGGATTCCACATGAAGGCAAATATAGCCTTTGTGATCTGGGCTGTAGCCCAGAAAAACACAAGGCTTTGATCGATGGTCCAGTTTATGTCTATTATAAGGCCGCAGATTGGGCCAGCATAAAGATCCAAAAACCCGAAGGAATGAATAGTCTGGAACCTGGCCCATAAGAAGTTCAAAAGGAGAGTGGTTGGCAAGAGTGGGTGTAGGCATATGATTAATGAGAAAGGTGGCAGTGAGAAAGGCTTCGGCCCAATACATTTGAGGCATAGACGCATGGGAAAACAAAGAAAGACCTGTCTCAACGATGGGTTTATGACGACGTTCCACGGTGCCATTTTGAGGATGGGAATAGGGACAAGTGACCCTATGTGTAATGCCTAAGTTTTGGAAAATGGTTTTGAGAGTGCGAAATTCACCACCCCAATCGGTTTGAACGAAAATGATTTTGCTGGAGAAAATATTTTGTACGTATTTAAAAAAAGCAATCACAAGTGGAGACACATTGGATTTAGATTGTATGGTAAACAACCATATATATTTGGTATGATCATTAACAATAGAAAGATAATATTGACAACCAGTGGAAGATAAAACAGGGGACGGGCCCCATACATCAAGAAAAAGTAAATTAAAAGGCTTCGATGATTGGGTTGGAGATGATGGATGCGGAAGGGCGTGGGCTTTGGCCTGGACACATGCCGAGCAGTCAGGAAGTCCATTATTGGAATTGGGAAGATTGAAACGGGAGATAGTTAAGGCAATGATCCGTGGAGAAGTATGACCGAAACGAAGGTGCCACAGGTGAGATGTGTTGCATGAGGTGACGAAGGCTTGAGGATGTGATGATGAAGTAGGAGAAATGGACGCAGTGGAGGATGGCAGGACGTACAAGTTGTTCTCAACGGGACCCCGAAGTAGCATTGCCTGAGTACTAGCATCCTTCACAACAAAGAAATCAGAATGAAATTCAAAGTAAGTATGGTTGTCTTGACAAAATTGTCGGACCGAAAGCAAATTTTTGCATAAATAAGGAACAAGAAAGAGATGAGTTAAGAGGTAGTTGCCAGTGGGAGAGCTGAATTGGGCCTAGCCAATATTTTGTATGGGCAAGGAGGAGCCATCGCCGATGCTGATCTGATCGGAGCCCTGATAAGTTGACGATCCAACGTTCATATTCATGTACTCAGGAGTGAAGTGGTGCGTGGCCGCTGTGTTAGGGAACCACGAGTTTGCGAATGTAGCTGGTGGGAACACTGTAACGTTGGCAGCCAAGGAAGGGGGTGCTGGTGCCTGAAATGAGTGATCAAAGCAATGATAACAGTTTATCGCTAAATGACCAGGTTTATTGCACATCTGACAGGTGGGACGAGGAGAAAAATTCTGGTTGGGTGGAGCTGAGTTACGAGAGCCATGCTGACTCCCACGATGGGAGCCGCGACCATGACGTCCCCCTCGATTAGAAAAGAAGCCTCCACGGGAAGAAGAATGGGAGGAATTTGGTGAGCGAAAACATGTAAAATTGGCAGATAGGGAGGTTCCGGAGAGAAGAGTTTGGGTTTGATGGGAGAGACGGGATTCATGATTGGGAAGATAACTGTAGAGTTGTGGGAGAGGTATAGATTCGGGTCTGGTAGTGAGGGAGGTGACTAGTGATTCATAATCCGTCCCTAAACCAGCAAGGAGGTAAATGGTGAGCTCAAGATCAGAAATGGGATGACCTACTGCGCCAAGAGAGGAGGCAAGATTTTTGGCCTTGTTAAAATACTCAGGCATGGATTCAGACCCTTTCTTTAATGTGGCCAGTTGATATTTGGTATGCATAATGTGAGCAGAAGATTGAGAAGAAAAAAGATTTTGAAGAGTGGTCCATATTTCACATGAAGTAGAACAGTCAAGAACTTGGGTAAGGAGGGATTCAGAGATGGAGGCAGTGGGAGCTGAAATAACGAGTTGGTCTTGAACAAGCCATTGGAAGTGAGCCGGATTGGGTTTTTTGTTGATAGTGGCTGGAGGAGGAGGAATACTACCATCGACATAGCCGTAAATTTGGTGGCCTTTGAGAAATGGGACTATCTGAAGTTTCCAGAGTATGTAGTTTTCGAGAGTAAGTTTAAGAGTAACAGAGTGGGAGACAGCAGTGGTGATGGATGGGGGAACGGTGGGGAGGGAGGATGAATCGGTGTTTGTCATGGTTGAGCAAACGTGGGTCTTTAGGCTCTTGATACCATATTAAATCTTGTGAGAGGAATGAGCATGCCAACCGTATGAGGAATTGTCACAAAGGAAAACAGAGACAAGTGGAAACGAAAATGTTCCTCTTCCTTCCATGAAATGTTTACACAGTGTAAAATCCTTTTTATAGACACTATTCTATCAATAGGAAATGTAGCATCAAATGAAATAATGACATCTGTACAAGAAACTGTTACAACGAATATTCTAGAATTTTTAGACTTATTCATGCTTGCTGGAGGAATTATTTTCTTCTTGTTGTGGAGACTCTATAGCCTTAATACTTCGAAACACTGAAGGGCTTTCAGGCAAATTAAAGATAGACCCAGGATTTTAAAGGCAAGAAAGCATTCACCTTTTTGGTGGGAACAGATGATGCTTGCAAGTGGCCCTTTCACTAAAAACCTTAAAAGTGCGCTCCTTTATCAGTTTATTTATTTTTTTGATGAAAACAGCGAACTGTTCATTAATAAAGGAAGTAACGATTACAGACATCCATCAAGCCATACAGCTTGTGAAATACAGTCTGGAATACAATCCCACCAAACAGCAATTGAAACAATACTAGAAGCAAAACGAGCTAGTCTGTGTGCTACTTGGTTTCCTTCTCGATAAACATGGGAAAAATCACAGCATACAAATCTGGAAACAAGGCTTTGAATCTCCATATATAAACCCCCAAGAAGGGACTGATGCATGTTATTGTACTGGAGGCCTTCAATGCATAAAAGGCTGTCACTCTCAACCAGAATCTTGGGAATGCCCATCGTAGCGCACATCTGGAGTCCTCGGAAGATAGCCATCAATTCCAGGGGTTCGGAACCCCCTACTTCCAACGCAGGTTGACTCACAGCCATCAACACCTTACCCGTATGGTCCCTCAAAACAGATCCTAAACCAGATCTGCCCAGATTAGAGAGAACAGCCCCATCTACATTGAGTTTCAACCAACCTGGGCTAGGAGCTTTCCATTTATAGTGCAATCGAAGATCCCTCAGAGGAACGTGGATCTGGCTGAATCTGCGAACCATGACCAGCGCCTCGTCGGCTGACCGTCGAGGAGGAATTACAAGTTGCTCATGCACAAATTTATTCCTCCGAAACCAAAAACTCCAGGCCAAAGAGAAGAAAACAGAGAGGTCCTCGAACTTACGAGCTGCAATGATATCCATAGCCAAATCCACAATAGAAAAAGAATGATGAAAGCATAAACCAGGCAAATAAGTTGAGAAAAAAACATGAACTGCAGGGCAAAAAACCAAGGCATGACTGATAGTTTCAGGTGTAGACAAACATAACTTGCAGGTGGGATCTGCTAAGATCCGCTTCTGCTGTAAGAGGGAACCACAGGGAGGCCATTTTGACATGCACGCCAAGCAAAAATTTTTATTTTATTAGGGACCTTCATCTTCCATAGGTGCTTCCACAGAAGAAGCGGCCTACGCTGAGAAGACGCCTCAGGGAAAGGGGAACCCAGCGATTCCTGAATAACCCGGTAGCAACTTTTGACGCTAAACATCCCATTGCGTTCAAGAGACCATACCCGACAATCATCCATCCCACCCAAAAACAGCTGTATTTTAAGGATGTCATTTACAACATTTGGATCGAAGAGAGCCTTGAGCTTAGAGATGTCCCAAGCTCTAGCATTCGGTAAAAACAGAGAGTTCACAGCATTCATACGCACATCGTCGCGCACCACTACCCCTTCGGCAAGGAGGGACTTATGTCCCAGAATCCATTGTTCAGACCAGATATTCACCGCTGTACCAGACCCAATTCTCCACATGCAACCAGCCATTAACCATTTTCGCGCCTCCCAAATACCCCGCCATGTGTAAGATGGATAGCGACCCAAACCAGCCTGAAAAAAAAGAAGACTGAGGAAAATATTTAGTTTTGAGAAGCTGGTGTAGTAAGGAATGCTCATTTTGGAACAAACGCCAGCCTTGTTTAGCCAATAAAGCTAAATTAAAATGATGCAAATTTCTAAAACCCAAACCCCCTTGATTTTTGCGTTGGCACAGCCTCTCCCAACTCAACCAGTGGATTTTCCGCTCACTGCCCCGTTGACCCCACCAGAAACGGGCCATCAGCCCCTCCAAATCAGAACATAACTTTAATGGGAGTAGAAAACAGCTCATGGAATACGTGGGTATGGAAAGGGCTACTGCTTTCAACAGGACCTCCTTCCCACCTTGCGATAGTAGTTTCTCCTTCCAGGACTGCAAGATGTTCCAAACTTTCTGTTTAATAGACTCAAAAGCCCGAGTTTTATAGAGAGAGTGAAACGTTCTGAAGTCGACCAAGATTGAAAGGCGGGGGTAGAGAGGAAAAAGAACTGCCGGGAAATTTTTGGGAAGTTGCAACTTGAAAAGTCAGAGTCCTTGACTTTCCTCTGTCAAATCGGTACTGTTTGGCCACATGAAATTCTTATCTCAAATATAAAATTCTCATCTCATCATTATAATTTTTTCAAATTTTTATATAAAATATAATAAACAATTCAACTTTTTCTTAACTTTTTTAAATTTCAATACAATAATAATATTAAAATATAATATTTTAATATTTAATTTTAAAATTTTCATTTGAAAAATCTGCCTAAACCGTATTAGAAATATTGCAAGTGAGCAATCTCTTCAAGGTAGTTTGCCTTCCCGGTAGTTTACTAAAGGCTATGTTTGGGTGTTGAAGTATCTTCAACACTTCTTACAACTATTCATTACTTTATTATTACTTTTCACCTACTTTTTTTACTATTTATTACTTTTTACCTACTTTTTTTACTATTTATTACTTTTTACCTACTTTTTATTACTATTCATTACTTTATTATTACTTTTCATATACTTTTTATTACTATCTTCCATGTACCTGCCATTGTGGGTCCTAAAATATCCATCACGTGACAACGTACGAAGAAAGAGAGAGATACGAGGAATTGGCCGGCCCCGCAGTTGTATCCATTAGATTATACACGAGAGCATTCACAATAATTCACTTATCTTATTTTTTAAAATATATCACTATACTTCACTTATATATATATATAATAAATTTTAAAATATATCATACACCAATTTATCTTTTTGTTTTCTTATCACTTTTTAAACATTTCCTTTCTATTAATAAATTTGTAATTTCCTTATATTTTTTACATTTGCAAATTATAATATATTATTATATACAATGTAATATAATCCTATATAAACCAAAATATTCAAGCTTCGCACATACTCTTTTTTAAAAAGTTAGACCTCACCATTTAAAAGTATAAAAAATTAGTTTATTCTATTGAAGCACTAAAGCCCACCTTTTTACAAAGAATTTGCACAAGGCTTGTACATCTAAGACTTGTAATTAGTATTGTTATTTATTTTTTATTTTTTAAAAGTTTATTTGTTTACATTTAAATTTTTTATAAAGATAAAAATAGATATATATATATATATATAAAGTACGGGTGTAAATCGGTTAGTCTAGTTTGGGAGTGATCAATCGAAATTTTTGATCTATCATTTTTTCCGAACCGAACCAAACATCCATAGGGACGGGATAGAATGGTCTTGGTTTAATAAATATTGGCCTGAAACTGACCGGTTTAAAGTTTAGTCTGGTCAATTTTCTGGTCCAGATTAACCGGTTTATGCCCTAATAAAAAGCACTGAAATGGTGAGTTGAGGAACATGGTCAATGTGATAAAATAGTCATATAAATATTATTATTCGTTTTAAAATTCATATTATTTTCATTTATACCCTATATAAAATAAAAATAAAAATAAAAATGACGACAGGCTATACTTTGGTTTTACACTTTTCAAAAATCTCAACTACCAAATATCTTCTAAACATTAAAAATAATTTTATTTTAATTTAAAAAATAGCACAGTACTAGGAGTGTAATCGGTCCGGTTCAGTCCGGTTTTAGACAAAATCTAGAACCGAACCGGTAGGCACCGGTTTTGCATTTTTTAAAATCGATTACGCACCGATTTTCCTCTTAAACCGGTATTCCGGTTTTACCTGTTTCCGATTCAGTTTGGTCCGGTTTTTCGATTTTAATAAAATACAAATTTTTCATAAAAATTCTGTTTAAAAAAAAACTGATTTAAAAAATTCTGTTTTATTAAAAATCTATTACCATTTACAAAAATCTGCTATGGAAAAAAAATCTGTTATAAAAAATCTGCTTTAGAAAAACAAAATCTGCTATGTAAAAAAATTATGATATAAAAAATCTGCTTTATAAAAAAAATCTGTTATATAAACAAAATTTTTCTATATAAAAAACTGCTATAAAATAAAAACTAAAATAAGAAATCTAGTGTAAAAAAGAAAAAAATCTGCTATAATCCTATATTAGACAATTAGTATTAGTATATATATATATTAGTATTAGTTATAGCTATATAATATATTAGACAATATAATAGTATTAATATTAGACTATTAGTATAGCTATATATTAGTATTAGTTTTGATGATTTAGTATAACTATATTAGTATGAGTATAACTATAGTCTATATTAGAATATTAGTATTAGTATATATGTGATTATTTTTTATGTGATTAAAAATTATATATAATATAAAACATATTATATATATGATATTAATATATAAATAGTATCGGTCCGGTCCGGTTCAGTCCGATCCAAAACTAACCGGAACCGAAACCGGACCGGTTCCGACCAGTTTTTCATTTATGAAAACCGGTTTCGGACCGAACTAGTCCAAAATCGACACAACCGGTCTGGTCCGGTTCGGTCCGGGCTGATTTTCCAGTTTGCCGTTTTTTTTTTTACACCCTTACAGAGTACCTTAACAACTTTTACAAAAATGAAAAATAAGCATCTCTTATAAAAATTTAACCCAATTAATTTTACTATTTTTCCCATCTATTTTTCAAAAAATCCAAAATAAAATACATCTCAAAATGTTTTTTTTAAAAAAAAAAAAAACTATCGAAACTGATCATAGTAAACAAAACATGTCTATTTATAGTTTTTTTTTTTTCCCTATGATGTATGAAATGGGCAATAATTCTAAAGAGTGCTAAGTGGGATACAAACGAGCCACCCAATTCCAGCAAGGCAGGCTGCATTTTTTAGTAATATTAGATACAGTCGTGGAGTACATAAGTACTATATATATATTTTTAAAAAAAATAGATTCACTATTAAAAAATTAATTTCTTTTACATAAATTTCGTATTTACTTAATTTTTTTTAAAATAACTACACAACGCTTGCTTACTCTGTGACTGCAGATATCATTTGTATATGCTAAATAATGAAGAATCCATAATATTTGTTGGAACGAAACTCTCTCCCTAATGTTCTAGTCAATAAAGCTTCGTTATTTGTGTATAAAGAGAAAAAGCCAATACATAATTATTTGTGTGGATAAGGGTTTCTCCCAAGAAAAACAATAAATGATTTTTTTTTGTAATTTTTTAGGTTCTGCTTGGCCACTAAGATTTTTTAAATGAGAATTTTAAATTTTAAGATTAAAGATTAAAATATTATATTTTAATATTATTATTGTATTGGGATTTGAAATTTTTTTTAAAAAGTTGAATTGTTTATTATATTTTGTATGGGGATTTGAGAAAGTTATAATAATGAGATGATAATTTTATATTTGAGATGAGAATTTCTTATAGCCAAACAGTGCCTAAACCCTCGACTTCGTTCATAACAAGGTATATACAAGTTAGGGTTTTAATGAGGACGTGCAACTACTCCACAAACCAATTAGAACTCCAATTTCTACTATTTTGATTGAGCCAATGCTGCATGTGCGATGAGGGTGAGTTGCAACACTCTTACTCGAACATGATTCAAAGTGGTTAGTTAAGTGAACTCTCTATTTGAATTTCATTAGAGACAATATTGAACGAGAGTCGAATAAAATATTTATACAAGTTTCGTTTGGGCAAAAGTAAGAACTCTTTTTTTAAGTTTCGCTTAAACTAGCATGGAGTGATGAACAAGTGACTTGGTTATGCGACTTATTCCACCTTTTTAGCTTTGTTCTTGAATCTAAACTCTATCGAAACTCGATTCTACTTTTTTTTAATGAGCAAAAATGATAGGAGGGAGCAACTTGAGGTAGGTTCCCTACCTAAGTATGACCATGGAAGTACTTTATCGGCTGGGAATCGGAGATGAGAAACCTAGAGGTGGGAAGCTATCGGCGCTCTCTCAAGTCGGGATTTGAGTCATAACTTAGGCATCAATCTCATAAGAAAATTCAATGGGTCTTTAGATAGTTAATAGCGATAGTTTAAAATAAATCCATATTTAGAAGTAAAACTATGACCTAGTACATAGCAATTCACTTAAATATAATTCATTTAAAATTAGTAACCAAAGAAAGTCATATTAAACCACATTGGCAATAAGATTATAAATAAAATATAAAATAGAATATATTTAAAAATAACCAAAATTTTACACATACCGGATGGGTGACTTGTGAACAGAATAATTATGCAGAGGGGACTCGTGTCCCTCTTTAGAGGGAGATCTCCTAAGACCAAGGCTCGAAAAATTGGATTTGGATTCAGAATCACGTAAGGACCGATTTAACAAATTGAATTGAATAATTCATGATATTTTTGGATCGGATATTTTAATGTTGATAAAAAGTATTAAAAATCATATTTAATGTAATTCAAGCATTTTATATCATATATAAAAGAGTATAAAATATAAATTTATTCACAAGTTTTAATAGAAATATTATATAAATCTAAATAGTTTCAATAAATATGTAATCTATGTATTTAACCTCAATAGTCCATATTTTTTTACCTTATATCCAAAAAAATATAAAGACCATTAAGTTATAAACACATGACAAATGTAGTATTTTATGCACAACTATAAATTTAATATAAAATACATATTCATCTCCTTAATGTTTTGTTCAACTAAAATTCTTATTTAATACAATGGTGAAAAAGTTAATATATGTTTAGTTTTATCATATTATTTTTTTTTGATAATCTCATCTCATTGAAATCAAGTCCTTACATAAACCTGCCTATCAAGCCATACTGCTTGAGAAACACACGAAGGACATCCATCCCGCCAAACACTTACATCATCAACATTCCTAGCAAACCTTGCTAAACCGTGAGCCACATTGTTTCCTTGCCTACATACATGCACAAAGGAGATTTCCTGGAAATAAGATCTAATCCTTCTTATCTCATCTATTACATAGGCAAAATCAGATAAAGAGCCAGAGGAAGAATTTAAAACATTAATTAAAAACAAACAATCAGATTCCACCACCAGTTTATTTATGCCCCACTGCAACCCGAATTGGAGACCTCGCAAAACAGCTGTGGCTTCAATAAATTCAGAACTTGCAACAGCGTGCTCTATTTTGCTGTAAGACATTAAAACATTGCCCTCATGATCTCTTAAAACCAGACCAATTCCAGCTTTCTCAATCTCACCGAAGGTTGCACCATCCACATTCATCTTCAAGCTACCCTGTGGAGGAGGTTTCCAGATGAGGACCCTTGGGGTGTCTCGGCTGCTGCTCTCCAGGAGCTGTGCTTTTTTGAACTCAGATTGCATAGATAGAGCTGTAGAAATGGCAGAAGAAAACTGAAGAGAAGAGTTATCATAGATAAATTTATTCCTTTTATACCAAAGGCCCCAAGCCATTGTTATAAATTTCAAAACCTCCTCCTCGTTGCCTCTTTCCTTTACTTCCAGCACAATTTCCCCAAAAGATTTCCCACAACCTATCTCCCCCAGCAGAGGTTGAAATTGGATGCATAAGGAATTGATAGAACTACAATAAAACAAGGCATGAGCTGCATCCTCTCTACATTGGTTACAAAACAAACATACATCACTCTCCAGAATTTTTTTCCTCACAAGGTTCTGATATGTAGGTAGAATTTCTAAACAACCTTTCCATACAAAAACCTTCATCTTTAAGGGGATTTTCAGATTCCACAGACCCTTCCAAAAGGGAACTAGAAGTTGAACCCGAGACCCTTCCCCTTCTTTTAGAGCATAGGACTTTTGAAGATATCTGTACCCACTTCTGACTGAGAAGGATCCACTTTTTTCTTCTAGCCAATACTAGGAATCCTCATAATTGGGAGCCACATTAAGTTTTAAAATCTGAGATACTACTCTTGGATTGAAGAGAGCTCTTAATGCATCTACATTCCACCAACCCGACCTGCTATCCATTAAATCCTGCACTTGCAGATTTTCCTGAGGAAGACCTACCGTTTCACCTAGCAAAACTGATGGTTGAATACCAGGAATCCAATGGTCTTTAAATACATTTGTTTCCCCCCCATTCCCCACTCTCCTGACACATCCAGCTTTCAATAGAGGCAATGCACTATGAATGCCTTTCCACACGTATAATGAGTTAAAACCAATCTTGGCTTCAAACAGGGAGCTCTTTGGAAAATACCTTGCTTTGAAAATCTTGTGGAGAAGTGAATCACAATTAGTAAGAAGCCTCCACCCCTGTTTAGCTAAGAGGGACATATTGAAGTCATATAAGTTTTTGAAGCCCAGCCCTCCTCTAAATTTGGATACACTCAGTTTCTGCCACCCTACCCAATGAATCTTCCTCTCTTGATCTTGATTGCCCCACCAAAATCTAGCCATCATCATTTCCATCTCATGACATAAGGTTTTAGGGAGCAAAAAGCAACTCATAGCATATGTCGGGATGGACATAGCTACTGCTTTTAATAGGATCTCTTTACCCCCTTAAGATAACAAATTTTCTTTCCACATCTGAATTTTCTGCCACAGTTTTTGCTTAATTTCAGCAAAGGCTCTTTGTTTTGATCTCCCTACCATGGGAGGCAAGCCTAAATATTTCTCAAATTGCTGAGTGTTACTCCCACCCCACATTGCCATAATGTTTGCTTTCACATCCTCATGGACATTTTTACTAAAGACCATTGAAGTCTTTCCTTTATTAATGCATTGCCCTGATGCTTTTTCATACAATTCCAGTAGAGATAGGATATTAGCATTAGTAGAGACATCCGCTTGGCAAAAAATCACACTATCGTCAGCAAATAATAGGTGGTTTATTCGAGGAGCCCCTCTACAAATTCTCACCCCTTCCACCATTCCCACATTAGCATTCCTTTTCAATAAACTAATCAGCCCTTCGGTGCATAGAAGAAATAAGTAGGGGGATAAGGGGTCCCCTTGCCTAATGCCTCTAGATGGATAAACCGGGCCTTTTGGACTACTATTTACCAGAACAGAGAAGGAAACTGTAGACACGCACCACATAACCAGCTCAATCCATTGATGGGCAAAACCGAGAGCCTTCATCATCCCCCTCAAAAAACTCCACTCCACTCTATCATACGTTTTGCTCATATCTAATTTGAGGGACATATACCCTTTCCGACCCCCTCTCTTACTTCGAATATAATGTAGTGTCTCATATGCCACTAACACATTATCCGTAATTTGTCTCCCGGGGACGAAAGCACACTGAGTATCAGAAATAATCATAGGCAGAATTTTTTTGAGTCTGTTTGCAATGACTTTTGAGATTATCTTATAAAGGACGTTGCAAAGGCTAATGGGCCTAAAATCAGACACTTTGGAGGGGTTGTTTTTCTTAGGAATCAGGGATATGAAAGTATGGTTTAGCTCCTTAGGAAACACACCATTATTTAAGGCTTTTAAGACAAAATCAGTGACTGACTTTCCCACCTTACTCCAGTATTTTTGATAAAAAACAGGAGACATACCGTCAGGGCCAGGGGCTGTCGAGGGATGCATTTGTTTAATAGCCACCTCCACTTCATCCATTACATACGGAAGAAGAAACTCTTCGTTCATTTGGGACGATACCCTCAACCCCACTTCTGAAAAGCATTCTGGAAAATCCGGTTGTGAATCTGAAGAAAATAAATTCTTGAAAAAATCCACAATTAAGACCCCCATCTGATCTCCCCTTCTCCAATTTCCACCTTCATCTTGCAGTTGCTGGATACCATTCTTTCTCCTCCTAGCATTTGCTTTATGGTGAAAGAACTGCGAGTTCCTATCCCCTTCTTTTAACCATTGCACTCTAGATCTTTGTTTCCACATAAGTTCATCCCTTTCCAGCCATTTCTAGACCTCCTCCCTGGCTTCTTTATGTAGAGAAGTATGTTGGAAATTTGGATCCATTTCTTCTATTCCTTTCATTTTGTCTTTGGCCGAAGCCAATTCTTTTTGGACATTACCAAAAGACCTTTTATTCCAATGTGACAGCTCACTTCCACATTTAGAAATTTTTTCCATGAGATGGTTATTATGAGCAGAATTTTCTCCCTCCCCCCATATCCTCTCCACTATACTTGAACAATCCTTATTACCTACCCATATTGCTTCAAACCTGAAAAGCCTCTTGCCCCTTTTCCATATCAGCCCCCCATTTGTATCCAGCCATATCGGAGTATGATCCGAATATGCTGCCATCCCGTGTTGTACGTGCCCAAAGGGGAATGCCTCACACGACTTTGTATTGCCTAGAAACCGATCTAATCTCTCGCTTATCACATCCCCTTCTCTCCTATTACACCACGTAAAAGGTCTTCCAATAAAGCCTAAATCCCTAAGTCCCCTTTCGTTTAAAATTGATTTAAACCCCTCAATCTGTCTCTCACTCCTATAAACCCCCCCCCCCCCCCCCATTTTTCTCAGATTGGTTGAGGATTTCATTGAAATCCCCAAAAACCAACCATTGACTGGCTACTCCCTGCCCCAAAGATTTAATCAAGCCCCACACCTCCTCCCTCCTTTCTGTTTGCGGATGGCCATAAATGCTTGTAATTAAACCCGCTCCCCCCCCCCCCTCTCAAACATGGGATTCTTAATTAAAGCATGGATATGATTCTTAGAATAGTTAATGACAAGCAAATCACAATCATCTTTCCATAACAACGCTAAACCACCACTACGACCAATAGGATCAACAACAAAACAGTTTTTAAAGCCAAGAGTATACTTACAGAAAACCCATTGAGATGCCGTCAAGCGAGTTTCTTGCAAGAATACCACGTCGGGATCTTCCTTCGTAAGCAGGTCACGAAGCGTTCGGACACCCCGTGGGTTCCCAAGCCCACGGGGATTCCAGCTGAAAAACTTCATTGCGTTTGGCGGGGCTGATGCTCAGCCACCACCAATAACTCGGAATTAAGGGGTCCCAACCCATGGTGTTTCTTCCTAGTAACCACTTCTTCTTCTGCAACCTCTTTTCCTTTTCTCTTCCGGCCACTTAGACTACTCGTTCTGGATGAAACTTTTTCCTGCTTGAGAATCTGTTTCCTGCCGTGGCTAATCCCCTTTTGAAGAGACCGGCCTTTAGAGCAGGCCTTCCTAGGAACATCTTTGGCCTTCAGAATACTTGGGCTGGAAAACCCATAGGGCTGAGGGCCCAACTCCATTTCAGCACCACCCAGATCCAGGTCCACACAACCCACAATCGGAACCTCCACCAGAGCTACTGAAAGTTCTTCTGAGATTGTCGGAACCACCATCGGACTTGGAGATACTCCTTCAAGTGGGGGAAAATCTTCATCGGATGCTGACTCTAAAAAGGCCACCGGGTTCGTCGTCGTCGGAACTATAGGAGAAGACCCATCGATCGATATCCCCACAACCGGCTGGGTTTGGTGCGGAGAGGCCGGAGGTGGCTTCGGGAGATTCGGCTCCTCTGTTTCCTTAGCTGGCGAGTCCGAATGGGTCCCCTGATCCCCTGTTGGTTGAAACCCACGCCGAGGTCTGTACTCCCATTTACCCTCTCGCCGATTGGACCCATAAGAAGCCCTCAACCATTCGCCGTACTGCACCTGCTCGGGGGAAGCCTCCATCGGCACTTTTTCACATTCTCTCATTGTGTGCCCTACCACCCCACAGAAATAGCATAGATCAGGTAACCGTTCGTAAGAAAACCGAACCCAGCAGGACTCCCCATCTCCGATTTTCAAGCGTTTCCTCCGTTGGAGCAGTTGGGTAATATCCACCATTACCCTTACTCTCATGTATTCACCCCATTCGATTTCCCCTTTTTCTAAATCCAGTTCCACAAATTCGCCCAGCATGCTCCCTACCCTTTTTCCCACATAATAATTCCGAGCCATTAAAGGAAGATCATGAATCCGAACCCAAAATGCAGCATGTTTGATTTGCATTGAGCTGATTTGCAACGTACCTTCAAATGGTTTCATGAGTATCAGTTGTTTGTCGAAATGCCATGGACCATCCCTCTCAACTTTTGATTTATCCCCCTCATTTTCGAACTCCACCAGAGTAAATACAGTGTTCAGATCCCTAAATTTTATCCCAAAGATTGGTCTCCACACTTTCTTCATGGTAGCTTTGAAAGCTTCGTGATTATAGTGCTTCCTGGTGAGAAGGCTCATAATCAAACAATGTTTCCCCCTATCAAGAACCTCTTCCACCATACTAGTCTCCACCACCACTTCTTCATTTTCTTTCTCCGTGAGAGACAGTGAGGCGTACAGGGAATCCAGCCCCTCGGCCATCTGTGCAATCTATGGAGTACTCGTACGCCGACGAGAAAAGCGAGCCTCTACTCTAGGGCAGAGAGAGGAGTCTAAAACTTAGTTTTATCATATTATTGTACAAAAAATTAAAACAAAAATTCAATTATTAGACAACTTAAAATTGGTCCGAAATTGACTAGAATTGATCGATTGAAGCGAATTAGAGAACAATTCAAAATATTTACTAAAATTAGTTCGGTTTCTTTCCAATTTGATTTGAATAAACCCAATCGGCCTAAATCGAATCGTTTTTTTTTTTTTAAGCCTCGTTTAAGCCTGTAAAGGAAAGCTTGGCACATGGTGGTGGGCTAAGGCTTGCAGCCTTTTGATCTATACTTTTAGTTATTATGCATGTTAGGTAGGATATGATTTTTTCGCGTCCTTACGAGAATGTCTAATATGTATGCATTGAAAAAGAAATGATATTCAATCATCTTTTTAGTCATAATTTTTTTATCACATCAATAAAATATACAAATAATACGTTAAAATAATTGAACGTAAAATTTTTTAAAACTCTAAAGACTAGACATGACCCGATTCAAATGTCCCAAAGTCATTAATGAGGAATTGGATACAAAGATTTTGAATTTTTAAAGAGAGTGTTGGGCAGATTGTGCTTGGGGAACTCTTTATTCAATGGGCCTGCTGGCAGCTGTGGTGGGTCAGATTATCAGATACTGCTGGGCCTTTGTTCCCAACAAATTTAGATAAGTATTTGAAAATCCAATGTCTGTGCTCACAACAATGCACCAATCTGGCAATCCTTCCTCCTTAATTTTCACGATCAACCCTTTAGAGAGAGAGAGAGAGAGAGAGAGAGAGAGAGAGAGAGAGAGAGAGAGAGAGAGAGAGAGAGAGAGAGAGAGGGTCAAGAAAAGGGACCATTTCAGAATCCAGAGACGGGACTAAAATATTAAGAGTGACTTGGTCTTGGATTAGGTAACCTTTGACTTGGTGGAGTCCTACCTATCTCATCTATAGATAAAGCCTTCACATGATTCCCTACTTTCCTCATATAAATCTGGGATAACACATATTAAAAAACCAACCCTTTTTATATATTCCCATTCGTATCATGGAGGGAGTAGTCTTTGAGGTCAAATTAAACTAATTTTGCACGTAAAGTTGGCCAAAAAAGGTGAATTTTTCAATGTAAAATATGAACTGATCAGATTATCCTTGCAGTGGACTTTTGTGTTTGTTTTAAGCCGCTGCCGAACGTGGATGTGTACAAATTCAACACAGCCTCTCCTACGCATCGAGTGACGCACGCACATATATATATACGAATATGATAGTATTATATATAGCCTAGCTAGGAGGGGTCTGATTGGAATATATATATATATAATGATGTAGCTGGAGGCTCAACGATGTTCATGTGCTAGAGTACTAATCCCTAGGAAAGGGGGTTTCCATTTGTTGTCCTTTTCTTTCGATAAAAACAAGGATTGATGAGGTTGAAAAAGGTCCTGAAAAAACATTAGAACACGGACGCAGAGAGCGTGCAAGGGCATTCACATTCGGTGTCGCAATGTATCACTTTTTCTATCATTTAAGATTTATTTTAAGGTTTTCATCAAAATATATCCTATATCTAAATTTTTATTTTAAGGAAAATGTTTAGAAAATAAACAGTAATTTTTTAAATATAGAGAATTATTATTTATTTTTCAAATCATTTTTATTAATATTTTATTCTAATACATAAAATAAATTATTTTTTCAATCATCTACATTTTCTCTCATATTTATATTTATTATAGTTTTAAATATTAATTTTAAAAATAATTTAATTAATTACAAAAATATAAAAAAATTAATTTTAAAAATATTATTACATCCACAAAAATAATTTAAATTTTTGTTTAAAATATTCACTGGAGCAATAGTTCAAAACATAACAAAAAATATTGAGTAGTTAAGTTTGTAAACGGAAGTGAGAGAAAAAAAATAATAAAGAAAGAATAGATAAATATTATTTTAATATAATAGAGAAATGATAGGGAATGAGATGTAGGAGATTTTTGAAAGATGAAAAAAATTTAGAAAAAAATTTTAAAAAATATACATTTTAACTAAATTTTATAAGAAATTTTACGAAGAATGAGATGCAAATGCTCTAAGTGTGGATGATAATTACTAATGTCTTTGTTAATCCCAAGCCCTTAAAACCACCATTTTTAGAACCTCATTTAAGCATTGATTGGATATCTTGCACTTCAATCCCCACCAATATCCCTTCTCCTTGCTTCCTTGCTTCTATTATTCTCCATTTTCCTCCTTAACATTTGCCAGCTGCTTTCCTTATAATAATTTTCTCCACCTCCCTCAACTGGTTCCTTTCCTAGTCCTGCCATTCTAGTTTCCACTCCCCTTTTCATACTTTTACCAGCAACTGGATCTCCCCCATTACTAATCTTTCCCTTCCTCCTATCTTCATTTGTTTTTGATAGAACATCACTGACCTTACAACCTATCTTCTCAGCACTAAAACTTCCCTTCCAAAATCTGCCTTCAAAGCTTCTATTACCTTCCATTCCGTTCCTTTTCTAGTTGACTCTACGTAGTAAAAATTTTATATTTGAAAGTATGTTTCTTCATGTTTTAAGATTTAAATTTTTTTAAATGTAAACAATTTATAATGATAAGATTTTTTCTTTAAATTATTCGAAATATATTTGTTAGAAATTCCTTATCGAGAGTCAGTACACCTCCCACATTAGTCTAAACATCCGGTATCAATAATTTAAAAAAAAAAAAAAAAATCAAAATACTGATGTCTTTGTTGAACTCACACGGGCTTTTCAAAAAGGTCAAGGGAAAAAGGTTATCTTTATGGTTTAAACTTCAATGGCGACTGGAGAGGCAGTTTCCCACTGACGGTCAACACGGTGCCAAGCTTTAACCGAAGCTTTGGGACAAAATGACAAAAAACTGCCCATCTCGACCGTGTAATGCCAAATTATCAGCCATCTAAGTATTAAAAATGAGATTTTCTACTGTCTATAATTTTATTTATAAAATTATATTTTTAAATTTATTTCTGCAGATCTTATATCAATATTGTGAAATTTTTGTCAGTCTTCCATACTATATATAACTTGCAAATATATTTTTTTAATAATCCAAATTACTATTTCTAAAAAAATAATTTCAAATCACTTTATTTATTTTTTTAATTATGAAAATAGTTTATGTGGGGGAGCCATATTCACTCTACTTATAAAAAAATTAATTTTATTAGCCAAATCTTAAGGTCATGTGACGATGGATACCTAAATTCATATGTTTTGTAATATTACATATTAATGTCAGCTTGAGTCTCCGGAAATATATTAATTAAACGTCTAATAAATAATATAAAACTTTTTTATGTGTTTATCTTTTGCTCGTAAAGTTGTAGAGTACACAAATGTCGTGTAATTATTTTAAAAAAGAGTGAGATTCATTATTAAAATTTTTTTTATATGAATTTTATATTTACTTACTTTTTACAAGTGAGTGTTCTATATTTGCGCACTCTACAATTATAGATATTATTTCTTATATATTATATGTTATTATTTTCTTGTTGGGTTTTGAATGTAGTTTTTTAATTTTGTATTAGGGTGCCTGATCAAGATTATAATGTCCGTATTGGTTAATCAAAATTAAAAATCTCATCCCATCTTATAATTATAATTTTTTTAAATTTTAATATAAAATTAATATTAAAAATTATATTATAATAATATTTTATTTATTATTATTTAAAATATCTTATTTTATCTGTATAACTAAATAGAGACTAAATCGCAACAAATGGAAAGCTTAAATGATATATTTTATATATAAAATTGGTGTGACCCAAAAGCGACGGGCAAGTAGTTGAGTGGGGGAGAAAAGAAGAATTAAAAGAACTTAAAACTAATAATTAATAGAAAGAATATAAAAGATGGTGCCACTACCAATATGACAAGTTGAATAATAATATATACTCTGTCTATTTGATTTCCTTTTAATTACCACCCACCGTCGTTGGAACTGTACTGTTAGGAATATTTTATACTGTTCATCCTGTACGTAGTGAATAAATGACGTGTCATCATCATCATGCATCATCCTTTTAATTCATATTTGCATGCAGCTTGTGGAAAAAAATAGTAGAGCTGCTGTACCACCCTTAACATATTTTATTCGCTACGTGAAGAAAAAAAAAAGTATTTATGACTTTTTGTAATGAGAATAAATTTATTTTAATCGATCACAATGTCACATGCGTGCACGTTAATTAATAGATTAATTATCAAATGAATATGCTTAATTTCCACGTTGTTGTACATATTTGAACTCTTTAGCTGAGTCTATATATTACCTCTCAATTCGTTTAATTGGTCAGGTTTCATTTGTTTTCGTAGATAAGATGATATGAGATAACTTGAAATGAAAGTTAAAAGTTGAATAAAATATTATTTAATATATATTTTTAATATTATTTTTATTTTAAGATTAAAAATTAAATTTTTTATTTTATTTTAAATAAAAATTTAAATAAATTGTAATGATTAGATGCGATAAATTAAAAAGAATTATGAGTTGAGATAAATTCTTTTATACACGTACGTACGTATACTTTAGAGACAAATCATGATAAGTGACTCATGTATCAATTAATGAGTAATGCCATCTATGATTTTATCATTTTAAGATGTGGTATTAGATAATTAGAAACTATTTATTATTTTTTATTTATAAACTTATTATTTAATGTCACATCATAAAATGATGAAAAAATAGATAATAAATAAATTTTTTTTAATTAATATATGCGACATATATATATAATATGCATACCAACACTAAAGATCATTTACAACAAATATAAATTTTCCTCGCGATAGATTTTATCCATATTTTTTACATTATATTAGGATGAATATATTTATATATCACTCCTAAAAATAACAATAGCTAGATCTCTCTTTCTGAGATGACTTGATCCGTTAATCATACCCACAAATTTAAAGCGAATTTGGGATATCCCCTGAAACAACATCTTAAAAGTCAAGAATTCAGTGTTTGAAGGGGGAGAAAGAGGCCAACCTTTTTCCCTGGAAACAAACATAATATATATATATATATATATATATGCATATAAAACTCAAGTGATTTTACATGTGAGGTGAATAATGAATATATAAGATACTAATCCATATATATATACATGCAAATTTAAATATATAATTATTGCCTCTAGAGCCTAGACATGTCTAATATTAATTGTACACGGTCTAAGGTTTTCGATCTGATGATGATCTGATCTGCTGGATTATTATCTATTAGTTAATGCTTTCTAATTTCCTAGCATCATACATGTCCTTTTATATTCTGGGGCCTCTTTTTATGTTGACCGTATCGATCCAGACCATGTGCAGTTTGTACGTAGTACTGATCAATTATATATCTTCATGTTTGGAACACTTATATATATATATATATATATATAGTTCTTTTATTTTTTGAAAGCTGAAGCTAAAGAAATGGCCGGCAGTAAGGGAAAAAAATGTAGGGCATGCACATTGGCCCACGTTCTGGATATATAGGCGTCATGCATGACATTCAAATCAAGATGCATCAACTCCCTACAATTAATTTAATTGAACTATACTCAACTCATTTCAAATAAATTATTGATGAGTTTTACTACTTTTTCAACTTTTAATAAAAAAAAAGATAAAGTCATTTCAACCTATTTTATATGTTAACGTCAAATTTCGTACGCTCTAGAGCCAAGTTCTAAGGACCCGGCTTTTCAATAATGGACTTGTAAAACTTCAAGGAGGTTGAAGTTATGAGAGGACAACCTGGGGTCGGGGACCCTTCGATGCTAAAGTTAGTAACGATTATGAGAAGATGGCAAATAAAGCATTGAAGTAAATAGCAATGGGAGTTAGAGAGCTTTTCTCATACCTGAAAATTGGTATTCATATTGCATCCGATGAGGGGGATAAATCTTATCTGCTCTTGTGAGTTCCTTGTCTCCATCATGACTCTTGGTCCAGTCTCATTAATGCGGCATCCTTTAACGACGACACTATTAATGCGGCGCTTGGCTTTGGCTAGATTGCCTTAAATACGACGTGCTTCAGTAGATATTCCATTAATACGGCGCGGTTTCTAGTTTGATGTGGCATGTTTCTCTTAGTCCATCGATAAAGTAGTGTTAGAGATTGAAGAGCTCCTATTTGCTTCACATTTGCCCATGCTGATGGATACTTGAGGGCCGAGCGGCGCCCAAAGATCTGGGCAACCGATGCAACGCTCCTTTAGACTTGCCCACAAGTAGTTATGACGGGCCCTCCCTCATTCCTTTGGGCCTGGGGCTTTGCTCCTGGTCCATGGGATCATCTCATCTTGGCCCTAAGAGTTTATAGGGAAAATAATCTTATATTATACATTTCAACCTAAAAAATTAAATTCATTTAAATGAAATCTACAAAATATTGTTATTTATAAGTCAATTTAATTTATCTCAACATTCAAGTGTAGTCTAAAATTTTTGGTGCCACACCATCTACACTCATTTTTGATTTGTCAAATTGGTTAATTATTAACCCCTATCTAGCTAGCAGCTAGCCAGGGAATATGTTATATCACCATGCATGGTTATTTATCGTTGTTTCTCAAGTTTTATTTTCCTTTTTTCCTCTCCCTCTTCTTCTTTTAGTTGTTGATTGTATTTTAGGAACCCATGTAAATGCAGCTTTCAATTATTAGATAATGAGGTCGGGGTAGGTAATTTTTAGGTTAAGAATTGACTTGGTTAAGGAAAAACAACCATTAATTTTTTAATTATTAGTTATAAGTAGCTAATAAATATAAATTAGGCAATAAATTCCCACCTACTTTGGTTTTTTTTTTTTTTTTTTTTTAAATAAAAACCTTTTTTGAAGGTTGGGAGAGCTTTAACTTTGAGAAAAATCATCAATGGAAATGTCAAAAATCCTACCTGCACCAGGATTCATTGACTTTAGGAGTTCACTAGCTAGCTTGGTCCCCGCAGTGAGGAAAACTAGTTTTCTGGAAGAGGGTGATGATCATTAATGATAGATAAGTGCTATATAAAGAGGGTACATGAAAATAAAATTATAAATTAACGTAATTTTATGTGATTAGTTAGAGATATTTTTTTGATAAAAATAACTTTACAATCTAACGTATTATATTAAATTATATCTATTTGTAAGTTTATTTTTGTGTAATCTCTTTATGACTAAAGTATTTCTCTTAATTATAAATAATACTCATAAGTCATGCATGCATATATATATATAATTAATTAGTGGCGTCGTGGATAAACAAACTCATATACTTAGAGGACGATTAAAAATTACCCTTAATTGTAAACAAATGATCTTTGTTGGATTAATGTTGTAATAAATGCAAAATTAATATTATTTAAGCTTAATTTGTGCTAAGTAACTCATGAAAAAACTTAATTTGTTAATATTTCTTTTTATATATATATACATACGTTTGCATGTCTAAATTAATTAACCGATGGATCGATCCACTTTTGCATGATCCATACGGCCATGAACGTACGTACGTTTTCGACGAAAATATAAATTAAGACCAATTAAGATGCAATTTCCGAAACTTCTGATCTAATAGGCCGCCGGAAGTAGTAGTAGTGCACGTAGGGCCTCGATATCGTCTCCTTCGGAAACCATCCATCCATAGCAGGAAAGCTGCATGCATGTTTATAACAAAACCTGCACGCATGCGCATGCGCTTCGTGGTCTTGAACTGCATCGGAATTACTTGTATATACATTGATCCCAATCCCATATAAATTCATAAATATTTAGGTGTAGTTTAGATAGTAAGATGAGATGAGATAAAATAATTTTATATAAAAATTAAATAAAATATAATTTTTTAATAGTATTATTATTTTTAGATTTAAAAAAGTTAAATTATTTATTATATTTTAAATAAAAATATTTAAAAAATTATAATAATAAAATAAAATGAGATGAGATAAAATAAAACCGTTTATGAATCTAAATGGGACTTAGTGCGTTGTATATATATACAGATATTTTATTGAACCTATATATAATTAGGTAAAGAAAATTAAAAAGATCAATTACATATATATATAGCTGCCATTAGAAACAACTAACGTACCTTCATTTAAATTTCTTATATACACACATATATATATATATTTTAATTTGTTTCTCTTCACATTTAACTTTTTATTATATGTGTATATATACATGACTTCATATAATAAGTTATATTTATTTTATAATAAAAAAATTTTATAATCAATTTCATGTATCTTATTAAACTGAGTCAATTTATTAATTAACTTTTACGAGGTTTATATGTGAATAAAATATTTTTATATATTAAATAGTTGAAAATGATGGGATTAATGTAATTCGTTCGTTTTGGTTAGATGCTAGCTATAAAGTATAATTATTGTAGGTAATCGGATTGTAAAGTAATTAAAAGAAGAGTGATGAATGTATAATTTTGTTACGTATAAATAAAATTATATACTAATTTACGTATCAATATTGATTATTTTATATTTTAAATTTAAATTAATACGGTTCTCAATAAAATTTATTTTTTAACTAATCATATTAAATTAATGTATATATTAATATATAGTTGTATTTATAACTATATTTTTACCTAAATGAATGTAAGAGATGGAGGATACCAGCAACTGAGTGGTCAGAGTCTGCTTGTCCTGATTCCTCTACATGAGCATTAAGGACATGCATGCAACTGTGTACATACCATATGTGCACATGCATTTCCCCCTTTAGCACAACCACATTTTACCTTTGCAAGGCTGTGCTCCAATAAAGGTAATCCTGCTTTTTCATTTTTAAGATAATCAGATTTTATTAAGGGGAGATTTCCTGATTAAAGAACTGTGCACTTTATGATTAGTCACCCTATGCTAATGAATAAATAAAAAAAATGTATTAACTCTTTATAGTTATAATAATAATAATAATAATAATAATTATAATAGACAGCTATTTTATCTACTCAATTTGACCCTTCATTATTTTAATATTTTAAAATAATTATTAAGGAAATGATTATTAGAATATTGATTTTTTAATATTTTTAAATTTTTTTTAAATTGATAAAAAAATTAAAAAAAAATAAAAAGATAATTTTATACTAACGATGAAACGATGGACAGACAGCAGAGTGACGGGATTAATAATAATAATAATAATAATAATAATAATAATAATAATGGAGTTTTGTTTTGGGCAAAAGGACAGGGAATGGCGACAGAGAAGTAATCGTGTGGAATGAGCTATATCATTAACCACAGTATTTGGGTCAAGTCAGTCAGGATGATTGCAATTCAAAGAACAAACAAGATAAGCAATAGAAAAATGACACGTAGTAAAACATTTTACAAATTTCCCAGCCTAGTTTAAAGTTAAATAATATAAAATTTTAATATAATTTTTATTTTAAATGTGAATTATTTATTATATATTAGATAAGAGTTTAAAAAAATTATTATAATAAGATAAAATAAAATGAAATAATTCATATAATTGAACGAGACATCAGGACTCGTTTGAAAAATATTTTCATTCTAAAATTCTCATTTCATATATTTTTTAAAATATTTCTGATCATTTAAATATAAATAATTTTAAATTAATTATTATAATTTTTATAAATTTTATAAACAATTTAAAATTTTTAAAATCTAAAAAATATTTTATTCAAACAATCTTGTAATTATTTATAAGTTATTTTATTACTATTCATATCATTTCATTTTATTATAACACAAAATTCTTATCTTTTATCTTATATTCCGAACATGTTCCAATCTTTTCTTATTGGCCCGTGAACATATCACCAATGTAAAACGTTCTTTCGTTTTCGTTTTTGTTTTTGTTTTGTTTTTGAGAGAAAACGAGCGAGGGAGGGACAGGGTGTGGGCCAAGATTCCTAAACATAAAGCGTTCTCTCTCTCTCTCCCACTGAAACCGCATTTATTTTACACTCTTTCCTAACTTTGTCCTGATTTTCCTCTGCTATATTCTCTCTCTCTCTCTCTCTCTCTCTCCCCTGTGATCTACGCAGCAATCTCAGCTCTGGAGTTCCAGCTTTCCAATCTCACCAGATTGCTATCTATGGGCAAGTTTCTCTTTTTTAACTCATGAGTTTGTACTGTTGAAGTTGGTGAGTCGTACCCTTTATTTTGGGTTTCGCTCATGATGTGTAATTTGAGAAATTATTTTCTTTGGTGAATAAAATTTTGAGAACATTATGGTGATTTTGCTTATGATCTTGGGGGAATAAGTGGGTAGTTGAGGTGCTTGCTTTGATCAATTAATGCTTTCTACGGTTTTGGAGATATAGGGGAATCAATGGAAAAAGTTGTTGCTGGGTTCCATTTTGTGGATATTAATGCTCGCTAATTTCTAGCTGGATTTCAAATTTAATCTATCTGTTAATTGGGTAGCTGCGGTTGGTCGAATTGGAATCTGGGAGTTTTGACTTCTTCTGGGTTTTTGGAAAATTTGAATAATGGAGGCTAAATTTAGAGGTAAGGCTCATCAGTTATATGGTCAGGTGGTGTCGGATTTAAAGGCAGTTGGGAAAAGAACTTTGGAATGGGATTTGAATGACTGGAAATGGGATGGAGATCGTTTTACAGCAAGTCGTTTGAACTCTGTACCATCAGATTGTCGGAGTAGGCAGTTGTTCCCAGTTGGGCCAGAAATTCCAGAAAATACTGGTCCGTCGAATGGTTCATCTTCTGGTTCAGATGAGATTAATCTAGTGAATGATGGGGGCAGGAGGGAGTTGGAGAAGCGGAGGAGGGTTGTAGAGGTTGAAGATGAAGAACTGAATGATGAAGCCGGGTCTTTTAACTTAAAGCTTGGTGGTCAAGCTTACCCTGTCACGGAAGGGGAGTTGAAGAGTGGGAAGAAGACAAAGATTGTTGGAACAACCTCGAACCGTGCGGTTTGTCAGGTGGAGGGTTGTAATGCTGATCTCAGTAATGCCAAGGATTACCATCGACGACATAAGGTTTGTGATATGCATTCCAAGGCCACCAAAGCACTGGTGGGAAAGGACATGCAGCGGTTCTGTCAGCAGTGTAGCAGGTCAGTTGGATTATGTAATCATCCTTTGTTTATTTTTTTGGATTATGTAATCATCTTTGTTTGGAGGAAATATTTCAGAGTTACGATCAGTCCTGGTCATAGAATACTTGCTTTCTTATTGGCATTTCTATAAATTTTCAAAACACGAGTCCAAAGTTGTTGCATGTCTATCTTAGTTATTCTGTCATTTATTAGTACCATCTGTTTTTCAAACTAGATGCTACTTGGCATACTTATTGGCAGGTTTCATGTTCTTCAAGAGTTTGACGAGGGAAAGAGAAGTTGTCGTAGACGGTTGGCTGGCCATAATAGGAGGAGGAGGAAAACACATCCTGATACTGTAGCTAGCGGAGGCTGTCTGAATGCTGAAAGGGGTACCAGTTACATATTAATAAGTCTGCTGAGAATTCTCTCCAATATCCATTGTAAGTTTTTTTATTCGTTGCAAATCTTTTCACTTGGCTGGTCTATGAAGGCATCCCAATGAAAGTAGTTTGTTGCATACGTGATACCGGTCTGAAAGCTAGTGGCTGAATTAAATTTTCTTGTAATTTTATGCTCTAATGACAACTCATAATTTTGTTGAGTGTTGCTATGAAATTTCTTCTTGGTCACCTCACCAATAACTCTACAAAGTTTTATCTTTTGATCTCCGGATGTAACGGGTGCAAATGCATGTTAAAAGTTAATGCAGAACTGATGAAAGTTGGCATTTATTTTTGCATATGAGAATACCCTTTGCATCTATATGGATGAATAGACTATAAAGTGTGGAAAAGGGTCCAAGTTGCTTACTCCAGATTCTAAGATAGTTGCTTTTGAGAAATTTTGAAGGCAGTGGTGCTAAATCTTTGGCACCTTAACATGTTTATAATTATTATTATTTTTTTGATAAGTTGTTTATAATTATTGTTAACTATCACTCAGGTGCATGGTTAGGCAATTGCCATTATTTTGGCATTTAAAATAATTTCCTATTTCATATGAGCATTAATTGGACAACTGATATCCTAGAAACTAGGTGAGATATATTTCAGTAGCTGTAGGCATGATGTGGTAATTTGAGTATCTGGGAGTCTTTGTCGCATGGCAATTTTCTGTACTTTTCTCTACAGTGTTCTCACATTAGCTGGTCATTTGTAAGGCAACTTTTAGCTGGAGGTGTTGTTTTAAATGTAAAAATTCTTTATGGGTTTCACAATGATTGGTTGGATGAATTCACATCGATGACTGCTACTGTGGTGCTGAGATTGTTTAAGTTCAACATTTGGATAAACCCATGCTGTTATATCCACCAGCAACATAAAAGCTAGCTGCTTTACTTACCAATTTTCTGTTATTGCCTGAACAATTTGGTTCATTGGTTATGACCAGTGTTAGTGAAAGCATTACGTGCACTTTGAGTGTAAATGCTGCCTAGAGCCTAGGCACAAACTGCAAACACGTGCCTGATTGAAGGTGCACATTTTTTAAAACTGATATTATATATATATATATTCAAAAAATTGCTTTAAGCTCACAATGGTCTTTTGTATATGTTCTTTGCTTTTAGTAAGTGAAGCGCTTCAGCCTTGACACTTTGTTAGGCGTGCCCTTACCAACAATGACCATCACCAACTACTTAACTCTCTCTGTCTTTCTCAGTTCTTGTTTTTCTTGCATTTATATTTTTAGGCCTATCCACACTTGGGTCTGTAAAGCTTGATTTTCTATTGTTGACATTTGTTTGTGGTGACATTTGTTCGTGGTTATATGTGTTTCTTCCCCTTTCCTTGGGTGTCATGATTGGCACACTTATTTGACTCCACAGATTATGCCTTCTATGAATTGCAGCAAATAGCTCAGACCAAACAAAGGACCAGGATTTGTTATCTCATCTTTTGAGGAACCTGGCCAGTCTTGCTGGGACAGTTGATGGAAGGAACATATCTGCATTACTGGAGGGATCTCAAGGTTTGCTGAATGCTGGGACATCTACTGGGTCTTCACAGAAGGTGCCGGATGTTACTCCAAATGGTTCTGAATCTTCTAGGCCTTTCTGTTCAACCTCGAAGATGGATGATCACATCAACCCTCATGACCATCCTATATATGTGGGACAATGTGTGACAGCATTTACATCTGATATGGCGCAGCAAAGAATATCTTTGGATGACTCTCAGGGTGGACATGTAAAAGATATATCTGGTCTACAGTACAAAAACCCACCTCCATCAAAGGATGGGCTTCCATCCAAATCAATTATATCCGAGACAAAAGTTGGGAGGATCAAATTGAATAACATTGACTTGAATAATGTATGTGATGATTCAGAGGACTGTATAGAGCAAGTAGGGAGGTCTCATGCCCCCATAAACTCAGGGACTGGGTTTCTCGGCCATCCATTTTGGGTACAGCAAGACTCGCATAAGTCTAGCCCACCTCAGCCAAGTGGCAACTCCGATTCAACTTCTTCACGGTCACCATCTAGTTCCAGTGGAGACGCTCAGGTATGTTATTGTTGTGACTGCATCTCATCCCTTTATAAATGCTGGGTTTGGTAGCATTTACAAATGTATATATTATGGTGGGTGGTGGGACCATTGTAACAGGTTGAGTTTACTGCTAAAACTCATCCAGTTCTCCTTTTTAGTTGTCAGCGAATTTCAGTGGGTGACCTTAAATTTGTGCAGATCATTTTAGACATTAATTTTCACCTCAATTCTGTAGTTTGGGTCAAGATTAGTTGAACTGATAATGCCTACGGTTGAAAGAAGGGATAGAGTGATCAAAGGTCCTTATTCGACTTATAAATTGCCATCTGTGGTTATATGCTTTTGTAGCATGTTTATCCCTCTTGGTCTCTGGGTCCTCTAGCTCATTGATCTTGTTAATTGATCCTCTTATTGATGGGAAAATAGAAAAGTGGTTATATAATATGGCTTCTGGAGCTGAAGCAATACCTTCAATGTCGTGTAACAATTAGATAGTTTTGACCGGGAGTTTAGTAATGAGACACTTTTAACCGTTTGTTTAATTTCAGTGTGTATATATCACATAAGCTTCTACACATCTATTTGAGCCTCTGATACGAAAAGGAAAACTTTAGTAAAGTGTTCTACATGTTATAGCTTTCAGAGAATGGTACATGCATTTTGTGAGTCAAAATATAAACATCTATATACATAGGTATATTTAAATTTTTATGTGGGCCTCAAAGGACTATTTTGCTAAGACTCTTTTCCTATAAATCTTCAGAGCCGCACAGATCGAATAGTTTTTAAACTCTTTGGAAAAGATCCAAACAATTTTCCTCTTGTTCTCCGGACACAGGTAAGTACTTAGCCACAAAGTTTTTTTGATGCAACCTTTTTTGGGTGCTCTTTCATAATGTAGTTTGATTTTTTGTTATATATTTTTCAACTTCAGATCCTCGACTGGCTATCCCACAGTCCTACTGACATAGAGAGCTATATAAGGCCTGGCTGTATCATATTAACGGTATACCTCCGTCTAGAAAAGTCCATGTGGGAGGAGGTATGCTTCTGGAGTCTGTACTGATGCAAGATATGTAGAATTGTTAACCCTGATATCAGGACAGCATTTTTTAACCTCCTTAAATACAATTGCTACATACAGCTTTGTTGTGATCTGGGATCCTATCTGGAAAGGTTACTTGGCTCATGCAATGACTCTTTCTGGAGAACAGGATGGGTGTATACTAGGGTGAGGCATCGCGTGGCATTTATGCATAATGGTTTGCTCTCTCTCTCTCTCTCTCTCTCTCTCTCTGTGTGTGGCATTGCAAGTTTCTATTCGTGCTTTAATGTATTATACGCTAATAAGAGTGTGGACACAAAATTTCTCATTCACGTGAGGAAGATAAAGTATTTTGATTTGTTACATTTGCCTTGCAGGTCAGGTTGTCTTGGACACACCCTTACCTCTGAAAAGCAATAAAAATTGCAGGATATCAAGCATCAAGCCAATTGCTGTTTCCATATCCGAGAGAGTTCAGTTTGTTGTAAAAGGCTTTAACCTTTCTTGTTCCACTGCTAGGTATTATTTTGCTTATCCATGCATGTCTGAATAGTATGTTTTCATCTCTTGTTATTTGTAAGGGAGCAACGATGTCTCAATTTTCAGAAATTTCTGTGTGGATATTGTTAAGTCCTGCCTTTTGGTTTCAGGCTACTCTGTGCTCAAGAAGGGAAGTATCTGGTCCAGGAAACTTGTTATGACTTGATGGACAGTGCTGATACAGCCATTGAGCGCGATGAACTCCAATGCCTCAGTTTCCCCTGCTCCATACCAAATGTTATTGGAAGAGGATTCATTGAGGTGTGTTCATCCCAGATTTTTTCTGAACGTATTCTGTTATTACACACTTAGCTCAACAATGAGTGCGCGTGTGAGAAACTTTTTGAAAATGCATGTGGCTGACTAGCTTCACAAAAGGTTGGATCATAACCATGAGTGCCCATGATAATAATGAACCACGTGATTTGATAATGTCAGTCCTAGTACGCGGTGTATTACTTCCAATATCTTAGAAACCTTTTGGTTGATCTTTAGCCTTAGAAGGTCATTGTTACTTGTATAAAAAAAAAGGAGCGTTGTTCAAATATCTCACAGCATAGGGTTTGGGTTTGTTTTAGAAGTTAGGAACCTGTACACAGATGTTAGCTTTCTTATTTAAAATTATGTATTTGAGATTGACGTTTTTCATGAAAGAGGATAGAAATAGATGCCTTGTTAATTAAGTTAAATTGGAATCATTAGAGTTTTTAATTATAATAAGAACATATTGAATGGTGGTTCACTCGAAAGCAGAATTTGGGGTGGGGACAGCAGCGGAACCGGCAATTTTTTTGAGGGAGGCCAACTTTTCTATCGTGTAACACATTTATGTAAAATAAAAAAGGGATTAAAAATTCAGAAAACATAACCATATATAAAACTAGATCTCGATAATTTGCTATGTACGTGTAAAAATAAAATTCTGAAAACATAACTTAATATATGTTTCAGATTTATGATGATAATATTTCGTGGAATAATATTCATCCATTATTATTTTGTAATGAAATATGTAGAATTCATTTTTTTCATAAAATCTATAAGTGATCTTTTAGAAGGCAATTTTACATTCTAGCGTGTAATCTAGTTTATTAAGTTTCATGTAAAATCTAGATATTTTCGTATCACATTAAACATATAATAATATAATTGAGACCTTAAATAAATTTTTTCTTGTTCAGTGAAGTCTAGAGGATAAAACCTTTCAACTATTTTTCATATAGATCATCAATCTTAAATGATTTTTCTTGTATTTTCACTTTAGATTCCATATTAAGAAACCTAATATTGTATAATAAAAAGCTTTGGGATCCATATTAATAAATTTATCTTTTCTCCTAAACTTAGTTTAAATTAATCTTAGTGAGGCCACATCCTTGAAAATAGATAATATATAGAAATTATACAAAATGTTGGGACTATAGGAAAAAATTGGAGAGGGGCATTTCAAGTATATTGAAATTTTAGAAAATTTTACAGAGCATATGTTGTTGGGGGGGGGGGGGGGTGGTGGGCGGGCACTTCTCTATATTTGTAGAATTATATTTGTAGAATTATAAATGAAATGTAGGGGGGATTTTGAAATTTCAAAAAATTTTAGCCCAACTTGGGTCTGCCACTGGGTGGGGACAATGGAACTGACTTTTAAAAGCATGGTCAAAGAGGGCTAGAACAGAGAGAAAAGTTACATTCATAAGTAGAACAAGAGATGGCCCCTTAACAGGGTAAATACTCTGCAATAATTTTTTGTTTACATCTTTAGAACATGCATGAGTACATTCCCCATTTCTGATTTGGGAAGATACATATTTTGATCTTATCAGGTTGAAGATCATGGTCTCAGCAGCAGCTTCTTTCCATTTATAGTTGCAGAGCGAGAAGTCTGCTCTGAGATCTGTATGCTTGAGCATGCTATTGAGGTGGCTGAAAATGCTGATGAGATTCAGAGAGTACCTGAACTGCTGGAAGCCAAGACACAAGCTCTGGACTTTATACATGAAATAGGTTGGCTGCTTCATAGAAGTCACGTGAAGTTTAGACTGGGTGACATGGATCCAAACACGGATCTCTTCCCGCTAAAACGGTTCGAGTGGCTTGTGGCATTCTCCATGGACCACGATTGGTGTGCTGTAGTAAACAAACTCTTGAAAATTCTGTTTGAGGGTGTAGTTGATGCAGGTGACCACCCTTCCATTGAGCTTGCATTGTTGGATTTGGATCTTCTCCACAGAGCTGTCCGGAGAAATTGCAGACCTATGGTTGAACTCCTGTTAAGATTTGTCCCAGATAAAGTTTCAGATGGGAGAGGAGCTCAGGAAAAGCAACAGGTTGATAGGGCCTCTAGTGGCTTCTTATTTAAACCGGATATGGTTGGACCTGCAGGGCTTACTCCTCTTCATGTTGCAGCCAGTATGGATGGCTCTGAGAATGTATTGGATGCCCTAACTGACGATCCTGGATCGGTAATACCTTGTCTCTTATTTCACAGTTTTTTACTTGAAATAACTCTACATAGGGAGAAGACATGAAAATGATTCATGAATTTATCCCTAGTACATATTTGACCGGCCCTTTCTAGGCCTGTCAATGGACGCAAATCACGGGTGGAAGAAGTTTATTCTGATCCGAAATGTTTCAAAACAAACGTAAAATTCCTAACGGATCAGAATAACACCCCCCCTCCCTGGGCGCTAAAATATGTCTTTTATTGAAAAAATGAAATGGTGTTGGTTTGTTTAATTTATTGGAGAAAACACATATTCGGGTTGGAAACGGTCTTGAAAACTTTTCGGGCCAGAACAAGAATTTGAAGGAATGACTTGGGATGAACAGATCAGGCATGAACTGCCCCCATCTTCCATGTTAGCATGGTTACAGGAAGATTTAGGAATTATGTAGAAATTTATAGTTTGTTTCGTCAATTAAGAAAATCCTAATATTGATGATCTTCTGATTAAAAATGAATTTCCAAAATTTAGCGACTGCATTATTTGGAGCAGGTTTATGATTATGGTCGAGTGAGAACATTTCTTTGTTTTACTTCAAACCTCACCTTTTTCAGCCAGATGTTTACTTTGCATTTTTACCTTTGTTGTTTTAACATTTAATATGGTTCTGGCTTCTCCAGGTTGGTATTGAAGCATGGAAAAGTGCTCGTGATAATACAGGTTTGACACCCAATGACTATGCTTGCCTACGAGGCTATTACTCCTACATCCATCTTGTCCAAAAGAAATTTAACAAGAAAATGGAAAGAAGGCATGTGGTGCTTGATATCCCTGGTGCTGTCTCAGACTACAATAACAAGCGGAAGCAATCAGATGGGCATAAGTTGTCAAAAGTTGCTTGCCTGCAAACTGAGAAGATTGAAATTGGAGCAACGTATAGACATTGCAAGATATGCGAGCAGAAGCTGTCTTATGGCAGCATGAGAAGATCACTTGTATACCAGCCGGCAATCCTTTCAATGGTGGTCATTGCTGCTGTTTGTGTGTGTGTGGCTTTGCTCTTCAAAAGCTCACCCGAAGTTCTTTATGTGTTCCGGCCATTCAGGTGGGAACTGTTGAAGTACGGGTCAAGCTAACGTGATTCTGTTGGAGGGTGGGTTTTGTTCCGCCCCCTCTATCCCATCTTAATTGCACGAGAGAAACGTAAAAGTGTCGGTGATCTGTGGAGTGGGGTATCCACCATTTCTGTGTACTGTATATGTGCTAATGGTAGTCCGTTACAAGATTATATAGGGAAAATTTAATCGGTGTCAATCCATTGATTTATACAGAAATAAACCTACTGCAGTCTGGGAATTGAATACCTTGAAAAGGCTTAATTTTTCTATACCTTAATGTAATACAGGTAACCCAAGGACTTGCTGGATGTTCCAGGCAAGTTTGCTGCTCGACATCGAGGGAACCGTTGTGGGGTAACCAAGATGGGCTTATATTAGTCAAATTTTGGAGTGGCTTGAGCTTCTCTGATTACCAGGTCATGACCAAACGACTGGTCAAACTCCAATCTACTCATGCAATATGTTGTGCTACACAGTAACACCAATACAGATTTAAGAAGCTACGTGAAAGTTTAATTTACCAGGGCTTGTTAATATACGAAAAATGAAAAAGAAAAAGAAAAAGAAAAAGAAAAAGAAAAAAGGGGGCCTCTCCAAATAGATCTTACCCGGACAGCATGCACTTAAGTTTTTGCCACTTAAACAAGCCTAGAGTGATAACCTCTTTGGGAGCGGCTACTATGCTGCCTCAAACATACCGTTGGGCATATTGCCCAGTTGATTTTTTTTTTTCATATTTTTTTAATTATTAAATAAAAAAAAATATATTAATACACTTAAAATTATTTCTTTAATCATTAAGTAAAAAAATATTATTTTTTTACCTGAGCGGTACACCGCTCAGGCGGCATGGGAGCATTTCTCTAATCTCTTTACCAATTACCCCCATGCAAAGGGGAGGGGAGAAGGATGCCATTTTTCAGGGGGATTTGTTTGTTGAGGATAGCCCTGCAGGGAGAATGTCATCCTCGTGGTTACCTTCCAACGACCCATATTTTGTCTTCATCAGATATGCTGGCCTTGGAAGAGTTCGTGAAGAGGCGTGTTGGTATCTAATTCCTTCTTGAAGGGGCTCCTTTGTATCAAATATTAAAAAAAAAAAAAAAAACCTTTATCCCGAGCCTGTCCCATGCCCTTCCTGTAAGCATTAATCTAACTACTAATACGAGCTCTGCCATGTCAAAGTGCTGTCTCTGTACCGTGGATAAACTAATACCTCGTCTGTCTTTGTCTGAGAGCTCACTTATAAGAACCGAAATGGATGCCTGAAGCCAGATGCCATTCACACTGTTCTTTATAGCTTTGGTGCCAGTTCCCTTGTTGGTCCCACTTTTCAAGAATCTTTGTATCAAATGTTGAACATCGGAGTTTAATTTATTGTGTACACGTGTCATATAATATATATGTCCTAGTACCAGTCTCTTACTCTTTGTACAGAATCTCATTTTTTTTTTTCTTTTTGTTGCGAATTTCTATTTCTGTAACCCTCATTGATTTTACTATAACATGCTTCTACGTGATCTTTCCAGATTTCTGGCCTTGAACAGTAGCACTTTGAAAATCTTGAAGCTTGCCTGCGTGATTGTGGCCTTCTGGTTAAATTAATTAGACACGATTTATGACTCGGAATGAAAACCTTCCTCCAGGCCAAGGGTGTGATATATCATGCTCTGGTTGGAAAAGTCAATGGTATAAATTGTACCGTATCTAAAGATCTAATGATATGATATTAACAGAGTGAAACATGCTGCTTTATATAAGAAAAGATTCTTTTATCTATAATTGGATTAATACACTCCTGTTTCTTTGTGAATCGTAGTCATATCTGGCATGGTATTTGATATTTAATCAATGTACTAGGAGAGAGTGTAAAATCAAATGGTTATATTCATTTTCCTTGCACATTATTCTATGCCAATAAACGGCATGTTCAACAGCCATTAACTTGCTGAGATAATACATGACATTGTACTTTTGCATTACCTCTCTCTTTCTTCTTTTTTCTATATATATGTGTTATAGTTTGAAGCTTTTCTGCTTATCCAATAACGGCCAAACAAAAAAATAATGGCTCAGCTGGGAGGAGCGGATCAGATAGAGTCTCTGCGACTTGAGTTGGCAGAGATTGGAAGAAGTATAAGGTCTTCATTTAGAAGCCACGGCTCAAGTTTCCGGGGTTCAGCTGTCAAATCTGAACATGATATTGAAATTGATGATGAACATGAGTTACAGTGGGCTGCAGTTCAGAGACTACCCACTTTTGAGAGGATTACTTCAGCCTTGTTTGATGTTAATGTTGGCACAGGTGCAGATGAAGATGCTAAAGGGAAACACGTGGTTGATGTAACCAAACTTGGAGCTCAAGAACGTCATATTTTCATAGAGAAGATAATCAAGCACATTGAAAATGATAATCTTCGGTTATTGCAAAAACTTAGGAGGAGAACTGACAAGTAACCATTTTTATCATATACTCATGATATATGCATATTGCACTACAATTCATTTACAAGCTTGAAAATTAGTATGGATGTGCATACCTGTGTAAATTTTGTTTGTATGCATCTTTGTGTGTGATATCAGTAATATTATACCTCGTTATGGTTTTACCAGGTTTCTTTATCATGCAGGTACATGCAAGCTACATAGTTAAGATAAAGTTTCAACTTGCATTATTATTATTTTTTTGCATCTGATGCTTAATTTTCAATGCGAACTAGTTGGATGCTGCATGATTTCATGCTTTGATGAGCATGCAAAGTTCTAGTTGAATGTCTTTGTTGGACTTTGACTAATATAGCATTAAATTTTTATTATCCTTTGTAGAGTTGGTGTAAAATTGCCCACTGTCGAAGTAAGATTTGAAAGTCTGTGTGTTGAGGCACAGTGTGAAGTAGTTCATGGAAAGCCCCTCCCCACCCTATGGAACACCTTAAAAGGCATGATTTCAGTGAGTATCTTCACTTGTCAGACTAAATTCCAGTCAAGTTAGCCACTGAGACTCTGAATATTTGAAGTGGGGACACGAGAGTGACAAAAAAGACTATAGAAACAAGTGTGGTATATGCTCTGATAGTCCTTAGATCAGAAGCTTCATTGTACAATGATCTCTGGATTTATCGAGTTGTAAATACCCAGTGCTTGATAACAATTATGTATTCTTCATATTCCCTGAGTCATCTTTTGCCTAAGCAGGGAAATGTTTCAAAATTTGGGCATAGACCTGTAGTTCCTTGACTCTTAAGAGCTCAAAACAAATTGCTCACCAGAGTCCCCTTTTTTCTGTTTTTTTTGACCCAAGTCATGAGAGCTTTCTGTTTGTGACAGGGCCTTGCCATGCTGTCAGCTTCAAAAACTCAAGGAGCCAAGATAAACATCATCAAAGATGTCAGTGGAATTATTAAGCCAGGAAGGTATTCAGCAAAATATAGCATCTTAAAAAAATCTCTCTGAATAAAAAGATGGTATCTGTTTCTTTCCTCTTGATGAAATAAACCTGTTAAAATATCCGTCTGTTGCAATAAGTTAGGAAATAAGGGACATCTATAAATTGTTTAGATTAAAACATGACTCGATTTATTTTTGATTGAATATACTTTCAAAGTAGATTTTCTCCAATTTGATAGGCCGATATTGAACATAGTGAAGTGATCCGTCAGCTTTACCCCCTACAAACATAGATTAGGTACTTTACAGTTTAGTAAGTCCCGTCCAATATCTTCTAGGGCTA
The DNA here is from genome assembly GCF_018687715.1 of Carya illinoinensis. Taxonomy (NCBI): domain Eukaryota; kingdom Viridiplantae; phylum Streptophyta; class Magnoliopsida; order Fagales; family Juglandaceae; genus Carya; species Carya illinoinensis. The sequence continues at coordinate 37,430,075 of NC_056752.1, forward strand.
TGCACCCGGATGATTTTGGCCACTGATTTTCTATTTGTTTCTTTATTGTATTACATAAATTTCTAAATCTAAGGTAAACCAGTAATAGGAAGGAATTGTTTATACTTGTTGAGTTGGCAATTGACCTTGGTCCTAGGAACCTTATTGATCAAACCAGATATAAATGGTTGTATCTGTTAGATGTATTAAACATGTTTTACCATATTTCCTTATAGAGATTAGAAGATATCTTAGATATGCTTATCCTTGCATGATAGGTTCCTCAAATATGTTAACTTATCCTCTAAATTCCGAATTGGAGAAAAACGAAGCAGTTTCAATTTATTTACCTTTTGGAGGAAATATTCTATCAATTTATAGGAGTCCTTTATGAAGGTGAGAAGATAATACTGGCAACATTAAAATTGACTGACATTGGCCTGTCTTTGCTGCAGGATGACTATATTGCTTGGCCCTCCCGGGTGTGGCAAGACCACACTATTGTTGGCTTTGTCAGGGAAGCTAAGCAATTCTCTAAAGGTTTAGTCTTTGAACATCTTTTTTGAGATGTCTGAATGGTCCTTCAAAAGAGTTATATGTGGTTTCCAAAGAGAGTTAGTGCTCAACACAACAGCTTTTGAACTTTAGACTCTGTCAAGCTATCTCTATATTAATTGGTCATTTAATATCCAAGGAAGTTGTGTTCATATGATCAGCGTGTAATCATATCCCGTGCTCAGATGATTATATGCACCAGACTTTTACTAATTTATAGTTCTTTTAACTTGATCGAACTGCTGCCTAAATTACAAGCTTCATTCTCCTCGAACTATTGCATACCACATTTTGTTGTGTAACATTCTTAACAACTACAACGTAAACACCATAAAGTTCATTATGGGGGTCTTCGGAATTATTTTCTGCTCTTTCCAGATACATTAATATTAACATATATTCCATTATCTCAGATTTGTGTGCATTTAAAATTAGTCTGATTTTCCTCAATGGTTTCTGCGTTAGGTTACTGGGCAAATATCTTACAACGGTCATAGACTGGAAGAATTTATTCCACAGAAAACGTCAGCATATGTAAGCCAATCTGACCTTCATATTCCAGAGATGACCGTGAGAGAAACACTTGATTTCTCTGCATGCTGTCAGGGAGTAGGAAGCCGAGATGGTAAAATTGTTGATTTTGATGCAAGACCATTATCAAAAAAGTTTTCAAATTGATACTGATCAGTAGTTTTTTTTATCTTTGTTATAGAAATTATTATGGAAGTCAGTCAAAGGGAGAAGGAGAGAGGGATTATCCCAGATCCGGATATAGACGCTTACATGAAGGTACTATATAGCAGATATGTGACTTTTCCATCCATGTTTAGATAGTGGTCTCTATGCATTCACAAGTTCATTAATGCCAAAAGATCAAGAACAAATAATTGTGTGGATGTTGATGTGGTTGAATAAACTTTTTCTTGTCTTGCATACATACGAATGAAAAATCTCAGAATCTCTTATCCATTAGTTAGAAGTCTTATGTCCCAATTATTCTTAAAGACGGCTTTGGGTCCTGACTCCTTGGGATTGGTTGCATGAATCCATATTTTCCATTCAGCTATATATAAAGTTGGACTCACTTAGATCATCATTATGGAATATATGTACAAAATAATTGTCGTTTTTAGTGTGCTTGTCAATGTGGCATTTATACATTATGCATTTTTCAATATTTTATATCTTAATATTGTTTATGTTTTTGTTGTTTTTACAGGCAATATCAGTTAAGGGATTGAAGACGACACTTCAAACAGACTACATCCTAAAGGTAGTGTGCTTGGTCACTTTTCCAGAGTTTAATCTTATTTCTTCTTTATCTGTTTCTTGGTGGAACTTTGTAAATCTTTGGTATATGGCTCACAATCCGCGCGTCTTGCAGATCCTTGGTCTCGATATGTGTGTTAACACATTGGTTGGAGATCCCATAAGAAGAGGCATATCTGGTGGTCAAAAGAAAAGGTTGACTATAGGTGATGTCACATACCATACAAAGTTTTTGTAGAGCATGAAAATTTTTAGTTGCTTATGTCAAATGTACAATTCTGTTCCTGACTAAGTTCTGCATTTAAATTTAAGGGGTGTGAATTTAATATCGTTCTTGATGTATCTTGCATTATGTAGGTGAGATCATCGTGGGTCCCGCAAAAGCTCTATTCATGGATGAAATATCAAATGGCTTAGACAGTTCCACCACTTTCCAGATTGTTTCTTACCTTCAGAACCTGGTGCATATAACTGATGCCACTGCATTGGTTTCACTTCTTCAGCCAGCACCAGAGACCTTTGATCTCTTTGATGACATTATCTTAATGGCAGAAGGGAAGATAGTCTATCATGGACCACGAAATTGCATTCTTAAGTTCTTTGAGGACTGCGGGTTTAAGTGTCCGGACAGAAAAGGTGCTGCTGACTTCCTTCAGGAGGTAGATTTGTCGTTCATATTTGCGTCTACAACTATATCCTGCTGTATGAATTGTGACCGGTTTTCTATTTGATTTGTTATAGGTTATATCTAGAAAAGATCAAGCACAGTATTGGTGCTACACAGATCAACCTTACACTTATGTTTCTGTCGATCACTTTATAAAGAAATTTAAGGACTTCCATCTTGGCCAGAACTTAGGTGAGGAGCTCTCACAGCCATTTGATAAGTCTCACAGCCACAAGGATGCTCTATCCTTTAGATCATACTCATTAACTAAGTGGGAACTGCTTAAAGCTTGCACAAGGAGGGAATTTCTTCTAATGAAAAGGAATTCTTTTATTTATGTATTTAAATCAACACAGGTATTCTTATTTTTGTTAAAAAAATGCCTCGATACTTCTGCCAATTACAATTAGCTTCGATTCTGCTCGTCTTATTTGAAATTATTTTTATTCTTTCTTTCTGCAGTTAGTCATCATTGCGTCAATAGCAATGACTGTTTTCCTTCGAACTCGAATGGCTGTTGACATGATCCATGCAAATTATTATATGGGCTCACTGTTCTATGCACTCCTCATTCTTCTTGTGGATGGATTTCCAGAACTGCCGATGACTGTCTCGAGACTAGCAGTTTTCTACAAGCAGAAAGAGCTTTTCTTTTATCCTGCTTGGGCTTACACAATCCCAGCTGCCATCCTGAAAGTTCCTCTTTCGTTGTTGGAAGCTTTTGTGTGGACGGCTCTAACATACTATGTCATTGGTTACAGCCCCGAGGTGGGGAGGTGAGAGATGCGGATGAAAACTTCAATCCTGCATACTATTGCTTTCTCATAGGTTGTATAATTAACATTAATTTTCTTCTGGTAGAGTGCAAAGATGTAGATAATGAGTGGTCCTGTCTCTTTTTATTAAATCCTCTAGAGTAGTATTTTTTTGGTTATAATAGCTATCTCAATTCTTGAATCTGTTTTTCTTAGGTTCTTCCGCCAGTTCCTTCTATTTTTGACTGTGCATCTAACATCAATATCCATGTTCCGATTTATTGCATCACTCTTCCAAACTGTGGTTGCTTCAATGACAGCGGGTAGCCTATCCATAATATTTGTTCTATTATTTGGTGGCTTTGTTATCCCCAAGTGTAAGATTTTTACTACCTCTTCTCATTATCAAGCCAATTAAAAGTATTGAGATGATTGTGCTTAGCAGAGTTTTGGTTGCAGCCTCTATGCCAACTTGGTTGGAGTGGGGATTTTGGGTTTCTCCGCTGTCATATGGAGAGATAGGCTTGACAGTGAATGAATTCCTTGCTCCTCGATGGGAAAAGGTGAAGTTTAATTTCTATTATCTTTTCTATGAACAAGACATAAAGAAAATATGCAAGGGTGTTGCAATTGTTTTGGTTGGGCCAATAGGACAGTTACAAGGCTCAAATTTAAGATCTCCATTAGGTTGACACAGCTTTGCTTGTTTTCATGGAAAGTTCTTCCAAAAGAAGAAGTTTTTGGGGACTAGCGGTTTCTTATTGGGCTCATTATATCATTAAATAGATGTAATACCTTCACATACCGTGAACTTTCTTCTTCAAAAGCATTTGGATGTTAGAAAGAACAAGGGAACAGAAAGGAAAGTAATAATAAATTCTTAAAACGGGCACCCTTTTTAGCATTCTAAAGTCTTTCCCTTTCCTTTTCTTTTTCCTCATTCTTTTGGCATTTCAAAAAAGAACCTTGGGGCCCATCAGAGGGTTTACCTATCCACTTAGAAACCTATAAAAATGTAAATCCTGCAGCCTTTCCTCACAAAAAATTGTGAAGTTGTTCATTCATTGACCACTGATTATTTACCTTTTTTTCATTGAAGCTGTCTGCAAACAAAACTCTGGGGCGACAAGCATTAGAAACTCGTGGATTAAACTTCGACAGTTACCATTATTGGATATCAATTGCTGCCTTAACTGGGTTCACAGTGCTTTTTAACGTTGGTTTTACCTTGTCATTAGCTTACTTGAAGCGTAAGAGCACCTCCCATTGCTTACTTCGATAACTAGAAATAAAGAAGCAAAAAGTTAATGTGTACGCTAACCTACAACTTCAACATACATTCAGCCCCAGGAAAATCTCGCGCTTTAATTTCTTATGAAAGGTACTCTCAACTTCAAGGAATAAAAGAGAGATACAACAATTCGGATAGAGGCACGAACCCTACTGGTGCTTCTCCTAAAACTACTTCAGAAGCTAGAAAGGGTGAGAATGCCTCTGTGTCCTGATCAGCTCTTTTTTATCTTATGTAATGTCACATCTGTTCATAATGTCTATTCATTCTAAATCTTTAGTCAAGTTTAGATTTGCTTTTGAGACATCTTTGAAATTCTTTCATTCCTCAATTTTTCAGGAAGGATGATTCTACCTTTTGAGCCCTTAACTGTAACATTTCATGATGTGCAGTATTATATAGAAACCCCTTCGGTAATTATGCTATGGGTAGCTTTACTCCATTATATAGCTAGTTGTGAATACGAGGACTAGGAGTGACAGTTATATAAACTGAAATGCATTATTTTGCCATCATGTTGTTCTCAGGAAATGAAAGGGCAGGGTTTTACACACAAGAAGCTCCAGCTCCTTTCAGATATTACAGGTGCATTCAGACCAGGCATACTAACAGCTTTAATGGGTGTCAGTGGAGCAGGGAAAACAACACTTATGGATGTTCTTTCTGGAAGGAAAACCAGTGGTACCATTAAAGGAGAGATTAGAATTGGTGGGCACCCGAAAGTTCAAGACACATTTGCCAGGATATCAGGTTACTGTGAGCAAATGGATATACATTCTCCACAAATCACTGTAGAAGAATCAGTGGTATATTCTGCTTGGCTGCGGCTTCCATCTCAGATTGACTCAAACACTAAAGCTGTATGATATCTTTCTGCTGTAGGATTAAAATTATTTTCTCTCAGCCTTGATCATTAAAATGAATTGCACTGAAATTTCCTGTTGCATTTTCATCTAGGAATTTGTAAATGAAGTCCTTGAGACTATTGAGCTTGATGTGATCAAGGATTGTTTAGTAGGAATGCCAGGTGTTAGTGGTTTATCAACTGAGCAACGTAAACGGCTTACTATAGCTGTGGAGCTTGTTGCCAATCCTTCTATCATATTTATGGACGAACCAACATCAGGTCTAGATGCAAGGGCAGCGTCGATTGTTCTGAGAGCAGTGAAGAACATTGTTGAGACAGGAAGAACAGTTGTGTGCACCATCCATCAACCAAGTATTGATATCTTTGAGGCATTTGATGAGGTAAATTATTCATAGTCTGGCCTCATAAATGAGATAAAGTGAGTGAGTTTGGAATTATGTTTGCACATTTCCCTTTTATAGCTGAAAATGACTTCTTATTTAGTCCGGATAAATTATTTTTAGTTTCAGCTGTAAAGCTCCATTTAATGCATGATCAGGTAAGTACTTGAAACTTGTTAATTATATGTACAAAGAAGTTATCAACTTTAAAGATTATTTGTTTTTTTCCATGTAATTTTAATCTTCTTAAGTTTCATCTCAAGTTGGAAGATTGATCCTTTTTAAGGACACTTTGACCTTCCAGTTTTGGCTTTGGCCCTTTGGAGCAATTTTCACATTTTTTCAAGTGGATTGCACAAAAACTGGTCATTTACTAAGTCCAAGATTGTAAATTATGAGTGAGGGCTTTGTGGGTGTGCCACTTGCATAATGAATGGTCTAATATCTCACTGCACCATTTTTAGTGAAGTAATCTTTCCTAAGTTATCTGTTAAGTATGATCTTGAATCCTTTTAAGTTCTTTGAGTGAAAATTTGTATAATGGAGTATTAATATCTTCAAAAGTTTTGTATCTTAAGTATAATATTTTTAGTTGGATTCAGTTATACCCATTTCATTTTTCCACTTTACAATCATATATGCAGGTTTACTTGCCAGACAACCAAAAAGGAAAAAAGAAACAAAACTGCCTTCTGTTTTAGAAAATATGAACCTGTTGAATTTTGTATTTATTATCATAGTATATAGAGGTGATATGGTAACCTTGATTCATGTCTTACTGATGCTGCAGTTGATTCTAATGAAAAATGGAGGCCGCACAATATATTCTGGTCCACTGGAGCAGCACTCAAGAAGGGTTATTGAGTACTTTGAGGTCAGTTAGTGATGCAACTTTTAGATTTCTTTCATCATCGTTAGCCAAATAAAATACCGTTCTTGTGACAGAATGACTATTTAGTCCTGATCCCATTCCCTGGTAACTTTTCTGTAGAGTATCCCTGGAGTTCCAGCTATTAAAGACAATCATAATCCTGCGACATGGATGTTAGAAGTTGCTTCAAAATCTGCTGAAACTCAACTTGGAGTAGATTTTGCACAAATTTATCAGGGGTCTGCCTTGTATGAGTATGTACACTGACTAGAAGAGAATAATGAGATTACATAAAAACAATGTGGTGTTTATCATTGTTACCAATCTTGCCAGGGTTCTTGATATATCCTACTTCAATACCTTGTTGTTTATGTATATGCATAACAATATCTACATGTATGCATATAGAAAGTACAGAAATCATAGTTAATGGATACTGCAGATTAGAATAAAAAACAATATACAATAATGTCTTTGATATGTTCATAATATCTATATATCTATACACAATATAATTTTCTAAGCACTAAGTTATGCCCTTATGAAGCCACATCATTATATAATTTTAATTAGTGCTATAAAACCACACCATTTACTCCCCGGAACTATAATTTTTTAGAAGCACCATTTCCCCTTGAATGGTGACGAAGTCCTTCCAAATCTCCATCATTTCTTCACTAAATTCACTCTCTGATGTAAAAACTCCACCTTTGCTGCTCTTCCCCTTAACTTGCTCTTAACTTGCTCTATTCTTTCCTTCAGCTCCTGTTAAAAATTGCAAATACACTACCTATAAAAAAAAAATCTAATTGATATACTAATTTTGATTTAAAATCAAATTATTCAATGAAAATAGTATATTTGAGCCACGTTCTTTCTCCTCAACTTATGCCTATTTAATAATACCTCACGGTGTGCCTACTTAGTTAAATAGAGTATTTTTAATTTAATAAATTTAGCTATTCCTGTGCATCATTCTGATCTACTACTAGTATATTTTATATGGAAAGCTTACAGCTTGGCCTGTACATGACTCTTGCTTTTCTGACTGTAGGCAAAACAAGGAGTTGGTTAAGCGATTGAGTTCACCATCTCCAGGTTCAAGGGAATTGCATTTTCCTACCCGCTTTCCACAAGGTGGTTGGGAACAGTTCAAAGCATGCTTATGGAAACAGCATTTGTCCTATTGGCGAAGTCCTTCATACAATTTGATGCGTATCATTTTTATGTCTGTCTCATCTTTGGTGTTTGGAGTACTATTCTGGAAGCAAGGAGAGAAAATGTTAGTTAGCATAATTGTATTAATGTCTGCATAAATTCATTGCCTTAATTTTTATGATATGAAGCTGGATTGGGAAATCATTCTCGAAAGAACATACTTGACAATCTGTTTCTGTTTTGGCAGAAAAAACCAGCAAGATCTCTTCAATGTGCTTGGTTCAATGTTTACTGCCATTATCTTCTTTGGCATAAACAATTGCTCAACAGTTCTACCCCTTGTTGCAACGGAGCGGACCGTTCTGTGCCGAGAAAGATTTGCAGGGATGTATTCTTCATGGGCGTATTCATTGGCACAGGTTCAAAACTCTCGAGACAACTGATTTAACATTAATCCCATTAATTCCATCAAGAAACTTAATATGTTCATTAAGCCATCTCATGAATTCAGTTTAAGAAACTGGCAGCTTTAACAGATAATTTTTCTTTCTGTTCCTTTGAAAGATAATTTAACAATATTTCTGTTGAATGCATCGAGGAACTTAACATGGTCATCTAGTCATCTAATGAAATCAATTTAAGAAACTGGTAGCTTTAGTTGGTCATTTTCTCTGTGTTCCTTTTGCTGTCCAATTGCAGACAATGTTAATCTTTTTGTTCCTAATGAGAAATTTATGCACAAGCTAAAAGCCAGGAGATCAACAAGTCTCCACCTGCAACAAAAAGAACCGCTTCAAAAAGAAATTATAAAAAAAAAAAAAAAAAAAAAAAAAAGTTAGTTCTTTTCTCTAATGTCTTCCCCAGAATTTTACAACCTCAAGTTTAATCTTAACCATGGATCCACTGAAGAAAATGCAGTGATCGGCTTCAGCAAAATAGCAAGAAATTAGAACAATAATTCAAAACGGAATATTTGACATCCATGGCATATAAACTTTATCCTTTCCTTTATCTCTTGATGATGTCCCGCCAGAATTTCATCACAACCTTAGATGTATCTATATAAAGGGTTAGCATTTGGAGAACTACTTTTTATAGCTGAAGGAATCTGGAAAGAACATGGAACTTCCTTAGCTTGATTTCAAAGGATCAATAACCTCACACTTTGTACAAACTAAACTATCCCATTGTATCTTATATGCCACAAATTTGGAAGCTGTAGTTAATGGAGAATGGTACAGTCAGTTGTTTCCTGCACAGGAATATTCCTTTGATGTGGAGAGATGCCACTCTTAAAGTTCAGGTGTCCAAGTTTACAAGGGTTCTCACCCTTTAGATATTTTCTTTTGAAAAGGTTCAGCGCTCAGGTTTGGCATCAAATCAAACTAGTGAGCATTATGACATAAAAGATCCGGTTGATAAACTTGTCAATTGATGGAATACCTTTTTTACATTGGAACATTGAGGTCAGAAGACAATCTCACAAACAGACTTAAATGAAAACTTTTAGAAATTTAGAGTTTTGGTTGAAACTAGTTCAACAGCTTATTCTCCCCTTGAAATTCTGAAGATGTTGATTACTTAACTATGTGGTTAGGATGAGGATTGTACATCAGCTCTTTTATTAGACTCCAATAAATGCGATCAACTTTTGTAGGTGCTAGTGGAGGTTCCCTACCTGTTAATCCAAGCAGTTCTCTATGTGATCATCACCTATCCTATGATTGGTTACTACCGGTCAGCCTATAAGATATTCTGGCAATTCTACAGCATGTTCTGTACACTGCTATCCTTCAATTACCTAGGAATGCTTCTGGTTTCTTTAACGCCAAATATTCAGGTGGCTTCAATTGTGGCTTCATCTTCCTACACAATGCTGAATTTGTTCTCTGGGTTCATTATACCAAGACCTGTAAGTATGATCATCAAGCTATTCTATTGTTTGTCTTTTTTGTTTTAAAGTTATATAGTTTCTTAGGTCAATGATTTCGCAAAAGATGAACCAAAATCTCATCCTTAATTCCCTGCACACAAAAAGCATTTCTAACCAAATGACTTGCAGCTATGCTGTGAACTGCATCTTTTATACACAACTGGATGTTTTGCAACAGACCATGTGCAATATGGCCTTCTTATATAAAAGAAATCAATACACCTTACACTCAGTTCAGCTAAGATACATGTTTACCGTTAATCAACTTTAAGTGGATTTTGAAACGACTACATATATTGACTAGTGGCTACACTCTGTACAAAAAAATGTTAATACTGTGAAATTATTTTCTTTGTTATTTTTTTCCTGTCAATCTGTGGGGATATGCAAAGCATTGAAACTGACCCAAAAATGTTGTTCCTACATTGTTGCAGCATATCCCAAAGTGGTGGCTTTGGTTGTATTACTTATGTCCCACATCTTGGGCATTGAATGGTATGCTTACTTCCCAATATGGAGAAATACACAAAGAAATATCTGTGTTTGGAGAAACAAAAACAGTTGCCACCTTCCTAGAGGATTACTATGGGTTTCACCACAATCGATTAGGTGTTGTTGCTGTTGTCCTTATTGTCTTCCCCATAGTCTTTGCTTGTCTTTTTGCATATTGTATTGGCAAACTAAACTTCCAAAGGAGGTGAATGTTGTAAAAATGTATCTGCACATTTGGATGTTACAGTTATTATCATGAACTAGTGGCTGTAAACATAATTTTCACATATATTTCTTTGAAGAATACAAGTTGAAACGGCCATGTCTTCAATAATGCTCCTTGTGAGCGTTTTGATTGGATGTAAGGATGTTGCTACATAAACAGACTGTTATGCATCATCTTAGCATGCAGGGTTGTTGTCCCAGCATGTTGTCTTAATGTGCTTTCAAATATGATATCAATATAGCAGCTAAACGATCTATCATATTGTCACGTAGATTGTGCAATCCTACGAATCTTGAAACTTTTTGAAAAATTCACGTAAATTTATTGTCTTGGCAACCAGAACGTCCCCTCGATAGCCTGATGGCTCATCCAAAACCGTATCACTTTGACGTTTCGAAGCAATCAACTCCCTCAAAACGATACACCCCATATTTTCCTTTTCAATCACCAAAATATTGCTTAATTCTGTGCATCTTTCTCTAAAATCAAAATCACTTACGTGCTTCTGCATATCCCTTTGTATTGAATGGCAGTAAACCCTATAAACACTATATTATTTCAGCTCTATTGGTGTGGACATTATCCATGATTATAATAATTAACAGGATTGCATGGTCGTTAACTATCATACTTTAAAAATTTTCGTACAAGTTTGATGAACAACTGTGGTCCAATTGAATGACTTTCATAAATGATGAGGCTCTCTAGATCTAATGGCTTGTGGTAGTCACTGTCACATCATAATGGCAAAGTACTATTGCCTTGCACATTGCTAATTAAAGACTATAGGATGTTACATCTTTTAACAATTAGCATTACAAGCCTAAAAGCTAGATATATCACCATTTAAACAAAAGTGAGAATTTATAGATGGTCTAATTGTGTGGAAGAAAGTGGGAAAAGGGAGCATCTTATGCTAAGCTTTATAAATTCTATTAAGTTCAAGGTGTGGGTTAGGCTCTTTATTCTTTCTTTCTTTCTCTCTCTCTCTCTCTCTCTCTCTCTCTCTCTCTCTCTCTCTCTCTCTCTCTCTCTCTCTCTCTCTCTTTTAATATAATTTTTCTTATTAAAAAAAAGAAGAAGAGACGAGTGTCATATGTTCATGAGTGACTCACTCCCAATGTTATTAAAAGCCCTAACGTATGGTGGAGGAATACTGTGGTAACAAAAAATACAGCATGACAATCCCAAAAAAACCCACAATCCATAACCGACTCTACTAATATATAACATAAAGAATACCCAACCTATCCGTACGTATAAGCTCCTTTAGTCTACCTAAACCAAAGTCTTCTTCAAAAAAATCCCAAGTCCCACCACTAGCCCTATGTTTTGCTAAAAAATCCACTACTATGTTAGCTTCTCTAAACACATGCTTAAACTAAATGCTTAGCGAAGAAATAATAGATTGCGCTTTTCCAAAAATCCCACAAATACCAATATTTACAAATCTCTGAGATAAACCATCCCATCACCACGCTAGAATCCGACTCAACTAACACATCTTTCAACCCCATCTGTTGACAAAGATAAAGCCAATCAAGAACTGCTCTACATTTAGCAATATTATTTGTAGCTTGACCATAGCAATGGGCAAAGCCCCCAAGAACCCGCCCCTGAGCATTCCTGACAAATCCCCCTCTACTGACCATCCCAGGATTTCCAAGTGACCCATCATCTATATTGAGCTTTGTGAATCCCCCTGTTGGTGGGGACCAAGCAACCAACTTCAACATTTTAACTTTAGTCGGCACAACTGCTCCCTCAACCCTCTCAAATCATGCTCCCCCACTACTTTAAATTATCTCATGGACCCCGAGATATCTAAGATAAAACCTTTTACCATCCGAATAATACCCTTTCACTCAAATTTAACATCTTCTATCTGTGCCACACACCGAGCTTTCCAAAGAGCCCAAGAAATCAAAATAGGAATAATACTACAAAGCCAACGAACTTGCGAGGATAGAAAAGCCCGACACCACCATATATTCAACACATCAATCCACACTCGAGTATATGGTAGTCGAACACCAAAAATTGCTGCAAAAAAACCCCAAACCTTTCTCCCATCACAAAGCACATAATCCAATGTCTCGACCTTGTTAGCAACACAGCAATGGCACTTAGAAATATGGGTGTCAAATCGTGTTAACGGCTCGTATTTGTGTCGTGTCAAAGCATGTATATTATACTATATAGGTCAACCCTAACCCGACCCGTTAAACTTATCGTGTCAAAATCTCAAAGCCTAACATGACCCATTAACATAACGTGTCGTGTCAACCCGTTTTGACCCATTAGTGAATATTACGAAATAGGTTAATACGACACAATATGACCTGTTTCAAACTGTTTATGTAAAATGAGTTGAATATGTCCAAAATTAACCTATTTGACCTGATTAAATTTCGCATAATTTTATATAAATGTTAAAATCACAATATCTATACAAATTATAAAATTAACTATAAGTCTAAAATTACAATCCAAACAAAAAAAAATCGAAATTAAAATTCTAACAATTTTACTTTTAGATAAAATGGTATAGTTGTAAATTTAACTTTCTTAATGTGTCATAACGGGTTATAACGTGTCAAAATAAGTTGACCTGTTATCAACCCGTTAAGTAATCATGTCTTAATAGGTCAACCCGTTTTGATCCGAACCCGTTAAGACTAAACTCTAACCCACTATTATCATGTCATATTCGTGTTGGGTTAATGGGTTATGTAACATATTGCCACCCCTACTTAGAAACAATCGAGATACCAAGCTGTTGGATAGTAGCATCAACAAAAACAACATTTTGACGTGCCCGCCAACACAAAAAAGACATCTTCTTAGAGACATGATCCTGCCATAACCACTTTTTCCATGGACAAGTACTACCACATGAATGAATGATTTGCCAAGCCAACTTTGTAGCAAAAACCCCATCCACCATGTGCTTCCAAACCAGCATATCCTCTCCCCCCCCCCCCCCTCTCCAGCCCCCAAAATACGTACATTTGATTGAATGATTTTCTAAAACATAGCCTTATCTACCAATGGCCGAACCTCATCATAATTCCAACCCACCCTAGCCCATAGATCCTGAACATGCAATTTAGAATTCCCCACAATCGGTGAAGAGTCCACAATAGGTCCATCTCCAAGCCAATTATCAAACCAAAAATTTAAGGCTCCCTCCCAAACTAGCCATCTTGAGTTCCTTATCATCAAAGGCAACACATTTAGAACTTCCTTCCAAAAACAGGAGCCCTTTGACACAGCCCAAATTGAGGCAAACTGCTCCTCTCCCACATATGTTTTTAAGAAAAAATCAGACCAAAGAGATCCACCCATAATTAGCTTCCAAGCAAACTTCATAAACAAAGATTGTTGGACCTCCGAGAGGTCACAAATCCCTAATCCTCCTTCCTCGACAGGCAAGCAAATACGCCGCCAAGATTCCCATTTTCTTTTTTTAGTCTCCACACTTGATCCCCAAAGAAAGTCAAAAAAATGCTCTTTAGCTTAGCAACAAATCCTTTCAGCAAAGACAACATAGACAACAAGGGAATGAGCATACTATTAAGTACATGTTTAATAAGGACGAGTTTTCCTCCAAAGGAAAGTACCTTACTCTTCCAACCCACCAATTTCTTTTGCACTTTTTCTAATAAAGGTTCAAACATGTTTGACTTCTTTCTCCCTACATGAACCGGCATCCCTAAGTACACACAAGGCCAGACGCCTTCAGCAAACCCTGAAATATGCTTCAGTTGCATCCTTCGATTATAGGGAATATTTGAAAAGAAAAGAATAGAAGTCTTACTTGGACTTACCAGCTATCCTGATAAGCTTTCATACTTACAGAAGTCTTACTTGGACTTACCAGCTATCCTAATAAGCTTTCATACTTACGAATCACCCCCATCAAATTTTGAATGTAAGCCTTTCCACCATTTGCAAAAATCAACAAATCGTCCTCATATAACAAATGCAAAACCCAACCACCCCTATTTGAATTAAATTATTTTTCTCTCCCCAACTGAAATTCATGGTGGAGCATAGGAGAACGAGAAAGCAATTCCTTTACAATATGAACAAATATGGCAAGAGGGGGTCACCTTGATGAAGTCCAAGAGAAGGCTTAAAAAAACCTTTGTAACTACCATTCAACATAACTGAAAACTGAAAAACTCAGAGAGGAAATAGAATTAAAAATTAATGACCTCCCTTTCGCTGAGAATCCCAATCGGCATAAACCTTCCAACAAAAAACTCCAATTCACACGGTCATAAGGTTTAGCCATATCAATTTTCATCATGACATTTCCCCCTCTATTCTTCCGATTCATGCCATGCATAGACTCTTGAGCAATAGACATATTGTCAAAAATACTATGACCCCAAATTAATGCAGCCTGCTCCGCCGAAACAATTCTCCCAATAATCGATGCCAATCTAAAAACTATTATTTTAGCCATGAATTTATAGACAGTCGAACGTAAGCTAATAGGCTGAAAATAACCAAAGTCTTCCGGTGCATCTACCTTTGGAATTAAAACAATGTTAATAGCCCCCCAAAAAAGTAGTAAGGGGAATACTTTCAAGAAACTCCCTAGCCATATCAGGCAGGTCTTGCTTCACAACCTCTCAAGCAAGTATGAAGAAATTTGCAGAAAACCCATTGGGCCTGGGACTACTATCCTGAGGAATAGACTACAAAGCTGATTTTACTTCTTCTAGAGATGGGGCAACACACAGCAATGAGTTTTCACTCTCCGTAATGATAGGAGACAGCAAACCGAAACTCTCTTCATTCACTTTAACTGGTGTTGTCGAGGGCAGGTTTTGGAAGAAATTCACTGCTGCTACATGCACATCTTCAGCTGAACATAACAAAGTCCCATCAAGCAATTTTATACAATCAATCACTTTGTTCTTTCTTTTAATATGCAAGGAAGCATGAAAGAAAGCCAAGTTCGAGTCTCCTTCAAGTAACCACTTGATACGTGATTTTTGACATCCCAAAATCTCCTCACGGTTTAGCCATTGTAGATGTCACTGCTTACACATCAATACTTCACTCTTCCGATCCTAGGAAAATTTAGAACTAAGAACTTCTTCTAGCTCCATTATTCGGGATTCAAGGCCTTTAAGCTCTAGCTTAACTCTACTTTCAATATTCCACTTCCTCAAAGTAGCTTTAGACATTTTAGTTTATAACTCACCCTCACCATAGCACAACCCTCAACCTCTTGATTCTAACACTCTCGGACCAATCGTAAAAAACCTTCATAAGTCCCCCACATACGTTGAAATCGAAAATACTAAACCCCACACCTTCTTTCCTTCGCTAATTAAATTAACATAGGGCAATGATCCAAAGAAGTGCGTGGAAATACTCCATACGTGCATCTTTAAAAACATTGAGGAACAACAAGTTCACCAAGACCCTATCCAATCTACCCCAAATCTTCCTCCCCCCAAGCCTACCATTGCATAAAGAAAAAACTTTCCCCCCAGACGGCAACTCAATAAGCCCACAATCGTGAATACACATATTAAACTCTTATTTTGCCCAATAAGCACTCAACAAACCTCCCACCTTTTCCTCATCACAATGAACAATATTGAAATCGCCACCAACAAAACACAGCTAAACGCCCGCATCAAGAGCATACAAATAATCCCACAACTCCCTACGCTTCCTTTGAAAATAGCTTGCATAAACTATAGAAACCAATACCCGCACACTACCACTAACAAACCAGGCAAACAAGGCTTGATTTGACATGGAAATGAGACTATGAATAGATATAGGAAGGGTCAGAAAATTCATTCTATGACTGGCATTGTTTGAAATGACATTATCTTCATTCACATTGTCTTTTTTAGTGATTCTAAAATTGATGGTTCTCTATGACATGTCATGGAATCTTTACTGGAACTACCATGTTTCTTGTCCGTGACATATGATTAAAGTTTCAAATATTCATACATTTTTGCATGCAAATGTACATTTGTATCTTTCATCATGTCATATATACTGATGTGACACTACTCATTAACTATTAGACCAGTTATTGTTTTTTAAAAAATAAACTCAAAGTGTTGATGGATATACCATGTAGGATAAGAGTAGTAAAATAATATAATACTTAGTGTTTTCCATCTTGTATCACAGAGGATCTGAAACGCAACTCTCCCACCTTATAATCTAATGACTTTTCAAAGATATTTGGAACTTTAAACATTATTGATTACTTGTTCTAACTATAACAAAGAAGTAACTTTTAGCTCTTTTCTAGCTGTGTTGGAAATTTAGTTTCCCTATGAAATAGGCAAATAGGTCAAAAGCATAAACAAGTGGATAGACAATGAGAACAAAAGCAATAAGGCCTAATCCATCACATCGAAAGTATTAAAATAAGTAATCCATCACATGTAGTGGGGTTAATGTAGGACAAGTGTAATGTTGTTATGGAGTCATTTTAAGTGCTAATTAATGTAAGATATTGAATATGAAGGTTCTAGGTTGGCTAGAGGGGAGACTCACAAAATTCCTCTTTTTATTCTCCAAGAGTCTATGTTTCGGAGGTTTTCATTCTTCTTTGAATGAGAGTGCATCTTTCATGTGTTAGATAGAAATCTCTTTATCTCATTTCATATGCCAACATAGTGGTATCAAGAGCAATGTTCGAATAAAAAATTGGTTAGGCGTAAGATATGTAGAGGCAAAATAAGCCTCAAATAAGACAACAACAATGACAAGTACAAGCAATCAAAATATGGAAGCCCAACAACCATCATTTCCTCTTTTCAATGGAGAAAATTATGAGTTTTGGTATGTAAAGATGAGAACTATTTTTCTTTCATACAATCTTTAAGAATATGTAGAAGATGAGTACGAAGAACCGGTAGATGCTACAATTTTGATGGATGCTCAAAAGCAACAATTGAAGGAACATAGGAAGAAATATGCGAAAGCCTTAACCTTGATTCAACAAAGTGTTGCCGACACAATCTTCTCAAAGATTATCGATGCAATCAAAGTAAAAAAAAGGCGTAATTTTTTTTTTTCAAAATGAGTATAGAGACATATTGAAGGTAAGAACTATAAAACTTCAATCATTGAGAATAAATTTTGAAAATATGAAGATGAAAGAAATTTAGATGTTGGAAGACTATTTTTAGACTTATGGAAGTCTTGAATCAAATGAAAGCATATGGAGAAACTATTTTGGATCAAAGAATTATTGATAAATATTAATTAGTTTGCCGGATAAATTTGATCACATTGTTGTCGTTATCGAAGAAACTAAAGAAATTGACAAGTTGAGTGTTGAAGACTTGATGCGTTCAATTAAAAAATTTGAGCAAATGTAGAGTAGGTGCTCTGAAAAATCAATTGAAAGTGCATTTCAATCTAAGTTCAATGTTAATTAAAAAATGCAAGAAAGAGACTTATTTAAACGTGAGCTCTCTAGCGGTGGAAGACAAGGAAGAGGAAGAGGAACAAGTAATTTTTAGAGAAGTGGAAAGGAGTCCACTCAACAAAAATATAGAATTTGTAAAAGAAGTAGTCATGTTGATAAAAATTGTTGGTTCTACCGAAAACCTCAATGCCACAATTGTAAAAAGTCTGGACATATTAAAACAGATTGTCGTTTAAAAAATAATGAGCAAGCATGAAGCAAACTTGTTTATGCTTGTCAGTGGCATCAGAGTAAAAGAATTATGTGTGATTTCTTAGTAGTGGGTGTAGCAATCACATGGCTGTAGATGAAGTATTCTTGTGGATATTGATACTTCTTCGAATTCCCAAGTTAAGATGGGTAATGGTTTATTACTTCAAGCACAGTAAAAATGTATAATTGCTATGGACACAAAGAAAGGCACAAAGTACATTCGGGATGTAATGCTAGTATTGAATTTGGAACAAAACTTATTAAGTGTTGAGCAACTTGTAGATCATGAGTACTCTCTTAACTTTGAAGGAGGTTTTTGCTAGATTTATGATAGAGGGAGAAGACAACTTTTGGCAACAATCAAGATAGAGAATAATAGAAGCTTGCGTTTCAGTTTCCCATATTCAAATAATATGGCTTTAAATATGGATGTGGTTGATGAGTCATGGCTTTGGCATAGAAGACTTTAGCACTTGAATTTTCAAAAGTTTGAAGACTCTCAAACAATAGAACACGGTATGGGTTGCCAACTATACAAAAAGTGCAAGAGGTTTGTGAAGTTTGTGCTTTGCAAGCATCACCGAGAGTCATTTCCAAAGGAGAAAGCATGGAGAGCCAAAGCACCATTGGAGCTCATCCATACAGATGTGTGTAGGCCTATGTCAACAACAACTCATGGAGGTAACAATATTTTATAATTTTCATTGATAATTTTACAAGAATGACATGGGTGCATTTCTTGAAGCAAAAGTCAGATGTTTTCTCCATTTTCAAAAAATTTCAAAAATTTGTTGAGAGATAAAGTGGATACTTTACAAAAGGAAAAAAATCTATTCATCATTCCTTTTCTTATCATCCTATGATGTGGCATTAGATGATAGGTTGAAATATAATAAATAGGCTCCAATCATCTAATGCTACATCATGGGATGATAAAATGATGATAAGAATTTGGATGATTAATAACATTACTCTTACAAAAGTGTTGAGAAGTGATAGATGTGATGAGCACAACTCCCATGAATTTGAGCAGCTTTTTGAAGATATTGGTATGGAAAGACAACAAACAGTTGGATACATTCCACAATAAAATGGAGTGGTGAAAAAAAAAGAATAGAACTATTGTTGAGATGGCGAAATCTATTCTTTATGAGAAGGGGTTACCTAAGTACTTTTGGGGTTAGGGCTGAGCACCGACGAATCGGAGTCGGTATTGGAGCCCTCCGACTCTGACGACTACAGACTCCGTCCGACTCCAACTCCGACTTGTCAGAGCAGAGTCGGAACAAAGTTGGAGTTGGGCTTTTTTATTGGATTTTTTTTCCTTAACCCATTTGACATTTCAAGCTCATAATTTTAGACTTTAATAGGGATTTGGGTTTCTATATCAATTTTTTTTAAAAAAATATAATTTCAGATTTTTAATTTATTTAACCAAATTTGTTGGAAAAAAAAAATGATTCATACTAGAATCCATCATACTTGATACATACATTAAAATCCTAGACACTATAAAATAAAACTAAATTCACACTTGCAACAAGAAATTTTACAACTATGATACACATTAAGCATACATAATCAAATTACAAACTAAAATCATTTATTCAAAATTACAAATTAAAAATACATAACCAAAATTACAAAACTAAGATCATTCGTTCAAAATTACAAAATACAAATTAAAATACATAACCAAAATTACAAACTAAGATCATTCATTCAAAATTACACAATACAAATTAAAAATACATAACCAAAATTATAAACTAAGATCATTCATTCAAAATTATAAGTTAAAAACACATAACCAAATCTAGCATCCTCATACTATTGTCATTTTAACAACAACAACAAACAAAATAACACAAAGCCAACACAACACAAGGTCTACCATCAGTTAACCCATCTAGATTCCATCATCATCTATCCTCCAAATTATCCAACCAACTCATGTCTCATCATCCATAAAAAAGTTCTAATTCCATCAACAAGTTACAACTTATAACAAAAGAACCAATATAAATTACAATGAATATCATTCCAACTTGTGCCTGAAGAACAAAAGCAAAATTAGTGAAGAAATAAGATACCATATAAATTTATAAAAATAAAGAAAATAAAATTGAAATAAGATACCATAAACATCATTGTAACTTATATAACAACTTAAAAAAATCTCTAAATACATTACCTAAGTCTAGTTTATAGCTCTCTGCATCATCAATGGTTTCCGAATAATTTTGACTCAAGCATATATGGGTAGACTTCAACCAGTTTTGCGAGCATACAAGAGCCTCTATAGTTCTAGGAGTCAAAGAACTCCTAAACGGATCCAGGACACGGCCTCATGTGCTAAATGCTGACTCAAATGCAATGGTGGTGATCGGAATGACTAAGATATCTATTTCCATTAAAGTAAGAACTATATACTTGGTGGAGTTGACTTTCCACCAAATTAAAATATCAAAACTCCTTGTAGGAATCTCAATACTCTCCAACAAATATCGTTCTAACTCCGACTTACAATCCATCAATGATGTCGCATGCTCTTTATGGAACTCTAATTCCAATGGATCATATTTTATAATGGTACTATTACTACTTCCCATTGATGCACTACCTTCACCACTCTGTGTTTTGTTAGACCCAGTTACGCACCCACCACCAAAATCTACATATTGTTCATACAAATATTCCATATTCTTCTTGAGGAGTGCAACAAATTCCTCACCCTTCTCTTTTCCCAATATTTTCTTGAACCAATATGCTTGAGTAACTAATTTGAACCGTGGATCAAGAATGGCAGCAATAAATAACAACCGATTTATTTTTTCAAGATCACCCCAATATTTATTATACTTTGTCTTCATTCTGAAAGCCATTGAACTCAAACGTCGATTACTATTGTTACAAAAATTATTCAAGTGTTTATAAATAACAATAAGCTCTTGGACATAAATATTTGATGTGAAGTGTAACAGAAATACGCAAGGTGGCACTATAAAATATTTGAAGAAACTTCAAAAGATTTCTTATGGTCTCCCAATCATCAGGCCCAGGAGCTCCTATACCCTTTTTCCCATACCCATTCTCAGACAAATAAACTCGTGAGTAAGGATTCTCATTAAGCAAAAGTTGGAAAGTTTTTTTATACTTCTCAGCCACATCCAACATAAGAAAAGTTGAATTCCATCTAGTAGGCACGGCAAGACTCAAAAAGCTAGAACATTGAACATTTGACCTATCAATACAAGACTTGAAAGTTGCAAGTCTTTGAGGAGAAGACTTCACATATTTAATCAAATTCCGGACCCTTATAATTGATTCATCAACCTCTTTCAAACCTTCACTCACAACAAGGTTTAAGATGTGTGTCGTACACCTCATACGAATAAACTCGTGAGCTGCAACACAATCCGTACTTCCTATTTCCCTTGTTCTCAACCAATCAATAGCAGAGTCGTTAGATGTAGCATTGTCTACCATAATTGTGAGAATTTTTTCAATGCCCCAATCAAGCGTACACTCCTCTAACTCCCTCCCAATCGTTGCCCCCTTGTGGTCGCTAATCCGAACAAATGAAATGATATGTTTATGCAACTTCCAACTACTATCAATGAAGTGAGAGGTTACACACATGTAATTAATATTTTGGATAGAAGTCCAAGTGTCGGTGGTCAGACACACTCTTTGTTTGGTGGTAAAAAACATTTTCTTCAAGCTATCATTCTCTTTAAAAAATAGTCTCATACAATCACGCATTACGATAAATCGATAATGAATAGGAAACCTAGGATCAAGGGTGTGAACTGTGATGACTCGCTTTTATGTGTATTTTCACTGAAGGGTTGTTTTTAATTTAATTAATATATTGGTTTATTTATTTTAAATTATTGCATTTTAAATTAGTTTTTAATTTATTTGATGTTGTGTTTTATTTATTTAGTCGTTTTACGGTTTTTAATATCGTTTTCGACGGACCTATTTTGGTTTCCGGAGTGAGGACTGGACCTCATTTCTTTTCCCTCATCTTTTCTTTTTCTCTTTTATTTTTTTTTTCTTCTTTCCCTTTTTCTTCTTTTTCTTTCTTTTTTCTCTTCCTCCCAGGTTCTTTCCCGCACGACACTCTCTCTCTTCTCCCTCACGCCGTTCCGTCCAACCACCCAGACCCACTGCCGCCAACTGCAGCATACCACCACCACCAATCTCTTCCCCTCCCTCTGGTGAACCACCCCACCAACTTTCATCCCCAACCATGCCGCCGTTTAGACTGAAAACCATCATCAAGCCGCACTGTTTTAGCTCCGATTTGCCGTCGTCGCTCCACCTCCAGCCACCACCTCTTCACCACTTCATCACCGACTCCTTGCCGTCCTAACCCACCCATTTTCGGCCTCAATCCGTCGCCGGAACAGTCCCCACGAGCTAACTTTCCGATTTGGGTATTTTGGCCTTCCTCCGCCTTTTTCGCCGCCACCCACGGCCAAACTCTACTTTCACTAGCTTCATAAACATCCTTAGACCATTCCCTATCAATCTCGAGCTTTGATTTGTCCCCATTCAAAAGTGGGTATTTTACAACCCACGACCACAGTGAAATTTCACTTTTACGTTGCTTTTCTTCCGCCGTTTGCAACGCCGGGAGCTTTCAAAAAATACCATATAGCGCTGTAAGTATTTTCCAAACCCTATTTTTAGATTTAAATATATTTTGTTCATTCAATAAATATTTATATGTTGGTTGGTTGATTTCGGACTGAGTCCGAGGAGTTCAGGGGTCGAATGGTTTAAGGACGGAGTGCTTGGTTCTGACTGTTTGTGACTACTTGGTTATTTGTACCATGAGGCGTGTGTTGCATATTGCATACATGTGCATTTTAATTAAATTGAGAAAATCTCATTTTATTGGTGTAAATGGATTTTGGGAGCGTGTGTCTCCCAAGCCCAAGCCGGGATGGGTTATTATCCCGGTGGAGCTCCTCTAGTCACTCAGGAGCGTAATATACTGAGTGACGTCCCCTGAGTTGTCGCTAGGCGACGACGGGAGCAGGAGCTAGGGGATGCTTGGCTACGAACGCGCCGGGCGCGGAACTGGGCATCGCTCTACGCACCGACTCTGTGGCCCTTCACTGGCGAGGGTTAGAGGATGCTTGGCTACGAACGCGCGGGGTGCAGAACTGGGCATCGCTCGTTTAGGTGTCACACGCGTGGTCGTTACCTGCGGTGTGGCACAGGAGCCAGGGTGTGCGGATGACCCCTAGGCGAGGTCATGGTACATACGGATTAATTGGTTAATGGTTTGAGTTGGATATGGGCCAAATGTGACTTTTGGCGTGATACTTTGAAAGGATATGTTTTTGGGCCAAATGAGATTTTTTGGCATGTGTGAAAAAATATGATTTTATGGGTTTTGAGCTTTGGCATCCTTTCATGCATATTGTTTGAGTTTTATATATTTTTATCTAGTGGTGTTTGGGTTTTACTTACCTACGGCACCATTTTTGGTACCGTAGATTTTGGTGCAGAGTTCGAGGAAGAGGAAGAGGCTGAGCCCGAGGATGCGGCTCCGCCGGGGTACTGAAGTTAAAGTTTAAGCTTTGTTGTTTGGTTTAAAAACAATATTTGTGCTGGTAATATTTTATTGTGTATGTTTTAAACAGTTTTGTATTAAATTAAGAAAAATTTTGATACTTAGTTATTGACTTTGCTTTTCGTTACGTGTTTCTCGTACACATTCGTTGCTTATGCACACACTTGGCACTCATCGATAGGGTGGTGACCCGTGATGTCACCATCCGGACGTCTCGATTTCCCCGTGTCTGTGCGTGGGGATTTGGGGGCATCACAGGTGGTATCAAAGCTATTTGGCTCTGGGTAAAATCACATGTCCGGTAGGTAGTACTAGAGTGTTTTTAAAGTTGTGTTTTAAAAATTATGTTAAGTAAAGTTGCTATTTGATTTGTTTTATTTGTTTGAACTTGGTTGCTTGTTTTTATTTATTTAGTTATGTTATTGCATGCTGGTTTCTTTTGTTTCTTGCTATGTGGTGTTGGTTTTGGTTTTTGGTTTTATGTTGATTTTATTTGTTTTCTTAAAGGGGGTCAGAGGTTGTGTTGTGGTAGGAAAAATGGTGAGACCAAGGAAATCTACTCAGGAGCCACGAGATGATACATTGAGAGATGACTCCATAGCCCAAGCAATACGGCAGATGATGGAGTTCATGCAGCAGAATTTTAGGCCACAGCAGGCAGGGCCTTGGCCACAACAAGAGGGTTCCTGGCCACAACAATGAGGGCCTTGTCCACAACAAGGAGGGCTTTGGCCACATCAGGGAGGGCCTTGGCTATACCCAGGAGGGTCTAGTGGCATGGTGCAAGCTGGATGCACTTATGAGCACTTTCTGGCGCATAGAACTCCACACTTCACTGGAGAAGAGGATTCACTTCAAGCTGAAAAGTGGATCAAAGACTTGGAAAGAACTTTTGAGGTGTGTGGTTGCACCGAGGCGCAACAAGTAATCTACGCCAGCTATCTGTTGCAAAGCACTGCTTCTGATTGGTGGGATACCAAGAGGATAATGCTGGAATCAAAATTGGGATCTTTCGCCGTTGTGACCTGGCAGCGCTTCAAGAAAGAGTTTAATGATCGCTTCTTTCCCGCTTCTGTAAGGAAGCAAAAGGCAAGAGAGTTCTCAAATTTGGTCCAAGGGAGCACGACAGTGGAACAATATGCCCGAAGATTTATAGAATTTGGGCGATTTGCTCCCCACCTCATCGCCACAGAGGAAATGCGAGCTGAGCGTTTCCAGGAGGGACTATGCCCTGATATACGCCGTATGATGGTCAGTCACCAGATATCCACTTTTCAGGACTTAGTAGATGTGGCCACCCTTGTGGAGCGAGAGAATAATCTGAGTATGGGCTCCCCTCCGGGACATAAGAGGCGGAGTTTTTCGGGTGAAGGAAGCAGCTCGGGTTCGCTTCAGAAATTTATTCAGCGGACCGAAACTCGACCGCAAGCGTCCTCAAGTGTTCATATGGGAGGACGGGTGCCAATTTGTGGAATTTGTAATAGAGCTCATGAGGGCGAGTGTCAGATGAGTGGTGGACCCCAGTGTTACCGATGCGGCCAAGTGGGATATATTGCTCGTGAGTGCCCCGTCAGAGTTCAAGGAAGCCGTGGAGGTAGACGTGGTGGAAGGAAAAATCCAAGACAAGCAATGCAAGCCCTGGTTTATGCTGTCACACCCGGAGATGTGGATGATGAGGCACCAGCGACCCATGATGCTGGAGTAATTACAGGTATGGATTTAATTTAATTTTATGTTGGATTTGTTTTTTTTGGTGTGCTTTGATTTCTTTGTGTATTTGGATTTCATGGGTTATGTGTTTGGTTAAGGGAGAGTCCGTTTATATGAGTTTTATGCTTGCACTTTGTTTGATTCGGGTGATTCACAGTCATTTGTATCTTCCACGTTTGCGTGGATGTGTAATTTGGTCACGGAACCTTTGCCGAAGTCATTGGTAGTGGCTCTACCCAATGGTGAAATGGTGTGGTGTTCCAAGGTTGCTTTGGGATGCCCATTAAATTTTGATGGAAGGTTCTTGGATGCTGATTTGGTGGTGTTCAAGCTATTGGGTTTTGATATCATTCTCGGGATGGATTGGCTATACCGATATTCTGTGAGTATTAATTGCAGAAGTCGGGTAATTAGCTTTCAGCTTTCAGATGGTGATCGTCTGAAATTTTCAGGGAGTAAGCTAAAAGAAAAGCCGGTAATTGTATCGGCAATTCAAGCAAAAAGAGAGATTGCATGGGGAGCGGAAGCCTTCTTAGTTCAGATGGTGTCTACGCCGTCTGAGAAGAAGTCTTTGGTAGACATTCCCGTTGTGGAAGAATTTCCAGACGTGTTTGTGGATGACTTGCCTGGGCTACCCCCTGTTCGAGAAATGGACTTTGTTATAGACTTGGAACTTGGAGCGGCTCCTATACATAAAGCTCCTTACTGCATGGCACCTGCTGAATTAAAAGAGTTGAAGACTCAGTTGCAAGAGCTGGTAGAAAAGGGATTCATTCAACCAAGTACTTCATCGTGGGGTGCGCTAGTTCTGTTTGTTAAAAAGAAAGATGGAACCCTCCGTATGTGCATTGATTATCGGGAATTAAATAAGGTGACCATCAAGAATAAATATCCTCTCCCACGGATCGATGATTTATTTGATCAGCTTCAAGGAGCAGCTGTGTTCTCGAAGATAGATTTGAGGTCGGGATACTACCAGTTGAGGATCAAAGACAAGGATGTGCCCAAAACTGCTTTCAGGTCGAGATATGGGCATTATGAATTTAAGGTGATGCCGTTTGGATTAGCCAATGCCCCTGCTGCTTTCATGGATTTAATGAATCGAGTATTTCGACCTTATCTGGATTCCTTTGTGGTAGTATTCATTGATGATATTCTGATTTATTCCCGAGATGTTGAAGAGCATGTGTATCATCTTCATCTAGTTCTTGGGAAATTGAGAGAATACCAGTTATATGCCAAGCTCAGCAAGTGTGAATTCTGGTTGGAGGAAGTCAGATTTCTTGGGCATGTGATTTCCCGAGACGGAGTGGTAGTTGATCCTAGTAAGGTGGAAGCCATTTTGTCATGGCAGCGTCCGACTACAGTGCGCGAGATCCGGAGTTTTTTGGGACTTGCCGGATATTACCAAAGATTTGTGGAGGGATTTGCTCGCCTATCCGGACCTCTCACAGCTTTGACTCGGAAGAATGCAGAATTTGTTTGGTCAGATAAGTGTGAGAGAAGCTTCCAAGAATTGAAGAACAGGTTTATGATTGCACCAGTGCTAGCGCTCCCAGAACCGCATAAGCCATTCGTAGTCTTCAGCGATGCGTCTAAATTCGGATTGGGTTGTGTCCTTATGCAGGAAGGACGGGTTGTTGCCTATGCATCCCGTCAGCTAAAGGACCATGAGAAGAATTATCCGACGCACGATTTAGAATTGGCTGTGATTGTTTTTGCTCTCAAGATCTGGCGACACTTTTTGTATGGGGAAGCTTGCGAGGTATACACCGATCACAAGAGCTTGAAGCACTTGTTTTCCCAGAAGAATCTGAACATGAGGCAGAGGCGATGGCTGGAGTTAATCAGTTACTACCAGTGCGAGATCAAGTATCATCCGAGGAAGGCAAATATAGTTGCTGATGCTTTGAGCCGAAAATCGCACTTGGAAGATGAAGCCGAGCCGTCAGAATTTGATTCTTTGCTTTGTGGAATGAGAAGGCTCCTTATTGAAAGTTCACAGCAAGAAGAGATTTTATCTTCAGTTTTTGATATTCGGGTAGCTGATTTTGAAGAATTGAAGACTCTTCAAAGGAAGGATCTGAACCTGCTGGATATCAGGAAAAGAGTCAGAAAATCTCGAGGGCCGTTGCACTATAGTATGGATAAAGATGGAATTCTTTGGTTCCGAGATCGTATGGTGGTCCCCAAAGATTCAGAATTCAAGGAGCGGATCATGGCAGAAGCTCATGCGGCCCCTTATTCAGTTCATCCCGGCAGTACAAAGATGTACCGGGACTTGAAGAAAAATTATTGGTGGGATGGAATGAAGAGGGATATTGCCTTGTATGTTGAGAAATGCCACACATGCCGTCAAGTCAAGGCCGAGCATCAAAGACCCGCAGGTATGCTCCAAGCCCTCCCTATTCCTGAGTGGAAGTGGGATGACATCACGATGGACTTTGTAGTGGGCTTGCAGAGGACGCCTAGTGGGAAAAATTCTGTTTGGGTGATTGTTGACCGGTTAACGAAGAGTGCTCATTTCTTACCTGTTAATAACACCGATTTCTTGGGTAAGTTGACACGCTTGTATGTGAAAGAAATAGTGCGGCTGCACGGCATACCGAAGAGTATAGTGTCGGATCGAGACCCAAGGTTCACGTCTCAATTCTGGAAGAGTTTGCAGGCAGCATTAGGTACTAAGTTGAAGTTCAGTACTGCATATCACCTGCAGACAGATGGCCAATCAGAGCTCACCATTCAGACCCTTGAAGACATGTTGCGAGCATGTGTCATGGAATTTCAAGGGAGTTGGGAAAACCATTTGCCACTCATAGAGTTTGCATATAATAATAGCTTCCATGCGACCATTCAGATGGCTCCCTATGAAGCTCTTTATGGGAGGAAGTGCAGATCGCCTTTGTGTTGGGATGAAGTCGGAAAGAGTAGGATAATTGGACCCGAAATAATTCAAGAGATGTAAAGCCAAGTTCGGATCATCAGGGATAAAATGGCGGCAGCTCATAGTCGTCAGAAAAGCTACGCTGATACCAGGAGGAGAGAGTTATCTTTTGAAGAAGGTAATTGGGTTTATCTCAAAGTCTCTCCCCTGAGAGGAGTTAAGCGTTTTGGTAAGAAGAGGAAATTGGATCCGAGGTATGTCGGCCATTTTCAGATTCTGAAGAAGGCAGGGTCCATCGCCTATAGAGTTGCTTTGCCAGAATATTTTGGAGATATTCATGATGTCTTCCACGTATTGTCCTTGAAGAAGAGCTTTGGACAACAAGAGCCACGCTTTGTCGACTCAGAGAGTATTCAGTTGCAACCGGACCTTACTTATGAGGTTGTTCCATCGCAGATCATGGATTGGAAAGAATAACAGTTGAGGTCCAAGACGATACCTTTGGTTAAGGTGGCATGGGGAGATCCGTTAGCTCAAGATTTCTCTTGAGAGCGAGTAGCAGATATGAGGGAGCAGTACCCATACTTGTTTGAGTAATGATGGTACGTTTCTTAATCTTGGTCACAGGTAGTTTATGTGATATTATGTGGCTTGTTTCAAGTTGGTGTTTGATCTTGCAAATTTCGAGGATGAAATTTGTTTTAAGGAGGGGAGGATGTGATGACCCGCTTTTACGTGTATTTTCACTGAAGGGTTGTTTTTAATTTAATTAATATATTGGTTTATTTATTTTAAATTATTGCGTTTTAAATTGGTTTTTAATTTATTTGATGTTGTGTTTTATTTATTTAGTCATTTTACGGTTTTTAATATCGTTTTCAACGGACCTGTTTTGGTTTCCGGAGTGAGGACTGGACCTCATTTCTTTTCCCTCATCTTTTCTTTTTCTCTTTTATTTTTTTTTCTTCTTTTTCTTTCTTTTTTCTCTTCCTCTCCGGTTCTCTCCCGCGCGACACTCTCTCTTCTCTCCCTCACGCCGTTCCATCCAACCGCCCAGACCCACCGCCGCCGGCCACCGTGCAGCACACCACCACCACCAATCTCTTCCCCTCCCTTCGGTGAACCACCCCACCAACTTTCATCCCCAATCGTGCCGCCATTTAGCCCGAAAACCATCATCAAGCCGCACGGTTTTAGCTCCGATTTGCCGCCGTCGCTCCACCTCCGGCCACCACCTCTTCACCACTTCATCACCGACTCCTTACCATCTTAACCCACCCATTTCCGGCCTCAATCCGTAGCCGGAATAGTCCCCACGAGCTAGCTTTCCAATTTGGGTATTTTGGCCTTCCTCCGCCGTTTTCGCCGCCACCCACGGCCAAACTCCACTTCCACTAGATTCATAAACATCCCTAGACCATTCTCTATCAATCCCGAGCTTTGATTTGTCCCCGTTCAAAAGTGGGTATTTTAGAACCCACGGCCACAGTGAAATTTCAATGTTACGTTGCTTTTCTTCCGCCATTTGCAACGCTGCGAGCTTTCAAAAAATACCATATAGCGCTGTAAGTATTTTCCAAATCCTATTTTTAGATTTAAATATATTTTGTTCATTCAATAAATATTTATCTGTTGGTTGGTTGATTCCAGATTGAGTCCGAGGAGTTCGGGGGTCAAATGGTTTGAGGACGGAGTGCTTGGTTCTGACTGTTTGTGATTGCTTGGTTATTTGTACCATGAGGCGTGTGTTGCATATTGCATACATATGCATTTTAATTGTGACGCCCCCAAATCCCCACGCCCAAACACGGAGAAATCGAGACGTCCGGATGGTGACAACCCGGACCACCATCCTAACGACGTGTGCCAAGTGTGTGCAAGAGCGACAAAGTGCACAAGACAAACGCAGCGGAAAGCAAGTCAATAATTAAGTACCAGAATTTTTTTTTTCTTAATGTAATACAAACTGTTTAAAACATACTTAAATAAAATATTACAAAAACACCAATACAGATAAAGTACAGCATCAGCAACCCGGCGGAGCCGCATCCTCGGGCTCAGCCTCCTCCTCCTCTTCCTCGAACTCTGCACCAAAAGCTAAGGAACCAAGAAAGGTTCCGCAGGTAAGTATGACCCAAACACTACCAGATGAAAATACATATAACCCAAACAACAAGAAAGCAAGATCAAACAAACACACACCCCGCAACACATATATTTTACCACGCACGCCAAAACCCATAAGGCCCACCAACCTCCATAAAGCCAAACCTCGCCATTATCCCCGATAATGGCCCAAACCACCATTTTCCCAGAAAATGGATCATAACCGAAAAACCATACCACAACCCGCTCCGTATGCACCATGATCTCCCCTAGGGATCATCCGCACACCCTGGCTCAGTGCCACACCGTAGAGAACGGCTACGCGTGCGACACCTAAACGAGCGATGCCCAGACTCGTGCCATGCACGTACCGGGCCGGGCCATCCTCTAGCCCTCGCCAGCGAAGGGCCACGGGATCGGTGAATAGAGCGATGCCTAGACTCGTGCTCCGCACGTACCGGGCTAGACCCATCCTCTAATTTCCACTCCCGGAGTTAGTGAGTAGAGCGATGCCTAGACTCGTGCTCAGCACGTACCGGGCTAGACCCATCCTCTAATACTACTCCGTCATCGCGCAGGGCCTCAGAACCGGTGAATAGAGCGATGCCTAGACTCGTGCTCAGCACGTACCGGGCTAGACCCATCCTCTAATACTACTCCGTCATCGCGCAGGGCCTCAGAACCGGTGAATAGAGCGATGCCTAGACTCGTGCTCCGCACGTATCGGGCTAGACCCATCCTCTAGTACCGAACATCGTCAGCGCCCAGACGACTACTCAGGGGATGTCACTCAGTATTGACCGCTCCCGAGTGACCAGAGGAGCTCCACCGTGATAATAACCCATCACGGCTTGGGCTCGTGAGACACACGCACCCAAACGCCAAAACGCCGATAAACATGATGCACATGCACGCGATATGCAACGCACACAAATAAAATGCAACGCACACCACACGGCCCAATCGAAACAACCAATAACAACCAACCAAACAAACACTCCGTCCTCAATCCATCCGACCCCCGAAACTCCTCGGACTCAGTCCGGAATCAACAACCAACAACAAACAATTAAATAAATAATTAAATAAATAAATCAATTGAATGAGCAATATATATTAAAATCTGAAAATACGGTTTGGAAAATACTTACAGCGCTATACGGTATTTTTAGAAAGCTCACGGCGTTGCAAACGGCGGAAAAACAGCAACGTCACAGTGAAAATTCACTGTGGCCGTGGGTCCGAAAAACCCACTTTTGAACGGGGACAAACTAGGACACGAGATTGATAGGGTATGGTCTAGAGGTGGTTGTGAAGCTATAGGAAGTGACGGAAGGCCGTGGGTGGCGGCGGAATGGCCGAAAATGGCCGAAAATGGCAAATCGGAAAACAAGCTCGTGGGAGCTGCTCCGGTGGTCGATGGAGGCCGGAAATGGGTGGGTTAGGACGACAAGAGGTCGGCGATGAAGTGGTGAAGAAATGGTGGCCGGAGGTGAAGCGACGGCGGCGGATCGGAGTGAAATCCGTGCGCCCTTTGGAAGCTTTTTCCGGCCAAATGGCCGGCCGGTTGGGGGTGGTTTTCGGTGGGGAGGTGCACCGGAGGGAGGGGGAGAAAATGGGACCGGTGGGAGGTCGGGAGGTGGCCGGACGGCGTTGGGCCAGAGGAGAGAGAGAGACGACGCGGGAGAGGGAGGGAAGAGAGAGAGAGCACGGGGGGGGGAGGGGGAGCCGGTCGGGGAGAGAGAAAGGGAGGGAAAAAAAAGAAAAGAAAAGAAAAAAAAGAAAGAAGAAGAAAAAAGAAGGAAGAAAAAAGAAAAAAAAAAAGGAAAAAGAAAAAGAAAAAAGAGAGGAAAAAGGAAAAAGATGTAGGGGAAAGATGAGGTCCAAACCTCATTCCGGAAAGCAAAACTAACCCGCCAAAAAGATTAAAAAACCGCAAAACAACTAAATAAAACACAACATCAAATAAAATAAATTAAATTAAAAACCAACTTTAAAAACGCAAATAAATTAAAATAAATAGCTAATATATTAATTAAAATAAAAACAATTATTTCAGCGAAAATACACTCAAAAACGGGTCATCACATCCTCCCCTCCTTAAAAACAATTTCGTCCTCGAAATTGCAAGATCACCACCAACTTAAACCAAGCCACACAAACACACATGAACCAACTGAGACCAAGATTAAAATACATACCTTCATCATTCAAACAAATATGGATACTGCTCCCTCATGTCCGCCACTCGCTCCCAAGAGAAGTCTTGTGCTAGCGGATCTCCCCAAGCCACTTTAACCAACGGTATCGTCTTGGACCTCAATTGTTGTTCCTTCCAATCCAAAATCTGCGACGGAACAACTTCATAAGTGAGATCCGGTTGTAACTGAATACTTGCTGGGTCGACGAAGCGTGGCTCTTGCTGTCCAAAGCTCTTCTTAGGGATGATATGTGGAAGACATCATGAACATCCCCAAAATAATCTGGCAAAGCAACTCTGTAGGCGACGGACCCTACTCTCTCCAGAATCTGAAAAGGGCCGACATACCTCGGATCTAGCTTCCTCTTCTTACCAAAACGCTTGACACCTCTCATGGGAGAGACTTTAAGATAAACCCAATCACCAACTTCAAATGACAATTCTCTCCTCCTGGTATCAGCGTAGCTTTTCTGGCGACTCTGAGCTGCCGCCATTTTATCTCTGATGATCCGGACTTGGCTTTGCATCTCTTGAATTAGTTCGGGTCCAATTACCCTACTCTCCCCAACTTCATCCCAACACAAGGGCGACCTGCACTTTCTCCCATAAAGAGCTTCGTAGGGAGCCATCTGAATGGTCGCATGGAAGCTATTATTGTAGGCAAACTCAATGAGCGGCAAATGGTTTTCCCAACTCCCTTGGAATTCCATGACACACGCTCGCAGCATGTCTTCCAAAGTCTGAATGGTGCGTTCTGACTGGCCGTCTGTCTGCGGGTGATAAGCAGTACTGAACTTCAATTTAGTACCCAAAGCTGCCTGTAAACTCTTCCAGAACTGCGATGTGAACCTCGGGTCCCGATCCGACACTATACTCTTTGGTATGCCGTGTAGTATGCCGTGTAGCCGCACTATCTCCTTGACATACAAACGGGTTAACTTACCCAAAGAGTCGGTGTTATTAACAGGCAGAAAATGAGCACTCTTCGTCAACCGGTCCACAATCACCCAAACAGAATTCTTCCCACTAGGCGTTCTCGGCATACCCACAACAAAATCCATCGTGATGTCATCCCATTTCCACTCAGGAATAGGGAGGGGTTGGAGCACACCTGCAGGTCTCTGATGTTCGGCCTTTACCTGTCGGCATGTGTGGCATTTTTCAACATGTAAGGCGATGTCCTTCTTCATTCCATCCCACCAGTAATTCTTCTTCAAGTCCCGATACATTTTTGTACTGCCGGGATGAACAGAATAAGGGGCCGCATGAGCTTCCGCCATGATCCGCTCTTTGAAATCTGAGTCCTTTGGAACCACTCTGCGATCTCGGAACCGTAATATCCCATTACTATCCAAGCTATAGTGCAACGGCCCTCGAGACTTTCGAACTCTTTTCCTGATGTTCAGCAGCTTCGAATCCTTTCTTTGGAGAGCTTTCAATTCTTCAAAATCGGTTACCCGAATATCAAGAACTGATGATAAAATCTCCACTTGCTGCGAACTCTCTAGTAGGAGCCTTCTCATCCCACAAAGTAACGAATCCACTTCCGACGGCTCAGCTTCGTCTTCCAAATGTGACTTCCGGCTCAAAGCATCAGCAACTATATTAGCCTTTCCTGGATGGTACTTGATCTCACACTGATAGTCACTGATTAGCTCCAGCCACCGTCTTTGCCTCATATTCAAATTTTTCTGGGAAAACAAATGCTTCAAACTCTTATGGTCAGTAAATACCTCACAAGCTTCCCCATACAAGAAATGCCGCCAGATCTTGAGTGCAAAAACAATCGCAGCCAATTCCAGATCGTGCGTCGGGTAATTCTTTTCATGGTCCTTAAGCTGACGAGATGCATAGGCTACAACCCGTCCTTCCTGCATAAGGACACAACCCAACCCAAACTTGGACGCATCGCTGAAGACTACGAAAGGCTTATGCGGTTCAGGGAGTGCTAACACTGGTGCCGTCGTCAACCTGTTCTTTAATTCCTGGAAGCTTCTCTCACATTTATCTGACCATATAAATTCTGTATTCTTCCGAGTCAAGGCTGTGAGAGGTCCGGATAGGCGAGCAAAACCTTTAACAAATCTTCGATAATAACCGGCGAGCCCCAAGAAACTCCTGATCTCCCGTACTGTAGTCGGGCGTGGCCATGACAAAATGGCTTCTATTTTACTAGGATCAACTGCCACCCCGCCCCTGGAAATTACATGCCCGAGAAATTTAACTTCTTCCAACCAGAACTCACACTTGCTAAGCTTGGCATATAGCCGGTGTTCTCTCAATCTTTCAAGTACCAGACTAAGATGATACACATGCTCTTCAACATCTCGAGAATAAATCAGTATATCATCAATAAATACCACCACAAAAGAATCCAGATAAGGTTGGAACACCCGATTCATTAAATCCATGAAAGCAGCAGGAGCATTAGCTAACCCAAACGGCATCACCTTAAATTCATAGTGTCCATACCTCGACCTGAAAGCAGTTTTAGGCACATCCTGCTCTCTGATTCTCAACTGGTAGTATCCCGACCTCAGATCAATTTTAGAGAACACGGCTGCTCCCTGAAGCTGGTCAAATAAATCATCTATCCGCGGGAGAGGATATTTATTTTTGATGGTCACCTTGTTCAACTCCCGATAGTCAATGCACATACGAAGAGTTCCATCTTTCTTTTTAACAAATAAAACTGGAGCACCCCACGGCGACGTACTAGGCTGAATAAATCCCTTCTCTACTAATTCTTGTAACTGAGTCTTCAACTCTTTCAATTCAGCCGGTGCCATGCGGTAAGGAGCCTTATGCACAGGAGCCGCTCCAGGTTCCAAATCTATAACAAACTCCATCTCTCGCACTGGGGGTAGTCCGGGCAAATCATCCACAAACACATCGGGGAACTCTTCCACAACTGGAATGTCTGCCAAGGACTTCTTCTCAGACGGCGTGGACACCATCTGGACCAAGAATGCATCCGCTCCCCATGCAATTTCTCTTCTTGCCTGTATCGCCGATATAATCATCGGTTTTTCTTTCAATTTACTCCCCGCGAATTCCAGACAATCACCATCCGGAAGTTGAAAGCTAACTGTCCGACTTCTGCAATTAATAGTCGCAGAATATCGGTATAGCCAATCCATCCCGAGGATGATATCAAAACCCAACAGCTTGAACACTACCAGATCAGCATCCAAAAACCTTCCCTCAAAATTTAACGGGCATCCCAAAGCAACTTTGGAACACCACACCCTCTCGCCATCGGGTAGCGCCACTACCATGGCCTTCGGCAACGGTTCCGTGACCAAGTTACACACCCGAGCAAACGTGGAAGACACAAACGATTGTGAAGCACCGGAATCAAACAAAGTACAAGCATAAAACTCATACAAACGAACTCTTCCTGAACCAAACACACAACCCATGAAATCCAAAAAAAAAAAACAAAGAAAGAGCCAAATGCACCAAAAATTAAATCCAACTTAAAATTAATTTAATCCATACCTGTGATTACTCCAGCATCATGGGTCGCTGGTGCCTCATCATCCACCTCTCCAGGTGTGACAGCATAAACCCGGGCTTGCACTAGTTGTCTCGGGTTGGTTCTTCCACCGCGCCTACCTCCACGGTTCCCTTGAACCATTCTTGGACATTCTCGGGAAAAATGGCCCTGCTGGCCACAAGTAAAACATCGAGCTCCACCAGAAGAGCACTCGCCCGCATGAGCTCTATTACAAATTCCACATACAGGTACACGTCCTCCCATGCGAACACTTGAGGATGCTTGCGATCGAGTCCCGGACCGCTGAACAAACTTCTGGGGCGAACCCGAGCTGCTTCCTTCACCAGAAAAACTCCGCCTCTTTTGCCCTGGAGGGGAGCCCATACCCAGATTATTTTCCCGCTCTATAAGGGTGGCCACATCCACTAATTCTTGAAAAGTGGATATCCGATGGCTGACCACCAAACGGCGTATATCAGGGCGTAGTCCCTCCTGGAAACGCTCTGCTCGCAACTCCTCAGTGGCAACAAGATGAGGAGCGAATTGCTCAAGTTCTATGAACCTCCGGGCGTATTGTTCCACTGTTGCGCCCCCTTGGACCAAATTAGAGAATTCTCTTGCCTTTTGTTTTCTTACTGAGGCGGGAAAGAAGCGGTCATTGAACTCCTTCTTGAAACGCTGCCAGGTCACTGCAGCGAAAGATCCCAACTCAGCTTCCAGCATCACCCTCCTGGTATCCCACCAATCAGAGGCAATACCCTGCAAAAGATAGCTGGCGTAGAGTACTTGCTGAGCTTCAGTACATCCACACACCTCAAAGGTTTTCTCCAGGTCTCTGATCCATCTTCCAGCCTGAAGAGGATCCTCATTTCCAGTGAAGTGTGGAGTCCGATGCGCTAGGAAGCGCTCATAGGTGCATCCGGCCTGCACCATGCTACTTGACCCGCCTGGATACATCCAAGGCCCTCCCTGATATGGCCAAGGACCTCCTGGTTGTGGCCAATACACTCCCTGTGGCGGACAAGGCCCTCCGGGTGGTGGACAAGGCCCTCCTTGTGGTGGCCAAGGTCCTTCTTGTGGTGGCCAAGGTCCTTGTGGTGGCCAAGGACCTCCTTGTGGTGGCCAAGGCCCTGCCTGTTGTGGCCTAATGTTCTGTTGCATGAACTCCGTCATCTGCCTTATCGCCTCGGCTAAGGAGTCATCTCTGGAGGTATTGTCTTGCGGTTCCTGAGTATTTTTCCTTGGTCTTCCTGGTCTTCTCATTTTCCTGACACAACACCACACTTGACCCTCCTTTAAGAAAACAAATAAAACCATCATAAAACCAACAAAAACAAAACAACACAACACAACAAGAAACAAAAGAAACCGGCATGTTAAAACATAACTAAATAAATAAAACAAACAAACAAGCTCAAACAAATAAACAAATAAAACAACTATACTTAACATAATTTTTAAAACACAACTTTAAAACATTCTGGTACTACCTACGGGACATGTGGTTTTACCCAGAGCCAAACTGCTCTGATACCACCTGTGACGCCCCCAAATCCCCACGCCCAAACACGGGGAAATCGAGACGTCCGGATGGTGACAACCCGGACCACCATCCTAACGACGTGTGCCAAGTGTGTGCAAAAGCGACAAAGTGCACAAGACAAACGCAGCGGAAAGCAAGTCAATAATTAAGTACCAGAATTTTTTTTTTCTTAATGTAATACAAACTGTTTAAAACATACTTAAATAAAATATTACAAAAACACCAATACAGATAAAGTACAGCATCAGCAACCCGGCGAAGCCGCATCCTCGGGCTCAGCCTCCTCCTCCTCTTCCTCGAACTCTGCACCAAAAGCTACGGAACCAAGAAAGGTTCCGCAGGTAAGTATGACCCAAACACTACCAGATGAAAATACATATAACCCAAACAACAAGAAAGCAAGATCAAACAAACACACACCCCGCAACACATATATTTTACCACGCACGCCAAAACCCATAAGGCCCACCAACCTCCATAAAGCCAAACCTCGCCATTATCCCCGATAATGGCCCAAACCACCATTTTCCCAGAAAATGGATCATAACCGAAAAACCATACCACAACCCGCTCCGTATGCACCATGATCTCCCATAGGGATCATCCGCACACCCTGGCTCAGTGCCACACCGTAGAGAACGGCTACGCGTGCGACACCTAAACGAGCGATGCCCAGACTCGTGCCATGCACGTACGGGGCCGGGCCATCCTCTAGCCCTCGCCAGCGAAGGGCCACGGGATCGGTGAATAGAGCGATGCCTAGACTCGTGCTCCGCACGTACCGGGCTAGACCCATCCTCTAATTTTCACTCCCGGAGTCAGTGAGTAGAGCGATGCCTAGACTCGTGCTCAGCACGTACCGGGCTAGACCCATCCTCTAATACTACTCCATCATCGCGCAGGGCCTCAGAACCGGTGAATAGAGCGATGCCTAGACTCGTGCTCCGCACGTACCGGGCTAGACCCATCCTCTAGTACCGAACATCGTCAGCGCCCAGACGACTACTCAGGGGATGTCACTCAGTATTGACCGCTCCCGAGTGACCAGAGGAGCTCCATCGTGATAATAACCCATCATGGCTTGGGCTCGTGAGACACACGCACCCAAACGCCAAAACGCCGATAAAC
The DNA here is from genome assembly GCF_018687715.1 of Carya illinoinensis. Classification (NCBI taxonomy): domain Eukaryota; kingdom Viridiplantae; phylum Streptophyta; class Magnoliopsida; order Fagales; family Juglandaceae; genus Carya; species Carya illinoinensis. Next base: position 37,468,863 of record NC_056752.1, read on the forward strand.
ATGATGCACATGCACGCGATATGCAACGCACACAAATAAAATGCAACGCACACCACACGGCCCAATCGAAACAACCAATAACAACCAACCAAACAAACACTCCGTCCTCAATCCATCCGACCCCCGAAACTCCTCGGACTCAGTCCGGAATCAACAACCAACAACAAACAATTAAATAAATAATTAAATAAATAAATCAATTGAATGAGCAATATATATTAAAATCTGAAAATAGGGTTTGGAAAATACTTACAGCGCTATACGGTATTTTTAGAAAGCTCACGGCGTTGCAAACGGCGGAAAAACAGCAACGTCACAGTGAAAATTCACTGTGGCCGTGGGTCCGAAAAACCCACTTTTGAACGGGGACAAACTAGGACACGAGATTGATAGGGTATGGTCTAGAGGTGGTTGTGAAGCTATAGGAAGTGACGGACGGCCGTGGGTGGCGGCGGAATGGCCGGAAATGGCCGAAAATGGCAAATCAGAAAACAAGCTCGTGGGAGCTGCTCCGGTGGTCGATGGAGGCCGGAAATGGGTGGGTTAGGACGGCAAGAGGTCGGTGATGAAGTGGTGAAGAAATGGTGGCCGGAGGTGGAGCGACGGCGGCGGATCGGAGTGAAATCCGTGCGCCCTTTGGAAGCTTTTTCCGGCCAAATGGCCGGCCGGTTGGGGGTGGTTTTCGGTGGGGAGGTGCACCGGAGGGAGGGGGAGAAAATGGGACCGGTGGGAGGTCGGGAGGTGGCCGGATGGCGCTGGGCCGGAGGAGAGAGAGAGACGACGCGTGAGAGGGAGGGAAGAGAGAGAGAGCACGGGGGGGGAGGGGGAGCCGGTCGGGGAGAGAGAAAGGGAGGGAAAAAAAAAGAAAAGAAAAGAAAAAAAAGAAAGAAGAAGAAAAAAGAAGGAAGAAAAAAAAAAAGGAAAAAGAAAAAGAAAAAAGAGAGGAAAAAGGAAAAAGATGTAGGGGAAAGATGAGGTCCAAACCTCATTCCGGAAAGCAAAACTAACCCGCCAAAAAGATTAAAAAACCGCAAAACAACTAAATAAAACACAACATCAAATAAAATAAATTAAATTAAAAACCAACTTTAAAAACGCAAATAAATTAAAATAAATAGCTAATATATTAATTAAAATAAAAACAATTATTTCAGCGAAAATACACTCAAAAACGGGTCATCACATTAATTAAATTGAGAAAATTCCTTTTTATTGGCGTAAATGGATTTTGGGAGCGTGTGTCTCACGAGCCCAAGTCAAGGTGGGTTATTATCTCGGTGGAGCTCTTCTAGTCACTCGGGAGTGTAATATACTGAGTGACGTCCCCTGAGTTGTCGCTAGGCAACGACGGGAGCCGGGGCTAAGGGATGCTTGGCTAAGAACTTTCCAGGCGCGGAACTGGACATCGGTCTACACACCGACTCCGTGGCTTTTCGCTGGCGAGGGCTAGAGGATGCTTGGCTACGAACGCGCTATGTTATTTCCATGTTATTTCCACTCACTTTTGTTAAGGCTTTACTTCAACACAACATCCAAACTTACCAAAATGTACAACGAGAAGTGACAAAAATTCATAAAAAAAATACCGTGATTTAAGAAGTGGGGAAGATTTATTTCACAGGTTCTATCCACCACTATCCAGCACACAACAATCCTAAAATCCACAACTATCCAGCACACAAACAAGCTTAATATCCACAACTATCAAGCAAATTAACAAAAATAATGCAAAAATAGGTAAGATATAAAAATTATAGAGAGAGAGAGAGAGAGAGAGAGAGGCACCTCGATTTTGCAAAGAATGGGCTTTCAGAGGGGTCATGGCACGGCAATGGGTTACGGTTTGCCCCCTTGTTGCGCACGGTTCAGATGCTAGGGTTTCGAATTTGAGGGTTCTGAAGAGTGAAGACTGAGATGAGAGGTGAGAGAGAAAGCGAATGGGGAGGGGAGGGGAGGGAATGGGGGGAGGGGGAGGGGGAAACCAAATACTAACACTGAACATATAACCCCGAACGGCGCCGTTTGTAACCCCAAATGGCGTCGTTTCAGTGACAGATATTGGAAAAAAAATATATGGGTTGCGTGAAACAGCGCCGTTTCACACAACCCAGTTTCTAATAACAGCGTAGTTTACTATTTTCACTTCTAAATTCTACTTCTAAACAATAAAAATAAATTAATAAGTAAAAATATATTTAAGTTAGTAAAAATAAAATTAAGTAACAATTTAATATGTATTATTTAATTAACTCACTAAAAAAATCACTAGTTAATTGTTACTTTACTAATTATTACTAACTTAGAGAGTTAGACTTAGAGTATATGATGTATATCAATTGAAATTTAACAATTTTTATTTTTATATTTTTTATATCCAAGGGAATATATTTTATACTTATGTAATTATATTATGATATTAATTAAATATATATATAACTAATAGTATACTATTATATATATTAGTAATACACTAATACTAATACTATTAGTCTATTAATATATAGTAAATTAGTAATATTTATTAACTTATTTATTATAGTCTAATAACTAGATAGTCTAGATGTAATAACTAGTAACTAATAATATGTAATATCACTAGTTACACTAGTACTAATAGATAATAACTTAAAGATATTAATTTAATATATATAACTAATAGTATACTATTATATATATTAGTAATTTACTATATACTAATACTATTAGTCTATTAGTATATAGTAAATTAGTAATATTTATTAACTTATTTACTATAAGTTTATAACTAATAACTAGTGCTAATTGCTAGTATATTACTGAATTTAACTAATGATGTTACTATATAAGATATAGTTATATAAAATCTATATTAATATAATCAATATTTTGGTTATTATAAATTAGTATTACATGTTATTATAAATGTCTTATTTATATATCAGTGTTTATCCATTAGTGTTACATGTTATTATGCATTTTAGTATTTATACATTATTGTTACATGTAACACACATATTTATACATTAGTAATTTAGTTTTACTGTGTTACATGGTAGTAATATTGAAACAGCATGAGCCATTGAGCCATGATGTGACGTTTACATAGACTAAACTATTATTAGTCAATTTAGTCTATATATTATAGCATAAATATATTATTTTATAATAATTAACCCATGTAGCTATGCTAGTATATTATTGAGTTTAACTAACTATATAAGATATAGTTATATAAAATCTATATAATCAATTTTAATTATTATACATTAGTATTACAGGCTATTATAAATTTATTATTTATATATTAGTGTTATATGTTATATTACACATTAGTATTACAATGTTACATGTTATTAAGTATTTTAGTATTTATACATTAATATTATATGTTATTATATTTATATTTATATGATTAATATATAGAAAAACACATATATTTTTTATAAAATATGTACATTAGCGGAGTGAAGTCGGAGTCGGAGTCGGAATAGGGAGTCGGAGTCGGAGCATCGGAGTCAGATCGGAGTGGAGTCGGAGTCGGATCTGCCTGCCCTCTGACTCCAACTCCGGCTCCGACAAGTCGTAGTCGGAGTCGGAGTCGGATTTTCAGATTTCTGCTAAGCCCTATTTGGGGTGAAGCGGTGAATAGATGTCTAACAAAGACAATAGAAAATAAAACTCCATTTGAGGCTTGGTGTGGAAGAAAATCATATTTGAATCACTTGAAGGTATTAGGTTGTATTTAATTTGCTCATGTTCTAAAAGAAGGCACAAGCTTGATAAAACTAGCGAAAAATGCATTTTTGTGGGTTATAGCTCAAAATCAAGGGGTTATAATCTCTTTAGCTTGAAGAAAAATAAATTGATTAATTGTAAATATGTACTTTTTAATGACAATGCCTATTGGGATTGGAAAGAAAAGAAAATTTAAGATCAAGTTACTACCTGCAATGGAGAACTTGAGAATCAAGAAGATGAAGTTGAAGATGTTCTTGAAACTCCACAAGAGATGTCTCCTAGTGATAGTTCACGATCATCTTTAATTTCTCCATCACACTCAAACTCCTCATCTCCAAGTTCAACTCCAAGAAGAATAAGAAGACTTAGTGATGTCTATGCAAGCTGTAATTTTGTTGTTGTTAAACCAGGGTATTTTGAAGATGCAATTAAAGAATAAGCATGGAATAAAGCCATGGAAGAAGAGATTTATGTGATTGAGAAGAACAAAACTTGAGAGTTGTTAGAGAAGCCAAAAGACAAAGAAGTGATTGGTGTGAACTAGATTTTAAAAACAAAGTTCAAAAAGGATGGTTCCATTCAAAATAAAAAATCAAGACTTGTATCAAAAGGATATAATTAACAACCCGAAATTGATTTCAAATAAACTTTTGCACTGGTGGCTTAGCTTGATACATTTATAACTCTTGTTGCTTTGGTGACCAAAAAATATTGGTTTTTGCATCAACTTGATGTAAAATCAGCTTTCCTAAATGGATTTTAAAAGAGGAAATTTATGTAGAGCAACCATAAGGTTTTGAATGCTACCTGCACTCTAAAAAGTGTGGTCGGGTTCTTAAGCGATTTAGGGTTTCTTCGTTTCTCCCATGGCTATTGAGGGGGCTATCGGTGATCCCAAGCTTGCGGCCCACCCCCGTTCATACACTGAGCTCTGTTTGGTAGTTCCACAACCCATTCCAGCCATCCACATTCCTACTAGGACTCTAAAGATCATGGATGGGGAAGTTTGTGTCCTCTTCTCCAAAGAGGAAATTAAAAAATTGGCAGAACCTTTTAGGTTCTCTCTAGTGTTGAAGTTTTTGAAACAATGGTCCTCACTTGACATAATTAGATTTTTCATTAAAACTCGTTGGGGCTTGGCTGGTCCTACAATGGTTTCAATGATGAGATTGGAGAGGAACATGTTTGTTAGGATGTCGTCAGAGGATGATTTCAATAAAGCTTTTTCCAGAGAAATTTGTGATATCAATGGGGTGAATTACAGGCCATTTCACTGGACTCTAGAATTTTCGGAGGATGAGGAGCCGTTGATTGTACCTGTTTGGGTCTTCCTTCTAGGTTTGGCTCTAAATTTTTACAGCTCTTCTATGTTGGTGTTTGTTATTGCTCCTATTGGTACATATATTCAGAGTGACAACGCGACAAGATGTGCCACTAGAATTGATGGGGCCAGGGTTTGTGTAGAATTAGATGCTGCAAAACCCCCCGCCGTGTTCCTATTGAATTGAAGTGCCTTTTGCTCCAGGGAGTAGATTGCAATATGTGATTTATGAAACCCTTTCTGCAATCTATACTCACTGTAAGATGCAGGGCCATAACCTTAACACTTGTAAGAGGGGGCAAGGTACCAAAAGGAAGGAGAAGAAGTCTGCTAGATTGGAGAATCAGGAAGTGTCAAAATTGAATGATGTTATTGAACCAGTGTTGGATAAGGGTGAGGGAAGTCAGGATATGGGTGTTGAGGATCATATGGAATAGAGTAATCCAGTTGTTGAGGAGGTTGGCGTGCCTCTAGTTATGAACACGAAGACTATAGATAATTCTGAAACTGTGGTTGTCCATTTAAAGAATGTTATGCCTGAAACTGAGCTCCATTCAGAGGTTGCCATCCCGGTGGATTCTCTAGTAGTAGAGGTGGTGGAGTCTAGAGAGGGGGTGGCTGTGAACCCTATTCCCAATGTTGAAGAGGAACACACAAGGACTATTTAGCTTGCGGTTCCCATAATTTGTATTGAAAATTATCAGTATGAGGAGATTCCAGTTGGTGAATATGAGGTTGGTGGAGTGTTTGATGTGAATGGGGTTATGAAAGATGATCCTAATCAGGGATGTTTTTTAGAACTTGACAATAGAGTTGTTGATGATAACTGGGAAAAGGAGATTGTTTCAGATTCCGAAGTAGAAGAGTCAAAAAGAAAAAAGAAGAAAGGCAAAGAAGTAGTTATGCAGGTTCATAGTAGTAGGTGGGTTATTACCCATTCCTCGAAGTTGGATTTATGATCGGTCCAATCTTGTATTGGAATGTGAGGGGCGTAAGATCCTCACAAAGTCGTTTGAAGAAGTTGGTGTTGCGTTACAAAGCTAAAATCTTGGTGATTGCCAAACCTTTTTTAGGGGAGGTTCTTCTGGATGGTTTTAAGACTTTTCTTGGTTTTGATAATGCTTTGTCTAACGAAATTTGTGATGGTAAATTGTGGTTTTTCTGGCTGAATGAGGTTATTGTTATTGATATCAGTACTAGTAACCAACATATTTCGGCATTGATCTCTTCTAGTATGCGGATTTGCAAGGTGACTTGCTTCTGCAAAATGTCAATATATTCAGAGAAGGATGTTGTGTTCAGAGCTGGAAAATGATAATACCTCAGGTATGCCGTGGCTCGTTACAAGTGATTTTAATATTATTTCTTCTAACTCCAAGGGAAGAGGTGGTAGGCCTCTGTCTGCAGTGGCAGTGGAGGAGTTTAATAGTTGGATTCAGTCATGTGACTTAATTGAAATGAAATTTTTGGGCAAGGCTTTCTCTTGGTGTAATGGATAGGTAGGTAGAGCTCAGAGTTGGGCTAAGTTGGATCGCACATTAATGGACCTAAGGTTACTTGTTGATTTTCCTAATTCTATTATGATATATTTACCTCGTACCTCTTCTGACCATGCCCCTATGGTGATATCTCTGTTTAAGAATGATGAGTCGTATGTTCTTGCCCCTTTTCGCTTCAAACAAATGTGGGTGGATCACCCCGATTTTCTTAGTTGTGTTCGCAATTCTTGGCAACGGGAGATTGCCAGTTTTGGTCTTTTGAAGCTTCAATGGAAGTTACAAAGGCTAAAAAAGGAGTTGAAAGGTTGGAACAAATATGTTTTTGGCTAGACTGGAAATCATATTCAGAGATTGGAAAAAAGGATTGAAGAATTGGATACTAAACTACAGGATCAGTTCTCAGTTCGACCTACTTGCCTCTAGAGCTGAACTTGATACTTGGTTGAGAAGAGAGGAAATCCGGTTGGCCCATTGTGTGAAGGTTTTTTGGTGGAAATACGGTGACAATAATTCTTAGTTTTTCCATGCTTCACTCAATAAGAGGAAGAAAGCTAAAGTGATAGAGATGAAGTTAGCTAATGGAGTGTATCTGAGAACTCCCCCAGAAGTTCATGATGGTGCAGTCAGGTACTTTTCTAATTTCCTAGGAAAATCTTCTAATGTTACTCCCCCTGATTTGAGTGATTTATTATCTCTTGTCATCTCTGATAGGGATCATATTTTCATTAGTTCTGAGCCTACAAAAGAAGAGATTAAGAAAGTTGTTTTTAGTATTCCTATTGAGAGTAGCCCGGGTCTAGATGGTTTTGGCTCGGGTTTCCATCGTGTTTGCTGGGAACTAGTTCGGATGGATGTTGTAGAGGCTGTTAGAGAATTTTTTTGGGTTAGAGCCTTTCCCCATTTTTATTTAGCCTCTTTTTTTGTACTCATTCCTAAAATGGATAAACTGATGGGTTTTGGCAAGTTCAGGCCTATTAGGCTTTGCTCGGTTTTCTATAAAATTTGCACGAAGGTTCTAGTGGCAAGACTTACTTCTCTGTTGCCTTCTTTGATCTCCTCGTAATAAAGTGCTTTTATCCCAGAGAGAAGCATATTTGATAATATCAGTTTGATTCAGGAGATGGTTAACTCCATTAATAAAAAGGCTATTGGGGGTAATGTGATATTTAAGCTTGAAATGGCAAAAGCATATGACAGGGTGGAGTGGAATTTTCTTTTACATGTGATGGATGCTTTTGGTTTCTCTCCTGATGTTTGTGGACTGATTAAAAATTGTATCTCTTCTCTTTGGTTATCCATTATGATAAATGGAACTACTTGGGGTTTCTTTCAAGGGAAAAGGGGTTTTCTTCAAGGAGATCCGCTCTCGCCATACCTTTTTATTATTCTAGAGGAGGTCTTCTCTAGACTTTGAAAAAGAAGTTTTTGGATGGGTATATTAAATGCTTCTCGCATCCTAGAGGTGCTCCTCTAGTCTCTCACCTTCTTTATGTAGATGATGTAGATTTTTGATAATGGAGGGAAGAGGTCTATAAGAGTTTTGATTAATGTAATTTTCACTTATGAGGAGTGGTCCGGCCAGTGTGTTAATAAAGAAAAGACAGCAATTTTTTTTTTTGCTAAAGATTTCACTTCAGCCAGGAAAAGTAAGCTGCTAAGTAACACGGGGTTCTCTGAAGGGAGGTTTCCTTTTAGTTACCTGGGAGCTCCTATTGTCACATGTAAACTCGCTAATTTGAATCTGGAACCTATCTTAGACAAGATGAAGAAAAAACTTAGTGGTTGGAAGCAAAGATGTCTTTCGGCAGGAGGTAAACTTGTTTTATTAAAACATGTTTTGTCTAGTTTGCCTATTCATTTAATGTCGATTCTTAAATTACCTCAAATGGTGTTGTGAAATATTAACAGGCTATTTAGCTCTTTTTTCTGGGGTGAGGCCGAGAGGAAGACCAAGAACAAATGGGTTGCTTGGGGGAATATCTATAAGCCAGTTAAGGAATGGGGGATTGGTATCAAAAATCTTGATGATATTCAGGTTTCCTTACATATGAAATATGCTTGGAAGTTGTTGAATGGTAATGACATTTGGGCTAATTTTTTCCAGGCTAAATATGTAGAGGACACTTATATCTATCTATTAAATTCGAGAAGGGAGTCTAGATTTTGGAAGATGATAGTGAAAAGTATTCCTCTGGTGTTAGAACATTCTAAATGGCATGTGAGAGACGGTAATATTTCTTTTTGGAAGGATAGATGGCTGGACAGTGGCCCTATTGAGGATTCTTTTCCCATAGTGGAGCTACCTAGTCTTAAGGTGGCTGAAGTTAAAATATCATATGGCTGGGATATTGAGACCTCGTAGAGATTAGTTGGAGTAGACAAAACTGAAGAAATTTGTAACACTCTGGTAGCTAATAAAATCGAGGCTGATATTCTTGTATGGATTGATAATAAGCACAATTTATTTTCTACTAAATGGCTTGAAGATGCATTAGGGTGATTAGCCCAAAAATCCCTTGGGCTAATTGGGTTTGGCATGAAGCTTTGCCTAAGAAAATTTCTATTTTTATGTGGAAAACTTTTCATAATGGTTTAAGTGTGGATGATAGGTTGAGAAGAATTGGCATTCCTATTACTTCCAAATGTGACTATTGTGATAAAGGAAACTATGAGGATTTATCTCATGTTCTTGCTAATAGTGATTTTTCTTATGCTATCTGGAAGAAATTTTCTACTATTTTGAGAGTCCCTTATGATACTTCTAGAAGATGGAGGGATTTAATCATGCTATGGTTCCGAAGTGCAACCAGGTCTTCTCAAATTGGCAATGTTTTGGGGTTGTTGCCTTGTGTTATCTCCTGGAAATTATTTCATCAAAGGTGTAAAGCTAGAATGGAAGGTGCAAAGAAATCGGTTGAAGAAACTTAGCAATCTATCTGTGTGTGGTTGCTAAGAATTCATGATAATCTTAAAAAAAATTGCAAACTTGCAAGTTCTGATGAAGAAAGGTTGAAAGAGCTTGGTATACCGATTTTATCTCTTCCAATGTCGCATGATACTCTTGTTTATTGGGATAAGCCAAGTCACGGTAGATACAAGTTGAATATTGATGGTTGCTACCAGGAAAATCCTTGGAGAATGGGAGCTGGTGGGGTCATTCGAAATAATCAACGGAGTTTAGTAATGGCTTTTTCTTCTTTCCTGGGAGAGGGCACTAACAATGTTGCTGCATTAAAAGCATTGTTAATTGGCCTGAAGTACTGTCGGTCTCTAGGCCTTGACTTGGTTGATATTGAAACTGATTCTATGGTTTGTGTTAACTGGGTTAGCAGTCGTAGATGTGGTATCTGGTACTTGGAAGACTTCTGGGAGGAGGTCATTAGTTTGTTTAGCAGTGGAGGTTTCTCTATTCAACACGTCTTTCTTGAAGGCAACATGCCGGCTGATTACTTGTCTAAACCAAGTACACAAGGTTTGACGCGAGCTTGGAGATCTTTCTCTCATTCAAATTCTCAAGGGCATGATACGTATAGATAAATTGCATTTACACTACTTTCAACATTCTTAAATTGATTATTGATTTATTGGTTGTAATAAGTGGTGTTGGTTTTTTGGCATTTGGATTAGGGGTCTTTTCTTTTAATATTTTGTAACCCCACAAATGTTTAGTTGTTACCATGGTTTTCCTCCACCACAAATGAGGGTTACCTCGATAAACTTGGGACGAGGTCACGAGAAGAGTGGCTACCAGCTCTTTGCTCAAAAAAAAAAAAAAAAGGTTTTGTAGCAAAAAGAGACGAGAAAAATGTGTACAATTTGAAGAAGACTTTGTATGGCCTAAAACAAGCACCCCAAGCATGGTATAGAGAGATTGATGCTTACTTCAATGAAAAAGGTTTTAAAAGAAGCAAAAGTGAGCTAATCTTGCATGTCAAGACACAAGGTATAACCGGTATTATTATTGTCTCTCTTTAACTTGATGATTTAGTGTTTACTGGTAGTGAAAAAAAAATGATTAATGATTTTAAATTGGAGATGATGAAAAAATATGAAATGGGTGATTTAAGTTTATTGCATTACTTAGTTTTTGTAAGCAATGGACAAGCACATTTTTCTTATTTTTGGGACTGGTTGAGAGTTCCCAAACTTGAAGACTCTTCAACAAAATTTTCCAGTTAGGGCTTCTTCGGGCAAAATTCCTGATGAAAAGGGCTTGGCGACAACCCCAGAACCCTTGTCTAAACAGGAGCAATCTTGAATCGATATGGTTTGTGCCTGGGCAAAGTGCCATGAGGATGATCTCTAGACTGAGTTCTTGTTAACCCCAGCCAATATTGACCATTTTGTGATGATCCCCGACCATTTTAATGTTAAAGGTCGTCTCTTTCGAACCAAGGTTGTGGTGCCGCCCCCTCTACCAAAATTTTCTTCCAAGAAATGCTCATGTTAGTCCAATACAAATGTCTTTACCCCTGCCACTAATAAAGGTGCTTTTGCAAAGGAGAGATCGCCACTCTCGAGGCAAGCAATCCTCCAGGTATCCTGCCTTCTACTCCCAAACCATTGCCAACACGTACGCCCTCTGCAAACCTCAACGACATCAAAGGTTTAATGAGCCAAGCGCTTTCTAACTTGGCTACGACTTTTGACTTCGATCTCCCCTTTTCAGATGCTTGATTCAGCATCCAACCCTACCTTTGAATTCCCTGTACTAGAGGATTCGATTAGGGAGAGTGGCCATGATAACACTAACATTGAGGTCTCTTTTTCATTGGGTGTAGGCCGTTAAGGCACCTTTGGATGGGAAGAAGGTCGCCACACTAGGGGCGGCGAGAATGAGGCCATCCGAGACGAGGATGAGGGTACCACTCGGGGCAAAGAGGAGGATGATGTCCAAGACCATATTGAGGATGCCGATCAGGGCGAAGAGAGGGGTGAGGAAGTTCGGGGTGAGAAGGACAATGAAGTCCCCATTGTAGAAGAGGTTGAGGGAGAGGGCAAAATGAGAAGTTCCACCCCTCACTCTTTACCAACCACCATTTTCGGCGGGGAGACTCTTTCACTTGATTAAGGGCGAGTGGGGAATAGGTTTTCATTTCTTCTCATTTTCCCTCCTCCTTTGGAGATGATGTTGCTTCTTCTTTCTTAGAGGGGGTACTCATTTGGGCAACCTTGTGAGTGAAGGCTTCAACTTGGGCGACGCAGACCTCACCTACAATAATTTTGCTCGCCCCACTGGAAATCTTGTTGGAACTCTCGAGACAGGTGCCGGCTCAGTGACAGTGTCTCCTGGGGAGATGGAGAGGTTCTAGGGGGTGCCTCCACCTCCTCCACCCTTGTCCAGAATGAAGCTGTCAGTAAGATGGCCAACCTTATAAGATAATTTCTCTTCGGGATACTTTCAGTCTTTCTATGTTTTCTATTTTATCCCTTGTTGTTTGTTGTTTGTTCACTCTCCTTTGTGTTACCTTTGCGAGGCGTTGACAACCTAGCAACTTGGATTATGGCGAATCGGGCAAACTTAGAATAGGAAGTTAGTGCCCAGCGCATGTTCTCCTTTTATGCCAAGAAAGAGTTTAAAAAATGGAAATATGAGAGGGCAGAATTGGAGATCCTGTTGAGTAGGCTGACGGTTATGTCCACTCCTTAGTCGGCGACCTAGAAATTCTTTGCGACAAAGTTTTCTACCTTTGTGATGAGCTTTGTTGCACTAGGGAGGTGAAGGCCATGGACAATTTTTCCTTGGGATTGCTGGAGTCAGAGCGAGACTCTACTAGGACTCAACTTTCCCTTGCCCAAAGAGACTTTAAGTTCGAGTGGGGTCGCCTCAATTCTGAACTTTCGACTCTTGAGGAGGACTTGAAATTTGTTCGCTAGGAATTGTCCAGTTCCCAGGAGCATAATTCTAGACTTATGCGAGACTTGACAGCTTTATAGGAGAAGGGGCGACTAACTGATCTTGATCTCTCTAAGGCTCGTGGTTCCTTGGAGGAGTTGTAACGGCAGCATGTGGAATACAAGAAGAGTCAAGCCGATCTTGATGAGCAATAGTGGAAGTTCCATGACGCCCTTGTTCACAAGGATCCCACCTGAAGAAGAAGACTCAAGAGGCGAAGGCGTTGGAGTCTGAATTGTTGGTTGTAAGGGAGGAAGTCGTCCGCCTTCACCCACAATTGGCATTGGCACGTGCCGTGAGGGACCGTGCCTTTGGCTATGAGTATGGTGCTGGCGTGCTGTGACTTAGGTCTCATTCGCTAGCCATCCCCCATGTCAACTTAAGGCATTTAGATCTGGATTTGTTCAAACCTAATGTGGCCTCACTTCAGTTTGTTGATACCTTCAGCCGAGAAACTATGCCTAACGCATTCGATGACAGTCCTCCTCCACCTCCACCTCCACCTTCTGGCGGCTTCGATGCTTAATCTTTTGTAATCCCCATAGCTTTTTATGTAGACTGTTGTAAATAAAATGAACACCTTCGAATTTGTATATTTCTTGTATGCTTTTTAGACCTTTTTAGGATTGTTGATCATGCCTAATGCTACTTCCATTGCTTCTATTGTTGCTCTTATCTTTTACACCCTTGTTGTGGATTAGGGTGATGTGGTCTACTTGGCACCACGCCCTTTTTACTTGGCACCTCGAGTCTTTTAGAGTTATCGTTGGTGTGATATGCTAATCTCTATGCCCCTTTTACTTGGCACCGCGAGTCTTTTAGACTCGTCATTGGTGTTTAAGGGTGGTGTGGTCTCCTGACCTTTGCACTCTTTTTACTTGACACCGTGAGTCTTTTAGATTCGTCATTGGTGTTTAAAGGTGGCATGGTATACTGACTTTCATGTCACCATTTTACTTGGCACCGCGAGTCTTTTAGACTCGTCATTGGTGTTTAAGGGTGGTGACCTTTAAGATTTAAATATATTTTGCATTAACAATACTTGTAATTTGGTTGGTTGTGCCGGACTGAGTCCGAGGAGTATGGGGGTTTGTTGGATTAGAAGACGGAGTTGTGTATGTGATTGATTGACGTTGGGATTTTTTGTTGGATATTTTTGTATCTTGTCATATGCATTGCATGGTGCATGAATGTTCATGTTTGTAAAATGAAAACTGAGTTTTCATGTGTTAAATGGATTTCTGGGTGCTTGTGTATCACGACCCCAAGTTGAGATGGGGTATTATCTCGGTGGAGCTTCTCTGGTCACTCAGGAGTGGAATATACTGAGTGATGTCCCCTGGGTTGTCACTGGGTGACAACGGGATTAGACAGAATGATAATGCTCTCGTGTCGAATTAGTGGCCCCTCTACTGGCAGGGGCTAGAGGATGCTTAGTTACGAACAGACTGGATGCAGAACTGGACATCGCTTGTTACGAAGTCACATGCATGGTAGTTACCCATGGTGTGGTGAAGGGAGTCAGGGTGTGCAGATGGTCCCTAAGGAAGATCATGGTGCATACGGTTAAAATTAAATATGTGGGCCATTTACTGGAAAAACGGCGGATATTTTAATGGATATGTTTTTTGGGTCAAATGGCATTTTGGCGTGTGTGAAAAATTACTCATTTTGGGAAATGATGATTTTTGGGCCTCATGCATATGACATTATGTTCATGCATATTATTGTTGCTTGAATGCATTTTTATCTTGTGGGCTGTTTGATCTATTACTTATCTGCTGTACCATTTCTTGGTGCCTTAGATTTTGTTGCAAATGAGGAGGCAACTCCGTTGAAAAGTGATCAGAGATCACTTTCTTTTGGGATAGGAATTGTATCTCGCTTTTGGATATTGTATTTGGTTTGTATTATATTTATATTGGATAACTGTGTAATTTTTAAAGGCTTTTTATTTTAGAATTTATATTTAAACAATTATGGTACTTAATTGATAGACTTTAACTTATCTATTGCGTCTTTTGTCTTACACGTGTTATATGTGCACACACTTAGCACTTATCATTGAGGTGTGTGACCCGTGTTATCATCAACCAGGCACCTCGTTTTCCACATGTCCGTACGTAGGAGTTGGGGGCGTCACACCGACCATGCCTAGTCACAACGAGTAGGGTGAAGGGGAGGCGCATAGCAATGGAGGGCAAAATGCAGAGGATATGGAGAGAAAAAAAAGCAGCATGATGAGCTGCAGAGCCTCATCGAAAAATATGAAGAGATGGTAAAGAAGATGGGGGGATCTTCTTTGGTAGAACAATTATTAAGCCGAACCAATTTGCCCTACAGCACAGGGATCATGGTCATGTCACTTCTGCCCAAATTCAAAGTGTCGTAGATAGAGATATATGATGGGTCAAAGGATCCAGTGGATCACTTAGAAAACTTCAAGGCGCATATCACTCTCCACGGATTTTTAGGAGAAATTGCTTACCGGGTTTTTCCCCTAACCCTGAGGGGAATGGCGAAAGGATGGTTTGGCACTCTCCGTCGACAATTAATCGACAACTTTGAAGAGTTGGCTAAACAGTTCTTGATGCAGTTTATGCCTAGTAGGAGGCATCGGCACCCAACAGCGTGCCTCTTAACGGTTAAGCAAAGGGAAGAGGAGAGAGCCTGAAGACATACCTCACCCACTTTAATAAGTAGAGGCTAAAGACTGATGATCAAGATGAGAAGATCACTCTGGCCGCCCTACTCAGCGGAATATGGCCGCGCATCCCTTTCATGGCCTAGTTGGCTAGGACCACCTCTTATACGTTGAGAGAGTTTATGGACATGGCAGATGATTTCATCAATGCTGAAAATACACTATAAGCCCTTGTAGATATGAGGAAAAGGGAGCCTAAGATAGAATGCAAAACCAATTCGAGGGAAAAGAAGCCCATGTCAAATCACTAGGACAAAAGAAGCAAAAGGCGGCCACAGCACAGCACCATAATGATGCACAATAGTTTGAATGTACAAGAAAAGAAGGAGCCGGATAGAGAACATTGCCAGCCTAAGACTAGCAACCGCTACTGCAAATTCCACCAGATGAATTCACACTGAATAGAAGACTGCACGACCATGAAGAAGAGGGTCACTTAATTGGCGAGCATTGGGAAGTTAAAGTGAATCGTCGCAGAACGCTTGAAGCCCAAGTGATGGTAAGAACAAGGACACAACTCATGTAGAAGTAATAGCCTAGGCAGGCGACAACCATGTAGGGAAGATACTTGTGACAATGATAGAGACAAGGCACCCCTGAACAATGATAGAGACAGGGTGCCCACAGGTGAAATCAAAACTATAGCAGGCAGATTTGCTTGGGGCGGTGTGTCCTTGTCTAGCCAAAGGGTGCACTCCCAAAGAGCAAGGGATGAAGAAGTTTATGTGGCGAATAGGTCTCCCAAGTACCAAAAGCTTAACACCTCAGTAGCCATATCTTTCGGGGAAGAAATTGAGAAAGGTATTGTATCAAGACGATGCATTAGTAATAACCCTTTTAGTTGCCAACTACACCACTAGACGCAATCCTTATTGACAATGGTAGCTTAATAAACATATTGTTTTGGAAAGCCTTTGTGAAGATGGGCATAGATGCAGCTAAGTTAAAACCATCTCCGACGTCATTGAAGGCTTCGGAAATGTGATCCAACTAGTGGGTGCCATCACTCTCCCGGTCACAGCTGGAAAAGGAGCCCAAATAGCCACCACCATGATCGATTTCCTGGTCGTGAAGGCTCCCTCCTCATATAATGCTATATTAGGGTGACCAACACTAAACAATCTCAAAAGAGTTTCATCTATGTATCACCTCAAAATGAAATTTCCAACCGATGGCGGGGTAGGAGAAGTATGTGGCGAGCATGCTCTAGCACGAGAATGTTATGTGCAGGAGTTGAAGAGCAATAAGGATGAGGTATGTATTATTGTAAGCAATAATGAGCGAGTTGTTCAAAAGGGCGGCCACAATACCTTACAACCACCCTTACCCCCACCCTTAATAGTTTCTTTGGAAAGGGGTGTAGATGTCAGGGATGAGCAGAACTTGCAACAAGCAAAAGCCAACGAGCCCTTAGGGATTGTGACATTGTACCCTGACCACCCCAATGCCACAACAAGGATTAGAACCTAGGTCCCCCTAGAAGACTGAGAAGCCCTAAAGCAGTTGCTAGTAGAGCACCAAGATGTATTCGCCTGGAGTCATGAAGATATACTGGGAATCGACAATGGTATTATCAAACACCACCTCTATGTAGACCCCATGTGCAAGAAAGTATGCCAGAAAAAAAAGATCATTCAGCATTGAAAAGTACGCAGCCATCGCCAAATAAGTAGAACGCTTACTCGTCGCCTGTTTCATTAGGGAGGCTCATTACCCTGAGTGGATGTTCAACATTGTCCTTGTGAAAAAAGCAAACGGGAAATGAAGAATGTGTGTAGACTTCATCGTAGATGCTTCCGTAGGGTACAAGATGTTGAGCTTCATGGATGCCTACTCAGGATATAATCAGATCCAAATGCACCCAACAGATGAAGAGAATACGTGATTTATCACATACCGTGGGCTGTATTGCTACCAAGTTATGCCATTTGGCTTGAAGAACACAAGGGCAACTTACTAGAAGCTGGTCAACTGACTGTTTAAAAATCAAATAGAATGATTAATGGAAATTTATGTGGATGATTTGTTAGTTAAAAGCAAGGAGCCCGCCCAACACTTGGCCGACTTGAGGGAGGTGTTCACAATTTTGTAGGAGTACAAAATGAAGTTGAACCCATCAAAATGCGAATTTGGAGTGGGATTAGGTAAATTCTTGGGTTTAATTATGTCTGAAAAAGGAATTAAAGCATCCCCCAAAAAGATAGATGCAATTCTGAACTGAACATGAAGCCACCCGAGAGACTAAATGACACTCAGCGCCTGGCAGGAAAGGTAGCTGCCATGAACAGGTTCGCCTCCAGGTTGATAGAAAAATTCCTTCCCTTCTTTAGGGTGTTATGAAAAATACAACCTTGGAACGAGGAGTGTAATGAAGCCTTCGAGAAGCTAAAGCAACACTTGGCTAGCCCACCACCACTGAAGCAATCCATAAAGGGTGATATACTCTATGCATATTTGGCGATGTTCCCCTTGCCATTACAGCCGTCCTAGTCAAAGAAGAAGGAGCTGCTCAACTGCCAGTATGCTATGTAAGCCTAGCCTTGAGGGGAGTATAAATAAGGTGGAGATGCTAGCCTTTGCCTTGGTAACAGCAGCCAGGAAGCTACACCCGTACTTTCAAGCCCACACGATCAAAGTACTCACAAAAAGCCAATTGGCGAAAGTGTCACATAGGCTAAACAACTTAGGGAGATTAGTAGGATGGTTGGTTGAACTAAGCAAGTTTGATGTAGAGTACCTACCAAAGAGACCTTGGGTTCTCTTTGTAGATAGCTCTTTCCGTCAGGTAGGAAAAGGGGTAGGAATCCACATAATCAATAACGAAATCCAAGAGTACCGTTACATGGCAACCCTCACATTCAAAATGACCAACAAGGAAGCAGAGTACGAGGTGCTTGTGATAGGACTCTCAATGGCCAATGCCTTGGAGGCGATCGAGGTAGATGTGAATTCATCCTCACAAGCGGTTGTCAACCAAGTCTTGGGAGGGTATGCCACCAAAGGGGAGAAGTTGAAGAAGTACCTAGCTTGAATATGGGAGGTGCACGACTGATTCTCATATTTTAACATTTCTCAAGTCCCCAGGGAAGACAACGCAGTGGCAGATGGGTTGGCACACACTGCATTGGGGATGGAGGACTCGCCTCTCCCCTGGAAGGTCAAGAAGAAAGAAATCGAAGTCCCTGCGATAGGGTCGGAGGTTTGAGTTGTAGGCAGCAACAATCCCGAGTGGGCTAGCAATGTCATCAGGTACCTAGACACAGGTGAACTCCTAAAGGGAAAAGAAAAGGCAAGGAAGACAAGAAGAAATGTGGCAAGATTTGCGAGGGTAGATAGGATCCTCTACAAAAGGGGCTTCGCTACCCTCTACTTCGATGTATCTCACCACAAGAAGCACAGTGTATGTCCTGGCCAAAATACATGAAGCAATATGTTGAAACCATTCTAGAGGGAAGGCCCTAAACAGAAAAGTGGTAAGAGCAGGATATTATTGGCCAAATGCACTCAGAGACGCCAAAGAATTTGCAAGAAAGTGTTTCAAATGCCAGATGTATGCACTAGTGCCGCACGCCCTTCAGAAGAGCTGACTCCTACGACTGCCCCTTGGCCATTCGTTCGCCCAATAGGGGATTGACTTAGTCGAGCCTCTTCTGTTGGGAAAGAGGGAGTTAAATTTATGATTATAGCAGTCAAGTACTTTACGAAGTGGGAGGAAGTGGAATCGTTGGCAACCATAATGAGCAAATTGTGATGAAGTTCTTATGGAAAAACATTATCTACCGGTATGGAATTCCACAAAGCATAGTCTCAGATAACGGATGCCAATTTGACTCAGAATACTACCGGGAATGGTGCACAGAGCTAAAGATACAAGTGAAGTACTCTTCTCCAATACATCCACAAGCTAACAGGCAAGCAAAAGCTACGAACAAAGCGTTGCTAGCAATTTTGAAAAGAAGCTCATAGACAAGAAAAATGAATGGACGAAAGAACTCTCAGGGGTGCTATGGGCCTACAGAACCACGGCGAAGACACCCACAGGGGAGACCTCATTCACGTTGGTGTATGGGTGTGAAGTTGTGTCCCTAGTAGAGGTAGGGTTGCCAAGCTTTCAAACTCGTCATTTCTCGGTGCCCAAAAATAGCGAAGCCGCACCTTGACCTTCTGGAGGAGAAGAGGGAGGTAATTGAAGTTAGAATGATGCATGAAAAGAGAAAGGTAGAGCAATACTTCAATAAGAAGGTTAGACCCAAGACATTTAAGATAGGGGACCTGGTTCTAAAAGAGAGTGGAGTCACTACCAAAGAAGAAGGCAAGCTGGGACCCCGTTGGGAAAGACCATACGTGGTAATGGCCAACCATAGGTTGGGGTCTTACCACTTAAGGGATAACCAAGGTAAAGAGCTACAATACCACTGGAATGCAGAGCACTTGAAGAAGTTTTACCCACGATAATGTCTTATTTTCTATTTTTGCAACTTTTATTTTCTATTGTTGGAACATCTATTAGAACTATGTAATTGTTTTCCATTTTTCTTATATGGTGATTAAAGTGCCTACTCCAACCTCAAGCCGTTCTTAAACACCAATGATGAGTCTAAAAGACTCGCGGTGCCAAGTAAAAAGGACGCAGAGGTCAACAGACCATGCCACCCTTAAATACCAATGACGAGTCTAAAAGATTCACGGTGCCAAGTAAAAAGGGGATGTGAAAGTTAGTAGACCACACCATCCTTAAACATCAATGAAGAATCTAAAATACTCGTGGTGCCAAGTACAATGGGATGCGAAAGTCAGTAGACTATGCCACCTTTAAACACCAATGACGACTATAAAAGACTCGCGGTGCCAAGTAAAAATGGCGCAGAGGTCAATAGACCACGCCACCCTTAAATACCAATAATGAATCTAAAAGACTCCCGATGTCAAGTAAAAAGGGCGTGGATGTTAGCAGACCACACCACCCTTAAACACCAACGATGAGTCTAAAAGACTCGTGGTGCTAAGTAAAAAGGGCGCGAATGGTTATTTGAGAAATACTTATTGCGCTTAAAAGCAAATTCTGAAATATCAAAGGTCACGCCAAAAGTGGCGAAGCTGCAGCCGGTGGTGGTTTCCAAGCAACGGTTGTGGGCCTCAAAGTGGAAATTTTGAAAGGGAGCTTGGCTGGCTATGGAGGGGCAAGGAGGAGCTAAGGGAGGTGCTAGGAGGCAAGAGGTGGGGGCTTGGAGCCGTGGGTGGGGATCTAGCTGAGAGAGGAGGTAAAACCCATTTCGGGTTGGGTGCTTCATGGAGGGGAAGGAGCCACCGAGAGGAGCTGGGCTTGGTGAGGGTGTTGGTCGAGGTGAGGAGGAGCTGAAGAGGTGGCCAGTGGAGTCGCAAGGTGGCGCATGGAGGAGAAACTGAAAAGAGAGAATAAGGGGCTAGGGGCTTCGATCTGGCCGTGAAAAGGAAGGGGCTCGAGGGGAAGCTCACTGGTGAGCTAGGGTAGGTGTGGTGGGTTGCTAGCGGTCGTGTGGTGGTGCAGCTGACCACGCCCGAGGCATGGGCTAAAGAACCCATGGGTTCTACATGTTGCAGAGAGAGAGAGAGAGAGAGAGAGAGAGAGAGAGAGAGAGAGAGAGAGAGAGAGAGAGAGAGAGAGAGAGAGCGGCATGAGGGGGTGAAGGTGAGGTGGTCGACGGGGCTTGGCTAGCCGCACGATGGTGTCGCTGGGTTGAGAGGCACACGGGTTGAAAGGGGAGAGGGACCGACGGGGTGCAGGGGATAGAAAAAGAAATAAGGGAAAAAAAAAAGGAAAAAGAAAAAAAAAAAGAGGAAAAAGAAAAAAGGAAGGAAAAAAATGAGATCCAGCCTTTCATCTTGGGTCAAAAAATTGATCCAATGAAAATGAAATTTAAAACAGTGAGTTAAATAAAATAATTTAAACACAGTGACTTAGTAAAATAAAATAATTAAAACTCAAAAATAAAATAATTCAAGCTAGATAGTAATTTAAATGCAAATAAATTATTAATAGTAAACACATAAAAATAAATCTCACATATTAAAAATCATAAAATAAATCCAACGATTAACACGTTAAATTTAAAAAAAAAAAAGAGCCATTAATTATAATAATTTAAATAATCCTTCATTAAAAATACACATAAATACGAGATATCACAGTCAGGTCGCTCAACTCCAACTTGCGACATTTCAAATTTTCATTCTCCTTCCTCAGATTCTCCATGGTGTCAACGCCATCTTCAGCTTCTTCTCTATTGCGGCTAATCGCATCTTCATATCAGCATGTGTTGGATTCGATTCGCGAGTTGCTTGAGAACGTGTCATTATCGACATGCTGGAACCATGTTGATGTCTAATAGAAAACTGAAATCAAAGATCACAGAATCCCACAAACGGCGCCACTATAAAAGACGTGTCCCACCACTGAGCGTGATCAGTTAACCTGCAAGTCGTGTACGAATGGCATTGAATGCTAATGACCACTTTGATGCCTAAGTCAGTATTGAGTGATAGATAATAATTCAAGAGCGCAATAAGATGGATTGAGAATTACCAGTTACCCATATATATAGATGTAGAGGTCCATTAGATCAACACTATGAATAGATTAGGTTCATGCGGTATCTAACCATGGGGCTTATCCCTAAATTACTGGAGTAATCTGACTGCCATATTATGGCTTATCCCTCCTAGTAACCAAGGTGGCCAAACGGTCTATTCAGATGTCTATCCTTTAAGAGTAGTAGGTTGTAATGGGCATTTGGGCTGCAATCCAAGCCAGGCCAACATTGATCCCTCCATAAACAATTCAACTTTTTTAAATTCTAAAATAATAATAATATTAAAAAAATATCTTAATAATGTTTTATTCAACTTTCATCTTATCTCAATTCATTATCCAAATCTTCCCCAAGTGGTGTAAACAACACCAAAAATAAAAGTAAAAATTTGTGCACTCTGTAACAAGTTAATACTGGAGGTCTAGCAAAAGAAGTTAAGTTTGGAGATATTAGAGTTCTAACTGTGACTATAATAGAGGCAAATGGGTTGTTCGGTTGTACAAGTAGGGATTGTTGCAAAGGATTTGTGAAAAGTGATTGTTACAAGGGTTATGTGGAAGACAATTGTTGCAAAGGTTTCGTGGAAGGGGATTGTTGCAAAGGTTTTTGTGGAAGAGGATTGTTGTTATGGTTTTATAATCAAACTACTTATAAATAAATCTTCCATTAGTATATTGATATCTTGTGGGTATGATGCCTCTAAATGAGTTTTTTGTATAAGGCGATTGTGTATGTGCAAAAAGAGCAGAGAATTTGTTGATAACCTATTACTTCATTGTGAGATTGTTATGATCCTATGGAATGAATTCTTTGCTTGGGTGGGACTTATTGACAGTATCCACACACCAACGGAAAAATTATTAAATTTAGAACACTTACCAAATGAAGCATCCTCTACTATGGCAACTTCACACCCAACAGCTACAAATCCATAGCGTCAAAAGACCAACCCGAGCACTCAAATAGAAGCAACGGCTAGCACTTGCCTTTGTAAACCGATTGTGTATATCTTAGTCCTAGCACTTTCCCTATATAGATTACCATCTCTCTCTCTCTAACGATAATAAACATCTTGTATAATTGTATGCCATGATATAAGTATGAATATTGACTCTCAGTACTCTCACGATCACTAAGAGCATTCATCAAACAACTTACATTCACTGTCTTTATGGTACCAGAGCTCGCGTGAGAGAAGAGTCTTTTTCTCACAGCCACCATAGCTCTTCACATGGAAAACTTTGTTGCCTTACATCTCAACAACAGCAACTACCCACTCTGTCGTGAGCAAATATTGACTTTGTCCAGCAAGACCTATTTCCTGACCAATAAGGCCTTTAGCTTTATTTTTTCCTTGGTTTTTCCTGACCAATTAGGTGTTGAATATGGCCTAAAATTTTTGTGCATATATCAGTTGAAGACTTCCCATGTACAGAAAATTGAAGGAAAAGGAGAGTCAATTATGCTAAGGATAAACATGATTTGGTTTAAGATCAGCTCAATCAAGATAAGTCTCAAAGTTGTTCGACGTGATCCAGAGTTCTAGTTGCAGCTTCTATTCATTTGAATATTGTAATCTATATGATCATAGTTTATCTTTTGTAACAAACATATATCTCTTCTCTATCGATTTTAACAGTTTTGAATGTATATATATATATATATATATATTTGACAATACATACACTATCTCTAGTAAGTAAATCCAAAATAGTTTCCCATTCTTTCATGGTATCATAACCATCTATAGCTCATGCTATTTTCGATCCTATGTTTGTTTCTGCTTCTTCCATTGCCTTCATCCTCCAGCACAAGTTATTTCCACCAAGTTTGATGGCACTAACTTCCTTGCCTAGAGTGCTCAATTAATTCCTCTTTTTTCAGAGCTATGGCTTGATAGGGATTGTTGCTAGTTCTGATCCCTAACCTCCTCAATTTTCCAATGATGAATTAAAGGCTCAAGGTGTCCTTAACTCTGCTTATGTGGTTTGGCAATATAAGGACCAAACGCTGCTTGGCTAGATAGTTTTAGCCTTATCTCCTTCAGTTGTTTCTACCATTTATGATTTGGAAACATATCGGCTTGCTTGGCAGGCTCTGGACTCATGTTTTGCTACACCTTCAACCTCTTGTATTTCTCTCATCAAGAGAAAACTTCAATCCCTCCAGCAAGGCACCATGTCTTGCCAGAGTTTTTTGGATGAAGTCAAATCTCTCTCTGATGAATTGTCAGCTGTTGGCAAACCAGTTGACGATTCGGACTAAATTCTTTCCGTGCTCAATGGCCTCAATTCTTCTTTTCATTCATTTGTCACGACTTACATGCTACTTGCTAAGGAGAAGTCCATGCCTTTTTCTGATTTTCATGCTGAGCTACTAAATTATGATCTCATACAGAAGTTTCACCATCAATCCATTCAACCTAAGAATGGTTCTTATGCTCTCTACTTGCAAAAACTTGGCTCAAAGCCAAGAGCCTGCAACAACAACAGGTCTCAATCTTCAGGATCTTCCAAGACTCCTAGATCGGTCATCACTTCCCATTTTCGGCAACCTCTGCCTAACTTGCCTTCTTCAACATCTGCATCTGTGCAGTCTGACACTCGTTCTCCTTGTCAGATTTGCAAGAGAGAAAGTCATCAGGCGCTTGACTGTTTTAATCACATGAATTATGCTTATCAAAGACGCCATTCTCCAACAGAATTGGCTGCTATGGTTGTTGAGGCCAATACTACCTATCTTAATCAATATCAATGGTATGCTGATAGCAGTGCTAATGTTCATGAAACTTCTGATGTGGCTAATCTTGCAACCTCTCAACCTTATGAAGGCGATGACTCCGTGGGTGTACATAATGGGGCAGGTTTGATCATCTCACGCACTAGCAATGCCACCATAAAAACTCCCTCCTCTAATCTTGCTTTAAATGATGTTGCTTATTGTCTTCAAGCTTCTGCACATCTTCTTTCCATCAATAAATTTTTCAAAGATAATAATGTTATGCCTAAGCTCACTGGTTCAAATTTTTCTATGAAGGACATCACCAAGGTGGACACGATCTTGACGGGGCCAAGTGATAACGGATTGTATTCGATCAATCTTCATCAATTAGCTTCATCTAAGTTTCATGCTCTCACCATGACTGTTAGCATCAAGGCCTCTACTTCCACTTGGCATTATCATATAAGACATCCATCAACAGCAACTCTACATCGTGTCATTGATAATTTTTCTCTTCTTGTTAGTGATTCAATCAATAAACTGTCCATTTGCATGTCCTGTCAACTAGGAAAATCTAAGCAGTTGCCATTCTCTGATTCTTCAAGA
Organism: Carya illinoinensis; assembly: GCF_018687715.1. Taxonomy (NCBI): domain Eukaryota; kingdom Viridiplantae; phylum Streptophyta; class Magnoliopsida; order Fagales; family Juglandaceae; genus Carya; species Carya illinoinensis. Next base: position 37,493,896 of record NC_056752.1, read on the forward strand.
GAATCAACTGCTCCTCCAGAGTTAATTAATTCAAATGTCTGATCCACTTCCACTCCATCGTTGAGTGTTCATCGTTATTATGTAATCTTTATTGATGATTTTACTCGCTTTTGTTGGTTATTTCTCATTTCTAATAAATATGATGTTTATGGTACATTCGTTAAATTCAAACTCTTAATGGAACCAATAAGCAATGTCAAAGTGATAATGGTAGTGAATATTGTTCTACCATTTTTAAACAGTTTCTGAGTGCCAATGGGATTTTCCATCGCTTATCATGTCCTCATACATCTCAACAAAATGGCATTGTCGAGAGAAAACACCATCATATAGTTGAAATGGGACTCACCCTTCTTGCACAATCTGGCTTACCGAAGAAATTTTGGGTTGATGCTTTCTTAACATCTGTTTTATCATCAATCATTTGCCTACCAAAGTTCTTAATTTTTCATCACCCTTTGAACGTCTTTGCAATCTTCCTCATAATTTTAGTTACTTTCGATCATTTGGCTATCATTGTTTTCCCTATCTTCGTCCTTACTTGCCTAATAAACTTTTATATCATTGCACACCTTGCATCTTCATAGGTTACTCCTCTAACCACAGGGGCTTTCGGTGCTTTGATCCTTCCTCCAGACATGTTTATATTTCCAAAAATGTGATATTTGATGAGGTTGTGTTTCTTGCTCGTGTACAATCTTCTATAACTGACTCTAGCAATGTGGCATCGTTAGGTACTTCTCAACCCTTACTTATCTCTCTCCCTTCACATATCTTACCTTCATTTTCTACTTCCTCTCCAATTTGTGACGCTACTTTCCCTCCTATATCGCTTGCTACAAATATCCTCCCTATCTCACCCGAGTCTTCCGTAGAATCTCCCACCTATACAACACATATTACCTTTGTCACACCCAAGCCTCCTTTAGATACTCTTTCCATACCTGTCTCTCACAACAATGTTGAACCCCAACTTCCTCCTCCTACCGTGTCTGCTTCTTCCTCTCATGTTATCACTAGATCCCAAATTGGTCACCTTAAGCCACAAACTTTCCTTAATTTATTATGTGATATCTGTTCCTTCTTTTTTCTTCTTTATTTATGAGCCTCAATCTACGTGTCAAACTTTGGTCTAAGTGCTGAGCCTCTATGAGCCGAGCTTCGATCCACATGCTGAGCCTTATCCTAAGTGATGTACCTCGATGGCGTGTTCCAAAAATTATCTAATGGATTTCAAAGTAAGATATTTTAAAACTTACGGATATGTTAAATATTATAGAGATATCTATAGGAGATATTTCCAATATTATTAGATAAACTTGTTTTAAAGTAACACGATTATAATATTTTAATGAGCTCTAAAAATATTATAATTGTAGATAATTACTTAAATTAAATATTTAGTTGTTTTAAAATATTAAGAGATTTGAGTAATTAACGATATTTTATCATTTTAAATAATGATGAAGAAATATTATTTTATAAACTTTAGTTTATAAAATAATATTTTATCTTAATTCCTCTCAGTGTTTTATTTTAAGTGTTTTATCCATGTTTTCAAATCAATGTTTAAACTCATCGTTAGATCGTTTTGAGGATCCGTAAGCGAAGGGCTGAGATTTAATACCCAGGCCCCTACTTTTTCCCTTCACTTTTTCCTTTCTTCTTTTTCTCTCTTCTCTCTCCTCTCTTTCTTCTCCATGCCCGAAGTATGTGTGTGTTTTTCTTCACCGTGCTTGTTGCACTTCCAGCCGGCGCTACCTCCAGCCGCCATGCCTCACTTCCACCTCCGGCATGTTCTGCTCCCACCGGCGAGCACTACCTCACCAGTGGTGAGCTACATCGGCAGCCCTCTCTCCTTCCACAACTTCACTAGCCGAAATGGGTAATAACCCATTCTCCACCTCCACGCCAACGTACATGGCAGCTACAGTCTCACCTCTGATCACCAATTGACCACCATCCTCCAGCCATCATTCCCTCCCACCGGCGAGCCCCCACGTGCCCTCTTCCTCCCTCCATGGCACCACCCTCAAAATGGGTTTTACACCCATTTCCTCCACCTATAGCCACCATACATGGCCAAAACAACCACCAAGCACCATCAATGGCTTCACCACATCATGGGCTTCCTCCCCATGTCCTTCTTTTTCTCTACCTCTCTCTCTTTCTCAGATGGGTCTCCACAACTATAGGTTTGGTTGCACCACCAGGCACGGCTACCCACAATATTTCACCACCACCATCTTATTCCTCTCATCACCACGACCTTTCCCAATAAATTTCATACTCAACGAAGCTGTACACAGCTCTCACTCTCCCTCACTCTCCAAGGCATGAGTTACACCACTTGTGGCCAATCCGCCACCGTGAACCATTGCCTCGCCACCACAGCTCCACCACATCTTCCTCTACCTTTCCCTAACTTCCCATAAAATTCTATGGCCTTCCTCCACCTCAAGCACCCTCTCTCCTTTTCAGATTTACTGTTTACGGCGTGATGCAGCCATGCTCCGCCACCTTTGACTACCACAAGGCCACCTTAAACCTTTCCAAGGCCACACCTAGCTATTCTCAAGCCCAAATCGCCACTTTACGTGGTGGACAACCACCGTACGCGATGTTACTGCCACGTAAGACTCCTCCAACGCCTAGATCGCGACGAGTAGTGAGCGATGCACGGGTTATCCCGTCGATGTTATAACCCTCTATCTTTAGTTATTTATGTTTATATTATTTGGTTGGTTGGACTGTAGACTACGTAGTTAGTAATTGTGGAGTTCACTACGTAGTTGTGAAGTGCAGTATAGTTGTGAAGTGTTAGGCTTGACTGTGTAGTATTGTGGACTATGCTGTGAAGTGGGCATGAGATGGATGTCGTAGTTGTGTTACAGCGTGAAGTATGAAGGGAGCTATAGCGACGCACCGTGTGACGTGCGCTGTAGTGACAAGTGGCGTAGAATGAAAGAAGTGTGCATACTCCGTGTACTACAGCAACGCATCGTGTGACATGCACTGTAGTGACATGGAGCGTACTCCGTGTCATATGGCGATGCACCGTGTGATGTGCGTCATGATAATAAGTGTTGTAGCGAAGGGAGTACATGCGGCGCGTACTTCATGTCGCCTAGCGATGTATCGTGAGGTGTGTATCGTAGCGATGTGTGTGTCGTAGTGTGGATGGAAGAGAGTTCAGGTGAGTGTACTCTGTACTATGTCGTAATACCCCAGATGGCATATCGTGAAGGGCTGGATGGCGTGGCAGAGAAGCGTGGAGCGTATGGTGTAGCAACGGGAACTATGTAATAGTGTCCGGAAGTAGTAGTGATGTGGTTGTAGTCCAAGGTGACGGGTGCTACCTTGAGGCTGACTTGTGGCTGAAGGTATGTGTGAAGTAGTGAAAAGATATCAGAGTATAGCGGAAGCATGATGGGCATCATGCTGTAACTTGGGAAATGGTCTCGAGCTGCATAATGTGACAGAAGCGCATTTGTGGATGCAGTCCTCTTGTTAAGTGGCGGGAACTGTGTAACAGTGTCCTGAAACAATAGTGATATGGCCTATAGTCCGGGGTGACGGGTGTGACATTGTGGTTGATTATGGCTAAGAGTATATGGAAGTGGTGGAAAAGTATCAGAGAGTGCAGCGGAAGCATGATGGGTGTCGTGACGCTGCGTGACGTGACAGAGGTGCATTTGTGGATGCAATCCTCTCTTATCAAGTGTTGGGATGAACTTGTACAGGGCCGGGAAGTAGAAAGAGTCCTATCAATCGGGTCTGAGCAAGTTGATATTGGAGTATGGAGCTTGTTTATACAACCGGGCGTTCATTAGAATTATAAGTTACTCTTAGGTGATAAAAGGGGATAAGATACATGTACATTTGGCAAAACATGTGTGTCGGACAGTTTCACCATATATAATGGGTAAGCTGTCCTCAGCATGGTTACATAGTATTTTAGCCCCAGAGTTAGCTTGAATTCATGTAGCCTAACTGGATGGAAATGAGGATTTAGTATGAGCTTGGATACGTGAAGGCAGTAATGGGTAAGTAGTCTAAGGTTGGGATGCATGACTCTGTCGGTCGGAATCATGCGTCGGAATGTGGAAAAAGAAGAATGAGACGGAGGTTTTAGTGTCTTAACCCTAAGGTGAATCACGAGGGTTCACTTTAAGAAATAAGATCCCAAAGGTTTTAGCATAGTAAATGGCACGTAAGAACCCAGGGATGGACGGAGAGTGTCCCAAGTGAGACATAGTTCTATTTTTAGAATAGTTACTTATGCATTAGATAGATGATGACGTAAGGTTATGTATGTGTATGTAGATTGCCATCTGACACTCAAACGAATGGACTGCATAGATTGAATATGGCATGAAGTCCAAGTAAGTATTACGTTTATACTCTTCTAGAGTTTTCTTAATATAAATGAAAAAGAAGACGAAAGCTTTTCTTTAAAAGGAAAATGAAACTCTTCTCCACGAATACATGTTTTAAGAAAGAAGAAGAAACGAAACATAAGTTTTCAAATATAAGTATGTAGCAGCCCTCCTTGGCAGCCCCTTTTCATGCACCCAAAGTATGTACGTTGATGCATGTGAATTGATCTATAGGTAGTAAGTATTGTATGAATGTTCATCGAAAGAAATGAAATGAAGTTTTAAAAGACAAGTAAGAACTGTTAAGGACTGTAAGGACTAAAATTCTGATGAAAAGAAAGAAAACTAATTTTTTTTAAATGGCTCTCTCTTGTAAAAATTAATTCTTTCTTAAACAATTTTTTCAAAAAAAGAAAGAAAACTATTTTATTTTAAAGAAACTTCTTTTAAAACAACTTTTGCAAATAGAAATAAAATTATGCTTTAAATTATGCGAAGAAAGTGTTTTAAAATGTCCATATGAAAATGTTTTAAAATGTCCCTATGAAAGACGATGCTTTAAATGATGCCATGAAAAACAATTTTTTCTAAAATGACTTTTATGAAAATTATTTTCTTTTAAAATGACTTTCTATAAAATAAACGAATTGAAGAACTGTAAGAATTGTAAGGATTGAAATAAAAGAATGGACTGTAAAGGAAAGGAAATGATTGAAAATGAATGAACGGATTGAATGCATAATGTATGAAAATACGTAACGGCCACATGGACTGGAATGGAAATGGTACCAATGAATGGACTGGATGGGGCAGATTGCAATATTAGGTAAGTAGTACTGATAGTGCACCTAATGCTGCACCTTGACGGAATGGATTCCCAACCCATGGCTACGGGCGGAATCAAGTCCAAAAGACCACTAACCCCAGCACACAGGGCGTAACAGTGTGCTATGACCAATGAAAGTGATAAGAATGAACGGATGTGTTGAACTCAAGATTTCAAGTTTTGTGTAATTATATATCTACACATGAATTTTGATGATAACAAATGAATTCAAATAATAAAAGAATCTCAAGTTCAAATTGTCTACACGTCAAGGAACCAAGCATGAGTAAGAAGGGAATAAGTTCACATTAAAGTCATAGAGTAATGTTGTAAATCTCTTAAAAATTTGAAATTATGATTAAGGCTCAAAATTAATATTTTATTATAAAGCATTAAAATACATTTTTCACATGTGTATGAATATTTTGAAAATTAAATTTGAAAATTTTGAAAGATGGTCGATTGTCATCTTTCACATATGCATTACATGATTAAAAATTTGAATTTTGAAAATATTAAAGATGATTGATTGTCATCTTTCACATGTGCATGTTTTATTTGAATATTTTCAAAAGTGATTGATGTTTTTTTTTACTTATGCAAAAGGTAGATGTTTTTGTTTGAAAACTTTGAAAATTAAAGTGTGCTCCTTTTGTCATATGCAAAAAGTAAAAAGATTAGGTTTGAAATTTTTGAAAAGTAAAGTGTGCTCCTTTTGTCATATACAAAAAGTAAAAAGATTATGTTTAAAATTTTTGAAAAGTGAATAATGTTATCTTTGACATGTGAATCTTTTTAAATTTGAATATGAAGTCTCATATACCTATAAATAGATCATTTGAGAGCTTCACATTCACAATACTAAGAGGATACAATATTCATTCAAAACTTTCATTCTCTCTTCTCTAAACATTGAGCATTAATCCTTGTTCATTTTGAGAGATATATAGTTTACACTGTATTATTCTTATTTCACTCATTGAGGAGTTTTTTTCTGATAACCTACCCACTATCAGCTCTTGTATCAGTAAAATGATGTGTATAACCCTTATGCGGCGTGTAGAAAGTGTTCTACATAGGGAATAGTTGAATTACCGCATGTAAGGTGATTGCATATGTAGAGGGTGTTCTACACAGATCCTTTATAGTAGTGTTGTTCAAATATATAATAGGTTTCTATCTCCACTTGAAGGAGGTTGAATAGTGAATTTGGGGATCCTCAAGGGGTAGCTTGAGGCGAGGACGTAGGCAGTGGGGCTAAACCTCGTTAACATATTGAGTTTGCTTCTCTCTTACCCTTACTCTTTATATTTATTGTTGTTTCATATTTTGTTTATATTATATTGTATATTTGATTTATAATTGTTCTTTTTTTAAATACAACTCAATCCACCCCCCTCTTGTGTTAGTCATCTGGGCAACATAATGCATGTTAAGAAATGATGCATGTATATATGTATGGACTGTATGCATGAACGTAAGTAAGAACAAATGAACACATGAATGTATGTATGCATGAATGTATGTAAAAAGACGTATGCATGAACCGACTCTTTAAGAAATGAAAGCAACGATGCGTGAGGAATTGTTTTAAAGAGGAAAATGTTTTCAAAAGGAAAACCCCACCTCGCAGTGTTTTCAAACGAAATGAAAGACGTATGTATGCTAAGTACGATATGTATGTATGGAATAATAAATGCATGACTGAAAATCTATGTTGATATATTTTGACTGTATGAAATAATGCTTACGAGTCATCGACTCATTTTAGTTTTTATATGTGCCTTCCCAAGGACAAGATGAGCATGACAGGTAAGGACGGGCACAGCCCAATGGGAAGAGCACAAAGGCCTAGGCAAGATATTTTGTACGAAAAACTTTAATTATAAAATTTAATATTTTCTGCTGTAATCTTTTAATTAAAAAAATGAATTTTATTTATAATATGGAATCTTTTGTATCCTGGCATTAATAGAAAAAAAATTTTAAAGAAATCGTAATTCCTGTCGATTTTTATCAAAATCGTTTTGAAAATAACCCACCACAAGGACGGGCATTACATATTATTCAACATGTCACCCTGTTCGAGCCTTGCATGTAGGTGCCATCATTTTTTAGCCTATACCTATGCACAAGCAACATCTATGCATGAGTGGCTTGCAGCCATGGAGAGTGAGTTTCAGGCTTTATTGAAGAATGAAACCTGGACTTTGTGTCCCCGTCCTCCAGGTAAGAATGTGGTTCCAAGTAAATGTTTTAAGCCCAAATGCAAACCTAATGGCAGCATTGAACTTCTCAAGGCAAGGTTAGTGGCTATTGGCTATCTTCAGCATAGTGGAATTGATTTTCATGATACGTTTAGTCTCATTATCAAACCATCTACGGTTTGCATGGTTCTAGCACTTGCTATTTCTTTCAACTGGGAAATTCAACAACTAGATGTTTCAAACACATTTCTTCATGATATTTTGAAGGAGGAGGTCTATATGGCACAACCAAAAGGGTTTGAGGATCCTGCGCCTCCACAATTTGTGTGTAAACTTCACAAATCTATCTATAGCTTGAAACAAACCCCTCGGACTTGGTTTAATAGATTATCCAGGCTCTTTTATACCTTGGCTTCAGCAGTTCTCAGGTAGATCCCTTTTTATTCACTTATCACCATGAACCAGTACATTTGTTTATGCTGGTATACGTGGATGACATCCTTGTGACTTCTAATGATCGGGTTTTTATTAACTCATTAATCTTCAAGCTACAACTTGATTTTGCAATGAAGGACCTCGGCCAGTTGTCCTATTTCCTGGGTATTGAAGCCATCTGTGATTTTTCAGGCCTGCACCTTCGACAAATACGGTATATTATTGATCTCTTGGATCTTGTCAAACTCCTTGGCATCTATCCTTACCGTGGTCCATGTGTTTTGGGTTCCAAACTATCCAAACTTGATGGAGATCTTCCATTCAATCCTTCAGAATATCATCACATAGTAGGTGTCTTACAATATGTAACTCTCACTCGCCTAGATATAGCCTACTCCGTGAACCAACTATGTCAACACATGCAAGCTTCAACCACTACTCATTGGACAGCAACCAAAAGAGTGTTGCGTTATTTGAAAAATACACTAGATTATGGTCTTTTCTACAAACTTGGACCCTTCTCTATTAATGCTTATTGTGACGCTAACTGGGCTAGGGATCCTGACGATAGAAGATCAATGTGTGGTTATGGAGTTTATGTTGGTCCTAATCTCATCTTTTGGTCGGCAAAAAAACAACTTGTGGTCTCCAAATCTAGTACTGAGGTTGAATACAAATGTTTAGCATTGGTTATAGCTGAGGTGTATTGGCTACACATGCTCTTATGTGAGCTACAAATTTCTCTTGATTCTCCTCTCATGGTTTGGTGCAATAATAACAGTGCTCTTGCACTTGCCTCAAATCCTATGTTTCATGCACAATCTAAACACATTGAAGTGAATTACCATTTTGTACATGAAAAAGTGGCAAACCGGGACATTATTTTGGAACACATCTCCACTTCTCTTCAACCTGAGGATATCTTTACTAAGGGACATACAGCTAATAGATTCTACTATCGTAGTGACAAATTGTCCATTTCAGACCTTACTGTTAGCTTGCATAGGAATGTTAATGATAACGATAATTTGGTTAAAGATAAGCTCAATTAAGATAAGTCTCAAAGCTTCTTTTTTCGTGACAAACTATCCATTTCAAATCGCCTTGTCAGTTTGCAAGGGAATGTTAAGGATAAAGATGATTTGGTTAAAAAAAAGCTCGATCAGGATAAATCTCAAAGTTGTTCGACGTGATCCAAAGTTCTAGTTACGACTTCTATTCATTTGAATATTGTAATCTATATGATTATAGTTTATCTTTTGTAACAAACATTTATCTCCTCTATCAATTGTAACAATTTTGAATATATATGACAATACATACACTCTCTAGTAAGTAAATCCAAAACAGTTTCCCATTCTTTCAAAATATGTACTCGAATTAGGGGTGATTACACGACATGTTAACTCAACACGAACACGACACGATAATAGCGGGTTATGGTTTAGTCTTAATAGTTTCGGGTCAAAATGGATTGACCCGTTAAGACACGATTACTTAACGGGTTGATAACGGATCAACCTGTTTTGACCCGTTATGACACACGTTAAAAAAATTAAAGTTACAATTATACATTTCTACCTAAAAGTAAAATTGTTAGAATTTTAATTTCGATATTTTTATTGTTTAGATTGTAGTTATGAATTCGTAGTTAGTTTTATAACTTTTTTAAATATTATGATTTTAACATTTATAGAAAATTATGCTAAATTTAATAGATCAAATAGGTTAATTTCAGATCTATTTAATCCATTTACATCAAAAGTTTGAAATTGCTAAATTTAATAGATCAAATAGGTTAATTTCAGATCAAATAGGTTAATTTCAGATCTATTTACATACGATCTATTTAATCGTATTGTGTCGATGTTAACCTATTTAGTAATATTCACTAATGAATCAAAACGGATTGACACGACACGATATATTAATGGATCGTATTAAAGTTTGAGATTTTGACACGATAAACTTAACGAATCGAGTTAAGATTGATCTATATAGTATAATATACATACTTTGATACGACACGTATACAACTCATTAACACAATTTAACACCCCTAAGTTTGCATTCAACAACCCCCATCTCGAACAAAGCTTCGGAACATTCACATCAGGCTCCCCCGTATTGGCGTTTTATCAAGATTTAACCAATAAATAAATAAAATGAGAAAATAGAGCCATGATTAGCCTCCTTAAATACCAAATAGGGAGATTTTGGATTTGCGACATATACTCATACTGAGCAATTGCAGCAAAACTAAACACTTCTTCATGTGTTTTATCTTTGTTTATGATATCCATTGATCCCCGTAGAACAAATTAACATTATCTTCCGAAATAAGAGGTGAGATGGGATGACAAATAAAAAGAACACACATTGTAAAGAGCGAATAGGCAAAGCTCCTGCTTTCAATAGCAGAAGCAAATTCAATACAACATTTCAATTACCATGGAAATTCATATGAAGAAACCTTAATCAAGCTTGGACCTTGTCCCACTTAAGGGGTTTCACCACCTCCCATGTGAAGTCAGCGTCATCCCTGCCAAAATGTCCATATGCAGCTGTCTTCAAGAACCTGCCTTTGCCTCCCCTCTTGAGATCAAGATTAATTGAGATCATACCGGGCCTGAAATCGAAGCTCTCCTTGACAATCTTGAGGATTTCTTTGTCGGGAATCTTTCCTGTTCCGTAAGTGTCGACAAAAACCGACAAAGGCTCAGGAACTCCAATGGCATAAGAGACTTGCACGATGCACCTCCTCGCAAGTCCATTGGCCACAATGCTCTTAGCAGCCTGCCTAACAATGTATGCACCACTCCTGTCCACCTTAGTCGGATCCTTTCCAGAAAATGCACCGCCACCGTGAGCACCCCATCCACCATAAGTGTCAATGATGATCTTCCTACCGGTGAGGCCAGCATCACCATGAGGGCCGCCAATGACAAATCGGCCTGATGGGTTAAGGTGAAAGATGGTCTTTTCGTCAAGATACTTCTCCGGAATCACAGGCTTGATCACATGCTGTTTGAGATCAGCCGCAATCTCATCATTGGTAACAGTCTCATCGTGCTGAGTAGAGATGAGCACGGTATGTACCCGAATCGGAACCATGGCGCCCTTGTCATTGTAATACTCAACAGTGACTTGGGTTTTCCCATCTGGCCTAAGCCACGGGCACGTGCCGTTCTTGCGGACCTCGGTCAGGCGAGCACCAAGCTTGGTGGCAAGCACATGGCTCAGTGGCATCAATTCAGGGGTCTCGTCGGTGGCATAGCCAAACATGTGGCCTTGGTCACCAGCACCAATCTCTTCAGGCCTCTTGGTTAGGTGGCCATGGACACCCTGAGCAATATCAGGACTCTGCTGCTCAATGTTGACAAGGACCTTGCAGTTGTCCGCGTCAAGACCCACATCGTCTGAGACAAACCCAATGGCTCGGCAAGTATCACGCACGATTTTCTCGTAGTCCACATTGGCTTTGGTTGTGATCTCTCCGAAGACCATGACCATGTTGGTCTTGGTGCAAGTCTCACAGGCCACCTTGCTATCGGGGTCCTGTTCTAGGCATGCGTCAAGGACTGCATCAGAGATCTGGTCACAGAGTTTGTCTGGGTGACCCTCGTTCACTGATTCGGAGGTGAACAGGAAGGACTCCATTTCTTTCTAGCTGCAAAAGTACACAAAAGTCCTGATTAAAACCATGATCATACCGCATATATAGATCAAGAAATAGAATCTATTCACATGGGATTTTCCATAGATTCGTTCGGTACAATTGCTAGTAAGTTAAAAACATCTTCGAAGTACTTGTAAATATTGAGACAACCTTGGCAAAATCTAGCACAAAGCTGTTTGGAGTTTCAGATATGGGGGATTGGTAATATCAAATTTTCCAACAACCCATAGCCTCCCAAAATGTAATATCAATGACTCTCTTCATAAATTACCAAACATTCATCTCCCTACAAAGACAAATGCACAGTAGATCTAGCAGAATGCAGTTCAAAGAGTCCAGAAATCTTGGTAGATGGGACATGGGCCAAAAACAACAAACGACAACCCTTTTATTTAAGTTAGCCATAGGCAATCTTAAGAAAAACACCACAAATAACTACAGCTACTGATGTTAAGAAAAATCCCTCATACAAAATGGTTTGATCCATTCATAGTTTCCTCCAAACAACCAATGCCCACCATATCATAATCCTTGATATTAGTGCGCACGCAGTCAAAGATGCCACCAGATCTGCAGCCAAAATTAGTGCACATTTGGGAAAAGGTGATGAAATGCAAAGATAAGAACACCCTCTCACCATCGACCTGAGAAACACTTCTGAAATAACGAACCACCAAAACCACAAATAGTGCAAATCGAGACAAAACAAAGCAACAAATCCGAAACAAAAGAAAGCTTAGAAAGGGTAGCTCACGCAACACGATATCCTTACCTCGGAAGGGAGGGAGAGATTGTATTTGTGTTTGCTTTGAAAGTGAGACGGACCAAAGACCTTCCCTCAAGCTGTGCGAGTCCGTAGTTGGATCCATGGGTGCATATTTAAAGGGAAAATGCGGAGTCCAACAACCCCCCAAGCGGTGTATTTTGGGTCAGATTCATTCAGTGTTTCGTGGGATCTACATCCACGGCTGTGGTTCACCCCACCGACCTGTGTAATCTCATCGAACGGTGGCAACGTGTCGGTGGGTGAGAATGTAGGATTGAAAGGACATGACGCGTTTACTCCGTCCGAATTGAGCTGTATAGGCAAAAGAGCAACAGAACAGCTTGTATGGCCACCAACCCTTTCGGTTGGCCCCCTCCCTCTTGACCTCTATGTTCATCCCACGAACTAATTAACAATGATTTGACATTAGATTTTTTAGAATTTTTTTCAAAAGAAAAAAAAACAATGGTGGGAATTTTTCAAGATTTTGTACTAATAATGAGATCCATTTTGAAAAGAGTCTCACTAATTTTGTAATTTGTAAAAGTTATTTTAAATGCTGATGGATTAGATATGACGTGTTAAATTTATTTTCTAATAAAAAATAATATTATAATTTAATATGATGTGTTAAATTTATTTTCTAATAACAAATAATATTATAATTTAATATATCACAACAAATTATATCAATTTATAAATTTTATTTTATAAGTTTGTTTTGCAAATCAAACATTTTTGTAAAAAATATATATTTAGATTTAGAAAGTCCTTTGTGTATGGTTTAATTGAAGTTTTAAAAAATTATGGGATTCGTTGACAATATGTTTTGGATGGAAATTTTTATTTGTTTGATTTGATGTTAAGTTAAGTTTGTTATGAATAGTAGTGAGTTAAGATTGTGAATTGAATTTTGTGAGATACACCTAAAAAAAATTTAGATATATTTAGAGATTAAAATGAGTTTAGATGTACTTATAGAAAGTTAAAAAATATTATGAGTCTTGCATATAAAAAGATATTAAATTAAAAAATGTTATGAATCTCACGTATAAATAGGTTTTAAATTTAAATAAATTTAATAATTTGAGAATTTGATATTTAAATGTTTGATGTATTTAATCTGGCTAATGTTACTATTGAATTTCATCCCGCACTTAGTAGTGCATGCTACTCTATAATTATTCTTCTTGTAACATTCATAATCGCTTCAATTGATACGATCTATTTTAAATAGTTTCGTAACTCAATCGTTTAAATGGAAAAGTCACTTAAAATATGACGATGAGTATAATTAAAAATGACAAAATTAAAAAGAAAGAATAATTAATTATAGTTAGCTAGGAATATTTTTATGCAATATTACATATATATATATATATATATATTGTTTCTCTAATTATATAATTATGACGATCGATGGAGGTCGCGCGTGAACATTGCTTATTTGTTTAATTCCAGGCCGTCTGAGTGGGTTGGTGAGTCGTTGAGGTGGTGTTACATCTTCTTCTACGTAACCTTGATGGCTGCCAAACTACCAACCCCGCCCAAGTCAAAATCTGACTGTAACTTGATGAAGGAACTTTCAGAATTAAGGGAATAAGCAACACATGAGGCCAACGTGCTAATTAAGCCCAAGCCAAGCTTGTTGGCAGGCAGATCATTAACCACGTCGTGGCAACCTTGCGATGATCACGAGTCGCTGTTTAGAACTACGTACTTCGAAACTTTTGGAGACGGCAATTATTTTCCAGTACTGCTAGCTATGCATGGAAAGATGGCATTATAAATCCGAACGACGTCGTGACGGCCATCATAACATGATATTGCATGATGCAGCGACGTCGGACCAAATCTATATATATATATATATATATACACACACACATACTAGAGTTACACAGGAGCGGAACTACTAAGGGCCTTGTGCTCTCAAAATTTTTAAAATCATACGAAAATTATAATTTTAAAGGTGTTTTTATAAAAAAAAATTATATAAAAATTAGTACTTAAACCCCCAAAATTATTTTTTTATAACTTATCCCCAAACTAGATTTTCTGATTCCGCCCCTGCTAGAGTATATATATAATATACTAGAGTCCCACACACTTGTTGCGGAGGCCGAGTCATGGTTGATTTTAAATCTTGAAAATCTAAGACCCAGGACTTTGATGGAGTGACGCATGTGGCATTTGGAACTTTGACGATAGGCAGCGTGTGAGGCATACACACCCATGCCACCATCTTGCAACACTACTTCTTGCACATTTTATATCGGTAGCCAAGAAAGAAAGCTAGTGAAACAATTCATCTTGCTTGGAAGTGACCGAAAGGTGATAAATCAGACATATTCCGTTCCAAAAGAAAAATTGCAGAAAAAGGAGAGGCCGGAGAAGGGAGAGAAGGGGAAAGGGAACTATCTCAAATTAGTAGGATCAATTCATCCTTTAAAAGTTATGAGAAAAGGTTTATTTGTATTAGTGTATACTTTTTTTTTTTTTTAAAAGCAATATATTCTGAATACGTAATTATTTTTCATAATTTCAATCATATTGGAGATATGCCGTGTTTAAATTTTATAATAGCGTTAAGATTTTTCATATTATCATACTGTATTATTTATATCAGTACGATTGTCTTATATGATTACACAGTTCAGATGAAATGAGATGAGATGTTTTATTAAAAATTAAATAAAATATTATTATAATATAATTTTTTAATATTAGTTTTATTTTAAGATTTGAAAAAGTTAAATTATTTATTATATTTTATATGAGAATAAAAAAAATTTATAATAATTATATAAGATGAAATAGTTTAATTTTATATGAAAAACCAAACCTGTCAATCCTTGGTGTTCAAGTTTAGGTGACTTATCAAATAATCATCAAGATAATATAGAGTAATTAAAAATGGGAAAGTAGGAAAAGTAACACTATAATACTTCCAATCTTATACAGTATAAATTATAGTAAATAAATAAAGAAACCACATTTACATTTGTTCAATTTTTAACAAAGCACATCTAATAATTTTTTTCAATTTCCTTTAAGTTGGTTAAGGTTCGTATGGATGTTGTGTTGAGTTGAAATAAATTGAATTCTTTATAAATAATAGGTAAGTTGAGATAGTGAAGTGAATTTTATGGAGACCTCCTATGATGAATTTAAATGTTTAAATATTAAGACGAGTTTTAGATATATTTATAAGAAATTAAAAAATATTATGAGTCTCGAGTATAAAAAAATATTTAGTTGAAAATGATTATAAATTTCATGTGTAAAAATATTTTGAATTGAAATTAATTTAATAATTTGATAATTAGATATTTAAATATTATATTAAGTTAAAATTAGATTATACTGAATTCATGTCAGTTTAATACAAATTTAAGTAGAATTTAAGTTTGAGATTCATTTCCATTTACTGCCCGTCCGGCCCAAATAACAGAGGGCCATACGGCCCATATATCTACACCATTACTAATTACTATTTAGCCCATTTTCTTTTCTTTTGTTATTTATTTACTTTATTTTATTTTACGTAAGCTAACCGCTGAAGGCTTCATTGACTTTCATAATCGTTCAACAAAACTCACCGTCGAAGCAACAGATCCCATTTCGTAACCAAACCACAGAATTTCCAGCAATCCTTTCACCGGTATCCTGTTCCGGAATTTCCAACTTCCCTTGTTTTTCATATCCTTTCATTTCTCCCTAGGTTAAATTACCAAGACTTCAATTCCTTCATCTGATTCAAACTCTCCCGGGGAAAGGGGGGAAACAAAAACGATGGGAAAGATCAAATCTTTCAAGGATCAACACACATTTGGTTCGATTTTTTTCTTTATGAACTCCATAGTTTTTCTGTTCTTTTAGCTTAATATGACACCGTTATTAATATCTTACAGTGGTGGGTTTAATGGTGCAGACGAACGCCTTCAAGACGCGAAAAATATAATTATGAAATACCCAGATCGAGTCCCTGTAAGTTTTCACGGTATCTATGGCTTAGGTTTCGAGTCATCTTTCCTTTACTTTCTGCTCTAATCGTTCTTCTATATATAATTCTCTAAATGTGCAATTTATAATTAGAAATTGATAACTTGCGGTTGACCCATTTTTTTTAATGGGTAAAATGTATCTGTTTAACAAATTTGCAGTGATCATTATTCTTTTTGCTTTGATCTTGTGCTTTTTTTATTTATTTAAGTTTTGCAGTATCTTAATTTTATTAATGGGTTCCAGTTTTTTGTTCTCATGCATCTGATGGGGTAGTGGAAATATGGCTTGACACTGTAAGATATTAGGAGAAAAAAGTCTTGTATTTGATGGAATGCTGATTATATTAATTTTTGATGGTATAGAGAAGCCCAGATGTGACAAATTTTGACCCTCAATATTCAGTTCCTATAAATTCGAAAAGCCATTGAGCAGAAAGTTGTTTATGGCTTATGGCTTTCGACCATTGAAGTATGAGATCAATAGTAATAAAAAAAATTTCGACCACCGATATTTGCTTATGGCTTTCTGCTATCCCCCTTAGTCAACATTGGGCAGAAAGTTGCTAGGTTTTCTTTATACAATTCTGATGTGGGATGTCTTATCTGGTAAGAACAAATCTTCATCGAGTAAGACAAGTTTTACCTCGTTTGTTTTCACTAATGAGATGAAATGAGTTGAGATTGAAGTTAAAAGTTAAATAAAATATTATTATAATATATTTTTTTAATATTATTTTTGTTTTGAGATTTGAAAAGTCGAATTGTTTATTTTATTTTGTATGGGTATTTGGGAAAGTTGTAATGATGAGATGAGTTGAGTTGAGATGGTTTGTTTCACAAACCAGGCCGCAAGTATGACTCATTTCTGAAAGTCAATTTGAATGTCAAATTTAGTTCCCAAAACTTCCTGACCTCAAACTTCCCAAAACTTCCTGGCCAAACTTAGTTCTATTCTCCTTAATAGACATTAGACAGAAAGTTAGGTTTTCTCTATGTGATTCTGATGTGGGATGTCCTAGCTGGTAAGAAAGAATCTTCCTCGAGTAAGACAAGTTTTAGTTTGCTAGTATGACTCATTTCGGAATGTCACTTTGATTACTACTGATCCCAAACTTCCCAAAACTTTCTTGGCCAAACTAAGTTAATTTTTAATAAATTATAAGATGAAATCTGGAACGTTGGGTTTTCCTTTTTACAAGCTGAGGATCAAATGATGACTCGGTGGTGAAAGGTATTCTTTGGTTTGGATTTGGTTGGCTTCTTTCTCACGCTCAAGAGCTAAAATTTGATGTTGATTTCAACTTGGGTTTTTTACTTCAAAAGTTGTTTAGTCTTTGTTATTCCTCTCATTAGATGGGCAGATATCAGGGATTACGCCGGACTTTACAGTTCCAAAATATTTTTGTTTTAGCAAGGAAAGGCAGGAGGAACTGTTTAGCTGTTGCAACTTATTTGGGTTTTTCTGTGTTCTTCTTGCAGGTGATTATTGAAAGATATTCGAGAACCAATCTGCCAGAAATGGAAAAGAAAAAGTAGGCTCTAGCTGTCATAATTATCTCCTAATTCTTCAAGACAAAGTTTATTTTATTAAAATCAACCTTGCATGCCATAGAAATAAATACATTTGAGATTTGAACTCGAAGCATTTGAGCATTTCTTGGAAATAATTTTGGTGATACTGAAATCCTAATGGTAGCCAAGGTTGCTGACTTTAGGCTGTTTCCTGGTTTAGTGTAGTTGTACTGTAAATGCTATTGCCTTTTCATGATGTCATTCGTCTCATTATAGTGTGGCTGACTTGATAGAGAGCTGTGCTTTTGGTCAAATATGCTTTGTGTTTGGAGTATTTTTTTCATGCTTTTTGCCTGTTGTTTTACCTTGAGTGACTGAATTTCATTCCCAAACAACTTATCAAAAAAAATTATCATTCCCAAACAAAATTTCCTCTTCGCCTGGTTTGATGAAATCAGACTGCATCAAAGCATATGAGTTCCAAATGCTGGTGAATTGCAGTCTAGATAACTGTTAGATAGTAGTGCCACCCACCCCCCCTCCCCCCACCCCGCACCCCCACCCTTGCCCGGCGCCCTCTCTCTTGGCCAAACATTTTTAATCGTAGTTTCTCATAATAGGAGACTAATCTGCATCTTTATATCCTTCTTTATTCTAGATATCTGGTTCCTCGAGACATGTCTGTTGGGCAATTTATCCACATCTTAAGTAGCAGGCTGCAATTGACTCCTGGAAAAGCTCTGTTTGTTTTTGTAAAGAGCACATTACCTCAAACAGGTAAAACTAGTCTTATCATTTACTCTTTGCTAAAGTTGCGTTAGCTCCTGCCTTTGCGTTAGAAACCTGCTAAGATATTTTTTTAATGACTTTCATCTACAGCCAGTCGTATGGACTCCATATATGAATCTTACAAGGACAATGATGGATTTCTGTACATGTGTTACAGCAGTGAGAAAACCTTTGGTTGACATTTTACTTTGAATATATGTATGTTATTCTTCTTTGTTGTAAGTAATTGCAATCCACTGATTCTGAACCTTGAACCTGCCCGATGGGCTTTTCACAATAATCTCATTTACAAAGAATATTTGTTTTACTATGTCTCCTGTAAAGTTAAAACGGTACCGTGTAGTTTCTCTAGTAACATATATAAAAAAGGAAAATGATATGAGTAATGCTACATACAATCACTTTTGCATATTTTCTGTGCATTTTATCGATATGATTGGCTGCATCAATTTTTTGAAATGACTGCACATAGAATTTTTGAAATGATATTAGTCATCAAGGAATCCTACCAACAGAAGTTGCCGAAATGCGTTTTTTATCTTTTATTTATTTATTTTTTAAATACACAAAAAAAGTGCTGTAAAAAAATTTAAAATAAAAAAGAAAAAATACTTTAATATTTTCGGTACAAAAGTTCAGTGGCTTTTGTTGATGAGAAATACTTTAGACACAAAGGAATTATACAAAAATAAATTTACAAATTAACGTGGTTTGATCTGATACATCAGGTTGTAAAGTTATTTTTATTGTAAAATAGATATAATGGATCTCATGAAATCACATCAGTTTATAGGTTCATTTTTGTTTAATCTCTTTATGTACGAAGGAAATATACAAAAGTAAATTCACAAACTGACGTAACTTGTTGTGCGTCAGATTGTGAGATTATTTTTATTGTAAAGTAGATTTAATGGATCTCATGAAATCATATGATTTATTTTTATATAATCTTTTTATGTATATAATATTTCTTTTTATTGATAGACCTGGCAGCGTCCAAACAATAAATATTGAACTGAATGATCATATGTATATTATTTTTTGGTTCGTAAACAATGGATTGGAAACCAACTTTATATTTCCAGCTCCCCTCTACGCTCTGGGCCTCGGCTGCAACAGTGCTGACGATCCCACAATGATCCCAACATATATGATACTATATATGGTCGGAATAACCACAGGGGTTGAATTATTGTGAGAGGTACATTTGTAGTTACATTTTTTATATTTTATGAAAGCATAGCTAATGGTAAAAGAAAATTTCTATTAATAATTTGAATCTTACAAAACAAATCCATTTAAGTGATGGTGATCAATTTATTTTTAAAATTTACACGTCGGTTTGAAAATAAAATAACTCATTAAACCTAGTTCTGATGACAATGATTTAACTATAGCAAAACAAAAAATTCCAATGATCTAGATGTGACTCTAAAATACAAGCAATTGTGAGTTCAAAGAAAACTTGTAATGGATTAAATTATAAGAAATTTTGTAAATAAAAAAATGAACACATGCGGATATGGATATCATTTGAAAATGAAGAGTTGTACTTGGGCTTCATAGTGAAGACATGGTCCCTCCTAATTCCATTGAATTTTATTTAGAACAAAAACCTTCCAAAACTCTTATTAATTATAGTCAAAGAAAGACGTGATTAATCGAGAATATTCCAATAGCAATAAGAGAGCGCGAGCAGTGAGTATATTTACACGATTTAATAAACATGTGGCACGTATGAAAATATGACGTAACCGGGTTATACATCCGTTTTTTTTTTAAAACCCGAAAACGGCACCATTGCTGGATTGAATACTTCCTTCGATGTCTCTCGAATCCTCTGCACTTTTCATCCCCTCTCTCAACTCTGTCTCGTCTCTCGTCTCTCGCCGCTCGTCTCTCAAGTCTCTCAAATCCTCCTCCTCAAGTCCCTAGCCGTGCCATTGCGATTGTGAAATAGGTATGTTAATCTCTCTCTGTCTCTCTCGGTTTAGTTGGATTCCGTTTTTCTAGATTTGTGTTTGATTTTTGCTTGGGTCTGTTTGGATTTGTGGTTGATTTTCGCTTGGATCTGTTTGGGTTTGTGTTTGATTTTTGCTTGGATCTGTTTGGGTTTGTGTTTGATGTTCTGGGTTTAAGACTGATTCCGAAATGTTTGGATTTGTGTTGGATTTTCGCTAGGGTTTGTGTTTGATGTTCTGAGTTTAGTATTTTGTGGTTTAGTTCCTGTTTTCTTCTAAGAGAATGCTTAGAAACATTCCATCTGTGTTAACGTTTTTTAAACCGGTTAGGCAACTTACAACAAATAGGGTAAGAACATATGCTCCAGATAAAACCCCCAAACACATCACAGCACCAAGTCTGAGACACAGAGAGAGAGAGAGAGAGAGAGAGAGAGAGAGAGAGATCATCAGTTGCTTCCCTTCGATATATCCAAAGTAAAAAGAGAATAGCTAAATATAAGTGAAAAAGTTAAAAAAAAAAATTACCCAAAGAAGTCGAGAACCTCGGTAATCTGATCTGCTAAATCATCAACAGAAAGCACAGACTCATCTGGGCTAATTTCAGCAGCTCCCAACTGCAACAGCTCTTGAAGAAAGAAATTATGTTAATTATTAGATTAAATGAAAGAGAGAGCAATGCAATTTTGGTTTGGAGCAGATTTGTTTTCTGGAGTAAAGTAATTGAGATTGGTGCATAGGATCCATTGTGTCTTCAACTTTTGCTTTTACTATTTCCAAAAGCTCTGTTGTCTTATTTCTTTATCCTTTTATTGGACCCACAACACCTTTTGATATTAGTAGTATTATTTCTGATTTTCCAGCGTGGGATGACACTCAAAAGTCACACAGATTGAGGCATAGAATACATAAATCGTCTGGGTCATCTCATAGGACTATGAGCAGATCTCTCTCATGTGACTCGCAGTCTAAGGGGTCTGTTTCTACTCCTCGTGGGTCCGTGGTATGTGACCTTTATCTAAGCTTGGTTTTACCCTTTGTGCTGTCCAGCTTTCATGTGAAACAATAGTGACAAACATGTTCTTGGATTTGTAGGTGGATGCCATACCCAACCCATCAAAAGAGCAATTAGTAGATGTTGTTCAGAGGCATTTCATGTCACAGGTATTTTCAAAATGTGTTCACTTTGATCCTTTTCTAGCCATTTTCTATTTTTATATTTATAAAATACTGAATGAATAACATATGTACATTAATCCGGTAATGACATTGTTAGTTCAGCAGCTTTTGGATTATAGTTGCCATTATTCTGTTCTGAAAAATGTATTTTTTTTTCTATTGGTGAAGCAAATCGACGAGTTGCAAGTCATTGTGGGATTTGTTTAGGCTGCAAAGAGAATGAAGACTCTGTGCAAATGACGATTCACGAAGAGAGAAATGAAGAGCTATGAATTTGGTTGTTTATGCTAACAGATACTGCACTTAAAAAATATCCACTCCCCTCTAGTGATTGTCTGTAATATATTTTATCCAGTGGCTTGTCTCTGTCTTGCTTTAGTAGGTTAGTATTACTTTGTACCGAGTTATAGACGTTCTTACTTTATTTTTTTTCTTCGATTAATTTTTTTAGAAAATTCTTTTAGAAGTTTTGATTATTTTTTTAAAAAAATCTGGGCAATTTAATATATAAGATCAGATTTTTTTTTAAAAAAAAATGATATAATTTCTTTTTAAAGTTATAAAGATTTTTTTAGATTTTTTTTTTTTTTTCCCAAAACCTGGTATAACCCGGATTGAACCCGGGTATAACCCGGATATCCGGGATTAAAAGCCAAAAAAAAAAATTCCGGATATATCCGGATTGAATCCGGTTATCCGCCCGGATTGAGTCCGGGTTCAATCCAGGCGGATAACCGCCCGGATTTTGAAATCCGGATCCGGATCCGGTTATGGCCGGATACCCGGATCCGGGTCCGGATGCACACCCCTAAATTCTAGCAAATGAAAAATTGAATTGTTTTTAGAGACTGATGATGTACACCTCTCTCTCTCTCTCTCTCTCTCTCTCTCGATTTGAAGGTTTGTTCTCACTCCACTCACTCTCTCTCGTGCTCTCCTCAAGTTGAAGTGAGGACTCTCACCCCTCAATCGATCTTTGTTGCTCTTCTCTCAAGTCGAAGTGAGGACTCTCATCCAAAGTTTTGATTACTATTTCATACTGATCGAAATGATCAGAATTTTCTATACCAGAATAATAACCAGCACAACAGGAGTAGGTATTCCATATAGGATCAAATTTCGGTCGTCTTGGTATGTTCCAGTTAATTTCGGCCAACTTCCGATATACCGCCCAAAATTCATTTCTCGGTCCGAAATGTGAAAACCAACAATATGGCATTTTTGTAATTCAAGTGAAACTCTTGGCATTTTAGTCATTTTTGCACAATTGCAATTCAATTGAAACTTTACATCCGACTCTGTTCCGATATTGTACATATTTTATAAAAATGTGTTTTTTATATATTAATCATATAAATTTTATATAACTATATCTCATATAATTAATTAAATTCAATAATATACTAATATGAGCTAATTATTATAAAAGAAAATATTTATACTATAATATATAGACTAAATTGACTAATAATAATTTAGTGTATGTAAACACTAAATATCATACTAATTTAATATTACTACTATGTAACACTAAATTACTAATGTATAAATATATAAGATGTAATATTAATGTATAAATATATAACATATAATACTAACGTATAAACACTAAAATTCATAATAACATGTAATATTATAATTAGGCTTGTTGAAAAAAATTAACAATCTGCACCCGCCCTATAAATCCATCCGACCCCACCTGTTAAATGCGGGTAGAACTGGACAACGGGTTGGAAATCATCCAACCCGCTGTTTAACGAGCAAAACAGAAGCCCGAGACTGTCGTCCATTGCATTCCAAACGGCCAATCGTAGACCTCTCTCTCTCTCTCTCTCTCTCTCTCTCTCTCTCTCTCTCTCTCTCTCTCTCTCTCTCTCTCTCTCTCTCTCTCTCTCTCTCTCTCCTAGACCACGCTTGCAGAAATCGGGTCTCTCTCTCTCTCCTCGATTGATCCTCCAAGCAACAGAGTCTCTCTCTCTCTCTCTCTCTCTCTCTCTCTCCTAGACCACGCTTGCAGAAATCGGGTCTCTCTCTCTCCTCGATTGATCCTCCAAGCAACAGAGTCTCTCTCTCTCTCTCTCTCTCTCTCTCTCTCTCTCTCTCTCTCTCTCTCTCTCTCTCTCTCTCTCTCTCTCTCTCTCTCTCTCTCTCTCTCTCTCCTCGATCGCGAGTACTCCAAGCAAACACTTCATCTGCCTACAAAAACCCTAGCCAGTGGCGTTCTCCGTTGCCGTTCTCTGTCACCATCTCCGTCGCTATTCTCCATCATGGTTCGGCCGCAGCTCCAAGATCAAGTCGATTTTCTGAGGTATGTTCCGTTTCTCATGCTCCAAATTTCTCTATCTTCACCTTCTCTGCCCTTCCAATATCTCGTCGTTGCTGGTCTTCCGTTGTGTTAGTTTTATTTGGGGTTTTGATTCGTTGGACCGTTAGTTTTATTTGGGATTTGCTTAGTTAATCTGGGTCTGATTCTTTCTTTGTTGAACTCAAAACGATTTTGAGCCTTGTTTTTATTCATTTTGTTATGTTTCTCTGGTAGATCGTATGAATGGTAGCATTTTGAACTAATTTAAGGACTTGGTCTTGATTTCTCATTTGTTTAAAACACTTGATGAGCATAATGTAGAAATAAACCGCAATGACCATCTAGTGATTATGGTCGTTTGAATGAAGCTCTTTTTACTTTATGAAAACAGAGATACGGCAAAATAGGGAAACCCCATGGCGGGATGTCATGTGGTGGTCCAGTGGATGGATGAGCAGCGTGAGAAAGGTAGGAAGCAGGAAAAAAAAAACGACCGAACCAGTTCGGGTTCGATCTGGCTGCTTCTGATGCCTCTGGATTGTGGGTCACCTCGGGTCGGGCCAAAATAGTGCTTGGGCGGGTCATTGCATATGTAACAGCCCGCTAGAAATTCAATTGTGAAATTTCTATTAACTTTAGGAATCTCGTGAAAAACCCATAAGTTTTCACGAATCCATTAATCATATAGGTTTTTGTCTAACTACATAGTTAGTGTTATTATTTACTATGGTATCAGAAGTGTATTTTTTATTATTGGAGATAGTTAGAAGTGTCAAAATGTATTATGATTTGTGCCATTAGACTCGGAGGGTTATTTAAAGTCTTATGGCGCAATAACTTTTTTTCATATTTTCGAACAAAACGTCTGTTCAAAACTGTAGATATTATTGGATAAAAAGAAATATCTTGAGGTAATTTTCCTGAATATTATTGGGTAAAAATATTTTGAGTTGATTTTTATAGATATTATTAGATAAAAATATCTTAAGTTGATTTTTGTAGATATTATTGGATAGAATATTATGAGATAATCTTTTATAGATATTTTGGGTAGGAGAAAACCACACTCAACTCTCAACTCCAGCCTTATCACCTCCCTTATCTCGTCCATAAATGTGTCCAGCCAGCACCCATGAACTGATCTTCAATTACTCATTCTAATAAAAGATTATCCAAACACTCTCTCTCGGACAGATTTTAGGAGATCTTTTGCACGCCCATTTTGAAGCTGTTGTAAGTGTTTTATCATAAAGTCTCCTTCATATAAGTTGTTTCTTTTTGAGTCTAGTTTACATGGATATCTTATTTGCCCCATTTGAAGATCATTTGGTCAGTCAAATATTATGTAAACTATAGAAAGGTCATTCTGGGAGATAAACTGGAGAATATGTTATAGTTTGGAGTTTTTGACCAAGCTAATGGATATATATTGGTCCGAAATTTTTATGGAGTATTGTTAACATGTATATGTGACTATTGGTTGAGGATTTTTGCATGATTAAAGGTTTTGATGAAAGATGTTCTTAGATTTAGAAACTTAGAAACTGGAAGAGGAAAAACAGTTTCTGTTTTGAGAAAGTTTAACTCTTTGGTGGTCTAAACCTATTCTAATGACTTTGATAATTTTATTGGAGGATCCTAAACATCTTATATACATGTTATATTATTATTTTGAAGATATTTGATGTTAGTTTCAAAGATATGAAATTTTATGCAAAGAGATATTCAGATAAGCCAAAGTGTGGATATTCTTGGCTAAATTTATGTTTTGGTTAATTTCTAACCATGTGATCTTGAATTAGAAGCTTGTATATGTTTTAGGACATCTTTTTAAACCATGTAATGGTTTGGTTTGAAGATCATATATTTATAAGTCATAGATCAAGAGATTTATCAAAACTAGTTGAGGAAAAAGTTCCTGTTTCTGGACTAAGTGTAAAACCAAAAACTCCAAATGTTATTTTGTGATTTTGGTGACTTTAGTTTGATGATTTAAAGCATGGTTGATGTTAGGATGATATTATGAATATGTTAGAAGTAAGATTTGATTTTTGAAATTCTTGGAGATGTTTTGATTTAAGGTCAAAATTTGTGATTCAAGTGCTTGGATCTTTTTACAAAAAAGTTTGGTGTTGATTATTAGATTTTTCTAAATGGATGTTTTAAGTATGGTTTTGAACTTAGGATTGGAAGATGTTTGTTGCAAAATTTTGGTTTAAGCATGAGTTTTGAAGTTGGAAGGAATTGCAACAAAAATAAAGGGAAATGGCCTATGGATGTTTCGACCATAGTGTGTTCTTCATGGTTGTGTTTTGTTTTAAATTTTTATGAGTTGATATTTAAGTTTAGGACAAAATTTACATGAGGAATGTAAATTTTGGAAACTTTTGAAGTTAGTATGCAAAATCCTTAAGTTATGGGTAAAACGGTCAATTTCCCACATGTAGAGAGTAAAATGAAAATTTTACTCTTTAAGTTAGTATTTTCCATATTTCAAATTATTAGTGATTTAGTTCTAATTTTTAGAATCACTAATTACAGTTCCTCGTGATCGCACTTGAAGTTTTATAAGAAATGCGGAGATCGAGGTAAGTTAGTTTTTAACTTACTAGCAGTCTACTGTGTATGTGTGCTAAGTAAAAGAATTACAGTGTATGTATGTATGTTATCATATATGTCATGCCGTGCCAAGTTATCATGTAATTGTCTATTATACAGAATTTATTCTGTCATCAATTTTTATCTGTTACACAATATATTCTGTCATGTATTACTATACATTACAAATATGTCATGTTAAATATGTTGTCTGTTATATGTTATGCCATGTTACGAAATGTTACTATCTCAAGTTGGTTATGTATTTAACTACAATTGTGATGCGTAAAATACATGGGGCCACAACAACTGTGGAGTATGTATTTTTCATGTTAAGTCAAGTTTATGTAGAATACATGGGGCCACAACAACTATGGAGTATGTATTTAACTGCATAGTGATGTGTAGAATACATGGGGCCACAACAACTGTGGAGTATGTATTTTTAATATTAAGTCAAGTTTGTGTAGAATACATGGGGCCACAACAACTGTGGAGTATGTATTTACACGTAGAATACATGGGGCCACAACAACTGTGGAGTATGTATTTTTCATGTTAATTCAAGTTTCAGAGCAAGTTCATGCTAAGTCAAGTTTCAGATCAAGTTCATGTCAAGTCAAGTTCAGTTCATGATTCAATTTAAGCTATGTCAATTATGCTATGTTGTACGCTAAGTTATGCTTTAATTACTTATGAATTTGATTATGCATTTATGCTTTTACTGTCATACATGCATCATTAGTCTGTATGGAAGTTTTTTGTTAACTTGCTGAGATTTGTAATCAAATCTCACTGTGGTAGTCCCAACTACCATTCCCCCCAAATGGTAGATCTTGTTACAGGACCTGAAGGAGGATTAGGAGTTGACCAACTAGACATAGTCGACTGAACGACGGTGCGTCGTTAATGTTAATATAGTAGTTAAATTACTACTTGTACGATGGAGTTGCATCTCCAGTACTTTTGGATCATAACTATTTTGGAATAGTGCTGTGATCTTAGTTATTCAATGGATCTTTATGTATGAAGTATGTTTTAAGTATTGGGATATTTTCAGTTTGGTGCATAGTATTGCTGAAGAAAAAAAAATTATCCACTGCGAATATTGCATAATGTTAGATGCATGTTAGGATTATTGCATTTTATATGTCATGAATGGGGGCAGGTAACCTTGTGTTACATATCTCGACGCTTCAAATGTCCGTCCGATCCCAAACGGAATTTTGGGGCGTCACAGCATAGGTCTAATTATAATACTAATGTATAATAACATATAACACTAATGGATAAACAGTAATATATAAATTTATAATAACATGTAATATTAATGTATAATAACTAAAGTATGGATGATATAAAGTTTATATAACTATATCTTATATAGTTAGTTAAACTCAAATATAATAACATATAATAGTAATGTATAATAACCAATGATCATCTAATACTAATATATAATGAAAAATATACTAATGTATAATCACTGGTATAATAACAGTAAATATTGAATACTAAGTCTAGTAGATAATTAAGTTATAAACTAATATAATAATATGTAATACTTTACTAGAACAACATGTAATTAAATACTATAGTACAAGTTTGTAATTTGACACTAATTAAATAATAATTGTTAATAATAAATACTAACAATTAAAATTTAGTAATAAAAGAATTATAAAAGTTATAAATAAAAAATTTAGAGTTAAAACATAGATTAAAATTGATTTAAGATTTAGATTAGCTCATCCAAATCTGAATAGAGTTTAGAGAAAAAAAAAGTCCAACAGCATAGCCCAAAAAGGCCAAAATGTCAGCCCAGCCTAGGACTAATTTTTCTCGGCCCGGCCCGGAGTCCGGATTCCGGCCCGGATATATTCCGGGTCGAAATCTGCATGGCTAAAACCGGTTTCATCTAGTCCGGGTACCGAATTTAAAACTCAGTACCCGGGTTTATTTTAAAACCCACATATCCAAACAACTTCAGCTGCTTCAGATCTCTGTCTCTCTCTGCAACTTGCGCCTCTCACGCCGAAACCCTAGCATCCTCTGCTTTCATCACCTTCGTTGCTCTCTCTCTCTCTCTCTCTCTCTCTCTCTCTCGTTGTCAGGGTACCATTCCGCAACCAGGTGAGGGAAATTTCGATATTTTTTGTCATGGGTTTGAGTTTTGGACTGTTAAGTGCTGAAACCCTAATACTCTTAGATCTAAGATGTGGCTTTGAGTTATTTTTGCTTTTTTGCTCTAGGTCTACTCTTAGATCTGATCCCATAATTTGCATTATATTTTCTATTTATTTGTAGATCTTAGAATCCTTGATGTGCTCTGATATTTGGGTTGTTTTTTGAATCATGAAGATCTGATATATGACTTTGATGTTCTTAGAAAATCAGTTTCTTGCCTTATTTCGTGGAGAATTGCTTTTCAAAAAAAAAAAAAAAGATAGTTTTAGAACATATGAATATTCATTTTTTTTAGGGTTTTCGGTGCTAGCATTTTTCTGTTTATGAAGTCATCAACACTGCAAGCTTCTTCAAGAGGAAAGACTAAAGATTAGCTGATAAAGGAGTCCAATGCTAGGTTTTACCCCAAAATTTATTTGGTCTCAAGCTTGGGGGCTGAGAATGACAAAAGCTAATGTGCATGCAAAAACTAATTTTCTTTAATTGATTTTGTTTAATGGTGGAGAGGATGCAAACAGATCATAGAGTATACCTACTTTTGGCATCCTTTTGGAGAATCTTGCCTCCCACTTCAGTGCTTTTGTATGTTTTTGTGTGATCATATATTCTCTGAACTTTTCTTTTGCTATATATAACTTGTACCCTTTCCATGACTGAAAACAACCCTTATATTTTGGCTTTTTGGGTAACTAACTCAAGGCAACCTCTTGGTACGTACCCACAGTTTGAATTAATACAATCTTAAACTGGTTTAGAGTTAAAACACAAATAAAAAAGGTTGATAAAGTTAGAGCACTTATCCTATTCTACTTGTTGCTTTCTGATACATTCATATGTCTATGACTCTGCTTTCCAGGTAATGCTTATCTAATTCAGATTTGCCACAAAATTATTTCTTCTTTTGGTAAAATAAGTGTACCAATAATGCTATTATGCTTACAAAGTTCACCAAAAAGGAGTTCATATCAGTTTAGGCCAAAATATCTGTTGAGGAATATCATGGTAGGAATATTTTCCATTATAGGCATACATATGGGGACTACCAAAACAACTGTAATAAGGAGTTACAGCAATACAAAGACTCTGAGAAACCCAAAGAAGAAAATTGCAATCATGAGTTGGCCCATAGTTTAAGAAGGTGTCAACTCTAGATAACAGCCCAGTCATTGATATTAGGGCTGTACACCAAACCGAGGAACCGACCTCCACCGAAGGAAATCGGCGAAGAACCGGTCGGCGTTCGAGATAAATATATAGAAACCGACGTCGGCCGGTTCGGTTTCGGTTCTCCTGTGCTAAAAACCGCTGAACCGGCCGACCGGTTCTTATATATATTTTTTCCTTTATTACTTATAGAAACGACGCCATTTCACTTATGAAAAATTGAAACGACGTCGTTTTAGACCCAGGAAACACAAAAAAATATAAAGGAACGGCGCCGTTTGGCTTAAGCCAAACGGCGCCGTTCCAAAATGAGATTAAAATCGTCCCAGCCCCTTCTTCTTCCTCCCGTCTCCTTCTTCCTCCCTAGGTTTTCTGCAACCTTCCTCCGAGAACTTTCATGGCAGACGACGGCGCCGCTTCCCTCCTTCGTCACAGACACGCCGACGGCAAACCGAAGACCGCGCCGACGCAGTCGAGACCGATGGCATCGGTTTTCTCTTCCCCAGTCGATCGGTTTCGGCCAGTTGAAAGAGCCCCTCTCCCACGTCGGTGGGGTTTCGGTTTGGCGCCGAAACCGACGCCGACGCATCGGTTTACAGCCCTAATTGATATGGTTGGCTTTTTGCCTTGGAGGGTTTGGGAAATCGTAGAAGGTGGTTGTAGTTACCAACTCCAACTCCAATTCCAACTCCTCACGTTTCTTGATTTTGGTATCAACCTCCACCACATGTTAAGGCCTTAAATTTCAAGTGGTCAATGAGTTTGGATTCAACCTTTTGCATATGAAACTTGCACCAAATGCCATTTGTTTGTTAAGCGGCACATAAATTAAGTAATCTTTTTTTTTTTTTAACCAAAAGGCAATAGTAACTATCAAAAAGTAACTTTTAAATTAAGTTGCAGCTCAAACCTGGAGAGAAAAACAACCAAAATGAGAAACAGAGTGAAAAGACTTGATGATTCTCAAGATCAGTCTCCCAACTAATATTCTCAGAATGCTACGTGCATGTGTTTGTGTTTGTGTTTGTGTTTGTCATAACTTTGGCAGGGAAAATGGGTTGGACCTGGTTGGTATATGGCTCATTCTTTGGCTTAAATCTAGTCAATCTTCTTGTTCAATGGCTTAAGTTTTTATCACTGTCGTTTCTTATATTTTTTTTTTACTTGTAATGTCATTATCTTTTGTTCTTGTAGGACATGTCATTCCATTTTTGGCCTGGACACTTTCTTTATCTTTACTATTATTATTGTTGTTGTTGTTGTTAGTATTATTACCATTATTTTTGCCTGGAACTTTTAACTTTTAGATAAGTCCAGTTCATATGGGTGGGAAAGTTGGAGCATATACTGTAGTCAACAAATTGGACTTAGAGACCGAAAGTGCTGGTTACATATCTTCTATGTTTAAGTAGTGGAGTATACATATAAGTGTTAATGAGGATGGTGAAATAGACCCATCGCAAAAAATCCAAATGAAGCAGTGAAGGAGATTTGGATCTGACAGAGTATTGCAGAAACCCTTCCTGATTGAACTGATGATGATACAATGGCTTGTAATTTTATATTTTGTAATGTAATTAAATACCAAATAATGTAATATGAAGTGAGTTATAAATATTAAATTTCTATTTTTTAGATGCATTTAATTAAAAAGATAATTAGTTTTCTATATAAAAAAATAAAAAACCGGATTCATTCGAATTTCGGCCTGGTCACAATGTGGGTATATCCGGGCCAGAACCCGATCCGAAACCCGGATGAATAGTCATAGCCCAGCCCACAGCCCAGGTAAAATGTCAGCCCTCCCCCCGCCCCTCCCCCTTAGTCCGCAGTTCTTCTTCACTATTGAATTCTAACTCTAGGCTCGGCTTCCCCTACCCCCGCATGGCCTCTCTCTCAAAATCGTACCCGTGACCGCACAGCCTCTCTCTCGGAGACCCACTGCACGACATCTCTCTCTCTTCTGGACCTCTGGTAAGCCCTATCTCTCTCTTCTCCCTTCGTTGTTTGGATGGATGCATTATTGCCACTTTGTTCACAGAAGAATGGAATGATGCGAGAGCCAGCATGCAGGGGGCGCGGGTTGGGGACGGGGATCTCTCTCTCTCTCTCTCTCTCTCTTGTTGTGGATTTATTTTTTTGGATTGTTCTGGGATTTACGTTTTTTATATTTTTTGGATGGACTGAGTTGTTTCTTAGGTTTGGATTGATAGATTGTTTTGGATGGAGTTAGGGCTGTGTTTTTGGATGGACTGAGTTGTGGGGCTGGCGGTGAGGGACGGTAGCAGCGGTGATGATGTAGGAGATGGGAATGGCGCCGATCACGTTGCCCACAAACTCACTTTGGCTCCGATAGGAATGCAAGGGGAGCACGGGTTGGGGATGGGAAAAGGCTTCTACGCCGGGATTTTGTGGGCGAGGGAGAGCGAGATGTGGGGCTGGCGGTGACTTTGCCCACAAACTCACGCTGGCTCCGACAGGAATGCAAGGGACGCAAGTTGGGAACGGGGAAGGCTTGTACACTTGGAGAAAATCAAACACAATACATGAAAAAGAAATTAATGGAAAAAATTTAGATTGCTGATGTGGCATTAGGCAGTTTGTGGGATCCTTTTTTGGATCCCTTTGTCGTAGGCAGTACTGATAAAAAAAAAATTGTGGTTAATGGTTCAGCATATTAAGAATTTGCTTTTTTATGGAGGCCCATTTGTGTGAGTCTGGGCTCCGTTTTGCCTAATCGAGGTTCTGCAATTCTACGCACAGGTTGAGTCGCATATTCAGGACTCTTTCTTACAAGGGTTTACAATTTTTTAGGGTTTACCAGATCTGATATATATCTATTGTTAGGGTTATTGAATCGGAGCATGGACGGGGGAGGAGATGTACTGAATATAAAGAAGTGGACAGTGTTTTACCCAGTTTACATCAACTCAAAGAAGACGGTGGCTGAAGGGAGACGGATAAGCGTGAGCAACGCATGCGAAAATCCCACTTGTGCTGAGATTGCCGATTGCTGCAGCCATCTCAAGCTCCCTTTTGCTATTGAAGTTCGTTTTCTCTTCTTTTTATGATTTCAATTTTTGCGCTTTTCTATCTATGGACTAGTGCTTGTGTTTCTAATGGGTGTTTGGGGAGTGTTGTTGGCAGATAGATAAGGCTTATCCACGCGATTTCATGCAAAGAGGGAGAGTGAGGGTATTGCTGAAAAAGGAGGATGGGACTCTCTGTAATCCAGCCATATCTTCAAGTAAGGACAAATTTTGTTAATTACTAGTAGTTTAATTGTATAGTAATGTTTATATAGTTTTTACTTACAGGTCTTGTGACACAGTGAGCCCGGGAAATTTCTCATTGGCTTCCTGTTACTATTTCCCTGTTTACATTTTTGCTTTGAAAATAAAATATTAAAAAAAAACTTATGAAAAAAATATATATATATATAATTTTTGATGGATTAGGATTTTAGGACAAATGGTCTGTGCGATACACAATGAAATAGGCTAAAAATTGTTTCAAGATCTTCTAAAAGTCATGAATGTTGTAGTGGAAAAATGCGAACCATTTAGATAAAGTTAATATTAAGAATTTTAAGAACGTTGGGAATATCATTTTATCTTTAAACCTAATGACTGATTTCCAACAAAGACCTATGAGTATATAAAAGTTATTCTCTTTCAGTTGGGCTGCTGTACATGAAAAACCTTCCACTGATCTTTGTTTTACTGTTCCCTGAAACATTTGACATTCTTGTCTGACTAATATGCAATTAATATATTAAATTAAGATGGAAAATTATCACCCATTCAGTTGCCTTTCTTATTTGAAATGTCTGTTTGGGTTGGAAATCTGATATTATTGCTATCGCAGCCTTCCAGTTTGAAAATCACAATGTGTTAGAATGCCTTCCTTTAATAAGTACAATGTGTTTGAATAACTAATCATATCTTTTTTTAGTTTCCTTTTGGAGAAGTTATCCTTGTGGTGTAACTCAAATTTTCTGTGACGTGCAATTTATTCCCTGAAAAGCAAGGTCCTGTACACCTGTGTTCCAATATATGTAATAACCTGGTGTCTAGTTACCTTGAAAAGAGGTTTCTTTGCTCCTTTGTGCTTGTTAATAAATATCTTCTTACATTTTTTTTTTTAAAAGAACAGGGGTTTCTTAATCATGCAAACATGCATTAATATGTAGGAGACAGTGTTTTATGTAGCACCCCTGTTGAGGTGCGAATAGACTTTCCTCACTTGGGTTCTATAAGGGGTGCTTGCATTTGTGAACTGATTGGATTTTCTATGTTATAGCTTATCTGCCCATATTACAAGGTGATTTGGAGAGGTTAGTAATGATTTTCTTGAATGCATTTCATAAGAGTAATGTTTTTTACAAGTAAGAATCCATCCTTTATTAATAAGCACAAAAGGTGCAACTCAAGTATTTTCATTAGAAGAAAAAGTGAAGGGGTGACAAAATCTATTTTCCTTATTTGTGATAGTTCTAATACTGTTTTTATGAATCGCCCCAATAGAAAGCCTAAGCCACATCTTGAACATGCTCGAAAGGAAGTAGTCAATGCTACAATTGAAGCTCTATTGGAATCATTATAAAGAGCAAGAGCTTATCTCTCCCAAGCAGTGTGGGGGTCCCATACACCATCTAGACATTAATTCGTACAAGGTATCACAATTTCCTCCTCTTAAATTCCCAACATCTTTGATGGGCAATTCCATCGTAGGTGGCACGACTCAAGTCCTATTTTTCTGAATGGGATAGACTCTGATACCATTTGTAATGCCACAATGGAAGGCCCAAACTATATCTGGGCTTTACTCCAAAAGGACTAGTCAATGGTATAATTGGAGGCCCATTGTAATTATTATAAAGAGTATCTCTCTCCCAAGCAATGTGGAATCCCATACACCACTTGCACTCATTAATTAGTATGGGTCATATCATTTCTCCTCTAATTATTTATGGTGAGGGGGATGAGCGTGGGTGGATACTTGCTAAATGGAAGAGATGAAAATTTGTTGCTGTCTTGACTGCTGGTTTTCCACAGTTCTTATCATGTTGTGGATATGAGCCTTATTGGTGGATAAAGCATGATTTGATAATTTATATGACTATATGAAGAGGCTATGAATGGTTGGCTTAATTCCATCTATCATGCTCATAGCATCCATGTCAGTTTTGGGGACATGAATAGTTTATTTTGGTTGCTATTAGCCCCTGGGTAATAGTTCTTCCAGCTGTGAATATATTGACTCTTGTGGTTAATCTCAATCAGTTGTGCTTGTTATAAGCTTTTTTTAGTTATTTATTTATTTTACCATTTCTGATATCATGCATTGCTTAGTGATATGAACTATCCATTTATGTGATATGTCCGTCTTGGAAGACCCCTTTCTGGGAACTCTGGTGAGAGTCCATCTTATATGGATATTGAAGGGTCAAAATCTTATAAAGCTCAACCTCTCTCTGTCTCTCTAAATGTAATTATGTACTTATGCTCAACCTGTTCAAGGATGTAATCTGCATATAGATTATCAGAAGTCGTCACTGCCATTTTTGGGGTTTCTGATTCACAAACTTTGTGCCTGATTTGTCTAAGGAGAGGTTGATTCCTTGTGCCAATAATGTTGCTCCCGCAGGGGGTGGGGGGTTCATATACTTCATTTTATATTTCTTTGATTTCTTTGAAGGGAGCAGAGAAAAAACTTAAAAGAAAACAGAGAATGAATAAACAATGTAACCGTATTAGTCATTTCATTGAAATGTCCGCTTGCACAATTTAGAAGAAATGAATCTGCATTTTCTTTGTGTTCATCTTTGTTTTGATTTGATTGTTTTTGTAGGAAAACAGTTGATGCTTCGTGTCGCTGAGTTGGTACCTCGGCATCCTGGGAGGGTGAAGAAACAGGAGCCTGCATCCACATCCACTGCTGGACCTTCCAAATCTGGAAAGGGTGGAAGAAAGAAGAGATAGATCCCATGCTGTGAATGCTAATACGAGTTTTCCTTTCAACGTGGTGGCAGGCATAGGGTTTTGTTAGATATTTCTCCAAACGTTCAAACAAGGCAGTTAACTGTATAACCTTTAATGGGTTTGCTTGGAACCTTTTTGTTACATGCTTGAAAGAAAACAAACGACAATGGACATTAGGTTTTTATGAACACTACTACATTCGAAATTGACAGGAATAACCTGAGAGATTCAAAGGTGTTGTGAATGATATTGTTTTGGCTTTGGCAAACACTGGTTGAAAGTCATACATGGTGAGTTAGTGAAAGCACTGGTTTGGTGCGATTTTGATCCTCCATATAAAGCATTTAACCAATTGAAAATTGTGCATGCACACATTAGTTTTTACAGGTCCTAATAATTCAAGGTGGTTTCCAACCCCTTGTTCTTAAATTCGAATAAGCTAAAGGCAATGAACGTATGTGTAAGCACATTATTTGTGGGATCTAGTTATAAATAAAAATTAAAATAATAGTATATTCTTTTATCTTACTTGATATGGAAGGCTTCTAAATGAACAAATAATGCTATAAATTACACTCTACATTCTATTATCAAAATGTGACACGTTTCATCACCTCTCAATTATTTTTAATGTGACACTTTTCATCCTCATTGGATATCTCGTGTGGTACTTTTTATCAGTATCGAATTATTTCTTTTATATATATATATATATATATATTTTTTTTAAGATAATTCAAAGGTTGATGGATAAGTAGAGCTTCTATTCATCATCTCTACATATTATATTTATTTATTTTTATTTTATTTTTTTAAAATTTATTAAATTCTTCTATTCATCATCTAAATATTATACATTTAATAAGAAAAAAAATAAAAATATGGTGCGTAAAAATAATAAATAAAATTTTTCAAAATCTAAAGCTGCCACAAAAATGGGCTCCACAGTTTCCGGGCTTTTAAGGGCAGAAACCTGAGCCCCGGCCCAAAAACTAGGGGGCCCACCTTCCTGCCTACCACTGAAAAATAAATAAATTAAATGTGAGCAGCAAGAGAGCAGCAGCAGTTTTGGAATTGGACGACGATGGGGACTTGCTCTACGCAAGCATACGGAGAGGCATGGTACTGGGACAAGCGATACGCTCACGAATCGGGACCCTTCGATTGGTACCAGAAGTACTCTTCCTTAGCTCCTCTCATCAATCTCTACATACCACGCTCTCACCGCCACCATCGCATCCTCGTCGTCGGATGCGGAAACTCCGGTCTCGCTCCCTGCCATCTGAGCACCTTCCGATCTCTCGCGATCTTCAATTTTCCATAACGTAAATTCCTTTTTTTTTAATTGCAGCATTCAGCGAAGGCATGGTGGATGATGGTTATGCGGAAGTGGTCAACATTGATATATCCACTGTGGTGACTGAAGCTATGCAGAAGAAATACTCCAATCGACCACAACTCATATGTATCTTTTCCCTCTTTTAATTGCATACGCGTGTATATACATACACATATATGTGAGTGATGTACATATCTGTTTACTATTGTTGTGGATGGGGAGCACTGTATTTATAAATTCATCCTTTTCAAATTGGGTTTATATCATTAGATGTTTTTATAAAGTGTCAGTGTGAAAAAACCTGAGCCATTTAATTAAAAATAATGGTTATTGTTTTAAAAACTGCACTGTAGACTTGGAATCTCTAGAGAATTGGTATCTGCACAAGACTGATATTATTATGAGCCTAACTATCTCGGATAGGAATTAGTGCTCCTATGTTCTAGCATGGGCCACTTTAGCCGATGCGATGCACATAATTTCGAATTTTAACAAAAATTATCAATTTTTGTTGTTTCTTATTCTCCATGCAATGGAGAGATTCGATGCTTTGAGCTGTAACTTTCCTTAATAACTAGACAGACATGAAAATGGATGTTCGAGATATGAGTGCTTTTCAAACATGTTCTTTCGATGCCGTCATCGATAAAGGTACTTTACTTGCTTATTTATTTTGATTCGATTCCATTTGTTAGAGGGAGTTATTGTACTTGAGGTTTTCTTTTATGACATCTCTATTGCTTTGCCTGTTATTTTTGTAAATGGTTTGTCATGTCATTTTTTTTTTTTCGTTTGGTGTTCCAGGGACTCTAGACTCTCTCTTGGTGAGTGCTGTATGTTTGTAATACTGTTATATTTAATTGAAACGGATTTCGGTTATAGCAATTTTCTTTTTCCATAGTGTGGAAATAATTCACAGCAAAACGCTTTCAAGATGCTTAAGGAAGTTTGGAGGTAAACGGAAACAACACCGTACTATTTGTTTTAAACTTTTATTTTATTTTCTTGATCTTTTCACCATTATTGAAGCAGTTGATGACAAACTATAGGGTCCTCAAGGATAAAGGAGTTTATATTTTGGTAACGTTACCATATACTCTACCTTCCCCTTTTTCTGTTAGGAACATTTCATGCATTTGCTTGAGCTATGCCAGTTATCAAGTGGTAATATGCAAATGCAGTTTTCGTCCCCTTTTGTCTCATTAATCTCCATAATGCATGCTGCAGGTCACATATGGAGCTCCAATTTATCGCCTACATTTGCTGAGAGATTCATGCTCATGGACAATAAAACTCCATGTGATAGGTTGGTTAATGTCTTACTCTAGTGTTTATCGAATGAGATTTACATCTCAAGCTCAACTATTGGCTTCTGTATCTCTCTCTCTCTCTCTGTTGGGCTTTCCTTGTCCTGAAGCTTGGAATATTAGAAGTTGAAGCCAATATTCTTGGTTTGGTTGTAAGTTCTTTTTAAGGAGATGCAACTATTGGATTTGCTAGAGTTGCATTAGGCATTTAAAAGGTGCTTAATTCCTAGAGTGATCCCACTAACAATATTAGGCTCATGTTCTTGGCTTCTGCTGTGTTATGCATTTTATATATTTTTGTTACACCTGGGTCAGATGTATATATGCCAATTTCTACCTTTCAATACAGAATCCTTTGTTTTTTGCTTTTCATTTTTTTGAGGGTCTGAAATCTACTATAATGCTCCTCTTGAGCTTCAGGGAGTCACAATCAAAGGTAACGTGCTGACTGTTGTCATATCCACAGAGAAACTCCTGCTGGGAGAAAGTTCCGAACATCCAAAATGGGAGCTGACTAATCCCCTTCCATTGGATGATGATGAAAGCTCTGTGGGAACACTGCTTGGAAAGAACCCTGACGTCCATTATATATACATTTGTACCAAGGTTGGTAGTTAAAACTTAAAATCCCTTAACCATAGCTCATTCACTATCTTTGTGTCCCTACTCCCGAGTCAAGATGTGTGAATGCTTCTAGAAGAACTTATGTTTAGTTATTTATACACACTAGCTGGGGAAAAGGTCAGCCATGTATGACAGGAGTCCAGGATGTATCTTTTGATCATGTTTTAACAAGCTTTTCTCCGCCCTTTTTCCCTGTTCTTTCCTTTTTCTTCTAGGATGATTCTTTAAAGGCAGGTCTGAAACCTGAAGTGGCAGTTGGGAGTGGAACTGGAACATAAGCACGTTCAACCTATTACATAGAGATTCCTTCTGTGTTGTACTTTGAAGTTATAGAGCATGTTGCTACGGCACGTAGTGTTAGCTATTTGTACTGCTTGTTTCTCAATTGGTCATAGGTATAATTCCATCGAATCTCTAATTCTGTCGAAGGGATTGTAATCAAACCAGTTACTATTTAACAGTTTGAATTTCACGGTGTTTCTAACATTTGGCAACAAAAGCATGCAAGT
Organism: Carya illinoinensis; assembly: GCF_018687715.1. Lineage (NCBI taxonomy): Eukaryota > Viridiplantae > Streptophyta > Magnoliopsida > Fagales > Juglandaceae > Carya > Carya illinoinensis. The sequence goes on from NC_056752.1 coordinate 37,533,653, forward strand.
AGACGTGGAATTTATTATTGACCATGTGAATCCCTTGGTAGTACTTAGGTACGGTTTGGATTGATAACCACTCTTATTTTATCTTATCATTACAATTTTTTTTTTAATTTTTACACAAAATATAATAAATAAAAATAATGTTTGATGAATATTGTAAGATTTACTTTACATGTCGCTTGTTCGAAGTCTTAAAATTTTTAAGAAACCCAAATATGTGAAGACAATTATGTTGCGATCTTACGTATCAAAACTATTTTTGCCAAAATTCAAAGAAACTGTTTCAAGCTTTGTTTGTTTATACAGATAAAAATTAAAGTTAAAAATTAAATGAAATATTAGGATAATATAATTTTTATTATGAGATTTGAAAAAATTAAATTATTTATTATATTTTATGTGAGAGTTTAAGATTGTTGTAATTATGATCCAAGATAAGATAAAATTATTTGTGAAAACAATCGAACTCGGGTCAACCACCAAAACATCAAAGTCCGTCAACCCTCTTTCCCATTGCTTAAACTACAATACATCCTGTATAGCTAACCAGATGAAACCTGTGGGCAGCTGCATACGTTAAAAATGAAATCTATTTACAAAAGAAAAGCCTTTCTTTTTTAACATAAAAATGGTGTTTTTACGCTTTTTAATTTCATCATTGTCTCGTTGATGAGAAGAAAGGTTATCATAAGAACGTGTGTCTTCATGGATTTCTTTAATCATGAATTTTGCTTTTATCAAAAGTTTTTTTTAATTATTCGAGGTGTAAATAATTAAAAAAAACGAATAATTAAAAAAAAAGTATGCCAGTTTAAGAGGTAAAATGTATTTTTTTTCGATAAAGCTGTTATCCTAAAAAAAAATGTATGCAAGTTGCAAATATATTATAATTTTAATTATCTTAAAAATAATTCAGAATGGGGTCTGCATGCAGTACATTTACATCCACGTCTGATAAAAAAAACACACATTCACGTCAAACCAGATTTTCTGTATATAAAATAATAAAAATAATAAGTAAAATCATTTTTATCTATTTTTTATATATTTTATTAATATAGTTGAGTACAGAAAATTGTAATAAAATTAATAATTAAACTAATTATTGGATTATATTTAACATCCACGTCTGATGTGGATAGTTTTATTACAACGAAGGATAAAGTAAGCACGCAGATCATGTCTGATGTGGCAAAGGCACCGCTCGCTTTTTTCAGCGTGGCCCACCCAGAATGAAGACTTGCTTTGAAATTGAGCTGATCATGAACACCACTCACTCCGAATTAATTTGGATCTTTGTTTATTTTTCTTATAATAAGAAAAAGAAAAATGATGTGAACACAGGCCGGAATCCATCCGACTTTTGAAAATCTGTCTTTAGGCCTTTTCAGTTGTTTTAGTGGTTTTCACGCGCTTCCTCTCTTTCTCTTACAATGTACCGTCCCGTTTTGCTAAAGACAAGCCTCGCATTCATCTCCATTGCTGTTGCGGAGCTTCTTCATCGTTGACTGTAATTTTCTGGGCGCTTTGTTTTCATTTTCGTTCTTTGAGCTCTTGTTCTGTATTGGTTCTCTTGGAAATAAACGTAATACTGCTCATCATCATTTTATCATTCTACGACGTGCCATTAGATAGTAAGAGATATTTATTATGTCTCATGTGTGAACCTATTTGATCACATATCATCAAATGTTACATTTTGAGATGATGAAAAAATTATGAGAATTGAAATGATATTATGATTTTTTCTGAAAATAATTATCTTTTCTTTCTTTCCTTTGCAGGTTTCCTTATTGGTTTTCTGACAAAGTTGTTAACTTTTTTTTTTTTTTTTTTCCTTTTGAAGTTTTGATTTCTTTCGGATTCGAAATCAGAGCGATAGCTGATGAAATATAGGGTTTATGGCTGAGACTAGAGTATATGTTCCCAATCAACCATTAGGTCTGATTTCGTTTCCTCTCTCTCTCTCTCTCGTTTGTTTCTTTGCTTCAATGAGTTCTTGTGGTTTTTTGGATTACTATTTGGTTGGTATAATTATATAAAAGATTCATTATTTTGTTTATGGGGTTTTGCTGGAAATGGTCGTTGCTTTGAAATAACAAGCTAACTTAGCTAACAAGTCTGGTGGTTCTCACTTATCCCAAAAAGGAAAAAATGTTTAGTGGTAATTATTTTGCTTTGCATTTTCTGGGTCTTGTGAATGTTATACAAAATTTCCTTTTAGTGTAATAGCTGAATGCTAGAGATCACTCTTATTTTTCTCGTGCACACTTTTTGAGTGCTTTGCATGTATGCGGATCAGGATTCTGAAGTACTACTTCATTGCTCATGTTGATGTTGGTGTTGATGTTGATAGCTGAAGTACTTTACAGAAAAAGATCCTTGAACTTGAGGCACTGGTGGGATAGAAGAGGCATCCTACAACATTTATTAAATTATTATTGTCTGTGTGGACTTTTTGGGAAGCATTAATTATTAAATGCTCACTAAATATCGTAAGGTCCACTTAACATGTCTACCTCTCTTCTATATGAGGCTCTTAAGCTCAATTGAGAACTCTAGGGGATCTTGATCCATGCTAATACTTCATTGTATTTTTTATCTATGAGGGTGGTGAGCTTTATTGTTGTTACTGACTTGTTTTGCATGGCTCTGAAGGAGGTATATTTTCAGTTCTGCTATTCTTGCTTTACATGTAATTTGCGGGATATATATAATTCAGTGTTTTGGCTATCCGGGTGCATTGAGTGTTATTGTATCAAGTTTAGATCTTGAGAAAGTTAATCTTTTATTGTGGGCTTTTGTGATTTCCACATAGATGGTTATTTTGCATGTTATATATAAGTAGAATGGCTTTTGTTGATTCATATGATTAAACCTTGAACATGTTAGCTTAAGATGTATGACCATCTATGAATTTCCTGGATTTTGCAGACCTTGACAGGATACTGATGGAAGCACGGCACCGTTGGCTTCGGCCAAGTGAAATTTGTGAAGTACTCCGCAACCATCATAGATTTTACTTAAAGCCAAATCCGCCTGTTAGGCCTCGAGGTTAGCACTGGCATGCTTCTTAGTGTCTTATTTCAACCTTTGTCACAAATACAGGTGTACATATCAATCACTGCTTGTGCATATTTTATGAGTTTTTTTGTTTATATTAAATCATAATTAATTCTATTACGTGCTTTAGAACCAGCTATTTTGTGCTAGTTGTGTCCCATGTGCACAAATTTAGAATTAGTTGTACGCATCTCAAACTTGGACAAGATTGAGATCTTGCAATATCAACTGAGAATATATGGCTATGTATGAGGGTGGAAAATTTCTCATTGGCCATGTATTATCAAGAAATAGCTTCTTTACTCACTTATCTAAAAGAAAGTTTTTTAACTCTAGTCATTTTCAGTTTCTAGAGTGTATATAGGTTTTTTTCTTGTATACTTCCTATGTACTTGGGCTATGCCTACTCCTGGTAATAAAATCTCTTAATACTTATCAACAAAAAATTTTTTACTCAGTTATGGCTGCCAAAGATTACACTTGCATTTCAAGTTTTCATTTTTCATAGTTGAACTGAAACATTGATGAGCATGTGTGTCCATTCATGTTTATTTATTTATATGAACATGGAGATAATAATTGTTGTGAAAGCACTTAGCAATTGTGGGCTTGGACAAGCCATGTGTTGATCTGTGGTAATTTCTTTTTTGTGCCCGCTTATTGTTTGAATAATAGAAAAGGGAGATAAGCTTGTAAAATTCTAGGAAAATATAGTAACCCTTTTTCTTTTTCTTTTTTTGATAAGTAATAAGAAATTTTTATTGACAAGTTAAAAGACGTAGCCCAAGTACACATTAACTATACAAGAGAAAACACCAAAATACAAGCTAGGAACTAGAGTGGACTAAAAGTAAATCATGAAGATGATCTCCACTCAATACAAGAGCTTTAGCCCAAATACACAAAGTACTAAAGAAAAACTTCCTAATGGCTCCCATCGAACGTTCTTTATCTTCAAAGCACTGCCCATTTCTTTCCAACCATAAGCACCACATGAAACGTGAAGGAATCATCTTCCATATGGCAACAATGTGACGACTCCCCTTAAAACCTTGCCAATGCTAGAGAACAATATTTGGTGTTAGGATTGATGTAAGCATACTACATGGTCTCTAGATATAGGCATTAAAGAAATTATTTGCATGGAACATAGGGCTCATAATTTATTATGGTAAGAATGCAGGTGAACATTGCCATAATGAGAATGCCTAATATGTGGCTTATTAGTATGAGAAATGATTGAAGCACGAAATGCATGAATATCTAAGAAATGAAATTAGTAGAGAGAGAGAGAGAGAGAGAGAGAGAGAGAGAGAGAGAGAACTGTCTTGAAATGATGTCATTATCGGTTGCTAACATAGTCTCAGCAGGATGGTACAAGTTTAAAGTACAAGCTCCTGGAAGTCAAGGAAAATGTTGGTTTAGCTTCCTAGTTGTTGTGACGAGGCGTTATGACTTCAAACTAAGCTGAAATGACTTGATGTGCTCTTATTTTAGTAAGAAACGGGTGCTTAACCCCAAGGGGTTGGCCCAATTCAAGGTCCAAGGTTCAACACCTCATAAGTGCAAATAATCCTTTGGGGCCACACCTCCTGGTGAAAAGTAAGCGATTTAACCAGTTCCGTGTAAGGAAACTTCCAAGGGTGCAATGCACGGGATAGGGATTTACTCTGCCGGGGTGGGTCCGAAGGGCCTTGCCTTGGAGAGGTTACCAGACATAAAAAAAAAAAAAAAAGGGGGTGCTTTGCAAGTTTCTTATTTCTTAATTTTAGTTATGTATGCATGGACAGTTTCTATGGGGCATAGACCTTCCAAAAGGTAATGGAGGTGTGCAAGTGCCCGTGGGATTGTATATATTTGTCTAGCTGTCTATCTATCTATATACTTCTTTGATCAAACATTGCTATGAACTCTTCCATATTCAGAGATGGTGACTGTGATTCCCTGTTGGTATTCAAAGGAAATTAAAGGTTTTTCCTTTTTCAGCTGGTTCTTTGTTCTTGTTTGATCGAAAAGCCATTCGCTATTTTCGTAAAGATGGTTACCGGTGGAGGAAGAAGAAAGATGGAAAAACTGTCAAAGAAGCTCATGAAAAGTTGAAGGTGTGCTGTTCAATTTATTATTTGTAAGTTCAAATTTTTTATGTTTTTTCCCGGGGGGAAGGGAGTTGGGTTTTGTCTTGATCCTAATCAATGTAGTGAAAGCTGTTGCCTGGGTATCACCTCCTGTAGTTGGACCTTCTGTTTCTAGTTAGTAATTGTTACAGGAAACGCCAAGTAATATATCAATAGGATTCATTGTGTTTAAATCGATCTGTTGCTTGGTTACCTTAGGAAAAAAATTGTTGTTTGTTTATATGGATGTTTAAGTGCCCCAAAGGCACATTTGAGATATTTAAATATATGTCTAGCATCAGCCCAAGGAAAAAAGCTTTTAGGTCATAAAATTTCCTAATAATGACTAAATACAATTTAAAACATATCCTATCAATAACTTCCATTAAAATCTCGATTATTTGAGCATCCTCATTTCCATTATGCGGTTTTCTTATTTGGGAACTTTGGTTGTTGGCTGTGTTTTTTGTTTGCTCATTGTATAAGGTGGGCCATTTAAGTATATTTAAAGACTCGCCTACTCTTAAAATCTGGTTGACATTTGTGCACTTGTTGCTAGTTATTATCATGTGTATTATTTCAAACAAACCAATAAACTAATCTAAAAAATTTCTGCTTACTACTACTTTCTATTTATTATTGATTACATGACTACAGGAGGGCTTGACGATTGAATATATATGTCACGCCCCATACCCACGGGTGAACCCTTTAACTTGAAATCCACAGCATATAAAACATAGATACAATAATCCTCCAAAATCAAATGTCTCAAAATTTCTTCCTGAGAGAATAAACTAAACACTAGCAAAATCTCTCTTAACCCAGACTAATCCACTTATGCCACCGGGCACTTATCTCACAATTCTCTTATAATGTTGTTAGGTGCCATCTATTCCAACTGTCACAACCATCAACTATCACAACCACAATTCTCCCTAGTTTCGATGGATGAAGTTAGGCGTTTTGTGGTGGAGTCAAAAACTTTCATTTTCTCGAAGGTGCGTGTTAACAGTTTTCTCATTACTGAGAAAAATAGACGTATGGCTTTGTTCATACTCATTAACAGTGCTACAACTTCATGGGTGGTTAGAATGGTTGTGGAAACCATTGATGCTCATCTGCGTGAAGGTTTCTTTAAAAAGCTGAGGATGGGTAATGGGGTTTTCATGTTGCAACATCACAGAAACTCAAGGGGATTTAACAAGGGCAGGAAAAGGGGTTCGTTGATCATCCTCGAATGAGCTAAGGGCAGTGGCTAGGAGGGGTTTGCTTACCATCTTAAGAAGGTGGCTGAGAAAGTGGTGGCTCACTCAGAGGCTGATACGCGACAGGATGGGATCAGGCTGGAAGTAGGAACAGCTTCATATGCCTCTGTCTTGGCTAGTTCCTTGCTAGAGCGTCATTTGTCCAGAGGACTTAACAAACATGGTCCTTGCCCAGGGGTCATGGGGGTGCCTTCCGATGGTTGTAAAAAGATGGGGGACGTAGAGGGTGTTCTTTGGGCTGTCAGAGCTCAACTTTCTGGAGTCCTAGAAGAAGTTTCATTTTTTATGCAAAAGGTTAATCTGTGATTGAGTATGGCGATGGGACTGGGCAGTGAGGGTGGCGGGAGAAAACAGCCTACAGCTTCTGCAGTCTCGCTTGTCACTGAAGATACATTGCTAGAAGGTGGAAATGAATGATTTCTGCCCCATAAGCCTGATTTGTGGGGCTTACAAAATCATCTCCAAAGTTTTAGCGAAGCGGTTGAGTGGAATCATGGGAAAGATCATCTCGAAGTCCCAAAATGCTTTTGTGAAAGGAAGGCAAATTCTAGACTCGGTCCTCATCGCCAATGAATGCTTGGAGAGCAAAGTCAGATCTGGCATTCCAAGTATCTTGTGTAAATTGGATATGGAAAAGGCTTTTAAGCATGTGAACTGGGATTTCTTGTTGTATATCCTTAGTATGTATGCTTTTGAGGAAAGATGGTGCCAGTGGATAAAGCATTATATCTCAACAGTCAGATTCTTGGTCTTGGTCAATGGCACTCTAGAAGGCTTCTTCAACAATTCTTGAGGTTTGAGACAAGGGGATCCTCTCCCCCACTCTTATTTATTCTTGTTATGGATGTGCTGAGCATAATGCTGGAAGGGGCAATGGATAGGGGTTTCATCTCGGCTTCTCGGTAGGCAGTTGTCCGCATGGAAGCTTGACAGTCTCCCATCTTCTCTTTGCCGATGATACTTTACTTTTCTGTCACCCAGATCTGGACCAAATTCAATCCCTAAGAGCACTTCTACTTTGCTTCGAAGCTGTATCTGGCCATAAGGTGAATTTAGCAAAGTCGGAAGTAGTTCCAATTGGCTCAGTCATTAATTTAAGAGAGGTGGCTACCATCTTGGGCTGCAAGGTCTCATCCTTGCCTATGAAATATCTTGGACTCCCCTTGGGGGCCCCTCATAAATCTAAGGTAATGTGGGAAGGGATGGTTGAGAAAATTGAAGGCAAACTAGCAGGGTGGAAGAGAATTTACTTGTCTGGGGGGGGGGGGGGGGGGGGGAGAATCACACTTATTAAGAGTATGTTATCTAATCTTCCAACGTACTTCTTTGCTTTATTCACTGTGCCTACAGGGGTGGCGAACAGACTGGAGAAGATTTTTCTTGATTTCTTATGGGGTGAGTTAGAGGATGCAAAGAAATTCCACTTGATCAAATGGGATAAAGTATGCACCCCATTGTCTTGCGGTGGGTTGGGCTTGAGAAAATTACAAACTTTCAACAAGGCACTTCTAGGAAAATGGTAATGGCGGTACCATCTTGAGGGAGACGCTTTTTGGGGGAATATCTTAGATGTCAAATAGGGGAATGTCTGGGGAGGTTGGTGCACTAAAGAAATAAGAGGGGCTTATGGCGTGGGAGTTTGGAAACTTATCTGGAATGGATGGGATAACCTTCTCGATAACTGCAAGTTTGTGATAGGAAGGGGCACGCGCATCAGGTTTTGGCATGATATTTGGTGTGGGAATGTCACTCTGAAAAACGATTTCCCTCTCTTTTCAGGATCGCGTTTGATCAGGTTCCTCAGTAGCCAATAATATTTGCAATACTGCTGATTCCATTCATTGGTCTGTGAGATTCTCTAGAGCTACCCAGGATTGGGAGGTGGGAGTCATCACTGACTTCTACAGCATGTTATATGCAATGAAGTTAAGGTCTGGAGGGGAGGACAACTTACTATGGACATGCATAGGGAATAAGAAATTCTCAGTCTGTTCTTACTACAAGGCCTTGACGAGCCACTCCTTCAATGTCTTCTCGTGGAAGAGCATTGGGAGGAGCAATGTTCCCCTCAAGGTAGCTTTCTTCAGATGGGTGGCTTCCCATGGCAAAATTTTTTACTATAGACAAGTTAAGAAAGCGTGGACTCTACTTAATGGATTGGTGCTTCATGTGCAAACACAACAGTGAATTTGTGGACTGCCTTCTTCTTCATTGAGAAGTAGTTAAGGTATTGTGGGATGAAATCCTCTCCAGGCTTGGTATCGCATGGGCTATGCCTAGGAGGGTGATTGATTTCTTGTCTTGTTGGTAAGGGATAAGGGGCAATCGCCAGATAGCTGCTGTTTGGAAGAGGGTACATTTATGTTTAATGTGGTGCACATGGATCGAAAGAAATTGATGCTATTTTGAGAATAAGGAACGCTCTCCGGAAGGTTTCAGGGCATTTTTCTTTCATACCTTATTACTTTGGGCATCTTCTATTGTATTGAACAGAACGAGTCTTAATGACTTTTACGCTACTATCCGTAGCACTTAGTTTGTAACTAGGCTCTTTTTTGTATACTTCATGTATACTCGGGCTTTGCCTATTTACATGGCTCAAGAAAATCTCTTTTACCTATAAAAAAAAAGTATATGAAAAAAATGGTGGATAATCGGGTGAGTCCACCCACTTAGTAAGTAGCAAACTTATACTAGTGTGTAAACATGAGATAGTTACAGAATGCAGAACAAAATAGAATCTCAAAATAAAATATTGATATTTCAAAAACATTTATTTACAATAATAAAATAGACAAAAGACCTCTAGCATAATCATAACTGAAACAACATCATAACAGAACATAGTCCATGTTTAACCCCAATGGTAGGGTTGTGCTATCCCCGGTCTTTTAAATTCAGCGTGCCAAGTGTGCACATAGAAAAGACTACACAGAAAACCACTTTGTCTCCAAAGTGGATGCATTCAAAACAAAGATGTTGGTACCAACATAATAATAGAGGCCACAGTTTTACTCCCGTGGTAAGGTCAAAATAGAAGCAGAAACATAATGGCATGCATGAGGGTTTTCAAATGCAATGTCATATCGGAGCAAGTACTGAGCAAACAAATATCATATAATTATAGCAAAATTTCAGACTTCATATTTGCTCTTTATACAGTTGAAAACAAAATACAAAAAATTGTTTATGTCTACAGCAGTCATGATAGAAATATTTTATTTTCTTGTTCAAATACAAAGAATATTGTAGAAAATGATTGAGGTTGTTTTCCTAACAAAATATGCAAGTTTATCATAAAGTCAACATCAATCAATTTTTAGGCAAAGTCTAATATAGGAGCACCGCTTTCCCAAACTTCTTAACATCTATGAATTTCCTTATATTAGTGTCAAGTGAATATCAATTCTCACCTATAAAATAGGCATGTAACTTGCATCAATTTCCAATCGTACATAAATTTCTACTTAAGCACGTACTAGCAATTAAAACCTGAAATACGAAAGACCTATTTCTCATAAAGCCTAAAACCGCATTAACTCCGAAATATCGACGCTAAAACCATAAAACTCGTGTTCATGAATCCAACGTCAATTTATCGACTTTCTGACAAGTACCCTCACAATAGTCTAACCTTTTATGGGCCTGAACTCTCACAAATTCATATGCCCCTTGAAACCCATAACACATAAGTCCAAGCCCATGGCCCATTCACACCCAGATCACCTAAAGGGCCAACACATGTATATAACCTTAATCCATATGTTCATCTGAGTGACCCATGAACAAACTTAGAGGCTAACCCCACGAGAGAGAAAACAGATCATCGGGGAAGGAGTGTTTCACAATGGCAAGGTTGAGCTGTTGGTTTTTTATGTGAGGTTGGGCGGTGGTGCAGAGGCAAAGCATCTCATACAAGAAGCTTCACTACGATGTAATCTGGACATGGTAATGGCGATTTCCAGCTATGGCTCCCATGCGGCTTCTTGACGATTTGGTTTCCTCAAGTGTCATCTAAGGTCGAGTCAAGTAGTGGCTGCATGGTGAAGAAGGGAGGTGGCTGGTGCAACTGGGTGCCATATTGTGAAGTTGCTCTACTTTTCGTGGGGAAAATAGAGGAGACTATGGCTTACAGTGGAGGTTTTGGGCGGTGCTAGTGTGGTTGCTTCTGGCAATGGGTGGCTTGTGGTGGTCTAGGTGTGAGGTGCTGCCGTGTGGTGGTACACAATTGGATCAATGTGAATATCGTGCGGTGTTTTAGGCTTCGGTGGCTGAACGTGGAGGAGCTTTGCGATTGGATGTGGCTCTCAGTTGGTGGATGGCCAGCTTGTGCTGTGTTTGAGGGAGGTGGCTCTATCAGTCCTTGCTTCCTGGTGTGCTGGGGAGTGCAACCAAACAAGTGCTGCTCCATGGGTGCACACGAGCTGGCTCACGATGCTCGACTTCACAATGGCGTCACTCGGTGGTGATGATGAGAGAGGGAGGAGACGTGGAGGAGTTATTGTATGTTGGGTTGCTCTTCGTGATTGTGGCTGCCATGGGTGCTTGGCTAACTTGATGATCCACTGTCATGGCTTGGTTGTGGCTCTCCGTGACTGTTGCAACGTGGAGGTACAGCTTGTTTCTCAGTTTGGACATGGTTGGGATGTTTTTTGGACTGAGCGTGTATGGTTCAGCGGGAGCAGCATGCGGTGGAGGGTTGAGAAGGAAGGAAGGAAGGTTGAGCGGCAGCCCTAGGTTGAGGATGATGTCCTACATGCAGGGGGGAGGCTTGTATAAAAGTGGGTTTGAGGGGTGTTCCGTGTTTGGGTCTAGGGTTTTCTAGTTGCTGGGTCTTTGGGCCCCTTTTAATGGTTTTGGGTCTTGAATTGATCCATGGGCTTGACTCATGGGTCCTAGAGTTTTCTCTTGGATCCTTATTAAGGCTCTAATAAATGGGTTAGGCCATTTTTGGGACCAACAAAATTTTAGGGATTTTTTTTTATGAGTAAAAAGTAAAATTTTATTGATAGGAAAAGGCATAGCAAGTACATAGGGAGTATACATCGAATATGCCTAAATACCACTAAGCACTAGTGAGAGATACAAGCAAATCATGAAAATTGTCCTCATTACAAGTAATGGCCGAAGCCCAAGAGAAACTAAATTCTAGGGTAATGAAATTGAGCTGGGCAACGATTTTTAGCAGAAAGAAAGAGAAACGGTGCATTTGGGACTAAAATTTAAGTGCTATGGTGAGTTTTGGGGGAATTAAATGAAGCTGTGCATTTTGATGGTAAGCAACGGTTTTAACGGAATGAAGGTGGAGACAGTGTGTTTGGGACTTAGGTAAAGCTGTGCACTTTGAAATTAGTAGGAGTTGTGCAAGAAAGAAGGTTATACGCTGCATTTTGATTGTATAAGTGTAATAAAATGACTACGTTTAGTTTCCTTTAACGTGTATAAAAGCTGTAAACAAGTGTAGCTGAGTTTTGTTCAGACTTGTTGATTATTGAATTCTTTCTAGAGGTTGGAGGTTCCTCGAAAGCCTCTTCCAAGAATCAAGAATTGGATTCTTGGGTTTCTCTTCTCATTCTTGTTCCAAGTTGTAATTGTTCTGTGTTGTTCTTGTTATTGTGTTCTTGAATTGAAGGTTATCCATAACAGCTTAACTTTAATTCCATGGTCAAGTCACTTAACAACCCTAATGGGCCGATCTTAAATTCCAAAAATGAGCCTAACTTATCTAATAAATATTTTTGGGCTTATAAATAAATTATTGAGCCTAATACCAATTAAAATAGGAGTCCACTTGGTCCATAAATATGTTTTTTTGGATCAATGAACAAAATTTTACTGAGCATAAAATAGACAAAGGCCCAAGTATATAGGACATATACAAGAACATCACCTATTGCGAGTTTAAGGAAGTCATGAAAGGACATGCCATTAAAATCAATTACAATGGACTAATGGAGTAAAGTATTGAAAAATAAACTTCTAAGCTCATCCATTGACCGACCTCAATCTTCAAAACTTCTTTCATTTCTCTCCCTCCAAATACACCACCATAGACAAATTGGGACCATCTTTCACACTGTTGCAATCTGAGGGTTGCCTCGGATACCTTGCCAAGAAGCTAGGAGGTCGATTACCCTTTTCGACATAACCAAAGCCAATCCCATCCAAGCGAAGTCATTCCACATGGTCGTCACAATCTCACAATGTAGTAATAGAAGATCTACTTTTTGCACATACAACACAAATCCATGACTATGATGCGGCGCTTCCGTAAGTTGTCTATTGTGAGGATCTTCCCAATGAGGCCGTCCGTACAAAAAAATTGCCTTCAGGGTGCTCGTCTTCCAAATATTCTTCCATGGAAATGGATTTATATTATAGGTCCATAAATATTAAAAGCTTTATCCTAATTATCGAGCCCAATAAAAACTATCAATCCATCATAATACATTTTTGGGCCCGTGACCTATTCACTCTTATCTAATAAATCTCAATTGAGCTTCTAAAAATATTGGCCCATTAATACCATCTAAAATCATTCCCTAAACCTCAACAAGCCTTAAAATAAACTTTTGGGCCTATGGGCCTATAATCGGTCCTGGTCACTACAATATGATTTGGTTTGACATCATGCTTTGTTATTGAGGCTAAGTTCTTGTTGGATGTAAAAAATTTCTCAAAAAAAAAAAACTCACTTTTTTTCAGGAAAAAATAAAAAATCTCACCTTCAGTCCAAACATCATTTACAAACCAAAGAAAAATTCATCTAATCATTTGCATTGATTTTCGTGATTTATAAAAACACAAAAGCCAAAAAATTACATAAACAAAAGATAAAAAGAAATAAAAAAATATATATATATAAATTTAAAAAAAAAAAAAAAAAAAACCCTTACAAAAACTTCTCTATCTAAACATCATTTTGATAGACACCGCCACTTTTTCAAACTCCAATTAAAACATATCTTAAAAACCTTCTCGATGCAAACATAGTTTCTATGGGTCCCACCACTTTCAAAAAAACCCCCACAGAAACTTATCTCTAAAAATTTTCATCTTGGTTTAAAAAAATTTCAAGAAAATCTTACATCCTAGAGGGCTCCTACTGTTTTAGTCATTTCTCAGATGCCAAGTAATGCGGAATCTATATTTCTCGTATCTGAAGTCTAATGCTTCTATGGTGTTAATTTTTTTATGCATGTTAATGTTGACATTTTTTAATGCTTTAGGAGATCTCTTAAATGGATTATAGTTGACTGTGCTGGTATATTAATTTCATTTGGGCTGCTTAATTAATTAGTTGTTTTCTGGTTTTTCTGTAGGCCAACAGTGTGGATGTTCTCCATTGTTACTATGCCCATGGCGAGGATAATGAAAGCTTTCAGCGACGTAGTTATTGGATGCTTGATGCGTAAGTGATGCTTATAGTTAAGATTTTGACACCTTAGAAGTTCCAAATTATGTTTTTGGTTGACAGTTTTTGATAGCATAGCAAGACATTACTTCTTTTCTGAATATTGAGTAGGATGGTATGTGCTAGATTTAACAGTGTGGGATTCATTGCACCCTTTGCATCCCAACACAGAATTAATGTGATAATACTTCACTAAAGGGACAATTCAAGTGCACATGATGCATACAAGATATATAGCAAATTTGAGTTTTCAATGATAATGACACGTGCATATTTTCTCTTGCATTTTGGTAACATTCTTGATATATATTTCCCTTCTTTTCAGGCACTTAGAGCACATTGTTCTTGTACATTACAGAGAAGTAAAAGAGGTATTCCATTGTGCTCATGTGTATCCTTCTTTTCTTTTTTTTCTTTTTTTATTTTCTCGAGTATTCGTTTGATTAAAATTTTGAAAACTTCGAGCTTTGCGTATCTTAAATACGTGTATAAATGAATTTGCTTTTATACTGGTACTTTACACACACATCCATTGGGTTTCTAAACTGATGACCTCACGCTTCACCCCCTTTCTTCTATGAAAAGGAGGCGGTATTTAAGCTAGAGCACGGAGTTTTTGGGTTAAATGAGTTTATTAGTTGCTATCCAGGATCCTATCCCTGATCTCAAAGTTGAATGTAGATTAGTTTACTTAACTAGACATACTTTATTTTGCTTTCCTTTATGTGCTTAGGTGTTCTGTTATGCCCTGTGATGATATGTAGGGGTACCAGCCAGGCATCTCCCGCTTAGTAATAGATCCCGGATCACAGGCTGGAAGCTCTCAAAGTAGTCCTGTACCATACTCTGCACAGGAAAACTTTCCTTCCACTACAGTTCAGACGTCTGATACATCAGGTCCGAACAGAGTTGACAGAAATGGGCTAATGTTCTCATCAGATTTTGAGGATGTGGATTCTGGGAATGATCCCCGATCATCTTCTCTCACTCAACATATTTTTGGTTCTATTTTGCATAACACTTCTTTCCTTGAACATAAAGTTACAGGTAAAACTCCTGCAATGAACGTGTGCTTGATTTATATCAATGTGATTGAATTGTAAACATAACATAAAAACTTACTGGTTTTTTTTAAGTTTCTTCTTCTTGCATCTTTGAACTTCCTAGGATAAATTTTAACTTTTGTGATTAATGAACCATGAGGACTTTAAAACATAAGATTATACTAAAATGCTCTGTGAATAATAGATTTATCGATTTTATTAATCAGTATGGTTATTTATCTGGCCAAACAATTCTGCTGTGTAGTCGTTGAACAGTAGTTTCTGCCTTGTGAATCATTCTCTTTGGCCCTCTAGATATTTTGTGGGGGAAATTTTTATATTTCAATGCATATTCATTATAATTCTTTGTTTATCATTTTGGATAATATGTTGTGGGAGTTTACAAGATGTGACCAGGTGGCTGTACTGCTTTCAGGATTTCCAGAGTTATCGATCAATCCCCCTGGTTTATGGTTGGCTGGACCTAAATATTGTGAAACTTCTGGATTATCTAACTGGGCTGAAGTTAACAGCTTGAGCAACGAAGACGGTGCATCTGACCAGAAATTATTTATTGAGCATCGTGCTGAAGCTGACTTTATAACTGATAAGTTAACAGATGCTAGGTTGGATGCTGATAGCGTAGTCCAAGATGGTGTAACTCGTGGAGATATTGATGACAAAGGCAACCAGACATGTATGGCAGCTTCTCTGGAAGTAGTACAGGTTCGTTTTTTGTGGTTAACCATATACTTTTAACTTTCTCATACTTTCTATTGTTTTTTATTCCTTCTTTTTATGAGCATCTATATTTTTCTTATTCGATTATTGATTGACTGCATCTTGATACTAAATTTCTTACCAACGTTATTTGTTTGCATTACAACTGGAGGACGAAGTCATGTTTCAATCCTATATGGGTGCATCAGTTGTATTCACCGCCCCTGAAAAACAAAATGGCAATTGTTCTCTAAGTTTTGCTGCATTTGGAAAATTGTCCTTCTGTCAATTTTCTGGGCAAAACCCTAAAATGACTCAATGTGATGCGTGGCATGCCACATGTATAGATTCAGACATGACATACCTCATACTTTAGCCAAAAATATATTTAAAAAAACATAAAATAACCAAATAATGCCTAAAAGCATTTTAAAAGCCAAGAATTAAAATATGAAAATAATATTCAGCAAATATTAATAAAATAGAAAGCACCTTAGAATATGAAAAGACAAAAAGACAACTTTCTAGAAACTATAGACAACAAAAAGCATGGAATCTTTAAAAATGATAAAAAGGAAAAACATAGAACATGAAATATAAAACATAAAATAAAAAAAAAAATTAAAAAGAAAGGGGTGGGGAGGGTCCCAAAAAAAGTGATCGATCTCTCCTGGCCCTACTTCCTTTTGTCTAACCTGAACCCAAACTGGAGTTGAAGACCCAGCCCATGGCTTCAAATGTGAATCTGCTTTCTTTTCCTCTCTCCTACAAACCCCTTGTGACCTCTACATTCCTGAAACCCAATAGCTTGTCTGATATATTTCGTCTTGTTCAGAACCATCCTACTCGGTCCAATTCTCGTTTGTTTCCTTATCACATGGGGGTGGGGGGTAGAGACACTGGCCACCCAAGTTTATTTATTGATCTTTTGGTCTTCAATTTTTTATTTTATCTTATTTTAAGTTTTTTTGTTCTATATTTTGGGTTTTTTTTTTTTTTATGTTTTTATCTGTTTCTATTTTCTTTAGTATATTTGGCTTTTATGTTTTTTTGGCTTCTTTTGTTATTTTAGGTTTTCTTGGACATGTGGCATGCCAACAGTCTATTTCTATATGTGGCATTCGACATGTGATGTTGCTTCATGGATGTACCCACTTGGTGACTTCGCTGTTAGGATTTCAGTCAGAAAGCTTGCAGAATGACCATTGTTTTTAAACCCCTAAGGGTTGGCTCAAGTGGGAAAAGCCTTGGTCTTGGAGGTATGCTCTCTTCAGATCTAAGGTTTGAATCCCACTGGGTGCAAACAATCTCTAGAGGCCATCGAATTGGGAGATTTTTCGCTTGAAGTACCCGAGGTGCTCTTGCGGAAAACTCCTTGCCAAGGGCCTGTATACCCCCAATATTAGTTGGGACATTGTTCCTGAACACCGGTGCCAATATAAAATAAATAAATAAATAAAAGGACAATTTTTTTTAGGAAAATACTTTAGCCACAAAGAGATTACACAAAAATAAACCCACAAACTAATGTGGCTTGATATGATACGTCAGATTGTAAAGTTACTTTTATTATAAAATAGATTTAACGGATTCCATAAAATCACATCAGTTTGTGGGTTTACTTTGTGTAATCTCTTTGTGTCTGTAGTAGTTTTCTTTTTTTATAGTGGGGCAAAACCTAAGGATCAATTAGTTTCGTTTTTTTTTTTTTTTTTTTTTTTTACCCAGTGATTGTTGAAGGACCAAAACCTAGGCTATTTTTTATTTTCTAAAGGAGAAGAGACAGGCCAAGAGAACCCTACAACGTGCTGATGTAATGTCATTTCGGGCAATTTCACATATGTAGTACACTTAAAGATAATTGAAAAAAAATATGAGACTTAGAGATGAGCGTGTTTGTTAGAGTTGTGTTTCTGTGCATTGAATTTACGCATGAGCATATGTTGTTATATTTCTTGGAACTTTTACTTTTACCATTATGCTTGTTCTTGCTTGTGTCTCAATTCAAAACCCAATATCCTGTTAGTTATTTGTCTGTGTTGCATGTTCCTTTCATGGATTAGGTGAATGTTTCCCATTATCAAAGTTCCCCAAGTGAGATCCGCGCCTTGTTGCAGGTTCCAGACGAGTCTGGTTTCAATTTAGTTCATCCGCAGTTTCACAGTTATTCAGATCCTCGTGTGGAAGTAACTTCAACCGTTCATGCTGAAGAGAAAGGAGGAGATGGCGTAAATAATGAAGCTGGAGAGCTGAAGAAACTTGACAGCTTTGGAAGATGGATGGATAAAGAAATTGGTCGAGATTGTGATAATTCCTTGATGGCTTCAGACTCTAGCAACTATTGGAATACCCTTGATGCCGAAAATGACAAGAAGGAAGTATCCAGTTTATCTCGCCATATGCATCTGGATACTGATCTACTGGGCCCTTATCTTTGCCAAGAACAGCTATTTACTATCCATGAGTTTTTACCAGATTGGGCTTATTCTGAGGATACAACAGAGTTTTCACCAAAGGATTCAACAAAGGTGTGCATGGATGATATTTTTCCTGCATATTCTAAAACTCAAGCCGATGTTGCCTTTAGTTGTTGATGCTGAAGAATTAAATATATAAAATCATGCCAGTTTTTATTCTTGTTGTGTTTCAGGTTTTAATTGTCGGTACATTTTTGGTACACAAGGAACTATCTAGCAAGATTAAGTGGGGATGTATGTTTGGTGAAATTGAGGTTTCTGCTGAAGTTCTGACTGATACTGTCATCAGATGTCAAACTCCTCCGCATGCTCCTGGGTGTGTCCCATTCTATGTCACCTGCAGTAATAGGTTAGCCTGCAGTGAGGTGAGGGAGTTTGAATATCGTGAAAAACCATCTGGAACTGTGTTTCCGTTGGCTGTAAAATGTGTGCCTAAAGATGAAGTGTGTTTTCAGTTGCGTCTGGTGAAACTTTTAAATCTAGGTCGGGTGAGGAATAGGTTTGATTGCTCAACTCAGGATTGTGATAAATGTAAGCTTAAGAGTACTATATACTCAATGAGAAGTGAGAGTGGAAATGATATGGGAAGGGTTGAAGAGATTTCTTTGACCTTCAATAGCAATCACATGAACCCTAGAGAGGAATTGATTCAATGTCTGTTGAAGGATAGACTTAATGAGTGGCTTATCTGTAAAATTCATGAAGAAGGTAAAGGACCACATGTGTTGGACGGTGAAGGCCAAGGAGTTGTACATTTGGCAGCTGCTCTTGGTTATGAGTGGGCCATGGGCCCCATAGTTGCCGCCGGTGTCAGTCCCAATTTCAGAGATGTGCATGGAAGAACCGGGCTTCACTGGGCATCATATTTTGGGAGGTTAGATTGCTTTTATTAGATTCTCTTTGGATTATATAATAAACTGTCACCTTCTGATGGATTAAGTTTTTATTTCAGATGCTGCCATATGGTTTAGTTCCTTTCTTCATCCAGCTGTCTACTATTTCAATCTGAATAATTCATATGCTAGTAAATTATCGATGAAAAATTGAAGTTTAAAATTATCAATGAAGCCATCCATCATTACCTAATGCCTCAGTTTTAGTTTTTAAAGCAGCAGAATTGAATTAAGAACAATGCATTTTATTATTGGTGATGGAAACAACCGTATCCTTTTACCTTTCCCCAACATATGATGCCTGATTTTGAGAGTTCTTTTAAAGCATGAGAAAATAATCATTTGTGTTTGTACTTAATCTTATACGTACAGCTTCTATGTCTGTTTATTGGCAGCAATTGATCTTTTTATCCTTTCTGTAGAGAGGAAACGGTTATTGCACTACTTAGATTGGGTGCTGCTCCCGGTGCTGTTGAGGACCCAACACCAGCATGTCCGGGAGGAAAAACAGCTGCTGATCTAGCATCAAGCAGAGGGCATAAAGGGATAGCTGGATATCTGGCAGAAGCAGATTTAATCCGTCACCTTTCTGTTCTGACTGTCAATGAAAACGTAATGGACAGCGTTGCTGCAAGTATTGCTGCTGAAAAGGCTATTGAGAATGCCACACAAGTTGTCCCGTCAGATGTGGCAATAAATGAGAACCTTTCCCTGAAAGGATCTCTTGCTGCCGTTAGGAAATCAGCTCATGCTGCCGCACTAATACAAGCTGCATTACGGGCTCGTTCATTCAATCACAGACAATTAACAAAGAAAAGCAATGATATTTCTGAAGTTGCACTTGACCTAGTTGCACTAGGCTCCTTGAACAAGGTCCGAAAACAGGGCCACTTCGAGGAATATTTGCATTCTGCAGCTGCCAAGATACAGCAGAGATATTGTGGTTGGAAGGGAAGAAAAGAGTTTTTGAAAATACGGAGCCGTATTGTGAAAATTCAGGTAATCTTGGATGTAATGGTGCTTTCTTGGTTTTTGCATCAAATTATTGTGTTAGCTTACCATACAACTTCTCGAAAATTTGAATCTGCCATACAAGTTACTGCTCCACCATCCATTCACAGCTACCGAATTACAAATTTGAATATCACGTTCTACGAAGGAGATATATTTATATATATATATATTGATCAATGTATGTTGGGTTTTTGGTACTGCTTTGGAATTTTAATTTCTAAGGAACGAGAAGAGCTTGCCTGCTGCTAGGTTTTTGTCATATAACCTATCTCATTCCTGTTTTTGTTCACTGGTTGGAATATGTGCTTTCAATAAACTGTCCTTCTAGTGTTCTTTTGGCTACATCTGTTGAAAGTGCCAGGTTTGCTTTTCATTTTTGGCTGATGCTTTATCATTCATTCCGCTTATTGCTCTCAGGCTCATGTGAGGGGACATCAAGCTCGGAAGCAGTATAGAAAGATTATTTGGTCTGTTAGTGTTGTTGAAAAGGCAATACTGCGCTGGAGGCGGAAGCGAACTGGTTTACGGGGATTTCGAGTGGAAAAAGTTATGGGAGATGTGGCATCAGAGCCTCAGAAAACCGATGAGTATGAATTCTTGAGAATTAGCAGGAAACAAAAACTCGCCGGAGTTGAAAACGCTCTGGCAAGAGTCAGGTCCATGGTTCGTTATCAAGAAGCACGTGATCAGTATATAAGGCTAATTACAAAGTTTGAGAATATAAAGGTAATTTTGCATTTTTTTTAATTGTTTCTCCAAATATTAGCTGCCATAAACTGCAGTGTTTGTTAATTATCTGACCAATCATCTTAAGGCTCTGGTTGTTGCAACTGGATTCAATTTCTTAAAAGGATATAGAAAAGGCCATATTTTAGTGAATGGAAGCAACAACTATTTACCTTTACGTTAGTTATCACATATCTTTCTTAATTATTTTCTTATCTACTTGTTGAGTTTTAAATCTGATGGTTATATTTTAATTGGTGTGTTGTATTCTACATCTCTGTAACTCAATAGGTGGGTGATGAAGGGAGCAGTACAATTCTGCAAGGAGAAATTTCAATAAAGAGCATAACAAAGGAAGATTTGTCTGCATGCTCAGAGGAAGTTGCACCTACAGTTGATCAGTGATCTACTTGGTGTCAAGTAGTGTGTAAATTAAACTGTTTGAGCAGCCAGGCAGTTTGTCTCACTGCTCATGCCTTTTTTTTTTTTTAAACCTGTAAGTAGTGTCTAACATGTTCTACTCGGGAGGAGAAAGGGGAGTGCAGGGGCGGAAGGTTGTAAATATTCACCATCCCCCCCCCCCCCCCCCCCCCCCCCCCGGTCTCTCGCCATTCCTTTTTCTCCCCCTTTGAAAGTAGTGGTAGAATTTTGAGTAATGGTAGAGGCGCAATCTATATACTACTTTATATTAAAAGAAATGCATTTTTGTAAAATAACTTATAAGATAATTATAGAAATATCCTTACTTTATAGAAATATTCTCAATTTTTTTTTTTTTTTAAGATATTGTAAAATGACTGTATCTCTATCATATTCCTAAAAGTTTACCTGGAATAGAGTTTAAGAAGCAGAGGGCTCTTAATTTGAACATGGGAGGGAAGCTGCAGTGAAAATTAGTTGTCGTGTATGTAAATTCTTTTGAAGTCAAAATTGGTATTGTGCTGATTTATACCCAATAAATGGCAGACGTCTGTATATAAAGCTTTCTTATGAAAACAAATTTGATATGATTCTTTGATGTTGCCTTATTTTTTGCTTTAGCGGGACAGGTTCGCTTAATTATGACTGCCTCTTACTGGGATTCTCGAGTGTGCCTTATCATTATCATTTTTTGCACATTAACTCAAAGTTATCCTGGCCTAAAAGCTGCTCCTTTTCCTAGGACGAAAAATAAAAATGCTCACTTTGCCTGTGTATGTTCCTCTTAGCTGGATCTTGAACCTACCTGTGTTTGCTGGGTCCTCCGCATTTACGTATAAAGAGAGGTTTGCTTTCAATGCGCATTTATCTTTTATCCTATTCCCTTTTCCTTCCGTGCTGCAGCTTTAGTTCAAAACTGAGACGAATAAACTCATATTTGGTTTTGGAATCGAAATTCATTTGCAGCACCAAACAAAGAAAACTTGTTTCCGCTCGTTTGTTTTCAGAAATGAGATGAGATAAGTGGAGATTAAAGTTAAAAGTTGAATAAAATATTATTAGAATATATTATTTTAATATTACTTTTATATTAGGATTTAAAAAAATTGAATTGTTTATTTTAATTTTTGTAAAAATTTAATAAAGTTGTAATGATTAGATAAGATGAAACGAGACGAGACAAATTTTATTGAAAGTGAACAAGAATTGCCAACCAAAAATATAAAAATATAATATGTACATTGAATGGATCGTGATTTATGTAGTCCAAAGCCGAGAACTTATTCTGCACCTCAAATGGCATAAGTTTCTTCTCCCTCCCAATCAAGGATGATTAAATGGACCAAAACAATTGAATCACAAACTGCGGCTCAACAAAAATATCGAAGACAGATAAAACTATTTTACAACCTAGTTCGCGTGGAAATGTGATGTTGGCTTGTATCTGCACAAACAACAATGAAATGATTGGTCATTTCAACCTAAATAGAATGAACTCAGATTTAGAAACCTGCACAACATCTGCTAGTACCAGTATTCTGGTCGAGTAATGCTACATACAGTTACTGTTGCGTATTCCCTTCGTACTCCATTAATATGATTGGCTATATCAAATTTTTTTTTTACTACTTAAACCAATCACATCAGTAGAGTGCACAAAAGTGACTGCATATAGAATTTTTTATTCTAATCATAATGAGAACAGATTCCTCATTCTTGTGCTATCAGATAAACTTGTTCACATTTCATAGAGAATCTAACATAGCATTCAGCTGTGGAAAGGACAGATTGTACCCAGGTTAATAAAATGCGCCACATACAGTACTTACTTTGAAGTTAACCCCAAAGCCCTGGTTATCCGGCTAGATCCAAGAGTATATCTTCCATTGATAGGCAAAAAATGTATATGCATGTTACCAACATGGAGCCTCATGATTCCTGGTTGACATCATACGTGTGTTAAATTAAAAGGACAGTCATAGTTTTCCGTCCTAAAAGAAGGAAAAGGGTGCAATTTTATTTTATCATGTCGAACTCAACTCGAAGGTCTTACCATGGCAACTGGGGTTTGCTTTCAGGCACCATCCTCAAGAGATGACTCGCCTATCGCCTATTTTTTGTTTCCGAGCCATGTCCATAAGTCCTGTCATTTGGATGACTGCCACTAGATCGGCGATACTGAGCAAGTTCATCATTCACGTGGGAAAGACGTCTTTCAGAATGTGCCAGCCTCTTAGTGAAATCAGCATCACTCAGTCCCAGTTTCGATGAGCCGTTGTCCTGTTTGTTTAAAAAGATCTTTGGCGTATAAGTTGAAGGTCCATCATGGTGGTAACATCAGTAAGATGGAAACATACCTTGGTTTTCAAGGATAGTTGAGTTTGCTGTTTCATACTCGGTGCTCCAAGAAGTGCTTTTACCATGTCATCCAGTTCGGAGACCCTCCTCTTTAAGTTGGTCTTGTCCCTCTACCAGAAAAAAAAAAAAAAAAAGGGAACTTAATTATCAGCTAAATCTATTGATGCAAGGTTACAAGTGCAAAGAGATTCTTAAGTATCCTACCTTCAGCATCTCATTCTGAGCAGAGAGCAATTGTTCCCGCTCTAGGAGTTGCTCTACAGTCATCTGAACAGCAAGTACATCTGCTTCCTTCCTATTTACTTCCGACATGCAACTACAGAAACAAGATATAGATTGAAATCCACAAAGAAGATGGTGCAAGATCATGAAGTCACAAAGATGTTTACTGAACAAAATGTGCCAGCTTTGGTGTCTAGTAGATAGCATAAAATGATAAGAGCAACATCAGTAACAAGGCCACTATAGAGAATCGCAGTATCAGCTGTGTTTCATAGACACCTCATGCAAGTTAAAGCACCCCCATCCCAAAAGCAGGTGTAACTGCAAATTATGTCCAGCATGACTATTTTTGGACTCATAAACAGGTGCCAACACAAAATGCACCGCTTTCTTCATTGATGAAGCATCGAAACATGTCTTTGTATCTTAACGTTGAAAAACAGAGTAACCCAATACCTAGATACATGTCTACCAAGTTCCTGTGGGATAGAGCAACTCATAGGGTACCTTCCAGCAAATTGAGGATTTATAAATGGATGAGATATCACTGGCTATAAAGGTAAAGTTTCTTGGTCATTCTATCACCGAACTGGGGGAGTTTCTTGGCCATTCAGTGTCGATAACAAACATGGGGCAGTTTAGTTGATGATCTCCGACCCCACATGGACACCTCTACAATGAACAAGGTTTCAACTACAATAATTCATAATTGTAAGAAACCCAAAAGGTGCACTTATAAGGTTCTTAAACACGAAATTGATCAAACGTAATTCCTTGTCAGCTGCCTCTTTCCTCCCGGGATGAACTTTGACATATTGGATAATCTGCTTCTGGATTCTGAATCATATATTATATACAGATTACAAGAGAGAAAATAATTGGCCTTTCTGCATGCAGGATCTAACCTATCTCTTTCCTCGAGTAAATCATTAATTTGCTTCCTCAACTTGAGAACTTCTTGCTCCTGATACAGTAAAAAATAACGCGTTAGGACTGTGACTAAACGAAAGAGAAAATATTGGGAGCAGCCACTATTCACCACTGCACACCACACACCCTATAAAAAACATCTATATATCCTATGAAAAGCATCCCTACACCCTATAAAAACCTATAAGTGTGTGGTGTGCAACATGAATAGTGGCTGCTCCCTAGTAAATCCCTAAACGAAATTAGTGATAGGTTGAAGGTCTTTCTGATAACCACCTTTGCCACAAACTCTTCTGTTTGCTGTTGAGCCTCCACCACTAACTTTTGGACCTGATACTGGTCTATTAAGTTCTACAAATTCACCAAAGAAAATGCAAGTAAATGAGATCCAGCTATTAACGCTTTACACCTACAAAGGGCTAGTCTAAACTTACTGCATAGTTAGTCATGTCCAATTTCACCCCCAGTAAATCTCGGATGACATCATGTGTCATGCTTTCTGCTGCAGCAAGCCTTGTATTCAACATGCATACCTGCTCCAGCATAGACAGAGTGAAATACTGTTTCATTGGTTACTCTGCTGAAGGAAGCATCCACACATACATTACATGTATATTGTGGTTAAGTGCACTGTACCTGCCCCACGAAAGGGGGATGAGTGTGTGTGTGTGTGTGTGTGTGTGTGTGTGTGTGTGTGTGAGAGAGAGAGAGAGAGAGAGAGAGAGAGAGAGAGAGAGATACTAAAACCACCAAGACAAATAGACAAATCCTCCTTTTTGGTCTTTTCTGGGACAGCAATGAAGTGAGCGACATTGGCAATAGAATAGGTTATTGCAGTGGTGTTTATGAAAATATACACAAGAACTAAGCAAGAACGATTACTTAACCTCTTTCTGCCGACTTGCCGCCAATGCTTTAAGCTCCTCTATACGAATCCTGGCCACTGACAATTCCTGATCCTTCTCCAAATTCATTTGCTGAACCAAATTTGAAATGCATCTAAATGGTGAGCTGGAGCCCCTTGTCCTCGTTGAGATTCTCTCAGTTTTATCTAATGTAAGAGCACTTGATGTTGAATATGATAAATCGGTTTTTACTTCATTAACCATCGCCTCCAGAGTCTTGTACTGTAAAAGGTGTGGATGGAGATAGCAAGTCAAGATAGAGTAAAAAGAGGGGGTGGAAAGAAGGAAAAACTTGGGAAAAAAAGATTGAAAATCAATATCTAACTCAAACACTAAATTTATTTCATGAACCGTCCCAGTTAGTGCAAGCCCCAACACTAAGAAGGTACATAAAAGCTAGTGAAACAAAAAATCATTTGGAATTTGAAATAACTTTCTGGCTACCAAGTAAATCAGATATGGTCCTATTGAGTTCTGGCACTATATGCTGGATGATATAAATCAAACTGATATCATGTATTAGAAATTTAGTAACCCCGAGGGGGTGGCTCAAGTAATAAAGACTTTGGTCTTGGCAATATGCCCGCTTCAGGTCTAAGGTTCAAGCCCTTGGATTCAAACAATTTCTAGGGTTGCGCCCATCAGTGAAAAACCAATAATTTAACTGATCCATGTGATGCAGAAACATTACATGGGTGCAGGGTTTAACCAGGTAAAAAGACATATTGCGTTTCGGTTGTCCTCACTTAAAAAAATTAATGTGCATGTCAAGTATAGTACCTTTTGTTGGTATTGTGATGCCTGGGCTTCAGCATGCAGTACAAGCTCGGAGATGTACTCTTTGCATTGTTTGATCTACACAATGTCAGATTTTAGTTGTTATGACAGGGGAAAACAAATGGCCAGCTGTTCTAAGATTCAAAAGACCAAGTGAGAAACTTTTGTAGCAAGTCAGAACAAAACCTCTTTATCCCGTTCTAGTTTTTCCTCTTCAAGAAGTTTTATTCGATTCTGCGCCTCATGAAATTCCAGTAATCTACCTTGCAGGTGCCTGCATCAGAACAATTTCTTTGAATATCAGTAAAACAGAGAAAAAAATCATTCAAGGAAGAAAAGCAGCAATACTGACATAGATATATGATCTTCACGTTGTTGAGCAATAGAGTTTCCTGAATCTGCTTTCTCAGTGAAATTTTCAACTGAAGACAACATCTGTCTCAAAACTTGGAGTTCCAGTTCTAGAGAATCTCGGATCACTCGATGCTTTTCTACCTCTTCATTCATTTCATCCACCTGAGCTAGGAAACATTCTGTGTCAGTTGTCTTCGTTGTGGTACATAATGCATACAACATATCCTAAGCCACTTTACGAAATGCACATAAAAAATATAGCTCAAATTCTGACTTTTTTTACAATTGTGAGTAAATCTTAGATGAAAAGAAGGTACTGCATGGGAACTAACCTTTTTCTCCAACACATTTATGGTGCACTCAAGCTCCTCTACAGAATGTTCTAAAATCTTCACCTCCTCTTCCTTTTGTTCAGCATACATTTTACTTGCCTCTGTCTCCTACAAAATTATATTCCAAGAGAAAATCCAAAAGTCATATCCTGGATATCTAAAAGAGCAAGTAAAATGCTTAAATACATACCTGTTGACATTCAACAGAGACAGCTTCCTTTTCATCAACCAAAGCATAAGCCATCTCAAGTGTAGCGTTCAAGGATTGAACTTCTTCATGGAGTTGGTCTCTTTCACTGGCAACCCTCCTCAATTCATCTTCAATGCCCTTACATAAAGAAACTGAAGATGTTAAATGAAGAATTTCTTTCTCCAAACCTTTGACCACCTCCTTCTGTTCATCCAATAGCTCTTCTGTTTCAGATTTTTTGAGATAGATATCTTTTAATAGAACCTTCAACTCTGTGTTTTGGTCGGAGTAACTATCTATTGTTTCTTTAGCCTGCTCAAGATCAGAATTTGAAATAACCAAAGCCTTTTTGGTATCAGCTAGATGACCTTCAAGTTTTCCATATTGAATCAACACGTCATCAAGCTGACTTGTTTTCATCTCTAGCTCATGTCGAACTTGGCTTAATGAAAATATTAGCTTTTCAGTTTCATCTTTGATGTCCTTTGTGTTGGAGGCTGATTCCTGCAACAAGCTGAAATCAAAAAGCAAACCTTCTAATAAAACTTCTTTTCGTTCCAATTCTTTCTTAAGTGCCATGTTTTCATATATTAGGTTATCACTGGATAACCCCAGTTGTCCCCTCCCAACGTTTCTCACTACTTCACATTGATCTCCTTCCCCCATGACTTTCTTACAAGGAACAATGACATCATCCTCATCACTTGAGCATATATTTTCTAAGTTTATTACCGGACGGTATTCTTGATGTTTGAATGCATACAAACCGGGTTGTCCAAGCAAGCATGGGAGTTTCCTGATAAACTCCATTGCGTGGCACTGATATAGCACAAAGAAAGCAAATCCTTTCTCCATTATCTCAGTGCAAATATCTTCTACTGATGATCTGGAGTTGCTCACCATGCAAAGCATCTCCTGTCCCAGAGATAAGGCATCAGAATATATTACGCTGAAGCTCTCATCTACAACCTTTTGCATTTGCACAAAACACACTTTAAGCAATGATAATGAGTTTGCCATCTCTGCCAGACCATACTGGATTTGATCCTGCAGTGATTTGTTCTCCTCTTCTTTCAAACGTATTGATGACTTAAGTTGTTTGACTTCTTCAATCAAGCTTGCTCTCTCTTGCATCAAATCCTCACCAGCTTGCTTCCACTTATTGGTCAACTGTTTTGCACTTTCATTTGCTTTCAGCAAAGCATTTAACATCAGATCAGCTTCTCTCATTGTTGCACGGGCTTCCTCAAACTTGGTTAAGAGGCTACTAGCATGATTAATTTTCCCATCAGCAAATACCTGCACAACACAAAACATTGCAGAAAATATAAGGCCAGAGATACTGTTAAGGAGAAGTTTGATGATTGTGAGGGTCGGAGCAATTTCGTTATTGGCCCCTTTGAACAGTTGTTTTGACCTTACTTATATTAAAAAAAAAAAAAACTACATAAAATCGGAGTTTGAATTTGACCTATACCTCTCTTATATTATAGCAGCCTGCTTCAGCTTTCTCAATTCCATACTCAATAGATGGAACAACTTGCTTCAATTCTGCCATTGATCAGAGTTAATTATGTCCCTTCCATAAATGTTTTTTCTCATATAACTTTATGAATTCAAGTAGTTCAAGTAAACACATACCTTCTGAGCAAGAAAAATCTCCAACATCTGACTTGCTGAGTAGTGCGCTTAACTGAACATATAGTTTACTGAAAATATGGAATGCCATTTCTAATTCCTTTCTCAGGCATAATCTTGTTGCTTCACTCTGTATTTTTGAACCTTTTAGGAGCTTATTTGACTTTTCTGATTCTTGATCATCAGACCGAACTACCAAGCCTCCTTCAACTTGAAGGTCTATCATGTTTATCCCTGCAGGAAACCTTGGCTGGAAAGTATATGAGCTGCCATCCAATTTAATTACTGAAGCAACACTTTCACTTGAAACATCAGAGTCAATCATGGAACAATCAGAAATCCATGTATCCGCTTCCATTAAGTCTTCCTCCTCAGAGAGGCACTCAAACTCATTTACTTTTGTTTTGATGCAATCATTAATGAGTTTCAGTATATCATTTGTTTCAGCAAGTTTGTCTCTTATCCGATTCAGCATTGGATTTTCGTTTCCAAATTTCATAAATTTTGGAGGTTCCATTGACAGTAATTCAACATTGCAGAACTGAGAATTCTTACGATGCTCTCTCAACTCCATACATATTTTCTTCATCGCATGACTCTCCTTCGTTAACTCCAGAACCAACTCTTTGTATGCAGAACAAACTTCACAGACATCAATTTGGAGGGCTTTTAAATGGGTTTCTACATCTGTATAGAGTTCATTAATAGCATTCTCAGACTCCAAAACCCCTAATCTGGTCAACTTCACTTGATCCTTCAAACACTCAAGTCCCAAAACATCAGCATCCAGCGTTGTCTCAGAAATCTTATGGTTGCCCACATCGATGAGCTTTGGGATTAAAATGTCTTTCTCAACATCATTTACCTGAGCAACCTTGTGACAATCACAAATCCTTTTTACTGCCACAAAACCAGAGTTAACACATTTTTCTGCTTCAGTAAGCTGATCAATTTTTATTTTGCATTTACAATCTTCTGTCTTTACCATGTTGGTGTTCTCATTCATGAGCTTGCTTAATTGTGCTGCCTCTTCAGTACTTTTGTCAATATCTAGTTGCTGGAATTCATTTAAAGCTATTGTTGCTTCCTTCAAGGAACTTAATTTCAGCTCCATGTCCATCACCATCTTCTGTGCATCTTCCAAGCTCTTTTCTAAGAGTAGAATACTTTCTTCCTTATCCACGCAAACTCTGGCAGCCCTCTCTATGTGTTCACCAATACAACTAGCCTTTGGAAATGAGCAAGCAATACCTTCGATCTGGCCAGACGCATCTTTGAGGGATTTAGAACCATCTACAAGGAAGCTTGTTAGTTCCAGAGTTGCCCTTTCCCATTCCATACAAAGTACCTTTATTTCCTCCTCCTTGGCTGCTATTATGTTTCTTAGTCTTGTATTTTCTTGAGTCATGTAACATAGCTTTTGATTGAGTTCTAACTGAACAGCAGCAACATCTTCCTGTAAATGAATAATTGTTCTGCTCGTCTCCATTTCAACCTGTTCACATACCAGTTGAATTTGGTGTTGCTGAGATAACTGGGACACCTGATCCTCTTGATACTGGTTATTAAGCAATCTGACCTCCTCAAGGTCCTTTCTCATTTTGTCCAACTTGTATTGCAAAGCCTTCCGGTCAATTTCTTCATTTCCGTCCATCAGCAAGCCCATGTTTTGTGTCTCTAGATTATCTAATTTCATGAAACAACTCTGAGGTTCCAGTACTGTTTGTTTATCCACCTTGTCCTTCTTGCTTACCATTCCCATGAGTCTTTGATTCTCCTCCTGTGTATGCTGCAGCTCGGTAATTAGATGGACCTGCTCCAACTCCATTGCTTCAACCAACAATCTAGCATCCATCAACTCTTTTTGAGGATCATTGGAGTGTGACAATGAAGAATCATCAACATTCTGGTCAATTCTATTCTTTCGAACCTCATCATCTGCCTGGGTACTAGATGCCATCTCATCTCCGGATTCACTATGGCTATATATACTTTCTACCTGTAAATGTGGTGATTAATCATAAACTAAAACAATGAAGAGAGAAATGATGCATAGCAGTTATGCAAGTCATTCTGCTGAATACAACCAAAACATGTATGATTTCTTGCTTGTCTATATATCTTCCGATAAATGAACAAAAAGCTTTATTTTGATAAACACCAGAACAAGTACACATGGATTTTTTAAGTAGGTTTTTTTAAAGCTTTTTCTAGCTAGTTTAGAAAACAATAAAATTTTATTATCAGAAAGATAAAACATATGTGGTTAGGCATTTCAGCACAATAAACAAAAAAGAAAGTTGAAAATTTACCATGATTCTTTTGTTTGCCAATTGACAAGCCAATTTTATGTTTTGTAACAGATCACAGTATGAGATTTAAAGGCACAGGAAATGCAATAGCATATGTAGCACAGGTCAGCAAGATCAGGTATTGTTCCAAAAGTTACCAGTTTCTGCATGTGTAATCTATAAAAATCAATCAAACATCACACTAAAATTGAATTGGTATCAGTTCTCACCAATGAATAATTATCTGTTTGCCTAAACTCCTCAGAATTCTTGGAGAAGGAATCTGTAGCCTGCAACGAAACGAAAAAAGTTGTAAATCACCAAGTTGAAAAGATTAAGCCATCAAAATAACCCCAACTTTGACTATATGCTATCCATACAGAGGTAGACAAAGCTTGACTGCAGTTCAAATATTTTCTCAGTTCTGTTCGTAATTCATCTACTTCCCTGCAGATATAAGGCATAAACAGCATATTAGGAAAGTCGCAATGAATTATATTTGTCAAAAAATTGTTATCGTTATGCTTAGGCAAGAAAAAAGACAAACAGAATGACCTTTAAAATTGCTGAAATTATTAAAAGGGAGACTAAAATATGTAAATGATAGAACTAAATGGCCAAATAACAAAAGGGTAGCTATCGCCCAAGTAAAATACATCAAGATCATTCCATGCTTAATGCCCATAGAAAGGGCCATGCTAAGCAGAATTGATAGTTAAAGACAAAATTGACATGATGTCACAAATAGTTTATCACATGCAGAGAACAAGGCCAAAGAACTTCTTGTGGACTGGCCACTCAATTTGAATACTAAACTCATTTTCAATAAAATGATTAGGTAGGAAGAAATACAGAAATTAATTAGTTTGACGAAAAAAACAGGGCAACATTAGTGCATTGGTAGGGACCTGATTTCCTAGCCCCAGTAGAACCAAATCAGAAACTGGGAGCAATGTGTTGCAGCAACTATTGAAATATGCCTAAAATGAAGTGTATTGGCTAAGTACCTAATCAGTTTGAAATTCATATTCCTGGAATCTTCCAACTCTTTTATGGTTTCATTATCCTGCACTTGAAGATGTGTATTAAGAACTGGAAAACATTAAGAACAGAACAAATACAATATAATTAATTAGAAAGTGTGTGCCAACCTGATTGTTATTTCTTGCAGGGAATGTGAGCTTTCCTTCAAGTGTTTCCAGAAGCTGCACATTAAAAATGTTAGATAGCTGTGAAAGTATCAATGAAGGGTGTTATTGTAGTAAGAAAGACGGAAAAGGGGGAATAAGATCTTCATATACCTGATTGCGCAATTCTGAAACTTCAGCCAGCAATGTTTCTCGCTCTCCTTGTTCATAGAAATTTCGAAACCTGAATTGAGGAATGATGCAAAGTGAGTCCCTAACCTCCAGAAAGAAGACACAGAATCATATAAAGTACTAGTTAATATCCATGGAAACTACAGCTGGAGTTGCTCTTGTAGTCTGATATTCTCCAGAGCAAATTGTGTCAATTCTGGATTTTTATCAATCCTTGCCCGAAGCATCTGAATCTCTTCCAGTAGAGCCTTATTTTCTCCCAAAAGATACTTCTCGGAAGACAGACTGTCATTCACAAGCAGTTCGAGTTGTTTAATTTTCTCTTCACGAAACTGTAGCATCATTTTAGTGTTCTGAGCATCTTCTTCCCTTTGGCAAGCCTGCAAAAGACGCCACAATGGAAAACAAACCACATCATTTAGAAAACAGTTTGTGAATAAGCATGTGACAAACCTGAGAAATAGCAAGAAATAATGGGGCTCAGTTTTTTTTTTTTTCCAGAAATAGGAAATTATGGGACTGGTTGTTATAATAGATATACCAAGAGGTTCACATGTTCAATTTCAGCCTCTAGCTTCCGAACGGCTATCTCTGCCATTTTTTCTCTCCTCATAGCACCAACTAAATTAGCTTCCATGTGATTTATCTGCCACATAGATGCAAGCTAATTGTCCATAACTATATAAAACAAATCTTAAGATGGAGAGAGAAAGCTTCAAATTTAGATGACGGCTTGGTTACCTTCGTGCTTGGCAGTCTATGTATCTTATGATTACCAGTTGGCTTTCTCTCTCCTGAAGAGTCATATCCTTCAGACAAGTCATTCAGTCCAGATTCTTCAGCAGCTGGGATATAACTTGATATAGATCGTGTAAGGTTATTATACTTCATCAAAATGGATAACTGACCCTGTTTGAGTTCAGAAATGACTCAGCCCTATTACCTCAAAGTGGCATAAGTAAACATCTCACAAATTTGTACCTATCCATACCTTCAACTGTTGGATTTGCTGCTGCAGTGCAGTTACATCACCTGAAGCATCTTCATTCACTTTAGCCTAGAAAAGAAGCACACCTCAAGTTAAAAAAAAATTAAAAAAAAATTTTAAAAAAAATTACGAAGAAAGATAAAAAAAAGTCTAAGCCTCCTAGTTTGATAGGAGAATGTACACAAACACGTGCATTTAACTTAGTACATTGTTTTGAATAAGTTTGGCACGCTGTGCAAACTTCAGAGTGCTAAGTGTTTCATTTGCAGAGCTGCAGGGAAATCAAAACTGATGTTAAAAATAAACATTACTATAGGTAATCAAGAAAACACCTAAAACTTGAGGAAAAATCCAGACCAAATAGATGGGCTGACATTTGCAATGATCGTTGTCTTTGAGTTTCCTCCCAAAGAATCCTGTATTCACAGTTGTAGACAATAGAAGCTCTTTAATAAAAGGCAGCAACATAAATATCTGACAAAATTAGATCATCTTCAGTTTTAGAGCTTTAGAATCTAACCTGAAGTAAAAATGTGAGCCTTGAGTCTCTGTAGGGCACATGTCTATGTTTCCCATGTGCTAAATCCACTAAAGACATTATCACTAAGCTAAAAGTACAAAGTGAAATATAATTTAGTTTAAACAATAATAATATGAAACTCTTGTCAACAGCATTAAAAATAAATGCAACCATCTGAAAAAAAAAAAAAATCAAAGTAAGCTTTCAATTCCCCCAATGGCTTTTATTTTAATTTGATTACTCACAAGGTTAGTTTTTCAAAGTTATCAAGACGAGTATTACAGCCAAAATTCATAGTAAGTACCATAACCAGAGGAATTCCATCAAATATGAAGACACAGCATTTGAGACAATGCTACAATTTAAAGCATATTAATAGAGAAACTGGTTTTTCAGTACCCAAGAGTTGACAAAGATTTGTTTATATTGGCTGCTTCTTTCAAACGATCTCCCTCTGCACCAGAACTTTTCTGCCTGAATCAGTGAGCAAGTTGGTGAAGTTTTATAGAGGAAGATGAAAAGACAATGCTGATTTGTATGAGAACAATAGTTACCTTTCAGAACCAGCTAGATCTACTAAGTTTAGCCTTGCAAATCTGAAGTGAGTCATGGAATCTTTCTCCCAGCTGCTTTCAACGATACAGGTAAAAACACTGTGGGAGCGGCTGCTCTCACTGTTCATATGAGTTGCAGCCATTTTCCTGTTTGCAGCACCCTGGTATGATAGAATTACGCAACTCATACTTATGAACAAGGATACAGTGAGTTATATTAAAGTAAAAAGTTTCACCTGAAACTCCCACCTGTAACAGAAGTTTGACGACATCATTGACTGTCCTCACATTATACTCCGTGAGGTTTTCAACATATACCCCTTTCTTCAAGTCCTCTCTGAGCTGCAACAGGATAAATATTGATAACGCCCATTTTATGAAAAATTAACGGGAAGCATCCCATTTGTATAATATGAACACAAATACATTACCTGTAGATTAGTTGATGAGGGCTCCAAAAGATCTGTTATCTGCTCATTGTAAATCTCTAGAAAGGAACATTTGCAGCTATACGTCAGTTTTTCATCCTTCCTGCTTTCTTCCTCCTACATAAATAATTTCTAATTAGATATCCAGTAATAGGTAAAAGAAGAACCTAGAATCACATGTCAAATAAATGTGAATGATCAAATCATTGTAAAATTATACAAATTTAGATATCCCACCACCCTAATTCTTGTAAATAAATATTCAAAAATGCGTGGAGTTATCCCACTATCTTCATTGAGCCTTCCTTCCATCTCATATATCTCACCCATCATAGTATAAGTTTTGCCACTTCCTGTCTGCAGAAACATATTGAGCTTCAACATCTTGTTCAGAGGTATATCACAAACAATCATGAACCACAGAATCACATACCTGACCATATGCAAACATGCAGCTATTATAACCAGACATGCAATTCTCCACCATGGGCAATCCAGCAACCCCGAACAGGGTTTCCTACACCAAATCCATGCAAGACACCACATAAAAATCCAAACAAACCTGCCCTACCCCTCAAGGCCCTTTTAGTTGTTATGACTGTAAAGAAAATGATACGAACCAAAAAACAAAATCTTCCACTTAATTGATCTTAAAATCATATATTTGGCATAGTTGAGATGAATTTTCATTATTTTAGAACTGAAAACAACTCAAAACCAAATAAAACATTGCCTTTCCACTTCCTACATTGGTATTGTAATACTTACCTGACAACTAGAAAAGGTACATGCGGAAGCAATATTCACATTGTGAATTATTATAAACGGGATTGTAACAGCACCTGTGATATGGTCTCGCATGCGATATGATCAAAGGTAAATCTGGTTTCAGGATGACCAAGCCACACCAAGGTCCGTGCACTATCCTGCCTCAGGCATCGACCATAACCTTGTGAAACCCTCTCTGGAGCACTCAATGGCCGAATTCTTATCAGCACCTGAATTCAACAATCATATATCATATCCACCAACACAGTAAGTTGATAGGAAGTTTATAGAAAATGGTGAATGAAAATGACTTAACCGTTACCTAACACTATCTCAGATTCGGGTGATAAAGGACCGCTTGTTATAAATTATAAGTGAAAATAATCCCTAGTACATTATTCTAACACAAAATCGCTTTATTGACAAAAGTAATCTCGATGAAACAGTTTGTATGAGTAAAATCCTTGTTGAAAAGGTGGACAAAAAAGAAAGATTTAGAAAGACGAGTTATTGCACAGACCTGTACATTGTGATCCGCCCAGAACGAAGGATCTTCTACCAGTTCAAAATCCTGAACGTCCCCTCGAAGTTCAGAATTCGCGACCGAAATCCCTCTGGAAACCCTAGAGAAACTTCCTCCTTTCCCCCCAGCGTACAATGGAGGAGCTCTGATGGAAGTAAGTGCTCCTGTTGCACCACCAATTGAAGCCCTTGAAACACTCCTCACCGGAGTGGTCTGCGCCGAGTTCGGCTCCGACTGCGCCTTCGTCCCAGCCCGACCTGACCCCCTGGGAGTCCCGTAACTGAGGCCCGCATTTCCAAACTTCTCTACACCTTCAAGCTTCCTGTCCAATGATCGACCTCCTCGACTGGCTTCGAACTTGTGATGAGTATCTATATCGGGACCTTGTGGATCCGTTTGGTACTGAGATGGATCATGAATTGTATTCAGAGGAGTTCTAGGGGGTGGAAAATGAACCGGATTCAGCAAGGTTTCGAATCCGTTTTCCTTTGTTTCGGATTGCGTTCCCTTCGAAACGTTTCGAGCCGCAAGTCGAGAGGTAGAGGTTTCCTTCGACATGTCAAGGTTAGGCTATATTTTGGAAGAAATTAAAGAAGCTGGCACTTCAATCAAACGTCCAAAACCCTAATTAGATCCATGAAGAATAGAGGAAGAAACCAGAGAGTATTGGAATTTGAATCGGCTTCAGGATTTAAAGAATGGATAATGTCAGACTTGAAAGCTGAAGCTCAGTGCATTCATGCAAGTACTGGACGACGATGAAATAGACCAGACGCGCCCGTTTTTTCAAATTTGACTTTTTATTTTGATAGAAGAGCCCCCTCAACTCTTCTAGAATATCAAAAATACCCCAAAACGGATTCCAGAATTTATGGAAAATTTATAAAATGCCACCTTGAATATAGTTCGTTAATTCCGTTTCCCCACTTGTAATTTATATCATTAAATCGAATTCGTGTAATTTAAGCTAAGATCCAACAAAAAAGAATTAATTATTAATTTAGTTTTCCTAAAACTTGTATTTTCTTCAATTCACATATTTTTGGTCTTGTAAGAATTAAAGTTATTGAATTTTAAAGGTTTTATTTATTTTTATTTATAAAAATATATTTTCTTTATTATTGTATTATAACTTGATATATACTAAATGCTAGTTGACACGATCATTTTTGTATATTTTTTATATACTCTATTAATATGATTGATTAAAGTAATTATTTAATATTAAAATAATAATACAACTAATTATATTAGTAAAATATATAAAATTTTTAAATAATTAATAGTTGAGCCAAAACTTGATTTCATTACAATGAGTGAATAGTTTTAGGAATGTTTAGATAAAAATATCACTTAAATACAAAATTATTTCAATTTCAAATATTTAACTTTTTTTATTCTAATCATTATATAATCCTTATCCAAATAGAAAATCAATACAATTTTTACAACTTTTAAAATAAAATACAAAATTAATAAAAATTATATTAAAAAATTATAATTTTTTAATTTCATAATATTTTTATTTTTTCTCTATTTTTTCAAAACTCACGCAAACATCTTGACTCAAATTATTTTTAAAATATTCAGATAATTCTAAAATATTTCAAGGATCTCTAATCAAGCCCTTACAGTTCTTAATTATTCGGTCGTGAGGATATTGGTGGGCAATTTGAGGAAGGAAAAGTAGTAAACCATGATTACAATGCTGTTGTTATCCGTCAAAATGGGACCTAATGTCCTACACAAATTTTAGGAAAGAACCGTTACCAGAGGAAAGTAAAAAGAGAGGAATATTGGGATTTGAATTCAAACGTTTGCTGGAGCTGCTGCCACCAAAATGACAAGCAAAATAAGGACTCGCAATCATGGGTATATAATTAAAGCATAAAAACGGAGCCAGTGAGACTTTTTGAAAAGTTTGTAAAGTCTCCTCGAAATAATTTGTTCTCAAAAGTGTGTACAGTTCGATTCCTTTTATTATTATTATATAAAAGGAGATAAGATAAAAATTAAAAATTAAATAAAATATTATATTTTAATATTATTTTTATTTTATAATTTAAAATTTTTAAGTTATATTTTATATTTTATATGAGAGTTTATAAAAATTATAATGATTATATGAAATCAGATCATTTCATCTACCAAATCAAAGCAAACCAGGCATGATTTCTAAAAAAGTTTTTCTAGTTGAAAGCCATGTAGAGAGAGTATACTCTTCATGCTATTAACGTGACATGGTTTAATTTATAAGATAATTTTAAAATAATATTTGTTGACATTAAAAATTATCATATCAACAGTGTAAAAGATACATCCTCCATATTAGTTGGCATGATAAGATTTAATCTATAAAATAATTTAAGTTTTATTTTATATAAATCAAATCTTCCCATATGGAGAATGAAGGTACGCCCTCTACATCCGCATGAGGAGTTAAACTCTTACAGTCATGAATCGATGATTCGTACTTGATAGGCTATAAGGGTTGAGGTGACCTACCATGGCAAAATCTCTCCATAACCACTATTCCCAATATCCAATTTGGTTTATTATCTTTTGGAGCATGGTTCAACTATTGATAGCATCCATCTTATGCGAATATCTAGCTTGGACTTATCCATGTAGATATGTATCTCGCCAGGATACATATGGTTAGGTTTCCATCTTGGTAATACCTCGATATGATAGGGATACAAGTAGTTAACTTCATCCCTGAATCCAAATAGTGAGTTTGATATAGCTTACTTTTTTAATCGCCCTCTGTTAATTGAGTCTCACGTGAATGTGTCCTTTAATTGTCTACAACTCTTTTCCTCGCCTACAAAACATATTTATAACCAACAATTACGTCATAAATTATTGCCACACGTGTCGGTGAGAATTCCTTCCCTTTTTTTTACACTCATTTCTTCTCTTTTTTTTGTATTATTATTTTATCTTTTCTTCCCACTTCATTCATTTCAATTGTGATCGTTTTCTTCTGGACTCGTGTCTTTTCATGTTACATCACAATTTATGCATTCCTTCTATCTAATGGTTCACCTGCCACTCCATGAATCACTTCATCGTGCAGTGTAAAATCTGTCGGCTTAGCTCATTTGACACACCTCACACTCGTCTCCTCGTGCAACATAAAATATGAGATTTGGTCGGAGTGTTCTTTTTGCTTTTGATACTTGTCATCCTTCCTTTGGCTTCAACCACTATGCCCTTTTGCCATTCCACCTTCTCATAACCTCACCACCTTCTTATGGCTTCACATTTTCCATGCTTGCTTACCTTTATCTCTCCAACACTTGAATCTTATCATTCATTTAATCAAACGGCCCCCAAAAATGCTTTTCTCTCGCTTATTGGCCTTTTCGACCACATCGATTCCCAAATGGGTTCTTTGATGCCGACTCCTCACAGCCAGTCACCTTCGAAGGAAGTCGTTGGACTACTACCATTACTTAGATAGAGTTGGATTCTTGATTGGTATGGTATCCTTGATTTGGCAAGGATGACCCTTCTCAACTCTCACTAAGGCATTGTCAACTTTGAGGGATCATTGAGCATGTTGGACTGTATATTGGCATGTTTCAGATGAGGCTAAGACTCATCTTATGTCGCCCATTTTGTGATATCTTAGACTTTTTAGACATGGCCCCTACCAACACTTGGAGGATCGTGATATATTGTTACATTGTTTGGAGGCAAGCCTTCGAGGTTTTGGGAGAAGAGAATCCTGACCTCACTGATCATGAATTCTTCCATATATATGTTGTTAGGCGATACAATGGGAACCAATATAGATTTCATTTACAAATAGGATATTGGGTTATACATTTGGAATCCCACTATTTCTACGTCAAGAATTGAGATTGGAAGTTTTTTTCTTTTAATGGAGTTGGTTGGGAGTTTCCCGTTTGTGAGGCCAGCCATCGTGAGTTTATTGTGAGGGCTTCTTTGTGTTTTGTTCTCGACGGTCATGACTTCGAAGCTATTCCCACCAAGGGAGAGACAAAGCATTTGGATCTTATTTGTGAGGGTGAAGGAATTCATGGTGGGTCTAGCGCTCGTTGCAACCCTACAAGCCTAGAGAGGAGCATGAAGCCTCCTTGGCCATCAATTGTCCCTTCGTTTGGCCGTCGTCAAGAAAATCAATGCTCACCCCCACTGGTACATCCTAATCACTAGCATATGTGATTAACCAATGAGCCTAGGGCTTGGGTTTACTATTGGACTCTACGTTTTTCAACATGGTTCCTAATATCTTTTAGGGTAACTTTCTCAAAGGATTGTACGAAAGATTTGAGTCATTGTCCTCCTTTTTAACTACAAGTGAGTTTGTCGAAGTATTGGAGGGTTGTGAGGAAAAGCTTGAGACCACAACGAAGGATGTGGAAGTTGCTGCTAATTCTTTTTAACCTGTAGGACATGTCATTGTCTTGAGCAGAGAAACTCCTAGAATTTATTAGGCAACAGTCTCTCCCATGGGTGAATCCTCACCCATAGCCACTCTTGGTAAGGAAGTCCCAAGGGGTGTTGTTGTTAGCTCAACCCACTCCTTAATGGTCGTTGGAAGCAACTATGCTTCCGCTAAGCTTCTAGGGAATCAGTTCATGGTCCCCTTGCCAAGTTTAGGGACATCTCTTACTATGGCACACTCGGTGGCTTCGCATACCCAGGATAACTCCTCAGAGTCCTGATCCTCGCTCGGAAGTTTTTGGTTCATTCTCAGTTCCACCTTCTCAATCTATCCTTCGGGAAGACGAATCTTCTAATCCTTTGGTTGTCCAAATTACTCAAGAACTAGAATAATTTCTTTTCTCAGTGCGTAACTCCACTAATAGTTCATGTGACCTTCTCCTCGTGTGCCATTAACTAACTCGGGTATGCTAGAGGTGTGCCCTAGCGAACTACAACCATAAAGGAAATCTTAGGGAACCAACGGGAGATGCCTTTAATGCTTAAGTCAATAAGGAGTTAAGTTATTCTAATAAATAATGAATCTATTAATTGATGGCACATACCTGTCAAACTATTTATAATGATTGAGGCGGGGGTGTAACTGGTCTAATTTTGGACATATTTTAAAACCGAACTGGTATATAGTAGTATTGAGATTTGAATAACTAATGTTACACCGGTTAGTATCATATAGTGATATAATATTTGATTATGTATGTTAGTGATAATATGTTAGTGTCTAACTTATTTATATATTTGATTATATATGTTAGTGATATATGCTAGTGACCCACCTATAAAAAAAATATACGTTAGTGATAATATGATGGTTACATACACTTTTATATAAATGTATATGATCAA
Organism: Carya illinoinensis; assembly: GCF_018687715.1. Classification (NCBI taxonomy): domain Eukaryota; kingdom Viridiplantae; phylum Streptophyta; class Magnoliopsida; order Fagales; family Juglandaceae; genus Carya; species Carya illinoinensis. The sequence goes on from NC_056752.1 coordinate 37,575,221, forward strand.
ATGTATAAAAATGTATTTATCAAAAAGAATATAAATTGTAATTTATTATGCTATAAATTGTATTTATCCTTAATATATATAATTTACATTAATAACATGTGATTAAATGTTCATGTTTAAGATATGAATTTTATTTTATAAAATTAAAACTTTTAATGATTGTTATATCAAATGCTATATTAAGATTTATAAGATTAATTTTATGTTATATAAAATGTTATATTAATTTTATGTTATTAGATTATTATTATACATGAATAATATGATTTTAAAATTTAATGTTATATTAATAAGCATTTTAGCATATAATATAAAATTATATATAAAAATTATATATAACATAAAAACTCATATAAAAATTAAAAATATATAGATGAACTAATCCGGTCCGGTGTTAGAAAAAAGAAAATCAAACTTAGACTAATTTTGACTAGTTTTAAGAAAAATGAAACCGATACCAAACCGAAATGGTTCATTGATTTGCCGGTTTTTTTTTTTACCCTAATTGAGGTGACCTACTATGAAATAACATTTCCATAAGTACGATTATTAGTGTCTATTTTAGAATATTACCTTTAAAATACGATTTGGTAGTTGATAATGCTCATCCGGCGTAGATATTTTGCTTGGACTTATCTTTGTATATCCGTATCTCGTCAGTATACGGTTTGACCGGTTGGTTAGGTTTTCATATTGGTAATGTTTTTATAGGGTTTTATTTTTAGAGAAAAATTTCACACAAGTATGTTCGTTTTTCATTATTTAATAGAGTCCAATTAAAATCTGCCACGTAGACCTCACACTCAAACTATTGTTTTATGCGTGTTAGAAGAAAAAAATATTTCTTCTTCACCTCCCCATTTTCTACATCTCACCCCCCTCTCTCTTTCTTAAACATTTCTTCTTCTCCCGAGTCTTCTGCTTCCCCCCCCCCCTCTCTCTCTCTAAACCATCTCTATCTCCTACTGACGAAAGCTAATGGAAGCAGAAAGAGAAAATAGCTAATGAAAGATAGAAGCAAAAGCAAGAGATTGAAAGAGAAGTTTAGAGAGAGAGATATCACAGATGAAAATAGACTGCAAATAGACTGAGAAAGAAGATGCACAAAGAAAAAGTTGTAATTGTTCTAGGATGAGAAAAGATCTCCATCTCCCTTTGCTTTGTCGTTCATTTATACAAAAGTTCCACCATTTTTATATCTTCATACTGCCCCATAAGGATTTCGGTCGACTGAACATTTTCTCCCTTTTTTTTCCAACTCTGATCTAGAGCTTCTTCGATAATGCCGAAGTGGGTTGAAGGAATTTTTTGGTCAAAACTCAAGGTTGCGGCGAAGTGGATTGCTAGAAGGATTTTTCTAGTTGTAGCAACAAGGTTTGTCCCAAAGGATTTTTTATTTCTTTCTTTCTGTTGGTGGGTTTTCAAGATTTCATGTCTTTCACTATAATGTGATGTAGTTCAAAATATTTCTATATGTTTAACTGACATGTCATCTCCCTATTGGCTTCTGATTAACCCATTATGTAGGAGGTACCATCTCAAAGAGGAATTGTTATTTTTATGGACCGATGTTGATATTAGAGGGATACGAGTTATTGATGTCGTATCCCTGAACCCAAATAGTGTGTTTAATATAGCTTAGTCCTTTAATTGTCCTTTGTCATATGAGTCTTATGTGATCATGGCCTTTAGTCACCTACAACTCTTTTCTCACCTACAAAACATATCTATACCTAATAGATGCAATACTCTAACTAGAACACTATTAATCTTATCTTAGATTTATTATACAAATCACACGTGGCAATGTGTTACATTTTAAATGTCACTTACAACATACTGCACCAATAAATATGCATAAAAATGATGAAATTTATGTCTCATTTGGTTATACAAATGAGATGAAAGTTGAATAAAATATTATTAAAATATAAAATTTTTAATATTATTTTTATTTTAAAATTTGAAAAAATTGAATGATTTATTGTATTTTGCTTGGAAATTTGAAAAAATTATAATGATTAGATGAGATGAAATGAGTTGAAATAATTTATGTAACCAAATGATGTTTTATATCTAATTTTAGGATATAAAAATTTCTCCAAAATAAGATGTTTTATCTTGGCACGTGTGTCCTTAACTAAGCCTGATGTGCTTCAAGTTTTTACCCTTAATTATCTTGCCATTAATTAAGTACATATACTAAACGATATTGATACTTTCCATTTCACAGAAAGTGAATTTCTGATGGTGATCTGGTTGTAGACCACTGTAAAGATTTGCAAGCAATTAGTATGCCTCATCTAAGATTTATGACTTGAGAATGTGTACTACACGCCCTTCGCTCTTATGAAAAAAAAAAAAAGGTACTGCACATGAACTACATAAAATTTGGATAATCATCATGGCTTTCGAACTAATACGCCAAGAAAATTACTTAAATCACAAACCAGGCGGTCATCTGAGCAGTCTTGGCGCATCAGAGGCTCGGAGCTGTAAATTATGATATTCAGAATTTGGAAATTAAAGATAAACCTTCCAGCCTGCTCATTTAATCATAGATGAGTGAGTTAAACTCGCAAGGCTCCTTTATCTACATAACTTGCGGAAAATACTGAAGTTTTGTTGCACTCTATAATAACGAGAAATGGTGACCAATTAAATCAACATCAGAATCTAGATTAGAACATGTACAAGCCCTATAAATATTGATTGATCAGCCAGATCAGTGAACATCGATCCTCAATAATCAATGATATTTATCACGCTAGTTCCAATAATTTTTTTTAGTTGTAAGCACATGGTAGTACTCCTCGATAAAGTGACCTTAATTTACAAGTGGAAAACCGAATAATTAGGACTTCTAATTCATTTAAAAAGGGAGATAAAAAAAGGCAATCAAGGGCCATCATATTGGTTCTATCTATACTACAATATATTTATTTTGATTTCAAGCATGTTCGAGCCTGGAAAACAATGAGTAATCCGTAAGCAAGAGTATAGGCACCAAAAAGGCAAGAAAAACACTTAAGGATACAAAGAAATCCCACAAATAAATGTCACAAATTGATGTGCCACATCAGCTCTCTCTCTCTCTCTCTCTCTCTCTCTCTCTCTCTCTCTCTCTCTCTCTCTCTCTCTCTCTCTCTCTCTCTCTCTCTCTCTCGCACATACGCCTCCTTTCCCTTTCCCATCAGAGCCCCTAACACAGATATTGAAAATCCCCACCGTTGCAAAACTCCATTAATAGACAAACAATTTTTTCCTCCCAGCCACGTGTCCATCTCGAAATGTATCCCTTTCAATCTAGAACACTAGTTTCTTCCTCCCAACCACATGGCCTTAGCCATAACCTTAATTGTAAACAAACAGCCCATTCAAATACACTCTCTAAATCCCCACTCTTTATTCAGTCACTTGCCCTCCCAACTCCTCAACACAACTTTGTAGCCCAACCTCTCTCTCTCTTTCTGTGAAAATAAACAATGCCACCAAATACTTTCTCAATTATTTTCACTTTAAAAAGACATCAAAAGTGAGAGTGGACTCTGCAAATGGGTTGGTGGACAACTAGAAACATATTGAGAAGCAAATGAAGATAGGAAAATGGCGACAAGTATGGTGCACGACCAGAAACAAAGAGACATAAATGGGTTCCGTTAGATCTTCGAATGCAGCCAGCTTCTCACTGCTACTCCAACAAGCGCCTCCCTCCCTCTTTGATTTATCTCTCTCGCTCATGTACTAGTATTTGAACAAGAAACACTAGGAACAAGAAGATAAACTCAAGCGACGGACTAGGTTGGATTTGGGAGACTAGAGTGGGAGAGGACAGAACAAGACAACTCACCCAAACAATTTTAAAATTAAAAAAAAAAAAATACTAACATGCCAAATGCCAGTCAGTTTGTGGGATTTTTGTGTAGGATTTGTGTGTCTGTAGCGGGACTTGAAGGGCAATGATAACTAAGAGAAGAGGCCAGAATCCCCCACCAAACTGAAGAGGAAAAAAACCAATATTCTATTTTAGAGGGAAGAGAGGAGACACTTGAAATTTCTCTAATTGAATTATTTTTCAAGTGGCTTACTTTATATCAATGCATACATAGATATTTAATATTTATAGGCTTATAGATTCACCTAGCATTTACTCTAATACATGAACTTCCCTAATACAAGAATACCCAAATACATTAATATTCCAAATACATGAATATCCCAAATACATGAATCTTTAAATATATAAATTGCTTCTTTCAAGATGAACCTTCACTCAATTCATGAATCTACCAAAAGACATAATTAAATTTAGTTTATTTTCAACACCCAGTTTTAAACTTAATTCTTTGTAACTCCAAGCAACATTCGAAACTTATTAAAAGTATCATATTTGAGAGACTTCGTAAAAATATCTTCAACTTGATCATGAGTCTTTACAAATTTAACTATTTACAAATTTAATTTGTACTTCATTCTTGACAATGCATTCTTGAAGAAAATAAAATCTTGTATTAATATGCATGCTTCTACCATGAAAGACCAGATTTTTAGCAATGCAAGTGCTCGTTTGTTATATCGACAAAACTCTCTATGGCTTCCTCATAGCCTTTATCTACGATCTCCCATACATCTTGAGATCCAAGCAAACCTTTCATTCGAATGCATCAATTCTCATAATTCTCTTTTGTTAAATGCAAAAATTGAAACAGAAACGAGTTGGCCATAGATTTTCAATAAAAAAAACGAGTGAGCTTATTATAAAGGATAAAAGTCGGTTGCATGCCGAAAATGTGGCATGAGTCGTGGTCATGAAGTTCGGCAATTGCCTGTGTGTTACTAGGGTGTGCTAGCTAGCTCCTTCCACGTGTACCGCCAATCCTGTCTCGTCTTTTTTGTCCTTCAATTGGTTTGGATCATTTTGATCTCTTTTTGAAAAATTCAAAAAAGAAAGAAAAAACATAAAAAAATATCAAATATATTTTTTTATTAGAAATGATATTTACAGTAATAAAACGTGTAAATATTATATAATTATTTTAAAAAGTGAGTAAGCATAGAATTTACATGAAAAAAATTAATTTATTTTTATAATAAATACTATTATTTTTTAAAACGATTACATAACACTTATGCATTTCGTATTACTGTTTCGTTATTTCTCTAAAAATATGTTTTATTGTCCCATTAAGTTGAATTATTATAATTTTAAAATAGTTATATGATAACTAGGTCAGAATAACGTGCAAAGCACGTTTGCCTAGTTAAAAATTGTAATATTTCATAAATCTTATTTGTGGAACAGTAAAACATTAAAGATTTATATTTAAGGGGGGAAGGTGTGATGCTCAGTATTTACGTGTATTTTAATTAGATAATTATTTAAATTAGTATAATTAGTGGTTCTCCTGTTTTAAATTTAACGTATTTTTCGTTGTATTATTTTTGTGATTTCTAAGTTGTAAAATTTAAATAATGAGCTTTCTTGATATTAATTATTATTTTACATTTAAATTTTTTTTTGCATTAATTATTCTATTGTTGGACTTTAATTATTTTATTTTATTAATATTGAGTTGTAGTGTTTTTATTTGACTTTTATCTATTTTTATTATGCCATTTTTTATTTTATTGGACATTTATTTTCGGATTGGCCTTGTTTTTAGTGGACTATTTTCTATTTTGGGCCTAAGCCCAGTTAGTTTTTAGGCCCAGACCGTGGGCTTTTTCCAACTCCTGCACTATACGTGCGTTTTGGCCTCAATGCCTTAGGGCTTTATTTCTTCTCTCTTATTCATTATCTAGCCACACGTTGCTTTTTCCTTCTCTTCTTCAGTTTTCGTTTCTTCCTTCATTCTCTTGAGCCAATTGCTTCATCTTCTTATTTCTTTCATTTTTCATTTGGTTTTATTTTCGGTTCTTCACTGTTGTGCCATCCATGCGTGTAGCTAGATGTTGGTGTTGCTGAAGGTGCTCAACAGTGTGCGTGGTTTACTTGTTGATGCAGTGGCTTGGCTTCTCATGTGGTGGATCCCTATTGTGCTCTTCCATTTGTTTCAGGCGTGGTGAGATTTTGAACGTGGGACTGCGATTGCTCTATTTTGGGTGAAAGAAAATAGAGTTGTTGTCGGGCTTATCTGTCTTCGGTTCATAATAAAGTAATTGCGAGAAAGCTAAAGAAAGGAAACAGAGTCATAGTTCACGGATTTATACAGATCGTCAAGGACAAAAAAAGGAAGCTGATTCTCAAGTATAATCAAGTCAAGTTGTATACTGATACACATCCAGAGTTTACTTAATATATAATCGCTCTGCGATTGCTCTTTATTAGTAGATCTGAAAGAAACAAAAAGTCTGCTGTGGTGCCTTCTGCATGTTGCGTCAACTCCCTTGCATTTCTGATCATGCCTCAAAACTAAAAGAAGCTGGTCTTGCATGCATGTGTTTTGAGAGAGAAGCCAAAAATAAAAACTACTGCCTTTTGCACTTCCAGAGAGAGAAAGAAAGAGAGATAGGAGAAATGAGAGATTTTGGGATTGACGCACTGCTGCATTTTACACTTTCAGAGAAAGAAATAAATTAGAGGGGGATAAGAGAAATGAGAGACTTTGGAATTGACGCAAGTAATGAGGAGAAAAGAGAAAGTAAATTAACGGGAAAACTAAACTTAATGGCAAATATAAGAAAAAATACTGTAGCAGTTAGATAGACACTTATATATAATAACTGTTTTTATCCTTCTTTTTGATCATAGTGGAGTTCTACTTTATTGGTTTGTTTTTGCATAGTTTCTATTATTTAATGTATTTTTACCGAGCCAAAGACAATTGGGGATGTAGCTCAAACGGTAGAGCGCTCGCTTTGCATGCGAGAGGTACGGGGTTCGATACCCCGCATCTCCATCTAGCTTTCAGATGTATCGATTTTGCGGATTTTCACGTCTCTGCCACTGCCGATCTACCCTATTATAAAGTGTAAACAAATTTCCCGCGCAATAATTCTGCATGTGGTCGACCTACAAGCTAGGGTTTCTGCTGAGCCACAAATCTTGGACAACCTCAATGGAGGTCGCTCAAATCGCTCATCTGCTAAGCGAGACGCTCAGCCCTGATGGTCACGTTGTTAGAGCTTCTTCGGAAGCTCTCGATCGCCTTTCTCAGCTCCCTGACTTCCCTTTTTCTCTCCTCTCCATCGCCGCTGGTAATAACCCTACACTTATTTTTTGAATTGCATTTCTTTCTTCCCCCTTCTCTTTTTATTGCCAGTAGAACTGCAAAAATTCCAATTTCCCATATTCCAAGTACCGCCTGCAATACAAGTTGGTTCAGTTATGCATTTTTCCTTGTCATTTCATACACTTATTGACATGTCTGTTGCGAAGAATTGAAGTAAAAATAAGGAACATGGGAGAGTTTAACGTCGAAAATGATTTCGTTTCAATTTTTCTTATTTCCATCATAACTCTATGCAGCCAAACGGACCCTAAGTTTCTTGTTTCTCAATTCCATGGCTAAATTAACAAATAAGAGGTCAAAATCCCATCTTATTTATGTTCGTAATTGGCTAACTGCGCTTAATTTTAATTTCGAATCCTTGAAAATGGTAAAATTGAATTGATATGATATTATTTAGCCAGTACTTTTTACGTGGCGAAAATCAAGGCCAGTGAAGAATTTCACTTTAGAAAAGGGTCCTTTTTTTTCGATCTTTCTTAACCACATTCTCTAAGCAGCCAAAAGAGACTGGATTTTATTTTGATCCTTTTCTCGATCCGTGCTGCTTGTGTTCAATATCGTGCTGTCTTAATAATAAATTGCCAGTGCTCACTTGCTCATAAAGATCATTGCTCAGCTGTACTTGGTTTAACATAATTTACCTGCTTGTTTTTAAATCTATAGGAGGCGAAAATTATGGTCAAAAAGTTGCTGCTGCTACATACCTTAAGAATTTCACTAGGCGAATTATCAATGAAGACAGCACATTGTCCTCAAAAGTCAGTAAAGAGTTCAAGGACCAGCTCATGCGAGCTTTGCTTCAAGTTGAACCAGCAGTTCTAAAAGTTTTGATTGAAGCGGTATGTTATTGTTTTATATTGTAACCTTCATTCTTTTATTGCACATCTTCCAAAACTTCTTTCAGCAATATTTCTTACGTATGTAAGCTTTGGATATTTATTCATCAAAAAAAATTTAAGCTTTGGATATACTGGCAGTTTCGAGCCATTGCTGTTGCTGAGTTCGTGAAGCAGAATTCCTGGCCTGAACTCGTACCTGATCTACTGGCTGCTATTCAAAATAGTAATCTTTTTAGCAATACTGCTGACTGTAAATGGAACACCATAAATTCCCTTACAGTTCTTCATGCACTGCTTCGACCTTTCCAGGTGCTTAACCTCTACCCATGCATAAACTAGCTTGCTAAGATCCCATGGAGAAAACTACCTCTTTCTGTTGTCCTTTATTTTTCTAGGAGGGAGGGAGGTGTGAAAACCGTTATATTTATATGGAGCAATGTAGGAAACAGTGTGGAGGTTTTTGTTTTGCAGATAATGATTTAGTGTTCTAGAAAAAACCAATAAAAAATGTGGGAAATGCACTGCCCATATGAGCAAGTGAGAAGAAGAACAACCTGGATAGTTGGTGATTTAACAACTTGAAATTAAACTATGGCCTGCAGTTTAGTGATAATCAATCTGCATAAGCCCATCATCACGTTGATTTATTTTTCTCTCCCATCCTTTCATTTCAGTTAATTTCTTCCCTATGTTGTCTTGCTATTTTGCCTCCAAATGAGATGGTACCTTTTAAGGGCTCTGTTTATGCTCTCATTTCTTATTGATACTGTTAATTTCTGTTTATGCAACAATGGCATGAACTATCTTGTTAGTCTTCTAAATATCACCATTTAATCTTAAAAGCGATTTGTTTCTCGAGAGTTTCAGTAGTTTATTAAATGCACGTGAAAGCTAAAGTTGGTAAATGCTGATGTACTCATGTGCATTTGTAATAATATTATTTAAGGTTCTCTTAATCATGTTAATTTCTTTCTTGCAGTACTTTTTGAATTCTAAAGTTGCTAAGGAACCAGTGCCACCACAGCTAGAGCAGATTGCAAAAGAAGTTCTAGTACCCTTGCTAGCCGTATTCCATCATTTGGTTGAAAAGGTAGTTGTATTTATCCTTCCTTTGTGTCTTTTGGTCGTTAAGTCCCCTTGGCATTCTTCCACAAGTCTCCCTTGTAATGGGTTATTTGATGCGTGTGACAGGCTGTAGCTATCCATGATAGAACAGAAATGGAAATGGAGAAAATCCTTCTCACTGTTTGCAAATGCATATATTTTGCTGTAAGTATTACTCTCTGTTTCTGATACTTATTTGATGGGATTTAGGAGTCTGTCAACCAATCATCCAATTATGTGTAGCATCCAGCGGAGCTGAATTCAATGATCAATAAAATTTTGTTTACTGATCCAAAAAAAAAAAAAAAAAAAAAAAAAAGATGCATGCATGGCCTGTGATTCTGGTATTTTCCTGTGGCAATGCACTCTTTGTTTGTGGCTTTGTGATAAGACCTGATGTTCAAATATGGTCGCGTGTTAACTATTTTGCTGATGAGATGATCAATAAATTGGCTTTTGCATGTTCTTTTGTTCTTTCTCTAAGACTGAGTTTGGAAGCTGAGGTGCTCTCATTGAGATGTGAATGATAGTATTTTGTGGGTTTCATTGAGATGTGTTTAAATAGGTTGAAATATGTGTTTGAATGTATGAAGTAGGTTGAGATGAGTTTTACTTTTTTATGAGAAGTTGAAAAAATAGCGAGTCCCATCAATGATTGGTTTGGGGTGAGTTGAACTCACTCCAACAACCAAATACAACCTTAGAGTTCTAGTGCTCTAATTTACCACGGTCACATCCTTGTTTCATTGAACACTTTTCTTGTTTCCTAAGCCAAGTATTTATTAGTTCTATCTCTTTTTTAAGTTAGGATTAGCCCTATTCATAATTCCTAAAATGTGGATCTCAACTACTTTTCTTGAGTCAAATTATAGCATAATTCCAATAGTTGACTTGGTTAGCGGAAGGCTTTATCGTTTTTCTAATTCTGCTGGTTGAGAAGTTGGAATAGGATGGTTGGAATCCAACTTCTAACCCGACTCGTTATATATAATTATATTTGTAAGTAATGGAAATGTTTTTATTAGAAAATGCAAAAGGAATGGCCTAAGTAGACAAAATGTATATAAGAGGAATACCTATGTAGAAATAGAAAAAATATAATAAAATCATGAAAACTCATCTTATTAAAATCTATAGCGGTTGCCCAAAGAATAAGTATTGAAAGATCCTCAAAATTTTGAGAAAAAGATCCTCAAAATTTTTACCACTAGTGTCCCTAAAAAATATACCATATTAGACAAGTAGGTATCATCTTCCACATTACTACAATTTGTGGGCTATCATATATTTTTCTCTACTGGGAAAGACATCTACCATAAAGTTACTGCACAAGACTTTGACAACCTCAACATTAAGAGCTGGTCTACAGATTCCATACCTTTTTGCACATTCGACGCCAATATGATACTATGCTATGATATTTCCCTAGATAACACACCCGGACCGGGTGTTCGAGAACAAGTCCCAACTAATCTCGGGGTGCACATGCCTTTGATAATGAGTTTCTAGTAAGTGCATCTTGGGAAATCCAAGGGGAAGTTCCCCCAATCCGATGGCCCATAGAAATTATTTGCACTCACGAGTATTTGAACTTTAGACCTAGAGGGAGCATACCACCAAGATCAATGCCTTTACCACTTGAGCCAAGCCCTGGGGTTGGATCACACACACACATTTCCAAGGAAAAGAGTTGCTATTTTGAGGTAGAAGGACCTAATATAAAGATCAAACAGTAAATTACCCTTTCTTGGGAGGTTCAAAAGAATCTTATTTGCATCTCCACATCTTGTTTAGTAGAATATAAGAAATTGAAAAGCTTTGTGAATACATCACCCTAGAGAACTCTAATAGGTTAGCCATTGAGACTTCTTTTGATAAATAAATAAATTAAATTGATCAAAGAATGGCAAAGCTAGTACACAACTTTGATGCCCTAAGTAGGTAGGCACATTAGAGGCAAAAAAATAATGAAGGGCCATGCCATTAAAATCCACAACAATAGCCCAACTATAAAGAGTTCTAAAAAATAAAACTTTAAGCTCTTCCAACGATTGTTCTTGGTCTTCAAAAGTTCACTCATTGTGCTCTTGCCACAAGCACCACATAATGCATAGATGGATCATCTTCCAAATTGCTTTAATCGGTTGCCTGCCTCTTATGTTTGACCAACTAGCCAAAACTGCCTCCATGGTCTTTGGTATAACCCAGGCCATATCCAGTCGAGCGAATACCTCATTCTAGAGAATCCTTGCTGTATCACAATGCAATAGGAGATGCTCCACCGACTCTCCTCCTCCTCTGCACATGCAACACCAGTTTACAATAATAATCATCCTTTTCCTCAAGTTATCAGTCGTGAGTATCTTACCTAAGAAAGCAATCCATACAAAGAAAGAAGCTTTGGGAGGTGCCTTGTGTCTCCAGATCTTTTTCCAAGGAAACTGGGTATTGGACTCTTGAGTAAGGGCCTTATAAAAAGAAAGAACAAAAAAAGTACATTTGTCTGCTAGAGTCCACCATATAACATCCTCTTGCTGCTTGTTTGCTATTATAGAATATAAGAGGCTGTAGAAGTCTGCGAAGTTGCTTATTTCCCAATCCTGTGCCGCCCTAGTAAAATTAATGTTCCAAAGAATTTGTCCCCCTGATATCTCCATAATTTCCACCACTGAAACATCCTTAACACTTGCAATCTGGAAAATAGAAGAGTACAAATCTTGTAAAGCCCTGTTGCCACACCAAGCATCTCTCCAGAATTTGATCCTCGAGCCCACACCCAACTGAAGCTTAACATAACGGTTAAACACCCCCCCAACCCTTTTCTTATGTGTTTCCACAACCCAACTCCATAGGCCCCCCTTACTTCTCTAGTACACCAATCCCCCTATAAACCACCATATTTCTTCTCAATCACCAATTCCCATAGTGTCTGGTTCCCTGGCAAATCTTCACAACTATTTGCCTAATAGCGCTCGATTGAATACCCTTAGATTTCTAACCCCAAAACCTCCACCAGAGATAGGATGACACACTTGCTCCCATTTAACCAGGTGAAATTTGAACTCCTCCCCCATCCCCCCCCCCCCCCCCCCCCCCCCCCCCCCCCCCAACAAGAAATCACGCTGAAGCTTCTCAATACGAGCCGTCGCACTTGCTGGAATTGGGAAAAGAGATAAAAAAATAAGTAGGTAGGTTAGAAAATGTACTATTTATCAAGATAATCCTTCCATCTTTCGACAAGTACATTCTCTTCCGCCCGGCCGATTTCCGCTCTATTTTCTTGATCACTGTATGCCAGACCGAAAGCGCCCTCAATGCACTTCCCAACGGAAGTCCCAGGTAAGTCATAGGAAATGAGGTTATCTTGCACCCCAACATTTTAGCCAACTAGCATATGTTAGAAACTTCCCCGATTGGCACAAATTCTGATTTTTCCAAGTTCACATTCAAAACAGAAACTGCCTCAAAGCAAAAGAGTGGGGCCTTCAGAACTTGCATATGATTTTGCTTCGCTTCACACATAATAAGTGTTATCTGCAAATAGTAAATGAGAAATATTAATAGTACTCCTATTCGGAGTTCCGATTGGGACTCCGTCTAGTAAGCCATTTGCAACCATAGCCAAGAGCATCCTGCTTAGAACCTCCGTAACTATGACAAACAACAAGGGTGATAATGGGCCCCCTTGTCTCAAACAGCGTGAACTATGAAAAAAGCCCACTAAACATCCATTTACCAACACGGAGAACTTTGCCGTAGATATGTAACAAGGGATCCACGCCCTTCATCGCTCCCCAAAACCACACCTCCTAAGCAAATGAAGAAGGAAATACCAGTTAACATAGTCATATGCCTTTTCCATATCGAGTTTGCACATGATTCCTGTGTTCCCGGCCTTCAGACTATTGTCAAGGCATTCATTGACAATTAGCACCGCATTCAAAATCTGTCTACCCTTTAGAAAGGCGTTTTGAGATTTCGTAACAATCTTCCCCATCACCTGACTCAAATCTATTTGCAAGTACTTTAGAGATCATCTTATACATCCCATTCACTAGACTGATAGGCTGAAACTCCTTGATCTCCGTAGCCCCCACCTTCTTAGGTACCAATGCAAGGAATTTGGTGTTAAGACTTTTTTCAAATTTTCCAGCCAAGAAAAACTCCTGAAACACCTTCATGAGGTCCTCTTTTAGCACTTCCCAACAATCTTGGAAGAACCCCATAGAGAATCCATTCGGTCTTGGAGCGTTATCCTTGGCCATTTTCCTTACTACTTCATAAACCTCTAACTCTCCAAAATCACTTTCCAAGCGTGACACATCGCTCGACCCAATGGTATCAAAGACCATCCCATTCAGTGGAGGCCGCCATCCCACTTGCTTCGTTAGTAGGTTTTCATAGAATTCAACTACATGATTGTGGATTACCTGCTCATCTCTACACTCCACACCGTCAATTTTCAGCATCTAAATATTGTTATTTCTCCTATGCGAGTTTGCAATTATGTGGAAGAAATTCGTGCTTCGATCTCCTTCCTGCAACCACAATGCCGTGGACTTTTGGCGCCAAGACATCTCTTCTAGTAATATCATCCTCTCAACATCTGCTACCAGCTCAAACTTCTGATCTTTTTTTCCTGAGTAAGTGGTTGTACCTCTTGAAGCCTCTTGATCTCTTGAATTTCCATCAATTTTATTTTTTTGTTTTCCCCTACATTACCGAATGGCTCCAAGGTCCACACTTTTAGGTCTCTTTTAAGTTCTTTCAATTTACCCACAAAAATGAAACTGGGAGTGCCTTGGAATTGATAGGAAGATCACTACTGTTTGACCCTATCTACAAACCCTTTCGATTTTAACCACGTATTCGCAAATTTAAAAGGCTGACGACCACTATGAACTCCTCCATAATCAAGCAAAATAGGCCAATGATCCGAGTCAATACGGGGCATACGCTTTTGCCATATATCCAGGAAATGACTTTCTCATTCTGGAGAAATTAAGAACCGATCCAATCGAGACCATGACTGGACCTGATAGCAGTACCCCCGGCTAGTGACAAATCCACTAAGTTCAGGTCAAAGATACACTTTGAGAACTCCTCCATAGCTAGCCGCAATCTTTTGCTTCCAGAAACTTCACTTGAGAATCTTATAATAGTAAAGTCTCCCCCTATACACCATGGGAGAGTTCCCACCATATATGGACCCCAGCTAGTTCTTCCCACAACAATCTTCTATCTGTATCCAAGTTAGGACCATAGACGCCTGCAAAAGTCCACAGAAAGTTATTGGAGACACACTTAAACGAGCATGCTACCATGTACTGCCCAATAAAATCCTCCTCCTTCTCCACCACCCGCCTATCCCACATCACCACAACCCCTCCCGACGCCCCATTAGAGGCCAAAAACACCCAATCCTCGTGAATTCCACTCCATAAACTCCACACAATTCTCCTATTAATCATTTTCAATTTCGTCTGTTGCAGGCATACAATATTAGCCTTCCACTCTCGAAGCAAGTTCCTAATCCGTAGACGCTTAATGATCTCATTTAGTCCACAGACATTCCATGATACAGTCTTGGGCTTCATTGAAGAACGGCCAGCCCCTTCCCTTTCACCCTACCCCTATTGGAGCTGCCCTCCATATTCATCGACCAAGTCAATCTTTTGAGTTCCCGATACTTCTTCAAGTCACCTTTAGTTTTTTGTTTATGTCCTGCTTCAATTGCTGTGAAAAAGCCATAAATTGCTCCTCATAGTCATTGAGACTTCCTGCACTCAGTGCAATATTGAACACCTTTGGGAAAGTTTCCTTAAGAGCAGTGTCTCCATATCATAAGTCATGCCAGAACTTGGTCCTAAAGTGCTATCACTTATCTTAAATCTTGTATGACTAGGAAACAAACCCATCTTCTTTTGATAAGTTTCCACAATACCACCCCATGTGGCCGGTGTGCCTCATTAGAACATCACTCACCTAGGCGTTATCAAATTTAGACTCCACTAAAGCTTTTCACATGGCCCCCCTCTCATGTTGATAAGGCCAAAGCCACTTCCCTAAAAGGGTTTGATTGATTAGAAGCAAGTTTCAAAATCCCAGTCCACCTTATATGTAAACTACCAATATATATGAATCCATCTTTTGTTAGGAGCCGGTGCAAAACTGACATTTTTGCCACCCACTGAAAGATTGACACCTCAACATTTCTTCACTTTTTTAAAGAAAAGAGAAACACTGTAGAATTTCCCTATACATTCTTTTCTTCCTAAAACCCCAAAACACGAAACTATGATCACTCTCTCCCTCATCTATTGAAAATCTCTCGACATTTGTGGCAAATACATCATTTATTTTCTTTATGTTTTTTGCCCTAAAATCCTTCTCTCAGTTACAATAATAACTAAACACTCATTCAAATCTTGTCTGTCTGTCTCTTTTATATCTTTCCCATTAATTCCATCGCACAAAATCTCCCTCACTAAAACAGGAGCTAAAGAACAAGAACCTGGTTTTTATCTCACAAAAAGAAAGGAACATTCATCAGAAACTGGGTTGAGCTTTACTTAGCCCTAATTTCCACCAAACATGGGCATCTTTGATTTGAAGTCCAGGAGGGCTGTCTACCTGATCCATTTTGTCGCCTCCATTTCGTTTTCTTTCTATATTTTTCACCACCTTTCCTGTTACCTCCGCCTTTATATAATGGAAAATGAAGTTTCTTCTTATGCCAAAAACTGCAGTCTAAGGAGAGAATGAGAGAGAGAAAGGGAGAGTGAAAGAGAATCCAAGGAAAGAAAGATGGAAATTAGGTTTTCAAATTTTAGGAAGAAAAGTAATTGGCATATGGGAGTTATAGTGTACAGTCGAGCTTTTGGAAAATACTGTAAAAAGCCAATGTGGGGCTTTTTTATCAGAGGGTGTAAAACAATTCTCTTACGCCTATGCCAGACTGAAGATATTCTCATATTATTTGTAAATGAGAAGTATACATCCCCTTTTGAAAAGTATTCTTTCCTTTTTTACTTTTGCATTGCAGCTTTATTTGGATTCCCAAGAAAAGTTAAAACTCTCCTTGAGCCCTTAAAAGTCTAATGGACGTTGATTTTTTTTTTATAAGTAATTTACATTGAAATTAAGATTTACTTTGTAGTTTACTCCTCTTTTACTGGCAAGTCTATGTTAGTGTATCCCAGAATCTTCTTTTGTTTTACCGCCAAGCTTAGTCTCAATCCATTTCTAGTCCATGCTACCCAGCTACCACCATTAAAGCTGAAACTGAGTCCAATAAGAAAAACCCCACTTCTCTCTAACTTGTCAACGTCCATGGTTATAGATTCTTCTCTCTAAATCATCAACATCCATGGTTATAGACTCTTCTCTCGACTCTTTCATCTCGCCCTATCATCTCTCTTGGGAAGTGAAAGCATATCTAGTATCCAGAGGATGCATTATTGAGTTTTTCACCCTACCAAGGGATCTTGTCTCATTGTGACCAGTAAGCATTGTAGTTTCAGGGAGAGACACGTAACTAGTAAGCACAACCTTCAAGTTCTTCAGAGACTTTGAAACCAGCCTTTGAATGCCGACTCATAATTAGGCAAGGTTGGGAGGTTTAAGGAGCTTTGCTCTTCAGACTTCCATTGGGCTGGAAAGTGTCTTCCATTTTGATCGAGTTGGAAGTACACCCCTAGTTATGAGACGCTGCCTTTCATACATTTGTTTAATAACTCCCATAATCTTTTCATGAGAAGCCACAGGGGATAGTATGACTATGATGCATTTGCATTTTAGTTCTCATTTTATGTTGCTACCTTGCTGGTGCTACCCTGCCACCAACGACTTTGTTTCCTGGTTAAATTTGGGTTCCTCCGTGCCAAATCCTATTTATTTTATACTGATCTCTTTTTTCTTTCCCTACTGGTCTTGCTCTTGAATCAGTGTTAGTTTTACAGGTGAGGTCGCACATGCCATCTGCTTTAGCTCCTCTTTTGCCTTCTTTTTGTCGTGATCTGATTGCCATTCTGGGTTCTTTGAGTTTTGAGTGTTCTGTTACCATAGAAGATGGATACTTGATGAGGCTGAAGACTGGAAAGAGAAGCTTGCTCATTTTCTGTGCTATCATTAGCCGACACCGAAAGTACTCTGATAAGTAATACGGTGATTTCTGATTCAATTTATTGGCTCTTGTATACATCCTGTGTACTCGGGCTTTGCCCATTCTTTTATTTACAATAATAAAATTTCCTACTTAAAAAAAATACTTATTGGATATTTAATATATTTGGTCAGTGTTAATATGCGTTCCATTGCATTTCAGGTCGATGCCAGACATCATCAACTGTGTTTTAAACATAGTCAAATATAGCAAAAAGACCAGTGTAAGTTTTATTTTGAATTTGTTATGCAAGAACACATATTTGGAATGTCTCATACTAGTTTTGCGTGTAATTTGTTCTGAACTGCTCTTAGTCTGATTTATCTTGCTTACATGAGTATAGAATTGCCATTTGGCTACTTTATTAGGCATTCTAGAACATCTAAAATAATTTTTCTCATGCAGGAGCTTAATTTTTTATCAGAGAGGATTGTTTCCCTAGCTTTTGATGTGATTTCACATGTCCTGGAGACAGGCCCAGTAAGTTACTCTGAACGTTTTTTTTTTTAATAGTTAATCAAAAAGTTTTATTCATAACAAAAGGCATAGCCAAGTACACAGGGCATATACGTGTGTAATACCTAACTAGGATTTACAACCAAAAAAAGAAATTCATGGACATTAAACCCATTAAAATCTATCGGCCCTGCCCAAATACTCTGAACTTGTTACATTCATCTCAGTGTTATCCTTATTTTTTTTTTGCAAGTTGGTCAATAGTACTCTTAAATGCAATTCACCCCTCACCACCCTCCTAAAAAAAGTGGCATTCACAAGGCCTGCTAGTTATTTAAAAAGTTAACCAGTGGGACTCTGAAGCTTTGCTTAAGTGCAACTTTCTTTATTTAAGGTATTCATTTTCATATGCAACAGGGATGGAGATTAGTTTCACCTCATTTTAACTTTCTGTTGGACTCTGCAATCTTTCCAGCGTTAGTACTGAATGAGAAGGTAAGGTTTCTGGAAGAAATTTGTGTTCTAATCTAAAGTGTGTTTTAAGGTGGACAGATGAGTTAGTTACATTAACCTTACTTTATAATGGTTATGCTTGGAAATAGGATATTTCAGAGTGGGAAGAAGATGCAGAGGAGTACATACGAAAGAATCTTCCATCTGATCTTGTATGAAAGTATATTGTAATGTTCTCAAAATACTTGTTCACCATTTTGATTAGCCATCATGTCACTGCTTCTAATTATACACAGGAAGAAATTTCCGGATGGAGGGAGGATTTGTTTACAGCTAGAAAAAGCGCAATGAACTTACTTGGTGTTATTTCCATGTCAACGGTTACTACTCAGTATTCCTCAATAAATGTCTTTGAACCGTCTCTCTTGACAAGCAGTGTTGTTTACGTTTTTTGTTTGGTCCCCCAGGGTCCTCCAATGGGAAATTCTAGTAATGGTTCTTCGGCTGCTTCAAAGCGCAAAAAAAGTGAAAAAAACAAGAGATATGGTCAGCGCCGTTTTATGGGGGAGTTGTTTGTGCTTCCATTTTTGTCAAAGTTTCCTATTCCTTCTGATGCAAATGCATACCAACCTAAAATTTTAAATGAGTGAGTTCATGTCTCTCTGATGAAGCCCATCAATTACAATTTGAAACTATATTGTAAAGTGAAAATTTAATGTTGGGTTCATGATATTTGTGTGCGTGCTGATTTTTTTAATCTTTTGGTTTTTTCCCTGCCATATGGAGGGGAGGATGGGGAATAAGTAAATGCTGGAAGCATTCCTAATGATCTTCCCTGAAGTGATGCCTTATTTGATTGCCATCACCTCCTCTATGTGAAATTGTTCTGGCTTTAGATGCCTTCTTTCATTGTATTAATTCTGTTCCCTTTTTTATTTGGGTGATAAAAAGATTCCAGCTGGCTCCCTTGTACAGTGTGTGCGTGCTTGTGCGCTTGTGTGTATACATATATATTTTGTTTTCTTCTCATCTTGTTGTTAAATATGACAGTTATTTTGGTGTTCTGATGGCATACGGTGGTCTACAAGATGTAAGCGGATCTCACCTCATTAGTTTAACCAGTGGTGAGATTGTTGTTTAATCAGTCTTTACACCAGAGTTTTTAATTGTATACCACATTACAGTTTCTAAGGGTGCGAGAACCTGGATATATATCAACTCTCATTTATACTCGGGTGCTTCCATTGTATACAATATCTGCATGCCTACCATACGTGCTTGCCACTGCAAATTGGGTACTTGGAGAGCTTGCACCCTGTCTACGAGAAGTGAGACTATTTTTTTCCTCATGTCATCCATCTTTTACTTGTTTCTCTCACACCAAAGAAGTGTTTGTCACTTGCTATATCACAGCTATATTACTTTCTTCTTTTGATCATCCAAGCTAATTTCTTGAACATTGAATTATTAATGGAAAACACCGTCATGCATTCATTCTGGTACTGAGTTTCAGTTTATGTTTCAGGAGATGAGTGCAGATGTATATTCTTCATTGCTCAAGGCATTGGCCATGCCAGATAAGGGGGATACTTCTTGTTATCCTGTCAGGGTTTCTGCTGCCGGTGCAATTGCTGCACTTCTTGAGGTAGGTCTCTAAATGAACCTTTTTGGACTTTGTAATTGCAGCAGTTGCAATGTCATTCTGAATTTCACCTGGCTTGAATTGTTCTCTTCAGAATGACTATGTGCCACCTGAGTGGTTACCTCTTCTTGAAGTTGTGATCGGTAGGATTGGTAATGGAGATGAAGAGAGCTCTCTTTTATTTCAGCTTCTTAGTTCCACAGTGGAGGCTGTAGATGAAAAGGTTGCAGTTCATATCCCATATATTGTTTCAGCATTGGTTGGTACAATCACAAAGTTGATACCTGGTAATCCAGAGCCTTGGCCTCAAGTATGTATGGATCTTCTTGGCTAGTCTGCTTGTTTGTATGATTCTCAGAATCTGATTATGCTATTCTGTATTGAACACTTTAATCTGGGCATGTAAACTCTGCAAGAAGATACAATTTTTTGCTATGTTTATTAGGTTTCACACATATGGGAGGAAAAAAGAAACAAATATTTGATTGAACCCGTCCTACCCAATTACATTTTCTTAATCAGAACTAAAATGATTTCAAGTAGAGTTTTATATATTTGAGCCAGTCGAATTTTGAACCATAGAGGAAGATAAGGAGCGGACAATAGAGGAACTTGGATCCTTCTTTTTTAGAACTTTATTTCTATGGGCCATAGCTATGGATTTTAATGGCCTAGATTTTCATGACTTTCTTGTTTCCATTACTGTGACCTAGATAGGTCTTATCTCTTGTATACCGTCTTGTGTACTTGGGGCTATGTCTATCATCATTAATAAAATCATTTACTTATCAAAAAACATTTTTGAACCATATTCTCGTTTGTGCCTTGCCCTCTGTTCCATCAATGTTAGGTTTTGCAATTAAATATAGCTCATTTGCTTTGAGTGAATATTGCTGATGAAAGATTCGGTTTCCATACATGTGTCTATGTGGCAAGCACACCTGCATTTGCAACCTACACATTGGTTTGTTGGTCTGCTTATTTCCATTGATGTTCTAACATATTTCTGAACCAAAATATATTATAATTAGGAACTTTGCTGGTATTTAAAGCATTTGAATTCCTGATCCCTGACTCATACAGTTAAAACAAAAGGGGGTTTGAAAATGGCATAATTGATGAGGAGTTAAAGTGTGGTATTACTGATTAATTGACACTGTGGTCGTGATAGGTGGTTGAACGGGGCTTTGCAGCACTAGCAGTGATGGCTCAGTCCTGGGAAAATTTATTTCCTGAAGAACTTGAGCAGAATGAACTTAGTGAAAAGTGGACATCTGGCCGAGCCACCATTGGCAGAGCGTTCTCTGCTCTCCTACAACATGCTTGGCTCTCACCCATCTATCAATCGGTTGGTCTTAAGTTCCTCTTTGTAATATGTTTTAAAGGATTACCTTTATAGCATCAAGCTCTATTTGAGTGAGCAAAGGATGGCAAATGATGCATGTGTTTGTGGGGGGTCAAAATCTCCCCATAATCTGATTCGGATAGAGCATTGTATGTGGTACAAATCACTCTAGTTTTGAATCAAAGCTTATTTTACTTAGTGTTTTTACCCTATAGAAATTTGTTACTTTGCGGTGATGCATATGATGTTATCTTAGGAATGCAAGCTTTACAGTCAATTGGTTTTTGTTTCTGTGCGGCATAATAGAATATAGACCATTACTAGTCTCTGATTTTATCTTATTATATATCTTTTTCCTGGAATTTGCAAGGATCGGGAAGGGGAGGGTTCTAGCCCTGCATCTTGCATTGATGATTCATCAACATTGCTCTTGTCCATTATGAACTCGGTTTCTGGAAGCAATGTTCTTCTAGAGCTTAAAGTGTCGGAGCTATTATTAGTTTGGGCTAATCTAATTTCAGACTGTTATTCATGGGATGAATCAGAGAATTTATCTATTTTTGACTGCATTAAAGATGTTGTGAATCTACACAGCAAATATGGGCTAAAGAATTTTCTTGTAGGAAGGGCGTTGTCCCCTCCAGCTCCACCCGTGCCTCAACGTTCTATGATTGAAGGCATTGGTGGTTTTGTCAGTGAGGCCATATCACAATATCCATCTGCAACATGGAGGGCTTGCTCATGTGTCCATATACTACTTCATGTCCCAAGTTACTCATTTGATGCAGATGGTGTGAAGCAATCATTGGTGATTGCTTTCAGTCGAGCAGCATTTTGCCGTTTCAGGGCAATTCGAAGTAACCCTTGTTCACTGTGGAAGCCGTTGTTACTTGCTATAGCATCATGCTACTTATGTTATCCTGATGTGGTGGAAGAAATTTTGGGGAAGGGCGAATGTGGTGGCTTCACAATTTGGGCTTCTGCCCTGGGTTTTCTCCTCACTAGCTCTTATGAATCTGGTCTGTCAGAAAAATCCGAGATAAAGTTGATTGGTTGGTTTCCTACTTCTTAAACTCTTGGGAAATGATTTTTTTTTTACCCGCATATAATTTTAGTAGACCTTTTTCTTCTATATTTGTGCCCCATCCAGTATATTTCTTCTCCTCTTACCCTCAATAGTGATGGACTTCTCAAACGCACTTAAAGCCAAACTCAAAGTAACAGATTCCTTCTTATATTCATTGATGCTTCTGATTTAGGATTTGATTATGTTTGCCTTTCATTGTTTTCTTGTTGCCCCCCTTGGTAATGTAATTTTCAGTGCACTCTGCGTACTTGGCTTGCACCTATGATTTTTTTCTTTTAATCCTATAATTAGATCTAAAGAACTGATTAAAATAAATAAATAAATAAAGAAGTCTTGTACATTGAATGCTTCAGTCCATTTGACTTTTGAGAAGTGTTGGGGTATGCTTTTCATACTAGATCGTGTCACAGAACAAAGAAGTGAGTTCATGTTACCTCACAGTTTGACCATGGTCAGCTAAGGCTGAGCATTGTTTGTCTGCCTTAGTTGGCCTCCTTTTTTCCCCCCTACTCTCTTCTATTACTACCTGATATCCATACATTTTTGTAGGTTGAAAAATTAAGGATACTAATGGTTATTTAATGACCTGCAGTGATGGCACTTGCCCAGGTGGTTGAGGAGCTGGGACTAAGGAAGCCAAGCAGTGGTGTGTTGCGCGACTGCTTTACTTCACTGTTGGAGGCATCTGCACGGCTGAAAGAAGTTCAGGAAGAAAATGAAGAAGCTGAGCAAGATGATGAAGAGGAAGACGATGATGACGATGATGATGATGAAAGCTCCGACTATGATGAGGTTTGACTTCCAAATTATTATGTATAGATCTAATTTGTGAGGAATGTTGTTGATAGCGTATATACCCTTTGGACTAGCTGCCTACAAATGACATCCTAATGAATGTAAAATGCCACTATGGGAAGTGGAATTTTTTCCTTGATTACTTGCACATCTGGCTGGATCGTATCCGTGACCTCAAGCCACCACCCAATATCCACGGGATGTGGAAGTTCCATTAGGCCCAAAGGCCATTTGCCTGGCAGCTGGATTCCTTATTCAACAGATCCCACTGTTAAGGTCTTGCCCCAACTTTTCCTAGGTGATTTTTGCACCTCGTCTGTTTTTAACTGATCTGTAATCACACTCTAGTTGATTATCAGAAAATAAAATGACATAAAATTCGAAAGTTGGTTCTTTGGTTATTTTGTTTTCTGTCCATCAGTACATTAATGTCACATACGTGTGAACTTATTATATTTTACTCTCAGGAGTCTGAGCCCGAGGAACAAGAAGAAACTGAAGAAGAGTTTTTGGATAGGTATGCTAAAGCAGCTGTTGCATTGGAAAATGGTACAGTTATTGAAGAGGGGGACGTAGAAGATCAAGAACATGAGACTGAGTTGGGTAAGCCTGTTGATCCCTAAATCAGTAACTCCTATAATTCGGTATTACATTCTCATGAAAAATAATTAGAAGTGACACATTGCCCAAAAACTGACTGCTCAAAAGGTAAAGCCTTTTTGCTCAAAAGTACCACTTTTGAGCATTTCCATCCAGTAACTCAAGCAAACTTTAATGACGGGAAATATTGTTCAAGGCCTAGCTTCATTTATCATCTGTTGTAGCATGTGGCTGTTTGACGTAAGGCTTTCCATAACTTCCGTCCAGCTTTAGGAGATCAACAGCAATAAAATTAAAAACAAATTAACCTGTCTGTGGCTAATCCACTATTGGGTTTCTCCAAACAACCCCCATAAGAATTTGATTGCTGGGTGACAGTTTCTTCTGTTCATGCTTGTGTGCTTGCACTTCCGTCAAAATGCATGCAATAGTTGTATGTTTTATTGCGACCAATAAAATATGGGGATTGAAGGTAAAAGCTTTCTGGTTGCCATGTGACTCGTCTGTGGTGGGTGTTGGATGATTAGCTTTCCCATGGAATTCCTACCTACTAGATGTAACTGTATGCCGACTACTTCATTCACCTGCTGTTGTCTTTCTTGTTGGGAGTGTAGGTAGTTTGGAAGAGGTTGATGAGCGAAAAGTTGTGCTGTCACTGATTGAGAAATACCATCGCGCTCTCATACAAGGACAGGCATTACCATTGGAGCTCATTTCAAGGTTCCTGAACGCCTACCCTGAATGTAGTTTATACTTCCAGAAATCATGGTGAGTGGAATTTATTTTTTATTTTTTAAGTTTCATGTCAAGGTGTGTAGAGTTAAAAAGAGAGGCTCTTCGGTAAGTTTTTGGGTTTGATTGTAATCAGGGCTGTGATTTGGTATGGGAAAATTTCTGATCTATTTTCTCTTTGTAATTGTTTTGTTTGCGATTCTATTGAAGCATTTGATTAAGAATAATGCTAGCTAGGAACAAGCTGCAAGTAGCTAGGTACAAGCTACTTGTCTATTTGGAGTTTATACAAATCATTTCTCTTCGATTAATTTGTATTAAAGGTCTTTGTCTATGGACGGGTCTCCGAGTGAGAAAACAGAATAGAAATGCATCCAAGAATCGATCAATATATTTTTTTCCATTTAGGTATATACTGTTCTTCAATACGGTATATATTTGATAGGAGATTTCTTTATGAGAAATTCAATACGGTTGTTTAGAGCATTCTCAATAGAAAATCTAAAATAACTAATCAAAGTCACTTTATCTATTTTAGATATCTTCCCTAACTGTTAATAAATTTGTAATATTCTCGTATTTTTCAATATTAAAGAAAATTAAAGAAAAAATCATTCATCCTAGTTTCAAACAAGAAGATCAGAGATGTCACCAACTGAACAGAATTTGAATATTTGATCGGTTACCATGCATCGTGCAAAGCAAACGCCAACAGATTAATTTGAACTTCTAGAGTACATATTAAAGGATAACAAAATAATCAAACCAGCAAGCGAACCCTGTTTTCTTGCCACAACAATTTCGACAGAAGTAGGAAAAAAAAAAAAAAAAAAGGAAAAAAAGAAGAGTACAGACCAAGCTGCCGTCCTCTAAGCCTGAATCAGAAAATGTTGAATTAGAATAACAAAACAGTTTTTTTTGAAAAAAATAAGTTAATGTGGTTTTGGAAGGTATGATGACAGCGTTATACCTTGTTAGCAATGTTGTTTGAGAGCCAATCCAGTCCCTCGTACAATCCTTCTCCGGAAGTGGCACATGTGCTCTGGATATACCTGCAAAACATCAAGTACAAGCACATGTTTGTCTCTTGGAGTGCGTTTCTGTGTATGTGGTTGACTGAAGTGGAGAGACGAGTTAACAACTTACCAATGGCGTTGCCGGAGAGAATGCAGGCCGAGTTTGTCAGTGATTTCAGCAGCATTCATTGCATTAGGAAGATCTTGCTTGTTTGCAAACACGAGCAACACGGCATCCCTTAACTCATCCTGCCCATTAAAAAGACATTCAGCTATTGTCAACAAGACCAGTTTTCAAATCACAAGTACGTGACCACTAAATTGATGGATGGTGTGGCTGATCAAAGGAAAGCGTGACAAATCAATACAAGGCCAACTTTCTTGTTACTATTACCTCATTCAACATTCTGTGTAGCTCATCTCTAGCCTCAACGACACGGTCTCGGTCATTGCTATCAATCACAAAGATAAGTCCCTGTGTGTTTTGGAAGTAGTGTCTCCACAAAGGGCGAATCTGAAACCAACAATTAAGCAAAAAGAAATTTTCAAATAAGTAAAGGGTGCAAACACCTTAACATAACATGACTGAGACAGGCAATCTAAGAACAAGATGTTGCTCACCTTATCCTGACCACCAACATCCCAAACGGTGAAGCTAATATTTTTATATTCCACGGTTTCAACATTAAATCCTGCCAAATAAAAAACAAAGGAAAAACAGTATTTTATGGCAGAAAATAGCGACATTAGAGTAAAAGTTATGATTCAATGGATACTATAGATCCATAATCCCCAAAAGTCTGAGCTATTCAAAAGGTACTGGAATTATAACAATCCAGATCAATAGAGTTCCAAGGAAAAGCAAAACCTTCACTTTTCACCTTGTTGTGCTAAATATTTAGAATATTTTTCTCGAAGAACTGAATCATAATCAAGGCTAGCAAAGATATATACAGAGATTTTTTTATTGATTTCAGATGTGCCATGAAAAGTAAACATACCAATGGTAGGGATGGTGGTAACGATTTCCCCAAGCTTCAGCTTATACAGAATTGTGGTTTTACCAGCAGCATCCAGACCAACCATAAGAATACGCATCTCTTTCTTGGCAAATAGCCGGCTGAAAAGCTTGGTGAAAGTAAGCCCCATTTTTGGATCTGATGTATCCAGCAAGGCTCAATCAGAGATCCATCAAACAATAACCGATCGGAAAATCGAGCAAAACTAAAGACGTGCACGCGATTGATTCGTGAGATATCAAGCAGGCCAATGGGAAAATCAAGCAATTAAACTAAATGCATGCACACGATTATATCAATATCAAAACGTTAAGTCCAGACCACGAGACTCACAGTTTCCATTCCAATCTAACTAAACGATAATTATATTCTATACGGAGAACTTAATGCAAAACTCATCGCTATAACTCTAAGCTGCCGCGATGTTGGGCCACCCCTTTCGAACTAAGGAAATTTTTTTCCAAAAGGTTGAAATCTCAAGTGGTCCTAAAACAATCGATACCAGGACATGATCATCCAAATAGACAATGCAATACATTGCAAAACTATTCTCATTAGCTCTTCTACGTTCCCGTGCATCATTTTCAAATCCAAGAAAACCATTTTCACAAGGAATACGTGATAGAATCGTTTGATGAGCTATATTTGGTTCAAATCCCAAAGAAGAAATTCACAAATAAATCGAAAAAGCACAGAGTCAAATTACATTGAGTTCATACAAATTCTCAAAATCAGATCAGATCCGAGCCGAAAAATAATAAAAAAAGATCAATACAGAGACTAGGTGGAGAGAAAAGGAGCTTACCTTTTACGAAAATGAGGAGAGAGAAGGATAGGGGGGGAAGAGTTGGATCCTACAGAGGAGCTGGCGTCACACGCTAGATCGAATTCAGATTCAGATTCAGAAATCAAATTTCAATCCCAGCTCTGCCTCTCCGTGCCAGGGTGTGTGGGTATATATAGTGGGGAGAGAGAGAGAGAGGTGTGGCCGAGCCAACAACGGACGGTGATTTTTGAATTGTGTGGACACGTAATTAAAATTTTGTTTTTAACTTGGGAATAAAATTAAATTCCTATAATAAGTCCAAGTTCGCCCCTATTTACTTTGGACCGCCGGCCATGTGTACGATAAAACACATTAAAATATTTCCATTTGTTCTCACCCATTCATCCTTAGAAATTTCAATTACGAATTTTATATGATTTTTTTTTATAATGAGTTTTATTTTTTTAAAGAGACTACGTGAGATTTATTCACTCTAAACTAACATCAAATAGAGAAATCTCAAGTATATTCACAAATCTTACACGCGTAATTTTACACACTAGTGTATTTTAATGTAATACAGTATATTTAATTTACAATAAAAAGAATTTTAGAATATGATATATTACATTAAATCATATTAGTATGTAAAATTTATTGTATAAGATTTCTGTATAGATCAAACATGTACATATCTTATATTAATCTTTTAAAATATCTAGGAAAAAAAAAAAGAAAAAGAAAAAAACACTACCACCCATGATGGTGTCTCAATATACATTGTCAAAGTGTAACCAGTCTTACAAAATCGTTTCAAATCCCACGATACGTTTGGTGGAGTCAAAATGAATTACAGTCCAATGTCCTCGTTACAGTGAAGAGTGAGCAGTGCTCAATGGTTTGTAACATTTACAAGAAAACGCCGGAAACTACATGGAGGAAGTGAATTGAAGTACTGAACTGCCTCTATCGGAGAACAACTAGAGAGAGTCTAACCATTCTTGTGCCGTGTGATGCAAGATGAGAATGCCACACCCCCATCTCCGTGTCTGAGAAATCGGAAAACTTGCATTAGGAACTAGCGCCAGAATCAGTTTCCTTGCACTTCATACAGCTTCAGCATTTCTGAAGCCAAGTTGGACTCGCACCTCCTCCAGCTTGAGATCTTGTTACTGCTGCCTCACGGATAGTCTCTCTGACAAAAGGAGTGTGCACAAAGGTTAGCTGTTAACCAGATGGAAGGTACAATGGCACACATACAAAATTACAATCGCTGATTTCTCATCCATAAAATTAAGAAGTGAAAAACTGATCCAAGTGGTAATACTTCAGCTGTTAATTGTTTTGGAATCAAAACACATCAATTTCTGTCCCAGTCAATACCAAAAGAATGTGGGGACAAATAAATTTATTTGAAACACCAACTTCTGTTCATGATAAAATCTGGTGATGTTTTCAGGATTTCAAAACAAAACTTGAAATTCACTTGTCGCACATTAACCAAGGGATAAAGTAGTTAGATACTTGTTGCAGATCAAAGCATTAATACCACATCCCAACACAAAGAAACTGATTAAAATGCAAGACTTTGCATTTAACCGTTTTAAAAAAAGAGAACCGGGAGTCAGAGATACTTGTAAGTTCATAGGAAACAATCATTGTTGTTCCATAGATAGACATATTTAAGAATAGAGGTCCAAACCCTCTATAGAAGCCCCACCATCCATCTTCCTTAAGGAGTGTCCTTGCAGTCTTGAGTACTGACGGTCTTCCACCCTCAAGATTATCCATGACCTTCAATGTAAGTGAGATCCAGGTTCAAATAAAAACTCAAACAATTAAAAATAGACTAAAAAAATTTAAGTTTTGACTCTTCAGAGTGTGACATATCCAGCAGGTTGCCATACCAAACATGAGATATGAAAGATTAATTTCTTTATCTTTAAGAGCAGCAAGGCCATGCAGATAGAGGATAATACACATTACTTTACCTGAAGTCTAGTCTTTACAGTGTCAATGGGAGTTGTGATAACCGATGAGCAAGCACCAGCTACCAATCCTGCCGTTGCCTGAACTGTTACCATCTCCATATGAGATGGTTTTTTGTCCATATCATCTTTGTAACCCAAGCGCCTACAGTAGTGAGGAAACCATAAACAGAGAACACTTTTAGTCTACATTTTGATGTAACAAGAGATAGTTGACCACCGGAACATTTGGAAGAACCTCCAAATCACGCGTTGGGCAGCTCCGTAGGCACCCCACCAAAGTGCAGATGCTGGGGATTGCGTCACAGCTGTCAATCCAAAGACCCTATACAATCTACGGAACCCTTCAGCCTCTATCACCTTACGTACAACATCAAATGGTCCATTGCAGACTGTAGTCCCAGGAATCCCTTGTACCATGAGTCTCTGGCAGACCTGAGAATTCATCAATTGCAGTTGGTTATATATAAGTCATCATCATAGGTTCATTAGGCACATAACTCTACAAAACAATACTTTTATTTTTATAGGTAGATGGTAACAATGTGAAAACCATGCATAATGCAAGATGTTTACGAAAAATGTCCATTCCAAATGCTGGCTCCTAACTACCAAGCTCACTAGTATCTGTCATTCATTCCACGAACAAAGCAACTCAAACAATTTATGAACTGTCACATTGCAATTTTAAAACAGCTGTAGATTTTGTACTACTTTTTGATAAGTTAGATTTTGTACCACTTAATACGAGTGAGCCCAACTTTTTTTTCCCTTTCATTTTTTCTTTCCTTCCAAATATATTTACCTCATTTCTGGACTTAAAAAAAGGGGAGAAACTGTATAGAAGTTTGAAAGAATGAGTTTACCCACCACCTCCAAAGGAACATAGTATACGCAAGAAACTAAATTTGACAACATCCCTGCCACTCCATTCGCAATTCCAATACGAGTTGCTTCGGGCATATCTAGACCTTCAGTATATTTTAACATCATACCTTTGAACACTTCAAGTGATGTTAAAGCCAAGACTCTACCAGGCAATGATCCAACAGCTGAAGTGCCAAAACCCCTAAATAGGCCCGGGATACCATCAGTCTTCAATATCTGTTCAAATACTGAAATACCGCGCATGTTAGAGAGACCAGAACCAGCTACTTGCATTCTAGCCTTTACAACTGCCGTAGTATGTAACAAGTCTGACTGAGCAGTAAAGAGGATAGCCCCAATAATGTGAAACCTTGTCTTGTCCAACCTAAATTGAGGCCAATACGATTGTAAAAAACTGTTAGTTCTACACCTACCTTAGCACGTAAAAAATGAAACTTCCCGCATAGAAGGCCAGCAATGTAAAATCAATTGAGAAAGAAACTAACTGAACTGAAAAGAAGTGGAAGCGGGTGGCTGAGTTTTGGTTGTTTCTTTTTAGGGCAGATTAAGCCCAATATAAGTCATAGAGTTGGCCCTCCCTGAACTGAAGAGTGTCCAAGAGTTGAGAAATGTACTTATAAGACATAAAATAAAAGTTTTCATCCTTCTAAACTGCATTCTTGATCAAGTCAGATATAAAACATTAAATTACAAAATTCCCACCTATTAGTTATTATAGGCCCACACGACCGGTGCAGGGACAGTGCCTTGAAAATCCTGTTCACTTCATAATTCTACTATTCGATCCTCGTCACAACACTATTCTGCTTAGAAAGTCACAAACTCAGCAGGACCAGCACACCTAATTAGTCTTCATGGCGGCAACAAGACCATTTCGCACGGTTCGTCGAAATTACCCACGACCATAAATCGTTCATGAAAAACGTACACATTATGTTTTTCTTTCCTTTCAATTGCTCCAGAAAATGCTTACGTTTTTTTTTTTCCACCTATAATTTTATAACGATAACGCAGAGCTCTTTTTTCTGACTGAAAATAATTTTCCGTTGCAACAAAAAGAAGCAGCAGCAGGAAGTATGAAGTAAGATTTTTCAACTGTGAAAATATGAGAAAATACGAAAACATTAATGTCTGAAAAATACTTGAATGCTGTAACAAACGAAAGTTTGATATCGAACAACACAACATAAGCAATCACAAATAACAATCTAATCGCTGAAACGATCCGACCGTCCATACAATGACCTTCTCGACACGAGCAAATAATGCCAGAACCAACCAATATCACATGCAAACCATGAGAACAAGATGAAGTATATAGTACCGAAAAAACAAATATAGCATATAAAATGAATAGAAGAACTGCCTGTCCCAGTTGATGTCGGTGTCAGCAAGTGCCAACTCTGGAGCATTTGCAGCCTCGACTTCCATAGGCATCAGACTTACGTCCCAAGGTCTCTCTACTTTGTCGGCAATGGGTTTCGAGTAGCTGTTATTCGGCTGGCAGTTCTTCCACCGTCTCATTCGATGGTAGAGAACGTTTCGGAAAGTTCCAGTGATTTTTTGGGATGTGGAGGACAGCCTCCTGTTTAAAAACTAGATTAACGCCAAAGATTGATGAAAAATATAACTTATAACATTAGTAATTATAATTTATAACTTAAATAATAAATTTTATATTTTAAAAGTTATTTAGTGCATATTTAAGATTTCAGGAGAAAATATAAGTTATAATTTTAGAACTCTTATAATTTAAGTAAAAAATTATATTATTAAAAAATTATTTACTATTTGGTAATTATATATTTAAAATACTTTTCAAACATGTTAGTTTGTTTGAAAATAATTTTAAAAAGTATTTTATGAGCTAGAAATGATGATTATTTGAATTTTTAAAAATTATAATCATAACTTTAAAAGTTTGAAAGTTGTAATTATCTTAAAATTGTATAATATTTTCGTCTATTTACAATTTTTCTAAAATTCAAATTTCGTTTCACATTATTCAAAAAAACACATTAGAGAAAAAGTATCAAAATGATACTTTTCCTCAAACGTACTTTTTAACTTATTTGAAATTAAAAATGTTTTAACATGTAACATCAAAACTACCTAATTTTTTTATTAAAGAACTTTTAAAAATATTTAAATATTTTTTAAAACTTATACTGCAACCTCAAACAGGCCCTTCCTGTTTGATAAACATGTATATAAAGTATTTTTAAAATTAGTTATATTAATTTTTTTAAAATATATAGTTATCTACATGAGTTTTTTGATAAAAGCTTCAATTTAATATTTAAAAAAAAAATAAATTTTCAATTTTTTAAGTGATTAAAGTACTTTTTATAAATTTACCTAACATATTATTTTTTTAAAGAGTTTTTAAACAGTTAAAAACATTTTTTAAGTTTTCAAACTCAATTTCAAACAGGCTCTAAAGATCCTACATGTGAGCCCCATATAAAGACGTGAGCTTTTTATCTAGGCGGGTAGATTTGGATTGGTGGTGAGATGCAATGGTTTTAGATAAAAAATGATGTTTAAATAAAATATTATTTTTTATTTAAAAAAATTAAAATTAAAATTGAAAAATTTAAATTATTTATTATATTTTATGTGAGAATTTAGAAAAATTCTAACAATGAGATGAAATAAAACGCATTTTGAATCCAAACAGGATCTTAAAACTATCGCTTGCTAAATCGAGTTGAAGGGATACTTGAAGAATGATATGAGATAAAGTTTTTGTAAATATTAGTAAGATAATTTGTGAATGATAATAAGATGTTTGAATTAAATATTTATTTGATGAAAAGAACTAAAGCGATTGATGTTGGGCACCGAGGATGGCTCCCAACTGAGGTGGCTGGCTTTGTTTTTTTTTTATTAAAAAAAATGAGATAATATTAGATGAATGATGAAAATGACCCTCATGAAAAAAAAATACTATTTATCATCTTTATATCGCACATTAACATGTAATTTATCATTTTTTGTTTTTCTATTTAAATTAATATATTTACACATTAATACGTGTATCTAAAAAAAAGGATAAAAATTATAAATCATATATTGATATGTGGTGTAGGAAATAATAAGTAGAAATTTTCCGATGAAAAAGAGAAATACTACTTATTATCGCTAAATCACATACCGATATATGATTTATTATTTTTGTTATTTTATTTAAAGTAATATATTTATACATTAATATTTGTATCTAAATAAAATAATAAAAATAAAAAAAATCATATATTGATGTATGGTGTAGAAAATGCAAACGGATTCCATTTCAAAACATTTTTCTTTTTCTTTTTTTATAATCAATAGTCACCACATGGCATGCCGCTTGCCAGTCGGGAGGATTCCTTGGTGACTGAAGAACTATTCTTATTGGATTTTGAAAAAATAAGAGTGAAAAAATTGCATAAAAATATTATAAATTTAAAATATTAATAGAATATAATTTTTTATAATTATTTTTGTTTTAAGATTTTAAAAATTAAATTATTTGTTATGTTTTGTTTGGAAGTTTGGAAAAATTATAATAATTAGTTTGAAAATTTATAATAATTAATTTGAAAATGTTTATGTTTGAGTGATATTTGAGGAAAAAATAAGATGAAATAAGATAAAAATTATTTTTAAAACAACCCCTAAAGATCAGTACCAACAATTTTTATGGCTTTGATTATTAAACTTAAAATTATTTTTAAGAAGAGTAATACTAAATAGAATGTATAAGTTTTGCATATTCCTTTTTTTTTTTTTTTTTTTTTTTTTAAAAAAGGGTTTATTATTAAAAGTTTTTGTTTTGAATTTACATTTTTGTTGTGAACTTATATTTTTAAATAGGGAGCCATTTTGTTTTGAATTTATATTTTAAAAAGTTTTTTAATCTTTTAAATAATTCATGTAACACCACATTGCCACGTTAAGGGACAAAGCTATGGTAACCTTATTCTTAAAATATACATTTTTTTTAATATATATAAACATTATATTTATTCTTTAAAAAAAAAAAGAATTTTCAAACTAATACATCCTATGTAAATCATTTCCTTTTTAGTAAATAAGTTTCAAAACTTGACAGAGACACTTGTATGTGGTGAGACTTAAAAAAAAAAAAAAAAACTTTTTTAAATATGAATTTTTATAAAACTAATTTTTTAAAAATCTTAAATCTTGAAATAAAAAAAATAAAATAAATTAAGAAAAATGCTTAGGCCACCGCTGGCTTTTTTTTATTATCATTTACTTTTACTTAATAATTAAGTAAATATTTTATTAATAATATTGTGAATTTTTTTAAATTATTAAAAAGTATTAAAAAAATATATGTTAAAAAAAACTAAAAATAAAAACACATATTATAACTAACGGTAGCTCTCAGCAGTAACCGTACCGCTACCCTAAAATCAATGGTTGCCGTGGATCACTACTAGTGTGAACTCCTATTGCTATAAAATTTAGAGACTAATTATATATTTAATTTAAAAACAAATATAAAACATCAACCTCACAATATTTAATAAAAAAAAGTTATTCATTATTTATACACAACATATTAATATATAATTTATTAATTTTATTATTTTATTTAAATACATATTAATTGGTAAATATATGTATTTAAATAAAAAATAAAAAATCACGTTAATATATAGTGTAGAAATGTTAAGTAATATTTCTGTATTTAATATTAGGGTACATGGACTGGGGTATCGGCCCATGGGTCCGGTCCAAATGAACAACGTGACCCAATATATTCGGTGAATCTCTGCGTTTTCTAATTTTTCTCGTAATCGACGTGGGCGATTAAACCATTCTGGACAATCAGGGCCGTTCATCGTAAAGGCTTAACTATAGTGTCGGTCCAGGGGATACCTCCTCCTTAACCCTAACATCGGAATGCCTCCAAGGTTTTTTCTTTTTCTTTTTTTTTTTTCTCCTGAAAGATTTTTCTTTCCCATTCTCCGAAACTAGGCTTCTGGTCCGAGCCTCGCACGGGACTAGAAGAAAGTTTTCGATCCTAGGGTTCTTATTCTGCTGCAACTTATTGTTAGCAGAAAGAAAGAAGGTACTCCGATTGGAAGCTCTGCTATTTATTCTGCTAGCCACTAGGTACGCAATTTCGACGAACTTTTCCTTTTCTTTTCCTATTTATTATAATTATTTTTCTTTCTTCATTTTTATTGATTTGATGTTTCCGGGGCTTGTGAGAATTGGTTTTGGCGTTCTTGAGATGAACTGTCGATTTTATCTAGGCCTAGTGTACTTCATGTGTTTTGGGGTTTATGATCGAAAGGTTGCTTTCTGCTCCTTTTTTTTTCATTTATTTTTTAAAAAATTATACTTGATTTTGTTTTGTCTCGATTTCACTGGGTCAGTCACGCGTTCTGGTCTATCGCTTAAGGGAATGGTAGTGGCATATTTCTTCTAGGGTTTATTGTTTTTATTTTCTTATTTATTTTTCAGAATAACTTGAATATTGGAATCCATCTTTTGGGGCACTGAAACGGACAATGCTTGCCAGTAGTTGCATTGGCTGGACTGGTTTTGGTCTTGCTATATAAATTTGCACGAGATTGTACTCAAATTATAAGTATGAGATGAAAAATAATTGAGCAAGGACTCGTAGGATAATATGTTGGGTTTTGCATGAATCGATCCAAGGAAGATGTTTAGTTGTTTTATCCTTAATTTGAATGAAGGGTATGGAGTTTTCAATTTTGATGTTTAAGGTGAGGATTTTATTTGGCTGTAGATAAATATTCTTCATGGCTACAGCGGAGTCTGCTCAAGCTTCCCTTGGTCCACGGTATGCACCTGATGATCCCACCCTTCCGAAACCTTGGAAGGGTTTGATTGATGGAAGCACAGGTGTGTTATATTACTGGAATCCTGAAACTAATGTCACCCAATATGAAAAGCCATCCTCTTTGCCTCCACCATTGCCAGCTGGCCAGCCTCCCATTGCTTCTACACCTAAGTTGGCTTCAATACCGGTAGCCCAATCGATGCCACCAAATGGTGTGGTGGCTCAGGTTGGGCAGCAGATAACTCAAGCCCCACAACAGCAGGGGCTACAAGCACAAGTGAGCCAATTATCTCAGCAGCACAGACAAATGGTGGCACAACAGCAGAGTTCAATGGCAGCACAGGTTTCTCCCCAGCAGGGATCTCAAATCGCACAAGGTGGACCACAACAAAGTTCACAACTGGGACAACCCATGCATCAGCAAGGGCAGCCAGCACTGCCACAGCCGCAGCAATTAATGCAACACATGATGATCTACCCTGGTCAACAAATCCAACAGGCACAGAGTCAGCACATGCCTCAGCAGCCAGCCCAGCAGTTAACACAAGTTGTTCAACAACTTCCCCAGCAACTGGGGCAACAACCACAACATCAAGGCTCTTACATGACCCAACCACAAACACATCAATTTACACACCAGCAACTGCAATATATGGCATATCAGCAAAGCATGCTTCCCCAAGGACAGCACAATTCACAGCAGCATGCCCAGCATAGCGCACAAGGGCAGCCATTTGCAAATCAACAGGATTATCAGGTGGCATTTCTAAATAGGGAGGAAGTTGATTTCCAGAATGGAAACCAAATTGGATTTTCTCCATCCCAGGTCCAGCAACCTGGTACCTCATCTGTTCAGAAGCTTCCTTCTGGAAGCAACTCGGTTCAGATGCCACAGATTTCTGTTCATCCAGGTCAAGCCCAACAGTATGGTGCTTCTTTGGGGAACATGCAGCAGCCTCCTATGGTTCAATTGCAGCAAACTAGGATTGATTTGGCTCCCCAACAACATGGTCCTAGAATTCAGAATCAGATGGGCCCACCAATGATGCATGGTCAGAAGCCTAATTTGCCTGCGGTTGGATCAAAGATGCATGAGGATAATTTGCATGGTAGAACTGCAAATGAATATTACTTTAATGCTAACAAGGAAGGGCCTGTCGGTTCCAAGGATCCCAAGCTTGCAGGGATACCTATGGCAAGAAATCCGCAGGTATTGTTCAACCATAAGTTTTGATCTCTGGTAGCATCCCAATGAAATAATGGATCTATTTTTTCTTAGATAATAATAAAATATTATTGTTGTCCTCTGTATATCTATGCTTCTATATACATGTTTTGACCACCAAGGTAATTGAGGAAAATTTTGTGATACCCCATATTGAGTGAGTATAGGTTGTGAATTGGGGATCCCAATTTGCTTAGGAAGGAGAAGTTCTTGCTTTTTATGATAATTCTATTGGACTTCAAATATATCGTTAACTAGTCCTTTTTTAGTATGGCCTAGATGTGGCTTGGGCCTTTTCTTGATACATTACACTGATAATATATCGAAGATTTTTTTTTTTCTTGGTCAACTTGAACAAATAGGGATTAGGACAATACTAGATGAGAAGCTTGTTTCATTTCCTTTTGCCATTCTCTTTTTATCTTTTGCTTATACTGATTTTTTAAATTTTTTTTGGGGAATACAAATTACTTTTTAATATCAAGATATATGGGACCACTAATGGCAGTTTTTTTTTTTTTTTTTTTGTTGCAGGATAAGTGGATCGGTGGTGTCCCATCTCATAATGTGATGCCTGGTCATACCAGTGGGCCGAATGCCATCACAGGGCATGCCATTCATAACTCATTCGCTCATTCAACTGGTGGTCCGCCATTCTCAAATAATGCTTTGATGAGGCCTCCTTTTTTAGCAACTACAGATGTTTCTAGTCTCACGCCTGTTGAAGCTTACCGCCAACAGCATGAAGTCACAGCAACGGTCAGTACTTTGGTGGCTTGATTATTGCTAGTTTGATTAAGTGAACGCAAGAATGCCTATTCAAATGCTTCTATTTTTCCTTCTTCTCTAAAAGATTTGAGTATGTGTTAAAATAGATATGTGGGATCCCCAAAGATTTATACTAGTGTCTGATGCCTTGTTATTTGTTATTTTGTATTAGAAATGAAAAGTAGATCATGCCAAATGCTTGCATAAATAAGGAGTTTCTAATGATGTTCATATTGTTGGAGTTGTTATATTTTCTTATTGAATCGTTTTGAGTTTGATATATTTCTTAAAATGAATAGGGGGACAATATTCCAGCACCATTCATGACATTTGAAGCCACTGGTTTCCCTCCAGAGTTATTGAGAGAGGTTAGCTTTCATTGTGCTGTGATTTAATGTTCTTTTGCTTGCAATTATAATGCAAAACATAGGATCCATTCCTTTTTTTGATTATTAATTTTGTATTACTTTTAAACTCATAAATTCTCACTTGTCGCAGGTGCGATATTTGCTCCGGTGGAGGAGCATATGTCGTACGCTGCACTGCTATTGGCACACTTACACATGCAACAACTATCCTGATTTTTCGAGGCTGCAAAATGTACAGTTGGAGCCTTTCTTGAGCATCTTCTAGAAGGGTGGTTGGCCCTTCATCCAACTCACACCTAATGTGACTGGCATTTCTTGCTTATTGGCTCCGCCTCTTATGTCTTTATTGACCTCTTTTGTTGCTTCGAGTTGCTTCTGTAAGCAACCGTATACCCATGATTTTTTCCCTTTTTTCTAAGTTATATTCACACTCTTGTGGTACACTATCAAACACTACTTTTTATCTGGAAAAATGACTCTGACATGCTTAATTTTCTTGGGGCTGATTACCTGCATGTTCTTGTTTCAGATATATTCTGCTGGTTTCACATCTCCCACGCCAATTCAGGCACAAACATGGCCAATTGCGCTGCAAAGTAGGGACATAGTGGCAATTGCAAAAACAGGTTCTGGAAAAACATTGGGGTATTTGGTCCCTGCCTTCATTCTCCTTAGACATTGCCGTAATAATCCTCAGAATGGCCCAACAGTTTTAGTTATGGCTCCAACCCGTGAACTTGCTACACAAATTCAAGATGAAGTCATGAAATTCGGTCGTTCATCTGGAGTCTCTTGCACGGTATGTTCTAAGTGCTCGCCTATCGTCTTTATTATACAGAAAAATTTCATTGTAGCTTTGTTTTCTTTAGAGTTTCGGTTCATCATGGGACTGAAGCTCAATTCCCTGTTTCAGTGCCTGTATGGCGGTGCTCCAAAAGGCCCACAGCTAAAAGAATTAGATCGAGGAGCAGATATTGTTGTGGCAACTCCTGGTCGTCTCAATGACATCCTTGAGATGAAGAAGGTTGACTTTAGACAAGTTTCCCTTCTTGTCCTTGATGAGGCTGATCGAATGCTTGACATGGGTTTTGAACCTCAAATTCGTAAGATTGTGAATGAGATACCCCCACGCAGACAAACTCTTATGTACACAGCAACTTGGCCCAAAGAAGTAAGAAAGATAGCTAGCGATCTTCTTGTTAATCCTGTTCAGGTTAACATTGGCAGTGTTGATGAGCTTGCTGCGAACAAGGCCATCACTCAGGTACCTTTGGGCTAACACAACATTGCTTCTATCCTACAAATTTGATGCAGAGAATGATAATTTTTTTTTATCTCAATGTGGTAATGTGTCATAGTTACCATTGCTCTTATATATAGCATACCCTTTCTTTATAGTTTTTTTTAATCAGTAAATAAGAATTTTATTAAAACTGGCGAAGCCAAGTACATGAGACATATACAAGAGCAGCACCCATGCATGAGTGTCTAAAGATACGAGGAAATCATGGACTTTCATGCCATTAAAGTTTATTACAATCAACCATTGGAATAAACTATGAAGGAAAAATGTTCTAATTTCGTCCATTGTCTGTTCACGATCCTCAAAACTTTCTTTATAGTTAAATGTTGATCTGTTCCATACCCACATTTATGGATTCTCATCTGTACGGTGAACAGAAAAGAATCAAAAGTAAAGGTAGTTATGATACTAGATTTAAATTTTTATTATTTGGCTAACACGACCATATTCTGGAAACTATAAAAGTTATGAACAATAGTTATTAGTTATAAACACCACGTTTATGCTAGATATACTTGAGGAAATTGTGAGATGCTGTCCAACTGGTATCTGGCTGTCTGTTAGTTATGACACTGCACCATCGGTTGCTTTGACAATAAAGTGTAGTCTGGTCATCTTATACTTAAATGTTAGGCTCTGCAACCACAAATAAAAGCTAAAAATGTCATTATTATAAAGATTTTCTGTAATTCATCCACATCTTAGAATCAATGATATTTTTTTATTTGGCAGTATGTTGAAGTAGTCCCACAAATGGAGAAACAGAGGCGCTTGGAGCAGATCCTTAGAGCCCAAGAACGGGGTTCCAAGGTTATTATTTTTTGCTCCACGAAGAGGTTGTGTGATCAGCTTGCACGTAGTATTGGGCGTAGCTTTGGGGCTGCTGCAATTCATGGGGACAAGTCTCAGGGTGAGAGAGACTGGGTTTTAAATCAGTTCCGTAGTGGAAAGTCCCCTATATTGGTTGCCACTGATGTTGCTGCCCGTGGGCTTGACATCAAAGATATAAGGTTAGCTATATTGTCTTTGCAAGATCATAAATCATATATGTTCCAGGTTAGAAATGAGTTTAATATCTATTGTCCTGGTGTTTAGCATCATTTGTATCATGCTTATATTATTTTGAGTTTCATGTTACAGGGTGGTGATTAACTATGATTTCCCTACTGGGGTTGAGGACTATGTCCACCGAATTGGAAGGACTGGGAGGGCTGGTGCCACTGGAATGTCATACACCTTCTTCTCTGAGCAGGACTGGAAATACGCTGCTGATCTGATCAAAGTTCTGGAGGGAGCTAACCAGCATGTGCCTCCAGAGGTGAGAGAGATAGCTTTACGTGGTGCACCGAGCTTTGGCAAGGATCGGGGTGGCATGAACCATTTTGATTCTGGTAGTAGTGGGGCTGGTTATGGTCGTTATGATTCTGTTGGCCGTGGTGGCATGAGGGATGGTGGCTTTGGTGGCCGTGGTGGTATGAGGGATGGCAACTTGGGCGGACGTGGAGGCACGAGGGGTGGTGGTTTCGGTGGACGTGGAGGTATAAGAGATGGTAGTTTTGGTGGTAGAAATGATTTCTTTTCTGGTCGTGGCAACAGGGGACGGGGATTTGGTGGTCCTGGTGGTACGCTTGCTGGTCGGGGCAGGAACGAGCGTGGCCCATATGATCGTTATAACAATATGGATGGGCGTGGACGTGGCCGGGGACGGGGAAGATTTGACAACAGAAGAGACATAGCTGATAGGAGTAGAGGCAGAAGTTATAGCCGTAGCCCTGAAAGAGTTAGAACATGGGGTCATAATCGCAGTCGCAGCAACAGCCGTAGCCGTAGCCGTAGCCGCAGCCGAAGCAGGAGTAGGAGCTGGAGCAGGGGTCGTAGTCATAGCCGAAGCTGGTCTCGTGGCCGTAATCGTAGCTACAGCCGCAGCCCTAGCCGCAGCCGCAGCCGCAGCCTCAGCCGCAGCCGCAGTCGCAGTCGCAGTCGCAGCTATGACAGATATGAGAGGTCACATGAAAAAACTCCAGATAAACAAGATCTTACAATACCTGAATTTGAGGTTGCTCCTGAATCAGGGATGTCACCTATGTCCCCAGGTACACAAGGTAATGTGTCTCCTGGGGCCAATCTCATTGCACAGCCACCTATGGTTGCAATTACCGACGCACTACATCCAGAGGATGGGCTAGACTCTTGCCATCAATCAGCAGCAGAACCTTAATTGTGATGCATTTCTTGGTTTTGGTGTTGGGGACAGTGATTTCTGGTCTGTACTTGTTAAGTGGCTCCTTCGATCTCTCACTTTTGTTAAGACTGGCTTCCTTCGATAAATTTGTTGACAGCAAAGTTAAAAATTGGTAAAATGTGATCGTTGTGATAAGCTGGTCCACTGCTGCTTCCTTGGGTGATGGTTGTTTTAGGATAGTCGAGGCTTATTTCTGGATATTGAATCGTGTTGTGGCTCGTCAAACTCATTTTTCACCGATAGGATGACTTGAGATTCTAATCTAGTGATGCTTAAAATTATGTATTGGAAAGGATTTTTACTGTGATTAGGTTAAGGCTTCCAGCGTGGGATTTTCTTTTTTCTTTTCAATGACGTTATAGTTCCTGCGCTGTAATCTTTTCATTGTGCACACATTTACAGCGCATTGTCATGATTATATTATTTGGAATATATTCTGTGTCATAGAACTTTAGTTGCTGGTCCCAATGTTGTTTGTGTTGTTGGCTGCTTTCATACTCTTCATTTAAAACTATATTTTTTAGAGTGTGCTACACATAAGTCCATATACCACATATTTTGTTATTTTTTATTTTTGAGTTTATTCTTCATAAACTATTTTTTTTTCTTATTATCTATATACCAAACATTTGATAAAAGAAAAAAAAAATAAAAAAAAATATGGTGTGGTGTGTAGGTTTATGTTTAGAATTTTTCTATTTTTTAATCCCAAGGATTGGCTCAAGTGGTGAAAATCGTAGTCTTGGGATATCACTCTCTTCAAGATCTAAGGTTTCATATTTTATGGGTGTAAATAATTTTTTTGAAAATACACGCCTGGTGAAAAGCATGCAATCGTGAGTATGTAAGTGTTGTGTAATTACTAATTATTTTGAAAAACGTGAATAAATATAAGACTTACATGATAAGAAATTAATTTTTTAATAGTAAATTCTATTCTTTTTCAAAGTGACTATACAATGCATGTATACTTCATGACTATAAGTGACATTACTCAAGTATTAATTCTTTCTATATATGGCAGCAATATTAGCTATATCTTCTTTTTTCAAACTCATTCAAAGTGTTTTTTTATTTTTTTGAAAAACAGGTCAAACTTTTCATTCCACAATAAATTGATTACATAGAGTCATAAGAGACCACTTGTTCAATACAGTTAGGAATAAAGACCAGATCACACACATCAACTACATTGTTAAGAGCATCCTTGGCTAGCAAATGTGCTGCCATATTATAATCCCTCTTCGTGTGCATAATGTCCCAATAAGAGAAAGACTTCTTGGCTCCAATCCTTCTCAGACCTTTTCATT
The DNA here is from genome assembly GCF_018687715.1 of Carya illinoinensis. Taxonomy (NCBI): domain Eukaryota; kingdom Viridiplantae; phylum Streptophyta; class Magnoliopsida; order Fagales; family Juglandaceae; genus Carya; species Carya illinoinensis. Next base: position 37,618,387 of record NC_056752.1, read on the forward strand.
TTTTGAACCACCTGCAATGAGTCCCCTTCAAGGATTATGTTGGTAAACCCATGATCCTTGCAGAACTGAATAGCCACCATCATAGCATAAGCTTCAGCAGATAGAGGAGAGAGTCTAAGATTTCTATATGTCCTCACTGACCCGAGAACCTTGCCATTCCAGTCCCTGACCAGTGCACCAATCCCTGTCATTCCCAAGGAGACATTTAAGGCAGCATCCCAGTTGAGCTTATACCTCCCCACTGGAGGTTTCCTCCATTTCTACACTATCTTTGAACTGCTAGTAGCAGGAGGGGGACCAACCTGGGACATGGCTAATTGATAGACTCTATGATCATCTTTGGCCTTTTGGATGATGGAATTGGGGTGTTTGAAGCCTTACCATGGACAAATTCGTTCCTTCTACTCTAGAGGAGTCTAGCAGTTAACCCAGCCAGTTCAAGTTCAGCTTTTGGAAGTTTTTCTGTTAGATGTGCCCATATGTCTCTAAACTGATCACATTGCATAGACATTTTCATAATTTTGATGCTAGCTTGGCCCCACACGTCTTTTGCAGCACTGCAGCCCCAAAGGGTATGCCCTGAGGTTTCTCTTTCAATCTGGCATATTGGACATAGGAAGTGCTCACTCACCTTTCTTCTCTGTAGGTTGTCCATGATAGGAAGAGCCTCACTGCTGGCTCCCCAGAGGAAATTTCTGACCACATTAGGGACTTTCAATCTCCATATTGATTGCCAATTTTCACAAAGGGCATGGTCTTTCGAGCTCCCACTTTCTAGGAGAGAGGAAATCTCCCTGTGGAGATGATACACTCTGTACAGAGAAAATGCCATTTTTAGTCCCACCCAAGTAAGTATGTCCTCTCTATTTCCCAAGCTAATGGGAATGGCTTTAATATGGTCTATCTCCTGTTGAGAGAAGTACTTGTTGAGTGTGGAATAATTCCAGCTTTTTGACACAAGATCAGTAAGTTCAGATACCCAATTAACCCCATTAGTTCCATTGGGTTTGTTTGTTGTTGCCAATGAGATTGGTTTAGGGAGCCATCGATCCTTCCATACATTAACTGAACATCCATTGCCAATCCTCCATACCACACCCTCCTTGAGTAGCTTTAGTCCTTCTACCATACTCCTTCATGCTAGGGATGACCTGTAACCTAGTTTTGCATTCAGCAAATTGCTTGAGGGGAAATACTTTTGTTTCCTCACTTGAACTGAGAGGGAATTTGGTTTTGTGAGAATATTCCAACCTTGCTTTGCTAGAAGGGCAAGATTGAAGCTGCTAAAGTTTCGAAATCCCATCCCTCCCTGATCTTTGCTATTGCTTAGTTTACTCCACTTCACCCACTGAATTTTGGACTGATCCTCATTAAAACCTCACCAGAATTTCCTCACCAGCTGATCCAATCTCTTTATTATGGACTGAGGAAGTAAAAAGATCCCCATTGTGTAGGTAGGGATGACCTGAAGAACAGACTTGATTAGAATTTCTTTGCCTGCAGAAGAAAGGCTTTTGGTCTTCCAGTTTGTTATCTTTGTCCAGGTCCTATCAATAAGTCCATGGAAGGCTACTGTTTTTGCTCTCCCAATCATAGCAGGTAGTCCCGGATAGTTTTCAAGAGAAATTTTTGGTTTTACACCAGCTATGCTCAGGAGAGTCCTCTGGTTTTCTGATGGTGTATTTTTACTAAGAAAATAAAGGAGTTCTCCTTGTTTAGCATTTGACCCGAGCCCATCTCATAGGTCTCAAGGATCCCCATCAATCTGCTCCATTCAAGGGAGTTAGCCTTACAAAATATCATACTATCATCAACAAAGAAAATGTGGCTTACCTTTTGGGGTCTTTTTCCAATGGGGACACTAGATATGGTGTCAATACTTTCAGCTTTCTGTAGCATGCAAGATAATGCCTCTGCACATAGTATAAAGAGGTAAGGGGATAGAGGATCCCCTTGCCTTAAACCTCTAGATGGTTTGAAGGATGCTTGAGGTTCTCCATTGATGAGGATTGAGAAAGTTACTGAGGAGATGCTTTTTAGCACTAGAGAGATCCAGCTTTGGTGAAAGCCCAGCCTGCTCATCACAGAAGATAAGAAAGACCACTCGACATGATCATAGGCCTTACTCATATCTAACTTTCAGGCCATGTAACCTGACTTCCCCTTCATTCTAGTAGACATAGAGTAGAGTGTTTTGTATGCCACCAGAATGTTGTTAGTGATGGATCAACTTGGGACAAAAGCACTTTGATTGGGGGATATTATGTCAGGCAGGACAATCTTTAATCTGTTAGAGAGCATTTTTGCAACAATTTTGTAAATAACACTACATAAATTGATGGGTCTAAAATCAGAAACTCTCTTGGGGTCTTTGATCTTAGGAATTAGAGTAATGAAAGTTTCATCAACCCCTTCCAAAGAGCCCACATCATTCAAAACATTAAGTGCAAACCTGGTTACTTCTTTGCCTATGATTTCCCAATGGGATTGGTAGAAAATGGCTGGGAAGCCATCAGGGCCAGGCGATCCCAATCCTTTCATTTGAAAAACTGCATTTTTGACCTCCTCTTCTGAGAAAGAATGTAGTAGGACCTCATTCATCAGGGGAGTGACCTTTGGGGGTATGTCCTCTAAGCATCTTCCTATGTCATAGGGGTTAGAAGAGTTGAATAAATATGAAAAATGAGTGGTGAATACTTCCCCTATCTGTTGCTTCTGAGTAACCAGGTTATTATTGGGGTCAAACACCTGAGATATTTTGTTTGTCTTCCTTCTTTGATAAGCATGCAAATGATAGAACTTAGTATTCCTATCTCCATTTTGCAGCCAATGTTGTTTGACCCTTTGTTTCCATTTTAATTTTTCCTCACCAAGTGATTGTTTGATCTCCTTTTGAAGTAGAGTGATAGCATCCACTTGGTCCCCTTGGTTAGACTCTTGCAGATTCTCCAGCTTCTTCATCTTCTTTTTTATTTCTCTTGAGGCCTTGTTGGAGTCAGCCCCCTTCCACTTCTTTAGAGCAAGGCTGCAGTTTGAGATTCTTTTGTGCATGCTGATTGCAACATCATCACCCACTACCACTTTACCCCACGCCTCTTTAATTATGTTAGAGATCCCTTCTTTAATGTTCCAAGCTGCTTTAAATCTAAAGAGGTGAGTATTACTGGACCTTTGGCTAGTTGTATTTTCCACATGAATAAGGATGAGAGAGTGGTATGACTTTATAGCTGGGATAACTTGACAGCAAGATTCAGTAAAACATTGCAGCCAGTTGTTATTTGCCAAGGCTCTATCAAGCTTTTCCTTAGTAAAATCACCCTCTTTTCTATTGTTGGACCAGGTAAAGAAGGGGCCTTGAGTCCGGATTGAGTTCAAAGAACAGTCCATGATGGCATGTCGAAAGGTTTCCATTTGCCTATAGGGTATGGGACCCCCACCTTGTTTTTCATTTTGGCACAACAGTTCATTAAAGTCTCCACAACACAGCCAAGCCATTGGTGGAGCAGGCTTGAGGGACCTTAAAAGCTCCCAGCTCACGTGTCTTTTTGTTGTTTCTAGGTAGCCATAGAAGCCAGTAAAAAGCCATGGGGGGTGTCTAGGTTGATAGTGACATGGGCACTTATGTGCCATCTTAAATAGTTGAGGATGGACACATTAATCCTGTTGTTCCACATTAAAGCTAAACCTCCACTACTGCCTACACTGTCCATCACCAAGCAGGATTCAAATTTTAACAACTTGCAAATTTCTTCTATTCTACTTTTCGAGCACTTGGTTTCCATTAGGAAAACCAAGTTGGGGCACTTGTCTTTAATCAACACGTTAAGGATGTTAACTGACCGAGGGTTCCTAAGCCCTCGTCAATTCCAACTTAGGCATCTCATTGTGGTTGGTGGTGCTGCCTAGCAGCCACCACCTTCTTCTCAGGTTGCACCCCTTTAGGGGGGGGGCATTAAGCTTGGTTTGTTTAAAAGCATGACCAAATGAGGGAGAAAGGGTACATGGCTCCACTTTCCTCTTAGTTACTCCACTAGTGGGTGCCTCTGGGGAGGCCAGAGAGTCACTGGCAGCAGATTTGTCTCGTGCCCTCCTCTTCCATGATGCCTTCTGTCTCGAGGTAACCAATATTTTAACCTGCTGGTCCAAGAAACTGTCCAGAGATTTGATTTGACTAGCAAGGGAACAACTAGCCTTTTGGGAAGCCACGAAGGGACCACCTCCTTGACATTTTTCACCAACCTTTTCCTGCTTTATCTCAGAGTAACTCTGACTTTCCTTTTTTGGGGAACAGACTTTTTGTTTTGGCATAGGTTCCTTATTGGACGCCAACAGGTTGGAGAAAGTTGTTTGCTGCTTTTCCTCTTCTAGAACCAAATCAGATTTTGGGTTGTCCTGCGCCCCCTCTTTCCTTAGGTTCTCACTGGCACATTCCTTTTTTGGCTTTCCCACATTCTGTTCACTTTTCTCTGAATATTGTTCTGCAGGTTTGGCTGCCATTTTTGCCCTTATCCTTGAGCTGCCATTTTTGCCCTGCACTTCACCACCATAGCGTTTTGCTTTAGACCCAAAAGGTCGTGTTGAAGAAGCCTTGAGCCAAGTACCATATTGGTTGTTCATTCCCAGTTTTGTGTTGCGACTAGATCCCTAGCAGTTAAGAGTATGAATGATAGACCCGCAGCCAAAACAAAAGGAGTGGAGGCGTTCATACTTAAAAGGGATCCATCGTCGGACACTATCAACCAAGAGAAATCTTCCTCGAATAAGAGGTTTGGTAATATCAACCTCCACTTTGGCTCTCAGGACACACCCCCATCCACAACCCCCTGCATCTATCTCCACCTCGTACACATTTTCCATTCCCGAGAACAGTTCAGCTCCCACCTCCTTTGTCATGCATGCCATAGGCATGTCATGAGCCTGGACCCAGAAAGTTTCCCTGGTGAAGGTGAGATCCTTTAAAGGAACCAAACCATCAATCTTCTGAATGCACACTAGACTCCTATCGAAGGTCCAGGGTCTCCCATGTAGAACTTTTGCCTTATCATGTTCAAACTGGAACTCCACTACAACTTTGTTTTCTCCCTCTTCTTTGAATTGGATCCACCCCTTCGGACGCCAAACCTTGGACATGGTTGTTCTGAAAGCCTCCTTATTCACCACCCTATCAGCATTAATCTTCGTAATGAGGCACCTCTTACCTTTATTTACCAGAGTTTGTAGAGCTTCATTTTTCACCTTCACTAACTCTGCTTCCTGTTCTGTTAACGTGAAGCCTTCTCATAACATGTTAAGCTCCTCCTCCATTCTGCTTTGCTCTTCAAACCACGTTGAAGAGACTACCCTTTGCACAACAAAGACTCACCTCACCTTGGTTGAGAGAGGAGCTAGTTTTTCTCTACAAAGACCTTCTTTTTGGCACTTGGACTCACCTCTGTTGAATGATCGCAAGTAGCCTTTCAATTTCTCCGAAAGTCATTCAAAGTGTTGGCAATTTATGAAAGTGTATTGTAATGTTTTCAAAATACTTGTTCACCATTTTGATTAGACAGCATGTCACTGCTTCTAATTATACACAGGAAGAAATTTCTGGATGGAGGGAGGATTTGTTTACAGCTAGAAAAAGCGCAATGAACTGACTTGGTGCTATTTCCATGTCAACGGTAACTACACAGTATTCCTCAATAAATGTCTTTGAACCATCTCTCTAGACAATTAGTGTTGTTTACGTTTTTTGTTTGGTCCCCCAGGGTCCTCCCATGGGCAATTCTAGTAATGGTTCTTCAGCTGCTTAAAAGCGCCAAAAAAGTGAAAAAAAAAAAAAAACAAGAGATATAGTCAGCGCCATTTTATGGGGGAGTTGTTTGTGCTTCCATTTTTGTCAAAGTTTCCTATTCCTTCTGATGCAAATGCATCCCAACCTAAAATTTTAAATGAGTGAGTTCATGTCTCTCTGATGAAGCCCATCAATTACAATTTGAAACCATCTTGTAAAGTGAAAATTTAATGTTGGGTTCATGATATTTGTGTGCTGCTGATTTTTTTAATCTTTTGGTTTTCTCCCTGCCATATGGAGGGGAGGATGGGGAATGAGGAAATGCTGGAAGGATTCCTAATGATCTTCGCTGAGGTGATGCCTTATTTGATCGCCATCACCTCCTCTATGTATATGTCTGTAACTAAGGTAGCTCTGCCTACCAAAGATTCTCTTTGTTTAGTTTAATACAACATAACTATCTTGCCTTCAAAAAAAAAAAAAAAATCTGTTCCCCTTTTTATTTGGGTGATAAAAGGATTCCAGCTGGCTTTCTTGTAAGGTGTGTGCGTGCGTGTGTATACATATATATAGATTGTTTTCTTCTCATCTTGTTAAATATGACAGTTATTTTGGTGTTCTGATGGCATACGGTGGTCTACAAGATGTAAGCGGATCTCACCCCATAGTGGTGATTATTGTTTAATCAGTCTTTACACCAGAGTTTATAATTGTATACCACATTACAGTTTCTAAGGGTGCAAGAACCTGGATATATATATAAACTCTCGTTTATACTCGGGTGCTTCCATTGTATACGATATCTGCATGCCTACCATACGTGCTTTCCACTGCAAATCCAAAGAAGTGTTACTCATGTCATGTGGATACTTGGAGAGCTTGCACCGTCTACGAGAAGTGAGACTATTTTCTTACTCATGTCATCCATCTTTTACTTGTTTCTCTCACACCAAAGAAGTGTTTGTCACTTGCTATATCACAGTCATATTACTTTCTTCTTTTGATCATCCAAGCTAATTTCTTGAACACTGAATTATTAATTTTTAATGGAAAACACCGTCATGCATTCATTCCGGTACTGAGTTTCAGGAGATGAGTGCAGATTTATATTCTTCATTGCTCAAGGCATTGGCCATGCCATATAAAGGGGATACTTCCTGTTATCCTGTCAGGGTTTCTGCTGCTGGCGCAATTTCTGCACTTCTTGAGGTAGGTCTCTAAATGAACCATTTTGGACTTTGTAATTGCAGCAGTTGCAATACATTCCAAAAGTATTTTCGTTAGCTTGTCTACGTTTCCGTGCATCATTTTCAAATCCAAGAAAACCATTTTCACAAGGAATACGGGATAGAATCGTTTGATGAGTAACACAAACAAACAAATAGGGCCTATATATGGTTCAAATTCCAGAGAAGAAATTCACAAATAAATTGAAAAATCTGAGAGTCAAATCACATTGAGTTCATACAAATTTTCAAAATGGGATCAGATCCGAGCCAAAAAATAAAAAAAGATCAATACAGGGACTAGGTGGAGAGAAAAGGAGCTTACCTTTTACGAAAATGAGGAGAGAGAAGGGAAGGGTGGGAAGAGTTGGATCCTATAGAGAAGCTGGCGTCACGCTAAATTGAATTCAGATTCAGATTCAGAAATCAAATTTCAATCCATCTCTTCCTCTCCGTGGGTATATAGAGTGGAGAGAAAGAGAGGCAGGTGAGGCCGAGCTAAAAACGGACAGTGATTTTTTTTTTTTAAAAATAAAATATTTTAACTATAAAGGAATTATATAAAAATAATTTTGTAAACTGATGTAATATGATATAATTCATCAAATTATAAAATTATTTTTGTTAGAAAATAGATATAACGAATCATATAAAATCACGTCATATTGTAAAATTATTTTTGTTTTTAGATGGAAATTAAATTCCCCTAATATAGTACAAGTTCAGCTTTGCCCAATTGCCCCTATTTACTTTGGACCGCCGGATTACAAATTTTATATGATTTGTTTTTTTTTTTTTTAATGGTGAGTTTTATTTTTTTGAAGAGTCTGGATGAGATTTGTACGCTCTAAACTACATGCCTAATACAGAAATCTTAGGTATATTCACAAATCTTATACGAGTAATTTTACATACTGGTGTTAATATATTATATTTAATTTACAATAAACAAAATTTTATAATATGATATATCACATTAAACTATGTCAGAATGTAAAGTTTATTATATAAAATTTCTGTGTAGATCAAATATGTATATATCTTATATTACTCTTTTAAAAATATCTAACCAAAAAAAAAAAAAAAAAAAAAAACACTGCTACCCATGATGGTGACTCAAAATTCATTAGTTTACTCTCAAGTGCTTTGACAAGCACTAAATAGTTTGAATCAGTACTTACCTTAGACTATTAGTATTAGCTTTCTATGGATTCATTAAATTCTCTAGTAGAACTAGGGTCTAAGCCATAACTCAAACCCGATACGAGTGTGACTTCTCATCATCTAGACATTTCATATCCGATTTCTAGCAAATACGATGTTTGTTATGATCACAACTAGATCGAGAAGCCACCTTTGGTCGCCCCCTCCTACCATTATTGCCTATAAAAAAGGGAAAAGACCCTCGCTCGCTGCCTTGTGTACACAAAATTCGATTATATGCATTATATATACAAGGGATATAATATATTCACTTGAATAACACTAATTAGATAGTCTCTTCCCAATCATGGTTTGTCTTCACATACCTTGTACACAAAATTCGATTGAATGCGTAATTTATGCACTTGTACAAAACAGCCAAAATGAAAACATTACACCATCAAACTACTAATAACTGATTCCAAAAATCTCAATCTAGTTATGATAATTATAATCATTAAGATGGATGAAAATAAATAATATAATACAATCTTAACAATAAAATCTCTGAAGTGTTTTGAACGATGAAAGGATAATTTTGCTATAATAAACCATATCACCATCTATTACTTTTAGAAAAATGCTAGAGACAGTTGGCACGCATAAACAGTGCACAAACATTGCTTGTGTGTGAAAAAAAAATGCACATTTTGGGCTTGAATGAAACAACGCATTTTGACTCTTATTCTCCCTCCCTTTGTCTTCCCCATTTTCCCGAAACTCGCCTTTCCCATTCTCATTCCCCATTCTTTTCCACCTCCTTCTCACCCCCATCTTTCTTCAAACTTATTTTCCCTGCAAATATTTCCCTCCCCCAACTCCCTCAAAGACCAGCTCCCCCATCAGAGGCAAGCCCCAGCAACAGCAACCCAAACTCGAATCTAAACCAAACCCCGATAGATTACCAGCTAGAAACCTGCCAAAGCTCCCGATAGGCACGACGCCGTCGAGGTCCCCAGACCCATAGACATAATAGTCTTCAAGCTCGGGTCCATTGTTGCCACAACCGACAAGGTCACTCTTGCCAATTACTACCCCGTCCCGACAAGCTCGAGCCCTGATATTGGGAGATCCTTCCCGCGAGCACTTCTGACACGCCCCAATTTCATGTGTTCTAAGAGAGACACAGAGGCAGGCTCCAAACTGAAATTGAGAGAGACCCTTTTGATAGAGGGTCTTCCTGACACTATGTGATCATTCTTCTGCTTCTAGATTGGGCGAAAAAACGAAATGGATTTAATATGAATAATATTTTGTTTCTATTACTTTTCTATAACTCTTCATAGGTGGGATTACAACAACAATAACATGTTTCATTGGTTTTGAACATTTCTTTCATATAATTTGAACTTTTGTTGGACTGCCATGTTCAAGATGATCGTTCTTTCGGGCGTTAGGTGTCAAAATAAATAAATAAATAAAGCAACGCTGCATGGGTTTTGAATTGAAAAGCTCAATCAAGATACCAAAACCAAAAATACAGTAATTAAGAAGAAAAAACATAGGGAAGAAGAAAGAGGGAGGGAAATGGAGAGAAGAAAGAAGAAAGAGGGAAAATCTGAATCAAGATCTCTCTCTCTCTCTCTCTCTCTCTCTCTCTCTAATGTAATGGATGAAGTGGCATGCCGACTACTCACCGTTTGCACAGGCCGATTGCCCCTAGAAGAACTGTTATTTTTACCTCGACTGAAAATATGATTGTCCCTACAAGAGCTAATCTGTGTAATGTCCCTATGAATATGAAATTGACTTGCCAATGAAAAATTACAAAAGAATGATTATGAAAAATTAACTCCTCTTCTAAGAATGATTAAATGCCCATTCACCAGCAATCAACCTTCTGCGTGGCTGAATTACAATTCTGTTTCATGGTCTAACAAGTCTTACAAAATCGTTCCAAATCCCACGATACGTTTGGTGGAGTCAATGAATTGCAGTCCAATGTCCTCATAACAGTGAAGAATGAGCAATGCTCAATGGTTTGTAACATTTACAAGAAAACACCGTAAACCACATTGGAGGAAGTGAATTGAAGTATTGAACTACCTCTGTCTGATAACGACTAAAGAGAGTCTAACCATTCTTGTGCTGTGTAATGCAAGACGAGAATGCCACTCCCCATCTCTGTGTCGGAGAAATTGGAAAACTCACATCAGGAACTCACGCCAGAATCAGTTTCCTTGCACTTCAAACAACTTCAGCATTTCTGAAGCCAAGTTGGACTCGCAACTCCTCCAGCTTGAGATCTTGTTACTGCCTCACGGATAATCTCTCTGACAAAAGCAGTGTGCACAAAGGTTAGCTGCTAACCAGATGGAAGGCCTAGTCAATACAAGGGCTGACACAGAGTGTAAGTTGCACCGTAAAAACCTATCCACAACCAATTTAAGATACAATGGCACGCGTGCAAAATTGCAATCACCGATTTCTCATCCATAAAATTAAGTAAAAAACTGAACCAAGTAGTAACACTTCAGCTGTTAATTGTTTTGGAATCAAAATAAACCAATTTCTGTCCTAGTAAATACCAAAAGAATGTGGGGAAAAATAAATTTATTTGAAACACCAGCATTCTCGATAAAATATGGTGATGTTTTCAGGATTTCAAAACCAAACTTCAAATTCACTTGTTGCACATTAACCAAGGGATATAGTGTATAGATATTTGTTGTAGATCAAAGCATTAATACCACATCCCAACACAGAGAAGCTGATCAAAATGCAAGACTTTGCATTTAACCATTTAAAAAAAAAAGATAACCGGGAGTCAGACATACTTATAAGTTCATAGGTAACAATCATTGTTGTTCCATAGAGAGACATATTTAAGAATCGAGGTCCAAACCCCCTATAGAAGCCCCACCATCCATCTTCCTTAAGGAGTGTCCTTGCAGTCTTCAGTACTGACGGTCTTCCACCCTCAAAATTATCCATGACCTTCAACGTAAGTGAGATCCAGGTTCAAATAAAAATTCAAGCAATTAAAAATAGACTAAAAAAATTTAAATCTTGACTCATTCAGTGTGTGACATATCCAGCAGGTTGCCATACCAAGCATAAGATATGAAAGAGTAATTTCTTTATCTTTCAGAGCAGCAAAGATGCTATATGCAGATAGAGAATAATACACATTACTTCACCTGAAGTCTAGTCTTTACAGTGTCAATGGGAGTTGTGATAACTGATGAACAAGCACCAGCTACCAATCCTGCCGTTGCCTGAACTGTTACCATCTCCATATGAGATGGTTTTTTGTCCATATCATCTCTGTAACCCAAGCTCCTACAGTATTGAGGAAACCATAAAGAGAGAGCACTTAGTCTACATTTTGACGTAACAAGAGATAGTTGACCACCGGAACATTTGTATGAACCTCCAAATCATGTGTTGGGCAGCTCCGTAGGCACCCCACCAAAGTGCAAATGCTGGGGATTGCGTCACAGCTGTCAATCCAAAGCCTCTATACAATCCGCGGAACCCTTCAGCCTCTATCACCTTTCGTACAACATCAAATGGTCCATTGCAGACTGCCGTCCCAGGAATCCCTTGTACCATCAGTCTCTGGCAGACCTGAGAATTCATCAATTGCAGTTGGTTATATATCAGTCATCATCATAGGCTCATTAGGCACATAACTCTACAAAACAATACTTTTATTTTTATAGGTGGATGGTAACAATGTGAAAACCGTGCATAATGCAAGATGTTTACGAAAAATGTCCATCCAAACGCTGGCCCCTAACTACAAAGCTCACAAGTATATGTCATTCAGTCCATGAACAAAACAACTCAAACAATTTATGAACTGTCACATTGCAATTGTAAAACAGCTGTAGATTTTGTACTCCTTAATAAGAGTGTGCCCAACTTTTTTTTCCCTTTCATTTTTTCTTTCCTTCCAAATATATTTACCTCATTTCTAGACTAAGAAAAAGGGGAGAAACTGTATAAAAGTTGGAAAGAATGAGTTTACCCACCACCTCCAAAGGAACATAGTACACACAAGAAACTAAATTTGACAACATCCCTGCCACTCCATTCGCTATGCCAAGACGTGTTGCTTCGGGCATATCTAGACCTTCTGTATATTTTAACATCATATCTTTTGACACTTCAAGTGATGTTAAAGCCAAGACTCTACCAGGCAATGATCCAACAGCTGAAGTGCCAAAACCCCTAAATAGGCCAGGGATACCATCAGTCTTCAATATCTGTTCAAATACTGATATACCGCGCATGTTAGAGAGACCAGAACCAGCAACTTGCATTCTAGTCTTTACAACTGCCGTAGGATGTAACAAGGCTGACTGAGCAGTAAAGAGGATGGCCCCAATAATGTGAAACTTTGTCTTGTCCAACCTAAATTGAGGCCAATAAGATTGTAAAGACTGTTAGTTCTACACCTACTTTATCACATAAAAAATGAAACTTCCCACATAGAAGGCCAGTGATGTAAAATCAATTGAGAAATAAACTAACTGAACTGAAAAGAAGTGGATGCAGGTGGCTGAGTTTTGGTTGGGTTTTCTTTTTAGGGCAGATTAAGCCCAATATAAGTCATAGAGTTGACCCTCCCTGAACTGAAGAGTGTCCAAGGGGAGAGAAATGTACTTATAAGACAGAAAGTAAAGGTTTTCATCCTTCTAAAGTGCATTCTTGATCAAATCAGATATAAAACATTAGATTACAAAATTCCCACCTATTAATTATTATAGGCCTACACGAACAGTGCAGGGACAGTCCTTGAAATTTCTGTTCACTTCAGAATTCTACTATTCGATCCTTCTCACTACACTATTCTGCTCAGAAGGTCACAAACTCAGGAGGACCAGCACACCTAATTAGTATTCATGGTGGCAACAAGATCATTTCGAAAAACCGTACACATTATGTTTCTCTTTCCTTTCAATTGCTCCAGAAAATGCTTACGTTTTTTTCAATTCACCTATAATTTCATAGGGATAATGCAGAGCCCTTTTTCTGACTGAAAATAATTCAGTTTCAACAAAAAGAAGCAACAGCAGGAAATATGAAGTAAGATTTTTCAACTGTGCAAATAAGAGAATATGAAAACATTAATGTCTGAAAAATATTTCAACGCTGTAACAAACGGAAGTTTGATATTAAACAAAACAACATAAACAATCACAAATAACAATCTAATCACTGAAACGATCCAACCGTCCATACAATCACATTCTCGACATGAGCAAATAATGCCAGAACCAACCAATATCACGTGCAAACCATGAGAACAAGATGAAGTAAATAGTACCGATAAAAAAAAATATAGCATATAAAATGAATAGAAGAACCTGCCTATCCCAGTTGATGTCAGTGTCAGCAAGTGCCAACGCTGGAGCATTTGTAGCCTTGGCTTCCATAGGCATCAGACTTATGTCCCGAGGTCTCTACTTTGTCAGCAATGGCTTTCGAGTAGCTGTTATTCAGCTGGCAGTTCTGCCACTGTCTCACTCAGTGGTAGAGAATGTTTCAGAAAGTTCCAATGGTTTTTTGGAATGAGGAGGAAAGCCTTCAGTTTAAAAATTAGATTAAAGACCCTGCAGGTGAGAGCATTATCATTGAATTAGCCATCCCAATCAAATTTGACTAATACATAATTTTTTTTACTTTTAGCTAATCACTCAAAATTTGAAGTATACATTGGATTAGCCATCACACTCTCTATAATAATAAAATATTATTATCTTTTATTATTTATATTTCTTTAATTATTTTTTATTTTTATTTTCATAATATCCAATAGCCTCCATCAATCATATTCATTTTCATCAATTGAATCCAACAATCTATAAAATTAGCATCTCTAGTTGACAGTTTTTGTAGATGTTAACAAAAAAATTATTAGCACATTCACAATACCATATGCAGTCAAAAGGTTGAGATGGAGAACTCATCTATGACTCCTTCAATATGCGACCCTGCTGAAAAGAACTCTTCCATAAGCGATATTGCTTAAAATAAATAGATCTATGACTCATCTAGTAATATCACAATTCTTGCAAAACAGCATGACAAAGTAAGCACCACATACAAGGATACATGCTAATAGTTGAATGCTTTTATTTTGTCGACCTCAAAACTATTCAAGAATTGTAAGCCGAACCACGCTCGAGAACCATACCCGCTGAAACCTGTTCAAGAAGGATCTACTGCAGCGGCATTCACACCAGAAGTATCAAAGTCATGCTTCAGTGCGTCAAACATATATGATGCATTTAGTAGCCATTTCAAAGCATTCCTGCATATAATCATGAAACACCAGCAGCCTCAGCAGCCATTTTTTCCTTCTGTTTCTCCCTTTTTTTCTTGTTTCTCAAAGCATTCTTGCTCATTGCTCTAAATTAATCAAACAATTCATTAGCATTTCACAATGAAAACCCAAACCATGAACAAATGACCAATAAGGATTGAACTTGCTCTTGAGGACTCTCCCCAAATAGCTGTCATTACAAAAAATATCAAAGTATGAGAACCACGAATAGCAATTAACTAAATCCAACTGAAGCTCAATCTAAATAGTAGGGAACGTGTCTTATCTTCAGTAAATACAAAATCAAGTAATCTCAAATATAGAAAATCTTGTTGTATGTTGTGTCTGCACACAAATATTTGGTCTGACCATGAAAGACATCCTTGATTCAAGTAAAAATTGTACAAAATCAGATCTAAACTCATAATTCCAATATGCTCAGTAAACAAAGTCTCATACTATAATTAAGCTGTTCTATAACTTGGATGCTCAGTAATGGAAACAAACACACATAATTAAGCTGTTCTATAAGCAGCAATGTGACAGTTAAGGTAAATAGATGGTGCAATGTGACAGTTTTTGTAGGTAAGAGTAAGAAGTGTTCTTAAGCCAATCAAACAAAACAAGGCAAACTCTATAATCTGTTGCTGGTTCATGCTGAAAGAAATAAAACAGAACAAGGCATTTTGTCTACAATCTGTAGGCAGTCATATGTAGGCATCAGATGTGTGCATAATAAAAAAATGTGCGCATAATAAGGATGTATAAAAAAAACGTTGCAACAGAACAGCAGCTATAAGCACTTGCTATAAAGCTGCTATAAGCACCGAGCAAAGCTTAAACAGTAGCTGCTATAAGCACTTGTATTAAATTTAAGTTTTTCTTCCTGTTTCTGTTTTGCTTTTCTGATTTTTTGACTAAGGAATGGCAAGGACTAAAGTACCTGGGCAGCAACCTCCAAACCAATCTCATATTTAGTTTGACTTCCAAAACAAATACCAAGTACCCATCAAAGTTTCAGTACCGAATAACGTGGGTGACTGCAGACACTATAAAATATAGCAAGTATTTTTTCCTTCCATTTTGTCAGCAAAGTAATTGCAACCTGTTAACTAAAAAAATTAAAATGCACTCGAAAGATAAGTCTTTCAGCAATTAAGTTGATGTTAATTTTACTCTCTTTTTTTTTTTTTTCCTTTTTTTTACTCATTAAAAAAAAGAGAGTAAAATTAACATCATCTTTTTCTTCATTGTGAGGTGGCTAGGGAGTTACGGGTGGGTATTCTTTGTAGAGCTGGGCTGAGTTGGGTATGTCTAAGAGGGTTGTGGAGGTTTTAGCCTGCTGGAACAGAAATCACAATAGCTCTCAACTGGATGCAGCATGGAGGATGATACCATTGTGCTTATTGTGGTGTTTATGGACGGAAAGGAATGACAGATGTTTTAACAACAAGAAAAGAGCAGTGGGGGATATCGGGAATTTCTTCTTGTCTTCTCTTTTCCAGTGGTTTTCTGGTATTGTATAAAGGGAGAGAATGTTAATGAGTTTTTGTTTTCTTTTTAGGTTTCTAGAATGTAATTAGGTGTTCCTGTGTCCATGGGCTCTGCCTAGTTTTCATTAGTTTCAATAAAGTTTATTACTTATCAAAAAAGAGTAAAAAAGAAAACCTACGGAAGTTCCAATAGCAGATCCGTAACCTTATATGCTAAAAAAAAATCAATTGCGTAGCCATTTCCTTGGGTTAATCTAATGGCCCTCCCTGTCAATCGAAAAATAATTATTCAACAAGTCCCCTAAAAGCCTGGAGAAAACTGTTCGGAGGTTCCCTTCAGAATAGACCATTCAAGAAACTTTTTTCAAAAAAAGAACACTAATGAAAGGATTTTATTAGAAAAAGGCGGAAACCATGCATACTGGATGTAGATAAAAAGAAAACTACCCAAGAAACTTCATATTTGACAGAGATGAAGCTAGGGCTTGGGATGTTACCCTGTTGCTGGAATCAGACCTGAAGAGAAGGTTTGAGTAGCTGCGGGAACGGAGCTGCGACACGAGGAGCTGTGGCCAGGGGGCTGCAACACGAGCTGCGGGAAAGGAGATAGAGCTGCGAGAAAGGAGCTGTGCGGGAGACAGGGACGAGGAAGGAGCAGAGCCGCGGGCAGGGGTTGAACTGGAATTTGGTGCGTGCTTTTGTTTTAGGGCGGGGGGTTGTAATGTAGCAAAATATGTAACGGACATTGAACATTAATTATATAAGATAGGGATAACTAAATTTTTAAAATTGTTAATATGAACCTCTCACTTGAACTCTATTAGCCTTAAGTGAATGATAAAAATTATGATAAAAATAGTTACATGAGACTTGTTAAAACAAACGATAAAAATTAAGTAAATGATAAAAATTAATTATGTGGTTTTATCTTTACCTTTACTCCTAATTGTTAATTTGATGGTAATACATATACACTTACTAACAAAACTAATCCAAATTAATAAATTAGTTCATAGAAGGTAAAGATAAAACTAAATAGTCTATTGTAAATGAATAGGAAAAATAAGGTTGTAATTTATTAAATAGCTTATAAAAAAAGACCAAGATATTTTCTTGCCTCTTATGAGATGTAAAAAAAATGAGAATGTAATATTTTATTAATGACAAAAAATAGGTGTAAGTATGAAAAATTGTTGAAAAACTAAAAGAAACTTAGACAACTAAGTACTAAGTAAGATTTTTGAAAATGTTTTTTTTTTGGGGGGAGGGCAAGCATCAATGTAGGTTCGCCCCGAGATAGGAAGGGATGAAGGAGATAGAGCCACTGGAGATAAGGAGGGAAGTATGAGATAGACACGGGAGATAGGGAGGGAAGAATGAGACTTGGCCGTGGGAAGGAAAACGAAAGGGAGCCGTGCGAAGTGAGCTCAGAAAATTATTAAAAGGAAAACTCTTTTTGCAAGCGCTTAGCATATCAAATCGCGCACTAATCTGACATGAAAAATGAAATGGCGCGTTTCATTAAAATAGTGATTTTGTTGCATATGGAGCCGGAAGAGATTTTATCTTCATCAAACGGTGTGTTTTTGTGTTTTTCCTCCATCAGAAGATTGAGATGCTCGAAGACTCCTCCCCCATTGAAATCTCCTTCCCCATCAATCTCCCCCCACACTCACTCTCGCTCTCGCTTTCGTTTTGCTCTTCAATTTCTAAAGAATTCATTTTTATCGTTGTTATTCCTTGACTCCATGGCGTGGATCCAAGGAGTTTGAGAAACCCTAAATCCTTCGCAAAACAAATCTCTCTTTGACTTTAGCTTTTCACATATCAACAAGTCTCTCTCTCTCTCTCTCTCTCTCTCTCTCTCTCTCTCTCTGTGGGTTGTTTTTGCATGTTGCCGATGGTTGTTGGTCTGCAGTTTGGGTTGTTGTTGCGACAGAGGCTCTGCTTTTATAAAGTAAAACAGAGGCTTGTGGTGTTTAACGAGGCTTGGTGGCGTTTAACGAGGCTTGGTGGCGGTTCCTAGTGGCGTGGGTTGGAGGTTGGTGGTGGAAGGTAGTGGCAGTGATTTTTTTTTTTTTTTGGAGGTGCAGGGGTTGCTGATCTTCACATGGGTAGCTACGGGTTATTTCTGCATATTGCTGATGGATGTTGGTTTGCGGTTTGGGCTGTTGTTGCGACAGGGGCAGCTGTTGTTACTGACAGGGGCTCTGTTTTTATAGAGTAAAACAAAGGCTTGTGGTGTTTAACGAGGCGTGTGGTGGTTGATGGGTTCTAGAGAATAGCATATCGGCGTTTCGCCACACTTTGGACGGAAAACACAACAAAAACTGGAGAGAAAAAAAATCACTACACATTGTCTGCTTTACTGGTTTAAACAGATAGGAGAAGGGATGAAGGAGTCGAAGCTCCACCCCCCCCCCCAACCCCTCTTTTGGCCTGGTTTTTGCTAGAGGCGAGACTTGAGAGAAAAGGGAGAGAGAGAACAGCAGAAACCTTATATGATTTGTGTTTCGGATTTATGGTATCTCATCTTTTATGTTTAGTTAATCTAATGTAGTTCATTTTTTTACACATTAATTAAATTACAATTTTCACTAACATTTGGCTAAGTTAATACTAGTGTCCTGAGCCCTTTATAAATGACGAGGGCTTTTTATCTGGACCCATTAAAACAATTGCTTGCTAGACCGAAATTAAGGAGATGTTTGAGGAATGAGATGAGATAAAAAAAAAATTATGAATATTAATAAGATAGTTTGTGAATGATAATGAGATACTTTAAGTTAAATATTTATTTGATAGAAAAAGTTAGAGCCATCGACGTTGGGTACCGAGGATGGCTCCTAACTGAGGAGGCTAGCTTTTTTATTTTTAAAAAATGAAACAAAATTAGACGAATGATGAAAATGATCCTAATGAAAAAAAAAAATTATACTTATCATTTCTACACCACACACCAACATGTGATTTGTCTTTCTATTTAAACTAACATATTTACACATCAATATGTGTATCTAAATAAAAGAATAAAAATAACAAATCACATATTGATATGTGGTGTGAGAAAATGTAGTTGCATTCCATTTCAATATATATATATATATATTTTATAATTAACAGTCACCACATGGCACGTGGCATGCCATGTCAATCAGGAGGATTCCTCAGTGACTATAGAACTATCCTTATTGGATTTTAGGAAATGAGAGAGAAAAAATTGAATAAAAATTATTATAAATTTAAAATATTGTTATAATATAATTTTCTAAAATTATTTTTGTTTTGATATTTGAAAAAGTTGAATTATTTTTTGCATTTTGTTTGAAAGCTCGAGAAAGTTGTAATAATTAGTGTTGATGCTATTTTTTGGTCAATAGGCCAAATGAGAGAAGGATCCCTCCCTGACTCGCTAAGGTGGTGCTCGGTTTGGATGGATGCTGTGTGGGCCCCTAGTGAGCTTGGCTAGAATCGGTGTTGTGTGGGCCCCGGCTGATTCAGTGCGGCTGTACAGTGTCGGTGCATAGCCATAACTGTGAACAGTAGATAAATGCAGATGAAATAGAGAGAGATAGACATACAGATTTACGTGATTAGGCATTGGGCCTACGTCTATGGAGGCTTGGGAATGAGAGAATCCACTATAATAAGCTTGATTTATAGTCTCTCATGATATCTCATCCTTACTATAAAATAGATCTCTCTTCCCAGTCTTGTCTCTATAGCTAGAGCCCGTGTCTGAAGGTTGAAGAAGCCTTCCCGAGAAGTCTTACCCTTGAAGCCTAGCAAAAAGTATACTAAAAAGCCCTTTTGAAGTCGTAAGTCCCTTGTCTTTTATCTTCTACCTTCCATTGCTTTATGTCACATCATCCCCCATTTATGTCCCCTCCTTTCTTTTTCTCATAACATCTTGACATCACCTTACATTTCCTTCCTTCTACTTCTCCTCTCATTTTATTCTCTTTTGTCCTTTAGTGATAACTCTTTGATGGGCTGGGCCTTGAGAATCCTTTTGGGCCATGTGACAAAAATCTCTCTAACAGATGTTTGCGATTTTTAAGGGTAATTTTGCTTAGAAATTAGACCTTGAGAATCTTTAAAAGTAAAATATGTATCCAAACTTATCCACCCCAATCTGTAGAGAAATAAATTCTGAGAGTTAGTCCTTATTCATCTGTTCCATGCGCTAAGTAGTAAAGATTTCGGAGCTGGGACTAGGCGGGAATTGGGGTCAACCGCGTGAAATGTGAGCGAGTAGCTCATCTAAGGCTGGAGATGGGCTCAACCGCTCAACATGCGAGCGCGAAACTTATCTAAGGCAGGAGATGGGCTCAACCGAGTAAAATGCAAACGCGAAGCTCGGCTATGCGGGAGATAGTGATGCCGGACAGAATAGCGATTATCCTGCAGGCTAGTTCCAACAGATGATTCACAGGAGAAAAATTGCCCAAAACCAGAGAGAAAAGTCTCTAGGGTTTAACGGAATATTATAAAATCAAGCAAAAAATGAAAATCAGTCCACAAGCCGGACTGTTATAGCCAAAAATCATGTTTATCCAAATTTTGTCAAAAATAGCAAAATCTCAAAAATCACTCTAAATTGAAATTCGAAATAAAATAAGCAATCTACAAAAAATCTGGCCCAAATCGGATTTAAAATGACTTCCTAACTGACAAGCGAAATATTACCATAAATAGCAAAAAATAATAATACTAGTAATTCGGAGGGAAAAACATCAGAATTTGAGATTTAAAAAAAAAAAAAAAAGGCACATGAAGCCATACTCAATGTGGACAGCATGTGCGCTGAAAAGAGCTTTCAAAATTGGGGTCTTATGTGCGATTTTGACACCCGTAGCCAAAGTTATGGCTAAAAGACTGAAACGCACTCAAAACGGCCCCAATGAGGAACATATCACAATCAATTCTCGCCTTTGCGCTGATTTGCCAACTCATGGTATCTTAGCGCCATCAAGGTGCAATCTGACAGCTCAGCATCATCTGTCTCGGATCTCCCTACATCAATCGCCCCGGGTTGGAAAGAACTCGTCCTCGAGTTCAGAGTAGTGTCATCAGAATCCACAAAACAAGGACTTAGGTGCTTCACATTAAAGACATCAGAAGTCTTCAAGTGACTGGGAAGGCGCAACCTGTAAGCGTTATCATTGATCTTCTGCACGACCTCACAAGGTCCAATCTTCCGATCCTTAAGCTTATTATACTCGCTAACAGGAAAACGATCACGAGTTAATACAGCCCAAACAAAATCGCCAACATCAAAAAGTACCTGACGACGATGACTATCAACCCGAGTCTTGTACTTGGTATTGCTCTCATGAATGGTCTGTTTCACCTGCTCATGGATACCCCGAAGATACTATGCCATCTCATCTGCTTTAGGATTGAAACGTCCTATACGTGGAATAGGGGCTAAGTCCAGCACCCCGGATGGGTTCTGACCATAGACAATCTCAAATGGGCTTAAGCCTGTGGTTCTGTTTTTCGATCTGTTGTAGGCAAATTCTGCTTGAGGCAATGCTAAATCCCACTGCTTCGGCTTAGTTCCTGCCAAACATCTCAAAAGGTTGCCCAAACTCCGGTTCACCACCTCGGTCTGGCCATCCGTCTGGGGGTGGTAGGCGCTACTAAAATTCAACTGTGTTCCCAGTTTCCCCCACAGGCTCTTCCAGAAATGACTGATGAACTTGGTATCATGATCTGAAGTGATGGATCGAGGAACACCATGTAAACGCACAATCTCCCTGAAATAAAGATGGGCAATCTGGATAGCATCCATAGTCTTCCTGCAAGCTACAAAATGGGCCATCTTGAAAAACCTGTCAACCACAACAAAGATAGAATCTGAGGGCCTTTGGGTGCGGGGTAAGCCCAATACAAAATCCATGCTGACATCGAACCAAGGAGCTTCAGGAACAGGTAAGGGAGTGTACAAGCCCGCATTGGTGAGAACTCCCTTAGACCGCTGGCACACATAACAACGGTCCACATAATGAGCCACATCACTAGTCAACTTGGGCCAATAAAAGTAAGAAGAGATAAGGGCCAAGGTCTTATCTCGGCCAAAGTGTCCCTCATTATGAAGCTCACTTATAATTTGCTGCCTCAATGAACAATCTGGAATGCACAACTGTAATCCACGAAACAGATACCCATTATGCAAAACAAAATCATAACGGTGACCATCAGTTACCTCTTGAAATATCCTTTCAAAGGAAGGATCAGCTACATACATATCTGTGAACGTCTCAAAACCTGCAACTTTGGTACTCATGGTGGTGAGGAGTAAGGTACGACGGCTCAGGGCATCTGCGACGCGGTTCAGACTCCCTGCTTGGTGCCTCAGTGTAAAGGTGAATTCTTGCAAGTATGCCACCCACTTGGCATGACGTCTACTCAGCTTGTGTTGGCCATTGATGTACTTTAGGGCCTCATGATCGGTAAATAGAATAAACTCCTTCTGTACTAGGTAGTGACGCCAATGCTTCAGGGACTGAACTATGGCATAGAACTCCAGATCATAAGTGGAATAATTTTTCTTTGATCCCGATAGCTTCTCACTGAAAAAAGTAACCGGACGACCTGCCTGACTCAGAACACCACCAATGCCAACACCAGATGCATCACAATTTACCTCGAACACTTTGTCAAAATCAGGGAGTGCCAAAATTAGTGCCTCGGTCATCTTCTGCTTGACCAGTTGAAAACTGGCCTCTGCCTCCTCAGACCACTGGAAATCACGCCCCTTGAGGCACTCTGTGATAGGGGCAATCAGGGTACTGAAATTTCTAATGAATCGACGGTAGAAAGATGCCAATCCATGGAAACTTCAGATGTTATGTAGGGTCCTTGGTTTGGGCCACTCCAAGACTGCATTTATCTTTGACTGATCTGCATGAACACCATCAGTAGACACAACAAAACCAAGAAAAGTCACAGAAGTAGTGAAGAAAGAACACTTCTTCTGATTGACAAACAGGCACTCCGTTTTCAGCATCTCAAAAACAGCATAGAGGTGATCGAAGTGTGAAGCCCATGTCAGACTATAAATGAGGATATCATCGAAGTAAACTACAATGAATTTCCCCATAAAAGGCCGCAAGACCTGATGCATAAAACTCATGAACGTGCTGGGCGAATTGGATAGCCCAAAAGGCATGACCATCCACTCATACAACCCTTGTGGAGTCTTAAACACCGTCTTCCACTCATCTCCAGGTCTTATTCTGATCTGGTGGTATCCGCTTTTAAGGTCAATTTTTGAGAAGACCTTAGAACTGGATAGCTGATCCAACATATCATCCAGACGGGGAATTGGAAACCGGTACTTCACTGTAATTCTGTTGATCGCTCGGCTGTCAACACACATACGCCAAGAACCATCTTTCTTTAGCACTAGCAGGGCAGGGACTGCACATGGGCTCATACTCTTTCAGATATAGCCCCTCTCCAACAACTCTACCACCTGTCGCTGCAACTCTTCAGCCTCCTTCGGACTGAGGTGATATGCTGGTCGATTTGGCAAACTTGACCCATGAACAAGATCAATTTGATGCTGAATATCTCTCATAGGCGGTAGCCTAGGAGGAAGATCCTCTAGCATCAAGTCAGAGAATTCTGCTAGCAGCCGCTACACCTCTACTGGTAAATCTGTATCCACGTCTACTGCACTATTCTCGCAAGGCAGTAAAGCATAGACCACGCCTCCATGCTCAACCTTATCTAAAAACCTGGACATGGAAAGCAGGTTAGTATTATTGGCTACCGGGGTAGGAGTGAGTCCTTCCCGCCGGGGCGCTAACACAATCTTTTTCCCTTTGATGTTAAGGGAATACGTATTCTTCCGTCCATCATGAACGACACTGCGATCATACTGCCAAGGTCGACCCAACAATACATGACACGCATCCATAGACACAACATCACACCAGGCATTATCGAAATATTTTCTACCAATTGAAAAAGACACGAGGCATCGCCTATCAACTGTTACCTCACTTCCTTTATTTAGCCATGACAATTTGTATGGCTTAGGATGACGGTCCGTCTTTAACTGCAATTTTTGGACAACCTCTTCGGACACTACATTCTCACAACTGCCGCTATCAATGATCATTTTGTAGACTTTATCTGCAACTGTGCAGGTCGTATGAAAAATATTGGTTCTCAACCAATCGTCCCCTGAATCGCCCTTGGGAGTCAGTAGACTCTTGCGAACAACCAGAGTTTTATGACCATCTCCATACATCACATCATCAATCTCATCATCATCATACATGGGCTCACCAATCTCCTCAGTCTCGTCTACCACGTTTTCCTCAATCAACAAATTTTTGCCATTTTGATTAGCAGGCTTTCTGCAATTAGTCGCCCTATGCCCCTGTTCACCACAACGAAAACATCTAATAGTAGGGTTAGAATTACCCTGCGGGGGCTGCTGGACAGGACGGGAATCCTAAGGGTGAACTGGTCGACTATTTTGATCGCTCCTAATCACTGGTCTCCTGTTTTCCTATTTTTCAACAGCAAGTGCACGCTGGTAGGCCTCCGAAACATTCCACAGTGAATGAAGGTTGAGGACATCTTGTAAGGGCTGGCGCAAACCCCCCAAATACCGCGCCACCATCTGCTCCTCCGTCTCAGATAAATTGTTCCGGGCGACCAATTGGTAAAACTCCTCCGTGTAATCATCGACTGATCGCGCGCCCTGCCTCAACGCATGAAGTTTCTGAAACAAGGTTTGCGTGTAGCCGAAGGGAAGGAAGTGACCCTTCATCTTCTTCTTCATCTTCTCCCAATCAGTGATCTTGGCATTGCCCTGCCTCTCTCGTGAACGTCGCAACTGCTCCCACCATGCAGATGCTCTGCCCTTGAGTTTGATGGCGATTAGTTTCACTTTCACACAATCGGAGACTTCCTTATAATCAAAAATACGCTCCACTTCATTAATCCAATCCACGAATCCCTCGGCCTGTAACGTACCAAAAAACTCGGGCAGATCGACTCGAAAACTGAGGTCTCCATGACGCTCCTCCCGACCACGGTGCTTCCTGAATAGAGCACAATTGTGATATGGGTTTTCGAAAGTGGAATTAGAATCGTGATCAGAGGCCTCACGATCCTCGAAATCCTGGGCCGCTAGGCGCTGGGTTAATTCTGCAACTTGCCTCTGCAAATCCTCAATCATCGCATCCTGAATGCTACGATCACGACGTTGGGCTTCCTCATTCGGAACCTACCCACGATGACCACGACCACCAGCCATTGAAACTGGTGAAATTTTCCAAGAAGATGTTGAAGCTCTGATGCCAACTGACGCCGGACAGAATAGCGATTATCCTGCAGGCTAGTTCGAACAGATGATTCACAGGAGAAAAAATCGCCCAAAACCAGAGAGAAAAGTTTCTAGGGTTTAACGGAATATTATAAAATCAAGCAAAAAATGAAAATCAGTCCACAAGCCGGACTGTTATAGCCAAAAATCATGTTTATCCGAATTTTGCCAAAAATAGAAAAATCTCGAAAATCACTCTAAATTAAAATTTGAAATAAAATAAGCAATATGCAAAAAATCTGGCCCAAATCAGATTTAAAATGACTTACTAACTGACAAGCGAAATATTACCATAAATAGCAAAAAATAATAAAACTAGTGATTCGGAGGGGAAAACAGCAGAATTTGAGGTCGAAAAAAAGGCACATGGAGCAATGCTCATGTGCACAGCATGTGCGCCAAAAAGAGCTTTCCGAATTGGGGTCTTATGTGTGATTCCGACACCCGTAGCCAAAGTTATGGCCAAAAGACTGAAACGCACTCAAAACGGCCCCAATGAGGAACATATCACAATCAATTCCCGCCTTTGCACTGATCTGCCAACTCATGGTATCTCAGCGCCATCAAGGTGCAATCTGACAGCTCATCATCATCTGTCTCAGATCCCCCTGCATCAGATAGGCTCGACTGCTTACCGGGCATGCGAAATATGAGTAGTCAAGCGACCTGCCTGCCTATTTGGGCATCAAGGAAGCTGGGCGGTCCCTTTCTCACCTATTGACTTCTTCAAAGGTGGCTAGGCCTCATGTTAAGGTTGAACTCATTTTGAGTCTTCAGAGGAGGTCGAGCAACACATTAAGGCTGAACTCCCCTTAAGTTTTTAGAGAAGGTCGAGCTGCAAATAAAGGCCAGGCTCGCATAGAATCTTTGGTAGAGGTCGAGCGGCGCGT
Organism: Carya illinoinensis; assembly: GCF_018687715.1. Taxonomy (NCBI): domain Eukaryota; kingdom Viridiplantae; phylum Streptophyta; class Magnoliopsida; order Fagales; family Juglandaceae; genus Carya; species Carya illinoinensis. Next base: position 37,644,598 of record NC_056752.1, read on the forward strand.
AAGCTAGACTCGCCTCATTGACCCTTGCGCTCGGCCAGAGGGAGTCAAGCGGCATGTAAGGCCAGGCTCGCCCACATACTCTGACGGAGGTCGAGTGACTCGTAAGCCTAGTTCGCCTTATTGACTTTCGTGCTTGGCAAGAGGGGGCCAAGTGGCATGTAAGGCCAAGTTTAGGAGTGGCAATATGTGATACAACCCATTACCCCAACACGAACAAGAAACAATAAAAGTGGGTTAAGATTTAGCCTTAATGAGTTAATATCAAAATGGATTGACCCGTTAAGACACGATTGCTTAACGGGTCACTAACGTTATGACGCATTAAACAAATTAAATTTACCTTTATACCCTTGACCTAAAATTCAAAAAAACCCTAACACTTAAGTTCCTACTTCCTGAATCCTAATTCCTAACCCACACTGCCCCTCAGTTTTTTAGTTTTTTTTTCTCAACCTCTCAAATCTAATCTCGACTACTTCAAGTTCTCACTTCTCAACCCATAGCTTCTCACGTCTTCCCCCTCTTCGACTTTAACCTAGTAATGCGTCGATCACGGCGCCACACCCATCGCCCACGTAGTAGAGTCACGAACTCAAGAGTCCATAACTATCCCACAGTGCCAGACTCATGCCTCGTCGCCCAAAACTCATGAGTAACTCGATAGGACCATAACCCATGCATTGGCACAGTCGGCCCAGAGCTCAAGTCTCTCTGTCTCAAACTCTCACAGTTGCCCAAGCCATCGGAGTCCTCCTCACACAAAGCACAGATTCACAGCGTCCCAACCTCCAGCCAGCAGTGCTTGCTATGCCACAGCCACACCTAGTGGCACACAGCACCACGCCCACGACTCATGGACCACGTCACGACTCTCAACTCTCGACTTCTCCTTCGCCCAGATCTATCTCTATCCTAGGTTCTGATTCTCAAAGCAGCCTTTTTCTTTTCTTTTGATTTTGATTTTGATTTTTGTTCAATTAAAACTTTAGGAAAATCATGAAGTACTGGAAGAAGAATTGTTAATAACATCTTACATATATATAATCTTTGTTGAATATGGGAATATGGAAAAATCATGTTGAATGGAAGAAGATTTTATCTCCGTCTCAGATTCATGACCATATCTATCTCTGTCTCAGATTCGTGAGTTACACTTACAAGCGGCATCCCTCTCCTCTTCTTCTAGATCTTCAATCTTTTCAAAGGTACTTAGATGATGATATGTGATTCTGTGTATGAACAATATCTGATTCAATGGGTTTTTGATTTCCTGCATAATAATTAGATGATAATATGTTGAATGCAATTGTTGTTATAATCTATTGAATGCATAATAATTAGATCTTCAATTGTTAATAATTTTGGAATCAATCAAGCATCACTAATAGGAAAAGGCACCACCATCCAAGTGAAATGAGTCACTAATAGGAAAAGGCACCACCATCCAAGTGAAATGAGTCACTAATAGGAAAAGGCACCAACATCACTAATAGGAAAAACATCACTAATGGCAGTTTTCAGATTCATTTGTAATTCATATGATTCATGTGTTCTTGTTGTTTGTTGTTAGATGAGTGAGGTTGGAAGGTGAAAATTATGGTTTTATTGATTTGGACCCGTTAGACTCATAAAGTTTTCAAAATGAGGAAGCTAAAGTAAAATGAAGGAAACTGTCAAACGTGTGGAGTATTTTTGAAACGGTTCATGATTCTGACAAACACAGTGATGGCAAGCCACAAGCTAGGTGCAAGATGTGTGGAATTACTTACATGGCAGTGAGCAAATATGAAACTGGAAATATAAAGCGTCATATTAACACATGCCCTAAGAGAAGTTCAAGAAATTTTGGTCAGTTGATGTTATCACAAAATAATTTGGTAAGCAATTCTAAATTTGACACTAAACGATATAGAGAAAGGTTGTTAGCCACTATTGTGAAACATAAACTGCCTTTTCGATTTATTGAATATTCGGGTGTGAGATCTTTATTACAATATTTGTGTCCAAAAGTTCCAATTATTTTTAGGAATACTGCCAAATGATGATTTGGTTAAGATGTATCAGCGAGAAAAAAAATTAAATGCATATTAAATGATTCTCCTAGTAGAATTAGTTTGACATCTGACTTATGGACTTCTATAACCACTAATGGTTATATGTGCATTATAGCACATTTTTTGGATAAGAAATGGGTTCTACAAAAAAGAGTTTTAAACTTTTCTTTTATGCCACATCTACATAATGACATATTTTTGTCTAAAAAAATTTATAATTTGCTATATGAGTGGAGAATTCAACACAAGATTTTTGCATTGATTTTATACAATATTTCTTCTAATGATGTTTCGGTGAAATTGTTAAGAAAATTGAATATTAAGAAAGCTCCTGTTTGTGATGGTGACTTCTTTCATCTTGGTTGTTGTGCTCAAATTCTGAATTTTGTGGTATAATATAGGTTAAAAGAGATTGATTATGCTATCCAAAAAATTTGTGAAAGAATCAAGTATGTTAAAAGATCACAGATAAGGAAAATAAATTTTTTAGATTCAACAAATTAAATGTTTTTTGATAACAAGAAATGGTTGAGACATGATATCCCCACTAGATGGAATTCTACTTATCTTATACTCGAGAGTGCTATTTTTTATCATTGTGCCTTTAGTCATTTGGAGTTGACTGATTCCAATTTTAAGCATCGTCCATCGACATCTGAGTGGAAAAAAGTGGAGAAGATTAAAAGTTTATTGAGTGTTTTTTATGAAGTCACTTGTGACTTTTCTGGGACCAAATACCTACAGTCAATCTGTACTTTCTAGCATTATTTTTTATTTATTTTACATTAAAGCAGCACTCTAAGGGTGAAGATGACTACATGAAGAAAATATATGAGAAAATGCTTGCTAAGTTTGAGAAATATTGGTCTAAGTTCAATGTGTTGTTGGCTATTGCAGTTATAATGGATCCTCGATACAAGCTTCATTTTGTTGATTTTTCTTATACAAAACTTTATAGAAATTGTTCTATAGAGTATATGAATGTTTGGACCAAAATGATATTTCTTATCATGGAATATAATTCTTCTAGTGCACCCACATGTTTTATCATGACTTCTAAAAGCACTGTTAGTGGAGTGAAAAGTAAGTCCTCATTTAATAAACAAGTATTTCAGGTAATATCAAATAATATTTTTTGTGTAATGATTTATATTATATTATTGTTTCATATCACATATCATTAAGAAACAATTTTATTTATTTTTTGTGTACATGAATTTGATTAATTTAGACATGATGATCTTACTGTCCATTTGCAAAAAAATCAATTGGATCTTTACTTGGATTAATCTATGACAAATAGAAATGCAAAAATTGACATTCTTTCTTTTTGGAAAGGATATGTATTTCGTTATTCTGACCTTGCCAAAATGGCTCGTGACATTTTGAGTATTCTAGTTTCTACAGTTGCATCTGAATCTACTTTTAGTATTGGTGGGTGTATCATTGATCAGTATAATAGTGCACTAAAAATAGGTATTGTTGAAGTATTAGTTTGTACAAGAGATTGTTTATATGACGATGAGCAAGGTAATATTATTGATCAGTTTAAATGATTGTAATTTTTCAATACAATAATATTATTTGATATAAAACTTGACTGATACATTTTTTTTTAATAGAAACACAATAAGAAGTTAAATTCGATGAGTTAACCAAAGGTGTAATGGAGTTGGATATCAACAAGGGCAAGAATGACACGCCACCCCCTTCTGCAAGTTCTAAATTTGTTTAAATTTATGTTTTTATGATCTTTGGGATTGTAACATTAATATGTTTAGAATGTGTATTGTTGTTATTATATTTGGGATATAATTTTAATATTTTACAATGTGTGGATCATAACAGTGTGTTTATGTTTGGTATTGTACTACCGTTGGGATAATAATGTTGGTATTTTTATTATTTGGATTATAATTTTGAGCTTGTAGTTAGCTTTTTTACTTTTTATAACTATTATTTATATTTTAATATTTGTATAAAATCAATTAATCAGGTCAAAAAGTCAACCCATTAATGTAAACGGGTTGAAACAGGTCGTATTGTGTCGTGTCAACTTATTTTTATGTTTCTTAATGTGTATTAATGGGTTGTTTCATGTCAACCCGTTATCTTAAAGGGTCGTGTTAGGATTTAGGATTTTAACACGAAACCCTTAACGGGTCCTGTTCGTGTTACCTCATTAAGTAGAATGTACATGCCTTAACATGACACAAACACAACACATTAACACAATTTGCTACCCCTAGTTGGGCTTGTCCAAATACTCTGATGGAGGACGAGCAACGTATTTGGGCAAGCCTGACTAGGGCTGGCATTGTGACCCTAGCGCTTGACAAGAAGGGGGTCGAGCGGCATGTAAGGTTGGGCTCGCCCAAATACTCTAACGAAGGTTCGAGTACGTTGCAAAAATCAAACCAGTTAGTGTAAATAATCACTGAAGTTTGCAAACCTGATCTGTCTGGCTGATGTGCAGTGAAGATGCTTATCTGTCTAAGCTGTCTGGCTATAGTGTTATCTATCGCAAGAGATGTCGTCCTCTAAGTAGTGTCGAGTAGTCTAAGGACTAAACCCGCACTCTGCCGAGGGAGGGGTGAGGGTGCTTCAAACCACACCGTCCCCTTTAGGCCCTATGGGGAGGTAATTAGCCCTTCGCCGTGATGAGACGGAGTAATGTTTGGGCAACCTCGGGCTTAGACCCATTCTTCTACGTAGGGGAGGTCAGGCTATTTGGGGACTAATCATGCCTATTGACCCTCGCATGGAGGTAGTCTATTTGGGCAATGTGTCTGACTGGATCTGCTCCCGTCCATTGATATCACATTGAAGGAAGGTGAGGGCCGGGTCGGTGTCATGCCCACTCTTCGTCATGGCAGGAAGTAGTAATGTCCGGGCAGCCTCGGGACTGGTCCCACTCTCCTCGGTGGGGGAGGTCGGACTAGCCCGGGACCTGCTTGTTGACCCTCACGTGGATATAGTCTGTTTGGGTAGTGTGTCTGATTGGACACACTCCCGCCTATTGACGACCACGAGGAAAGTAAGTTGTTGGGCAGTTGAGGATTGCCCGCACTCTGTCGTGGGAGGGATCAAGGAACCATAGGTATTTCACCTATCCCTTTGGTATCCCACGAGGGAGGTAATTAGTTGACGGCCTTAGAGTCAAATTACTCTTCATCATGGCGAGACGGGGTAATGTTCAGGCAGCCTCAGGGCTGGTCCCGCTCTCCTCTGCTGGGGAGGCCGGGTTTGTCCGGGGTTAGTCCCATCTGTTGACCCTCACGTGGAGGTAGTCCGTTCGGGCAATGTGTGTGACTAGACCAACTCTAGTTCATTGATACTATAGAGAAGGTAGGTGAAGGATGGGCCGGTGTCATGCCCACTCTTCGTTGCTGTAGGACGGGGTAATGTTCTGGCTGCCTTAGGGCCTAATCCGGTCTCCCACTGAGAGGGTCGAGATGGCTTCTGGCTCATCTCACCCTTTGGTACCTCATGGGGAGGTAATCTGTTCAGGCAGTCCCAGACTGGACCCGCCCTAGTCGGTTGACATCCCAAGAAAGGTAAATTTCGGGCAACCTAGGGCTGAACCCGCACTCCTTCGCAAGAGGAATAAAGCATTATGCTACCTATAGGCTCTTCCAGTGAGCTTACTGCGTACGCAGGCACGCACTAAGTGCACTGTGCACATGGTTGACATGTGGGGAGTCTCCATCGGAGGTAGGTGGTCGGGGACCACTCCCATGGTGAATCAACGAACTGGAGATGGTCTCGTGTGCGGTGTGCTCTCGCATGCCTCTCGTGTGTTCTCTTCCTTGCCATGGGCAGCCCTCCGACCATGGATGTGGTAGACGACTGCACCTGCGTCAACAGAATGTGCTAGAGGACCAAGGTGTAGTTGTTGGCGTGCTCGTTGGTCCCTTGGTCATTGGGCGCACATTGCATGGCAATGTGGTTCACAACTGTGAGTGCGACCCTGCGAGCAGGGGCCACTGCGTACCAGACAGAACCTTCAGCGGCCCACAAGGTGGCTACTGACAGGTTTACCTTGCTTACAGTTGGCTGCCTTGAGCTCCTGTCGTAGTGCGGGGGCGTGCCCACACTGTGCATGCCATGCACAGTTGGGACGTAATGGCCCTGCAGGCATTGTGCACTTAAGTGCATGCCATGCACAGTCGGGACGTAATGCCCCTGCAGGCACTTGCTCACTATGCATGTGCGTGCTCCCAGTACATACTAGTGAATGGTATTTATGCATACTTAAAAGCAGTTCAAATAGCGGGCACTTTTTAAGCTCAAGTGGCTGGGGAGTTTGGGCTTCCGGCTTACATGTTGTGCATACAAAGTGCAATATGCTCAACTGATTGGGCAAGGGAAGGCTCACGCTATCCTTTTTCGCAACAAAACTTTTCATTAAAAAAAAAGAAGTGAGAGGGCTGAGAATACTTATCTGGAGAGCTTCGTTTGTTCCTTCGGAGATTATTGAGCGCGCCGAGAAATTATCCTTCTTTTGCTTTCGATGTAAAAAGTAACTCGATCTCATAGAGGGGGCCAACTGTTGATTTCATTTTTTGGTCAACAGGTTGGAAGGGGAGAAGGATCCCTCCCTATCACTAAGGTGGTGTTGGGTCTGGATGCATGCTGTATGAGTCCCTGGTGCATTGGGCCTAGATCGGTGCTATGTGGTCCTCCAACTGATCCAGTGCGGCTATATGGTGTCAGTGCATATCCATGGTGGTGAACAGTAGATAAACGCAGGGGAAATAGAGAAAGATAGACACGCATATTTATGTGATTTAGCACTGGGCCTACATCTATGGGGGCTTGGAGATAGGAGAATCTACTATAATAAGCTTGATTTACAGTCTCTCATGGTTTCTCATCCTCTTATACAATAGATCTTTCTTCCTGGTCTTGACTCCATAGCTGGAACCCTTGTTTGGAGGTTGAAGAAACATTCTCGAGAAGCCTTGGCCCTAAAACCTAGCAAAAAGTCTAACTGAAGGCCCCCCTGAAGTCGTAAGTCCCTTGCCTTTTATCTCCTACCTTCTCTTACTTTATGTCACATTACCCCCCTTTATGTCCCCTCCCATTTTCTCTCTTTTTTTCTCTAGTGATGACCTTTTGATGGGCTGACCCTTAAGAATTCTTTTGGGCCATGTGACAAAACTCCCCCTAACAATTAGTTGAGAAAATTTGTAATGATTAGTTTGAAAGTATTTGTACTTAAGTGATATTTGAGAAGAAAACGAGATGTGATGAAATCAAAATTATTTCCAAAGAACCCTAAGGATCAATACCAACAATTTTTATGGCTTTGATTATTAAACTTATAATTATTTCTAAGAAGAGTAATACTAAATAGAATGTGTAAGTTTTTTATATTCTTTTTGAAAAAAATAGGGTTTACTACTAAAAAATGGAAAATACTATTATGCTCTCTATTTTGTACCACTTAGGGCTTGTTTGGAAATAAATCTCATCCCAAATTCTCATCTCATGTCCTTTCTGAACATAATTCAAATATAAAATTTATAAATTAATCATTATAATTTTTCTAAACTTTCAAATAAGAAATAAAAAATAATTTAACTTTTTCAAATCCTCAAACAAAAATAATATTATAAAATTGTATTCCAACAATATTTTAATTTTGTAATAATTTTATTTAACTTTTTCTCTTTTCTTTCTCAAAACCTAAAAAAAAATATTCAAATCAAACTATCTCATTACTATTCACAAACTATCTTATTACTATTTATAAAATTCTCATCTCATCTCACTCTTCAAACAGCCCTGACTATGCCTCATTGATTTTTTTTTTTTTAAATACTGATCTCATTAAACATGAAATAAAGGGATACAACTCTCTATGGTCCAAAGTGACATAGAATTACTCGCCTACATCATCTCTCTGTGTACAATATGGAAAACACAGCTCAGGCGGCTCTCGACTTCATAAACATCTTCTACCATCTCTGTAGCCACTTTTGCAAGTTGGTGTGCTGCCATGTTTGCCTCTCTATGGACATGGGAGGCTGTCTAGTTGACACTTGAATTCAATACCCTTTTCGCATCTTCAATCAGGCACCCCCAAGCTTGAATCCAGTGCTTTGCTCTGCAACACATCCACCACTCGCTTAGCATCACTCTCTAAATAGACTTGTTGCAATCCCAGGTCTCTGCTAAACACAACTGCAACCAACAATCCATAAGCCTCAGCATCGAAATGAGTCCCTCTTAAAGGTCTCTGAGCTCTTACAGTGCCAACTACCTGTCCTTGGAAGTCCCTGACTATCACACCTATCCCAACTCTTCCCTCCTTTGCTCTAACAGTTGCATCCCAATTGAGCTTGTAGGAGTTCTGCATTGGTTTGGACCACTTATGCCCTGCAGATCCAACCTGTTTCTTTGTTCCTTGGTCTGTTACAAGGGATTCTCTGAAAATGGATACTTCTTCTATGGCCTGTTGATACAGACTAGTAGGATGTGTGAATCCTTTCCCATGATATAGCTCATTTCTCCTGGTCCAAATCCTTTTCAGTACAACTGCAGTCTCTTCTAGTTCAGCAGCATCCAAATTCTCTATGAGAAAGGACCAGATATCAAAAAAGAGGTCACTATGGCAGGACATTTTCTGGACCTTTTTGCAGTTTTGTTTCCACACATCCTGAGCAGCAACACAGCTCCACAAGGCATGACTTGAGGTTTCAGTGGCTTGAGTACAGATAAGGCAATTGTTGTCCTCTACAACCTTCCTTCTCTTCAAATTTGCTAGTGTTGGTAGGGCCTCACTACATGCTCTCCACACTAACTGTTTGACACTTGAAGGGGTCTTTAGCTTCCATATACTCTTCCACACATGCTTGACCTGTGTTTTCCTAGATGACTTCCCCTGAAAATCAGCCTCCATTTGTCTGTGAACATGGTACCCACTTTTTACTGAATACTGGCCATTGGTGGTGAAGTGCCAAACCATCCTATCTTCCCTACCCTTAACACTGATGGGAATTGTTTTTACAGCTTTATACTTCTGTGCAGTTAACAACTCTTGAATGAGAGAGTACTTCCAGGTTTTTAGATCACTATCTATAAGATCACTTACCTTTTCACACTCACAGCCCACTGGTCGAGTAGAAACTACTCTTTTTGGTGGAAAAGAGGCTATCCACCAGTCTTTCCAAATGTTTATTGTGCCCATTGCCCACTCTCCACATTAGTCCTTCTCTTAGAATTTCCAGACCTACACACACTCCTCTCCATGCAAAGGAAGGTCTTGCCCCCAGTGTTGCATCTAGGAATCCAGTTTTTGAAAAGTGTTTTTGTTTTAAGACCATAGCAGCTAAAGAGGATGGATTCTGTAAAATCCTCCATCCTTGTTTAGCAAGTAAAGCAAGGTTGAAGCTTCTGAAATCTCTGAACCTAAGACCACCTGCCCCTTTGCTGTAGCTGAGTTGATTCCACCTAACCAATTGTATCTTTGAGGTATCCTCATTGTATCCCCACCAGAATTTTCTTATAAGTTGGTTCAGCCTGTTTGTAATCGAGGTTGGTAGCAGGAAAATCCCCATTGCATAAGAGGGAATGACTTGTAACACTGATTTTAAGAGGACTTCTTTCCCTGCATTTGACAGAAACTTATTCTTCCAGTTGACCATTCTAGCCCAGGTTCTGTCAAATGAGTGTGTGAAAGGTTGCCACTTTCTGCCTCCCTACTACAGCTGGAAGTCCCAAGTACTTCTCGAAGTTGCTTGTTGCTTTAACACTTGCTTACTGCAAAATCTGAGTCCTACATACTGTCTGTGTGTTCTTGCTAAAAAGGATTGAAGACTTATCTTTGTTCAGGACTTGACCCGATGCCTTTCCATAGACTTCAAGGACTTTGAGGACACATGATAGTTCCTTGGTTGTTGCTTGACAGAAGAGAATGCTGTCATCTGCAAAAAAACAGATGATTAACTGTGATGGGGCCTCTTCCAACAGGTGCAGGAGTGATCTGTCCAGCTTGTTCAGCTCTTTTCAACAGTGAGAAGAGGGCTTCTGCACACATGATGAAAATGTAGGGAGACACTGGATCTCCTTGTCTAAGTCCCCTCGATGGCATGAATTTCCTTTGTGGGTCTCCATTAACTAAAATAGAATAGGATACTGAGTTAAGGCATGACTGAATGAGCCTAATCCATCTTAGTGGGAATTCCATCTTAACCATTACAGCTTCAACAAAGCTCCACTCTATCCTATCATATGCCTTACTCATGTCAATTTTTAGTGTCATACATTCTTTTTTTCCTTTCATTCTCGAGTTCATAGAGTGTAAAACTTCATAAGCTACTAATATATTGTCTGAGATGAGCCTACCCGAGACAAAGGCATTTTGGTTCAGTGAGATAAGGTTGTGGAGAATACCTTTCATTCTATTAGCAAGGGTTTTAGACACAATTTTATACAACACATTACAAAGACTTATTGGTCTTAACTCAGCTACTCTCTTGGGGTTTTTCACTTTGGGAATTAGGGATATATAAGTGTCATTAACATCTTGGAGGGACCTACTACAGTTTAGGACTTCGAGTGCATAAGAGTATACTTCCTCTCCCACCACTTCCCAATGTTTTTGATAAAAATGAGTTAAGAAACCATCAGGTCCAGGTGACCCTAATGGATTCATCTAAAACACAACACCTCTGACTTCCTCTCTGGTGAATGGCTTAGAGAGCCAAGACTTCATATCTCCTGTTAATTTTGACTCCATGGCATGCAAGCATTCATCAAAACTAGTGGGACAAGAGGTGAAAAATAATGTAGAGAAATAACCTGTGAACACTTCACCTATTCCTGCCTGGTTAGCAATTACTCTCCCTTGTTGGTCCTCAATGCTTCTAACTGTGTTGGTTCTTCTTCTCTGAGAGGCCTGCTGATGGAAGAAGTGTGTGTTCCTGTCACCAAGTCTTAGCCAGTGTTGTTTTGCCCTCTGACGCCACTTCACATCTTCTGCAGCCAGGGATGATTGTACTCTCCTCTGGAGCTATTGCATTTCTGTTATATGGGAGCCAGTACCATTGTTTTGAAGGTGGCGTATTCTTTGTAAAGTCTCTGCATCGTGCTTATGGTTATCCTGCTTTGTTCTTTTCCTCAACTACTGTAGGGCCCTTTGGCATGTTTCCAATCTGTGCCTCATTGTGCAGCCTGAGAGACCAGCTGGTCTGGTACTCTTCCATCCATTTGCCACTATATTATGACAGTCTTCATGTAGATCCCACGCAGCTTCATACCTAAATCCTGGACTCCACCTTTTCCTACTTTGGTTTGGGGACTGTTTGTTTATGTAGAGAGGGGAGTGGTCTGATTTTACTGCTGCTAGTGCAGTACATGTTGCACCTCTGAAGAGTTCTTTCCACTCCTTGTTAGCCATAGCCCTGTCTATTCTTTCCTTGGTAAATTCCTTACCCCTTATGTTATTTGACCAGGTAAAGTGTTGTCCCAGGTGATGCACATCATAGAGCCCACATCTCTCAACAGCTTGTCTAAATGCTTCAATTTGGTTGTATGGTCTACTGGATGCTCCTTGCTTTTCTTTTTGATGCAACACTTCGTTGAAATCTCCTGCACATAACCAAGCCACAAATGATTGAGGCTTTAACATCTCAAGTAGCTGCCAACTACTCTTTCTTTTGGCTGTCTCGGGATGGCCATAAAACCCAGTGAAATGCCATGTTCTGTCATAGAGCTCTTCCTTAACCACTGCACTAACATGCCACCTGGTATAGCTAACCACTTGGACCTCCCATTCTTCCTTCCACAGCAAAGCAATACCTCCACTCATTCCAACACTTTCAACATCAAAACATCCATCCATCTTCAAAGATCTCCTGACTACCTCCATCCTTTGTTTACTACACTTATTTTCCACCAGGAAAACTAAGAGTGGGCCCTTTTCCTTAACAAGTTTGCTAAGGATCCTAACTGACCGAGGGTTCCCAAGCCCTCGGTAGTTCCACACTAAGAGGCTCATTGTCTTTGGCAGGGCTAGAAACCAGCCTCTGCCATTGTGTTGTTGTTCTCCATGGAAACATTCTTCCTCTTTTGGCGTCTTGGATTAACATTACTCACTATAGTTTTTCTTTTTCGACTACTTCTGGTTTGACACTTGAGAGGGAAATTTGTTACATCTTCCAAAGCCACCACCCCCTCCTCCTTCATCTTGGTTTAGACCCCCTCTAGCAAGCCTTTTCCACTTCTTTCCTTGTGTTTTCTCAGTCCCTTTAACTAACTACTTTTTTGTTCTTTTGTCATGCAAGATACCTTCTACTGTTCCTCCAATGGTAGTTAGTTCCTTGTTATTTTCATTTAAATTGTTTCCTACTACAGTCTGACCACCATTTGGCTCTTCAGTTGAGATAAGGTCCAGTTCCATGCTAGATAGGAAGGAAGAATTTTGCATCTCCGATTCAATTTTCAGAGAGATTACCTCGTGTATGTGTTCTGGTTCCTGATCCCTAAAAGTTTGACTGTCCAGCTGTCTCGTGATGTGAGGTTCATCCGTATGTCCAGTTACTTTCCCATTGGTCAGTTTCACGCCCATATCTTCCTGCTTTCTACTAACTCCGTGGACTTTTTCCTGACTTTCCTGTTTAGTCATATCTTGTTTTGGCGCCAAATTCCTGTTTGATAGCATGGCTTTCTGGCCTAGACTTCTCCTCTACATCGTGCTCATAGACTCCCTGCTGCTGTCGATGCTGGTTACCACCCTTAGTGCCGCCGTACCTGCGCCCATTGGAGATACTATTGTGCATAGGCTGAGCTTTGAGCCATGCACCAACTGCTGGTGTTCTAGCTCAATACCTTGTTGTTCATAGCACTGCCTTATACAGTTTTTCCCCTTATGAAATAACGTACCACACTGGAAATAGAAGTTTTGCAACCTCTCATACTTAAAGGAGATCTAGATTTTTTGGTTGTTAAAAAACAACCATTTTCCCCTTAAAAGAGGTCTGTGGAGGTTTACTGCAACTCTAACCCGTAGACATCTTCCCCATGCACGACCATCTGTCTCGATCTCTACTCTGATGACATGCCCGATGGAGGCCCCTAGCTCTTCTCCTACTTCTTCTGTCATTGTGTCTAAAGGCAAGTTATGAAGGTGGACCCAAAAGGGTTCATACTTGAACTTCAGACCATTTATGGACTCCGTGCCATCCAACTCTTGTAACGTTAGCAGGCTTCTATAATAAAACCATGGTCTTCCACTCAGCACTTTGTCTTTATCTTCTCTGTTCTGAAACTCGATCAAAAAGCTCTGGTCTCCGAGATCCTTAAAGCTAACCCATCCCTCAAGCCTCCACACTTGGGACATTGTTTCTCTGAATCCCTCGGTATTAACATTCTTCTCGGTTAGAGCTTTACCCACAATGCAGTGTTTTCCTTTTCTGCTAATATTCTTGAGATTCTATTCTTTCACATGGAAGCATTCATTCTCATCCGTAGACAATCGTATCCTCTCCCACCGTCTCGCCAGTTCGTCTACTTTCATTCGTTCCCTCAAAAACGTTGGACAGTACCAGCCGGCCATAATAACTAAAACTCACAAGGTGTGAGACCTGAAACTTTTGGAGACCAAAAGCACTAAAGTTTTACTCTGTCTCACGACAGAAGAGAAAACACTCCTACAATTTGGGGATATAATCAATTATGCCTCATTGATTTGGCACCATAATGTGGTGCTACGTGGCTTATTATAAAAAAAAATTAAACACAAACATAAAATGTTAGAAAAAATCTAGCATTTTAGTCTTACTCTTTTTATGTCTTTGAGAGCCATTTTGTTTTGAATTTATATTTTTAAGAGTTTTTTAATCTTTTTATTAAGATATGTGGCATCACATTGCCACATCAAAGGGCAAAGTGAATGGTATTATTTAAAGGGCATAGACTTTAGGCTTGCAATCCGTCTAACCTGCACTGGTTTTGGACTCGACCACATACTAGATTCAAACAACTCAACCTGTAATATGCGGGTTGAGTATGGTCTAAAAATGAATAATAACAGCTAAAAAAAAAACTAATTCAAACCACCCCAAGAATCATCCATCCTACTTTTCCAATTCCCCAATCACAAAACTTTCGTTAGGCCTTCAAACCCCAAAATCTAGAAATTCCCCATAAGCAAAACGAAAAACCAAATTCTCAAGTTTCTTAAATACCCATATCTAGAACCAGAACTTTATTGCAAAACTCTTTTCAAGTAAATTGTCAAGCTTCAAATTCAATCAAAACAAGAACCTTGCTTTCCTATAGAAATGGATTCCAATAACTACAAAACCCAGAAAAGAAAACAAACCCTAACAAAGCTGCCCTTTATTTCTTAATCCACATTAGAGGCATGCCATGAATGGTTGCGCCAAATCTCTGTTTGGCCACGAGTCATCGTAGGTAAACGACCACCCACAAGAGTTCAAATGACACCCAGGACTAGTCATAAGCTCCGACAATTCAATCTCGTCCCCAAAATCTTCACCATCTGACCTAGGGTTGCGCAGCCTTCAATGCTACCTCCTAGATATCCTTGGCGGTGCATGTGGACGACCTCGACAAGTTCTGGACCTAGTCGAGGAAATTGAGCTACGCCGTGTGACCTTTCAAGCAATATGTCGTAGTTGAAGGATTCTTGCCTCATTTGCCTAGAAGATAATTCCCAATAATTGCATCTTTGACCTTGCGACGGAACTGTAGTAATTCATTCTTCTGCTTGCTCTTCATTTTAGCAGCATAAGTGCTTTCATCTTCTTGGCTGCTAGGGTTTGATCAGTCTGAACGCTTGAAGCATTTTAAAAATGTTAAGAGACGAGTCTACTCGTCATTTATCAGGTTCAACCTGACATTGAAGCAAAACTCTTTTATTGGAGGGATTTGATTGGGTCAGACGGGCAGATCAGTCCAATGTTTTTGCACAGGCCTAGACATAGTAACCTTACTCTTAAAATATATATATATATATATATATATATTTTAAAATATATAGATATTATATTTATGCACTTTTTTAAAAAATTTAAAAAGAATGCATCAAACTTATGCATCCTATGTAAATCATTTCCCTTTTAAATATGGGCTTTTATAAAACTAACTTGTATGTCGTAAGATTAAAAAAAATAAAAAAACATTTTTAAATATGAATTTTTATAAAGGATAATGCTTTATCCACATAGAAAAGTCACCGATTTTTTAATATGGGCTTTAGCCACTGATTTTTTTTTATTTGATTTTTTTACTTATTAATTAAGTAAGTATTTTTAAAAAAATAATACTTAAAAATATAACAAAAATATAAAAAAAGCAAAAAAATAATTAAAAAAATTGCTTATTCGTTTCTATGTGGCTGTAGCAAGGTTATTTTATAAAACTAACTTTTTAAAAATTTAAAATTTTGATACATTATTCTTCCCCATACTAGTCTTTTGCTTATACTTGTTTTTTGTCTCGTCTAGGGGTGAAAGTTTAAATCGAAAAATCGACTCGGACTAGATTGTTGATCCGATTTTGGACCGATTTTGTCTGTGATCGGTTTCATGATTCCACAAACTAGATATAATCGGTCCGATTTAAATTTTAGGATTTTTAGGATCGAATTGGATTGGACCGGTTCGTGTTTATATATATATATATTTAATTTTTAATATAATTTTTTATACATAATATATCATTATATATGAAATAATTTTATATTATAATTTATAACATAAAATTATAATATTAAACATTAATATTTGTTTGATCATATGTTATTAATATAAAATATATATATATTAATTACATTTTTAGGGCTAATAAATTCTCAACATATTCATTTGAATCGTTTTGATAAATATATAATGCATTAGTAATACTAATATATATTAGTATAGTAATTACATTTTACTTTAATTAATTGGAATATAATAGTATATTAATACTAATACTATATTAAATCATTATAACTTATTAATATTAATAAATTAGTATACTATTCCCTTTCTTTCATTGGTTTTCTTGTGGTTTTCATCTGGTTGGTTTCAGCGATTTTGGTAGAGATGTTTTGATCTATTGGCTTTTAGAGTTTGACGGCATCCATGCGCACCACAACGGACCTCCCAATGCGTCAATCTGTCGGAAGGGAACAGAAGTCTACCTAACACAGTGGCGAGTGGATCGCACGCCCGATCCGAAGCGGGATGAATGAAGTTCAAATGCCACCGCTAGTGATATATTTCTGCCGCCATGCGCAGCTTCTCTAGGACCAGGGCAAGCGTTTTCTCTAGAGTTGACTGTCGTTCATGCTCTGAGGGCGGCGGATGAATCTCACGTAGGGGTCTAACCGGTCCGGTTTAGTTCAGTTTTGGATAAAATTTAGGACTGAAGTGGTATGTACCGGTTTTACATTTTTCAAAATCGATTACGCAACGGTTACTCTCCTAAACCGATACTCCAGTTTTACCGGTTTCCGGTCTGATTTGGTCTAGTTTTTCAGTTTTAATATATTATATTATATATATAATATAGTATATTATAGTATATAATATTATAGTGATAATATATTGTAGTATATTATAGTATATAATATTATAGTGATAATATATTGTAGTATATTATAATATATATTATAGTATATTATAATCTATAGTGATATAGTATTAGTATAACTATTAATACAATAGAAAAAATAATATAAGATTTTAAATTTTAATATTATATTAATTAGTAATTTATCATATGATATAAAACTATTTTATATATAGTTATATATCATATATAAATATTATATACAATAGAAAAAAATTAAAAAATACATATAAACAGGTCGGTCCAGATTTAGAAAAAGAAAAATTGGAAACAGACCGATTTTGACTAGTTTTAAGAAAAATAAAACCGGTATCGGACCGAACCAAACTCGGGATCAGACCGATCCCACCGGTTTGGTCTGGTCTAATCTGGTTTATCGTTTTTTTTACACCCCTAATCCAACGCTCCTATGCAGCCCTTTGCCGGTGCTTTATGTTTCTCTGTTTGGTTTATGTTTTTAGTATAATAAAATTACAAGTTTCTTAGACATTAGCTTTGAATAGTTATTCCCTAGGACTTTTAGTCTGTAGGGTGTATACTCCTCTGTTCTTTGAATTTGTAGGAGGTTGCTTACACTTTGTTTTGGATAGAGTGGTGTTTGTCTCTCAAACAATAGTCTGGAGAGGCTGCAGCAAGGGCTAGGCCATGCCAGTCACTTGTGTGTACTGGGGATCGTTTAAAGTTATGGTTGGCTTGTAATATGAATTGCAAGTCTACATTGTAACCCCCAATTTCAATAAATGCAATATGCGTTTTTATTTTTAAAAAAATTATTAAGAAAAAATTTTAAAAATATAGAATTTTACTAATAGGCACTTCCTTAAACATTAATTAAAATAAAAAATTAAGAAAAAGTCAAATACAAAAATAGTAGTAAATAGTTATATAATCACTTTTATATAGTAATAATATGAGTAATGTTATGTGCAGTCCATATTTGGGAATTGCAATACAAGTTTAGGCAATTTTATTTTTAAAACTATAAAAATATCACTCTTAAAATGATTTTTTTCTCATTTAATAAAAAGTCTGCATATGTCATTCTCAAATAGAGACTGCAAATAGAATTTTTCTAATATTAATACTATATTAAATCCCTATAACTTATAATAATATATTTATATTAAAATCGAAAATGGGGATAGAACTGGATCAAAATTGGTAAAACCAGAAGTACCGGTTTATGAAAATAATTGGTACATAATCGGTTAGGCCTCGTTTGGTTACACAGTTCAGATGAAATGAGATGAGATGTTTTGTTAAAAGTTGAATAAAATATTATTATAATATAATTTTTTAATATTATTTTTTTAAAAAAATTAATTATTTATTATATTTTTTATATATATTTAAAAAAATTATAATAATAATAGAAAATAATTTAAATTTAGATAAACAAACGGGCGCTATTGAAAATACAAAATCGCAATAATCGATTCGGTTCCAAAAATGATACAAAACCAGACCGAATCCGTTACACCCTCTCTCTCTCTCCTTCTCTCCGTCTGTTTCTCTCACTCTCCCCCTCACCAAGGCTGAGCTTCTGCTCTTTAGCAGTTCCTGCCCATTTCACTCGTGCCGAATCGAACTCTCGATATGGCCATCATGTCGTTATAGGTATCTTCTTCTCCCGCTTACGGTAATTCCGCTCTCGATTCCATCTCTCGGTTTCCTTGTCCCGCTTTTGGGACTCTCTCTTTTTATAAATTTTGACTTTTCCTCTTGCTGATATTTGTTATTTTAAGTTTGTTCTTAATGAATTCCATTGTTTATCAGGCTGATTTTATACAATCGAAATGCTTATACCATGACTGATATCCATTTTAGCATGTTTGGGAGATTTTTTCTGTTAGCTTTTCATGAAAACAGAGTTAAAAAATATGAGTTCTTAATTAAAATGGAAAGGAGAGTTTGGATGCAACTTTCCTGTAATATATGTTATATCAAAATTTGTTTTTAGTTTGTAATGTTATTCATGTTATGTGTAATTGTATGATGGTGTTAGTACTGCCAGCATTGAGATAATATATCGGACGTACTGTCTTTAAAAGTTGGTTATTTTCTGAAATTGAGGAAAGCATTGGGGTTTTTACCAGTGGATTGCAGTTTTTTATTTGGTAATTTTGAGAATAATTCTATCATTTTCTTGGGCATATATTACTGGTTCTGGAAATATTCCGTTCACTATGACGATGTCCCTGGTGTTGCAAAGTTTTGTGATTCTCACGCTTTATGGCCATCAATAACAAACCATCCCCAAAGTACATATATATAGAAGAAACACAAAAATAATGAAGTCTAGAAGCATGAGACGATCGATGAAGTGTGTGTGTGTATGGGGTGGGCTTTATTTGTTATAGAGAGTGCAAATGTCATCTTATTTTATTTATTCACAGGGGTTTTTTCCATGGCATTTTTCCAAACTTGTTGGGATATTGTGAAGGATGACATTATGAAAGTTTTTGATGAATTTTACTCCTTCAGCAAATTTGAAAAGAGTTTTAATACTACTTTCTTAGCTCTTGTCCCTAAGAAGGTGGGTGCTGTTGAAATAAGGCATTTTCACCCAATCAGCTTAGTTAATGAGGTTTATAAGATCATTTCTAAGGTGCTAGCCAACCATCTCAGCGTAGTTATGGATAAAATTATTACAAAGTCTCAAAATGCTTTTGTAAAGAGAAGACAAATTCTTGATTCGGTACTTATTGCTCACGAGTGTTTGGAAAGCAGAATAAGGACGGGTCAATCTGGAATTTTAGTTAAATTAGACATGGAAAAGGCTTTTGACCATGTCAATTGGGATTTTCTTCTCTACTTGCTTAAGAGATTTGGTTTTGGGAAGAAATGGTGCTCATGGATAAGACATTGTATTTTGACGACCAAGTTTTCTATTTTGGTGAATGGTTGTTCGGCTGGTTTTTTCAGTAGTTCCCGTGGTTTAAGGCAAGGAGATCCCTTGTCTCCTTTTCTCTTTGTCCTAGTCATGGATGCCTTGAGTTGTATGATTGAAGTGGCAATTGATGGAGGTTTCATGTCGGGGCTTCAAGGTGGAAGATGTTTTTAGGGGCTGCATCACTGTTTCTCATCTTCTCTTCGCAAATGACACTTTACTTTTCAATGATGCTAATCAGGATCATCTTCGAGCTTTAAGAGCTTTATTGTTATGCTTTGAAGCTGTTTTTGGGCTTGGAATAAATTTAAATAAGTCCGAAATCGTCCCTGTGGGTTCAGTCAGCAATATTTATGATTTGGCCAATATTATGGGCTGTAAAGTATCTTCTTTACCTATGAAATACCTTGGATTACCTTTGGAAGCTCTCCATAGATCTGTGTCTATTTGGGATGGGGTGATTCAGAAGATTGAGACGAGATTAGCTGGTTGGAAAAAGATCTATTTATCCAAAGGGGGTAGCGTTACATTAATTAAAAGCACCTTGTCTAATTTACCTACTTATTTCCTCTCTCTTTTTCCTATTCCAATGGGGGTGGTAAAAATAATTGAGAGGATTTTTCGAAATTTCTTATGGGATGGTACTGGAGAGCAAAGAAAATTTCACTTGGTGAATTGGAAAAAGGTTTGTACTCCGGTGACTTGTGGAGGTTTGGGTGTGCGGAATTTGACGCTTTTTAATAAAGCTCTTCTCAGGAAGTGGCTTTGGAGGTATAACAATGAGAATAATGCATTGTGGAAACAAATTTGTGATGCTAAATATGGAAGGATGTGGGGGAACTGGTGTACTAATGAAATAAAAGAGGTGTTTGGGGTGGGTCTATGGAAGTCATTCGAATGGGATGGGGGGCTTTATCAGAAACACTAATTTCAAAGTGGGGACGGGGTCTAATATTTCTTTTTGGCATGATGTTTGGTGTGGTGATTTAGCTCTTAAATTAGCATTTCCTAGCCTTTTCAGGATCACTAAATGTAAAGGGGCTATTGTGGCGGATTCTTACTTGTTTTCTAACAACATGTTAAATTGGAATGTGGAATTCACTAGAGACTTACAGGACTGGGAAGTGAGTGAAGTTGCTGATTTCTATGCAATACTTTATGATTCTAAGATTGATCAGAACATGGATGATATGTTGTAGTGGAGTCATGATACGAAAAGCAGATTTTCTGTGAAATCCTATTACAAGGTGTTAATTAGTCATGGTAATATAACATTTCCCTGGAAATGTATTTGGAAAGCTAAAGTGCCCAGTAAAGTTGCATTTTTTTGCTGCTTGGTATCGCTTGAAAAAGTTTTAACTACTGATAATTTGAGGAAAATGGGCTTTTATGTGATGGACTGTTGCACGTGTAAAAATGATGGTGAATCTGTTAACCATTTGTTTCTTCATTGCGAAATGGCTACGGCTTTGTCGGATGAGTTATTTGTTAAGGTAGGCATCGATTGGGTGATGCCTTTTCATGTGGTGGAATTTTTGGCTTTCTGGCAAGGTGCAGCTGGAAGTGGAGAAAGTTCAGAGGAGTGGAGACTGATTCCCCTATGCTTATTCTGGTGTTTATGGCTTGAGAGAAATGGGAGGTGTTTTGAAGATCGTGAACGCAGAAGGAGGGAATTTAGGGACTTTTTCTTCAACACTTCAAATTTTTGGGTGAATAATCTTGTGAGGGATATCAACATTTGTAATGCTTTTTCTTAGTACTGTTTTTGCTTTAGATTATACTTAGGTGTATTCTCTTGTATACTTCCTGTGTACTTGGGCTATGCCTATTTACTTTGAATAAAATCTCTTTTATGTATAAAAAAAAAAAATTATTCATAGGGGTTGAAGACATGGGTTTGCATAGTTGTATAATGTTTTTCAGCTTTCATGATTCCTATAACATGGATAAACCCTATGTAGAGATGTCTCTCTCTCTCTCTCTCTCTCTCTCTCTCTCTCTCTCTCTCTCTCTCTCTCTCTCTCTCTCTCTCTCTCTCTCTCTCTCTCTCTCGTATTATCTTCTTTTCATATCTGACATATTTTTCCTGAGAAATCATATCATTTGACTGATAAAGTAAGCACACCAGCTGCTTAAGACTATGTCCAAAGCCCACCATGACAGCTACATGCTCTGTTCTCTTTGTAACCAGCTTAATAGTTACACTTCATGCATAATCTTTTTTCTTTACTTTTATTTATCCAAAAAATAGACATCGTATACTGTGATTATTTTTCATCAAACCTATGTTTTCCCCCTTTGTTTTAAAATCCACCATACCATTTTCCCTCTATGTTTTCCTTGGATCAAAGTGAATTTTTGCCTTTTTAATTCAACTATTGTAGAACAAATGTATCTCGGTTCTTCTTCTTAATGATTCTTCAATACTTTGCTGGGATTTTGTTTTGAGCATTCCAAGGATGATATCATTTGTGAATTAGGATTGCATTGAGGTTGGATTTTGAGTTTTGTTTTTGTTTGGATATAGGAAGCAATCTGTTGTTAGGTTGTGAAATTGTTTCTATTCTCTGCTTTATGATCTTTGCTTTATATTATTATTCTGTTTTTTCTCATGAAAAGTTATTTTTTCTAGTTATTATTTATATTGATATCAACTTACAAAAAAAATTATATTGGTGATTCTGTTGCTTGCTGCTTGCAATTTACAAGTGGCCTTTTCACACTCAATTGACTTTTCCTTGGTACAACTTTTATGATTCTCTTTGATATAGGAGCAAAATCCTGATTGGCAAAGACCTGCAGCAAGCCTACTTGTTTCAATAGGCTCACATTTGCTTGACTAGTGAGTTTCTTGCTTGGCTGCTTATTCTAGTGATGGTTATTTATCAAATTTCTCTGTTCTTTGTGCTTTAGACCAATTACTATGGATGTTTCTTATTTATTGCGATTTTCTACTTAAATTAAACTGTTATCAGACTTTTCAATTCTATTGAAGCATTGCAGTTCACTTCACGATTGTTGATATCCTATGTTGAAACTATTAGACAAATATAATTCATTTGGTGCTAGTTTACTTTTGTGATGGCTTGCTGGACCTTACAGTAATTCTATCAACACTTCTCCCAGTGGTTTGCATGAATTGTGAAAGCAAAGAGCATTCAGAATTCTCTGTTGCACTTAAGGTGTAATTACCAAATCAGTTTTGTGCAACTTCTTTGGATATGATAACTCCTATTTCCATCCATTAGGGTGCAGCCTGGTGGTCAACTTGTTGATTAAAAAAATATGAGTTCTATTCTTTAAATTGCTTGTAACCTGTAATTTGGCTTAAGATGTTTTTAAGTTGTGTTTACCATGCTGTGTGCCATGTCTCGATTTTGATTATGATAACTTTTCTAATCCCACACTGGACATCTAGTTTTCTATATTTAAAGCATTTTTAATGCCCAATTGGACAACTGATATTTAGAAATAAAATCTGGTTTAGGATTTGTTGATCAGATCATTATATATATATATTTTTAAAAATTATCTAAAGGACTTTTTCCGGCAAGTTTTTACTTGCTGTAAATAGTTTTTGGGGCGTCATTTCAATTTCGTCATAAAAGTGTTTGATAAAGTTCTGAATGAAAATCTATGACCCCTTTTGCTTGCAGAACTGCGTAGTGTTGTGTCGTTAGATATGGATATTGATGTAGATCATTATGGTGTTCTTGGGCTGCTCTCAGGTGAGGAAGGTGCCAAGCTTAGCATGGATGAAATTAAGAAGGCATACAGATAAAAAGCTTTGGAATTGCACCCAGATAAGAAGGCATACAGATCAAAAGCTTTGGAATTGCACCCAGATAAGATGCCAGGCAACAAGCAAGCCCTTGCAAATTTTCAAAGGCTCCAGTCATCCTACGAGATTCTCAAGGATGAAAAGGCCAGGAAACTGTTCGATGATCTTCTTCAGGTTAAGCGTGAGCAACAACATCGACGGTCAGAGCAGGAATCCAGGCGTGATGCAAAGAGACAGAAGATGTTTTCTGACCTTGAGGAAAGGGAGTGGGCAGCTTTTGCTCCTGACCCTTTTGCAAAAGAGCGAGAAGAAGAGGATAGAATTGCTAAGAAGTTGAGAGAAGAGATTGCAAGAATACGAGCAATGTATGCAAGTAAAGGAGAAAATATGACATTGGCTACAATTAGAGAGTTCCCAGGTGTGAAGAAGGAGAGTACAAGTATTACTAAGCCTTGGGTGGATAAGGAGAAGCTTCTTAAGGTTTCATGGGAGAAGATAGGTGAAGATTACACAGCAGAGGGGTTGAGAGAGTTGTTTTTGAAGTTTGGTGAGGTGGAAGATGTTGTCATTAAGAGTGCTAAGAAAAAAGGTTCAGCCCTTGTTGTAATGGAGAATAAAGATGCAGTAGTGAGCTTGATATGATAATACTATATATTCATCCTTTGAGGTGTAGTATTGCTTTTTGGTTCTTTGATGCCACTAATGTTTGGTTTTCTTTTTGCTAGGTTGCTGCTACGGGAAGTGTGTCTGGTCATCTTTCTAATCCATTGCTGGTATTACCTCTTCAACCACCAATGGTGACAGAGGCTCCAAGTGCATCAAGATCTGCAAAACCTGATAGGCTGAGTAATTTGTTTGGGGCTGGTTATATAGCTTTTGAAGATGCCATTTTAATGAAACTCCAAAAGGTAAGATCTATGTTTTTTTACGATTGAAGACTATATTTTTATTTGAAGTGCTATCAAAAGTTAGTATTAGCTTGATGAACTTCTGTAACACCCCTTCCCGTAGGTTAGGAATATTACGTACATTCGTAACATAACACCCAGTAAAGAGATTCAGTCTCATAAAATAACTCATTTGTTGAATCATAAAACTTACCTAGCATGACAGTCTTTCATACATAAAAGCTTGAAAAATAAAAGAATTGACATAAGCTAGTTCTATGTGATACCAACACTACTTAAATGTCTAAATCATACACTAAGCCTTTGGAAATTTTATTCTACTCCTAGCACTCCTGCTCTGTATCCCCAAAACCATCATTTGGAACATTAAAACATAAAATCAAGACTCAGTAATAGCACATCATACTATAAACGTAACTTAATTTCACATTTGGCTTAATTTTGAAAACTTACATATATTGTCACACACATTCACATAACATATATACCATTCATTAGTAACATAAGTGGAATCATATATGATCATGGCGATAAATGTAACGTGGATGCATGAATGATTGACTCCATGCATTTCCTATCATTTGTATGTATATTATTCATCTTGTCTTTCACTTACATAGTGGCTATCATAACATGTGTGCATTGGTCCAATTCTCGTTGATCGTACATAACATATCATAGCATAGGGTAAACCACACTTAGGTCTGTGGCACTGTGTTACTTATAATAACATGTAGTAAAACACGCTTGGGTCCGTTTTGTCACTTAACATATGGTGAACCACACTTGAGTCTGTGACACCGTTTAACATATTATAACATGTAGTGAAACTTCCGATTTAATCAATTTCGTGTAGAGAAACTTCTGAGAGTGTGGTGCACGGGATCGGGGTTTACTCTGTAGGGGTGGATCCGAAGGGTCCTACTTTAGAGAGGTTCCCCGACATAAAAAAAAATGTAGTGAAACTTGCTTGGCTCTATGTTATCACCTATCATATGGTGAACTACGCTTGAGTCCGTGACACTGCATAACATAATCTGTGGTGGAGCACGTTTGGGTCCATGTCACCATAAAACATCATATCTTTCATGTGGTGGACAACATTTAAATCCGTGGCTTGCACATCCACCGATAACTTAAGGCCAATTTTAAAGGTTGCTTGTCATTCATGTATTTTCGTATTAACTTTTATAATGCATGTGAACATGTTTGACTTCATGAAATTACACGGCATGACATAACATTACATGGCACATATGTGATTTTCATAACATCTCATCCATCTAACAACAATCCATATCAGCATAGCATACATAGGCTCATTTAAAAGCATAACATCATAATTCATAGAGGTTTGTGAAAAGGGGCTAACCTTGAATTGGCTCGTAGCATAGCATAGGTAAACATCACATTTTTTTCATACAAAAACTGAACAATTACAGCACACATAAGGTATGATCATACTACTTACCTCTTTGTGTTGCTTCCACAATCTCATGTCGTAGCTCGTGACCTATACGAGGCACTAATTGTCACTATTGTTTCTTGGAAAACATTTCGTAGCATTCTAATTACTTAGAATCATACCATAGAGATTATTTAATAAATATTCAGCTATACTAAGATTATTACATAATAATATTATTCAAACTCATAACACATTCCTTAATTTTCTATTCAAGGCATAACATAATGATTAACTCCGACTAAATGGACAATGGAATATTAACTTCACAAAATAGACTCAATGATACTATAGGCTAACCATAATTTATTACCCAATAATATATGTTTTAAATCCCTTAAAACTTACTGTTGTAAAATGGTTTGTAAACTTCACCCTGATTAACATAATGTAGACCATTAGAGTAATAACTCTTAAAACAAGCCCACAAATAAGGCAAGTCCAATTTAAAATTACATGTTTAATTGACCTCAAACCCAGCCACGTAGGAAATCAGCCGACGTAATGAACAAGTTTAAAACATGAAATCTTTCATAGACATTGTAGGGCACAAATGTAATTACTCTAAAAAGTTTCTTCAAGAGGATTTACGGAAGCCTACAAAACAAGGGTTTTAAGGGCATTTGTGTAAAACTCAATAATAATGCATGGGCTTTTTAGGAAGGCTGAAACAAAACAAATGAAGGAAGAGAAGCACATAGGCTTATTGCTTATGGGAGGGGAGGATCGTGCGATGCTCAGAGCACTAGTAGTAGCCTCAACAAACTTTGACCAAAATTTGATTAGAAAATTCACTTTTACAAATTTAGCTAGCCACTTTTCAACAACACCAAATAATATACTCAACAAATCTATCACTATTCTATTAAAATATTGATTTTAAACTTTCATTTATTTTAATTATAATTTTAAAGGGAAGTCATGTGAAACAAGAGGAGCCACAGAATAAATCACATATAACTATCTCTTCCGGCCTCACCCCTGCACTCCCAATAGAAATCCATTCCCTTTTCTTCCTTCTCCATCCAGATTTCCACATTACTCAACAAACCAGATTTCCACATTCCAATGCCCAAACATCACAAACCAACAATGCCCACGAACCAACAAACCAGATTTCCACATTCCAGAAAAGAACACTAAGACATCCACATTCCATTTTATGGGAAAAAAAAAAAAAAAAACAGAGATGAAGATGAAATCAGCTTGGGCGTGGGTTTACTTGTATTCGGAGATGAAGATGAAAATAAAGGAATGAAATCATGGGTCACCTGTAAATGGGTTTATAAATAGATGAAATCGTGGGTCACCTGGGTTTACAAGTGAATGGAACATAATGGTTCAGCTGCTGATATGGAAAATAATGTAAATGCTTCGGCTGCTAGTATGGAAAATAATTTCTGAATACAAGTAAATGGGTTTATAAATAGATGAAATTGTCGGTCACCTGCAAGGATATGGGCGTGGGTTTACTTGTATTTGGAGATGAAGATGAAATCGGAGGTGATAAATGGATGGAACTATCGTATGCAATGTTTTGAGAATATGATGAAAAACCGTATGAAGTAATCCTAGGAGTGAGGGAGAAGACCGACTTTACCTGCCATATGCCTCAAGTGTCTTTGTGAAAATTGGTCGCGTAGCCCAGGAGTGAGGGAGAAGACCAAAGCGAATGAAAAGCGCGAAATGAAATTGTGCTTCAAGTGAAATGCGCGAAAGGAATAGCACGCAGGAGGATAATTTTTTATGCCAAAATATTGTTTTGGCCAGTAGCTGGGGCTCAATAAATTTGGCCAGTGAAAATATTGAAAGCTAAAATTATTGTTCATTTGTTGAGTCCACTACAACTATTTTTTGTGTAATTTAGCTAAACTTTGGCCAAATTTTGATTTTGTTGAGCCCACTACTAGTGCTTTCACTGAGAGAGAGGAGGAGAACCAATTGTGATGGTGGGTCTGGGTGGTAGTAGAGAGTCACAACAATGCAATAGGAGGCTTCTCTGAGCATTGTGGTGCGACATAGGGAGAGAGTTTAGAGAGAGAGAGAGAAACTGTCAAACTGAAAGTAACAAAAAAAGAGGAGAGTGGCAGATGGTCGTGGGCTTACCGGAATAGTGGGGATCCAATGGGACTCTGTTGGCCGGTAGTTTCTGGGTTACCCTGTGGTGGTCCAACGTCCTTTCAGGTCGACGATGGGCGGCGGTAACAACACACACAATTGTTGGTTCATAATGGTGGAAAGGGAAACGAAAAAGAGATATGGGTCAATGCACGCGGTGGAGGAAGGGGGGCTTACCGTCGGCGTGCTCTGTGGTGGTTTCCAATGAGGAGAGAACCTCAGTTTGCTAAGAGGAGGGGCTACGGGGCTCTATTGAGGGCTGGTTTGCTGTAAGGAAGGTAAGGAAGGCAACAGGGCTTTTGTTTTCAAAGTGTGGGCTTACTGTGAGAAATGATTTGGCCGCAAGGGGGCTGCTGGTTTGATGATGGGAATATTGTGAGGGAAAAGGGAGGATTTATGGGAGTGGTTTTTGGAACGTGAATTGGTTACCAAATAGGAAACTATTCAACTTTGAAAAACAAACAGAGGGATATACGAGTGTAGACAATGGAAGAAACCCAATCAAATTGTAACACCCCTTTTCGTAGGTCAGGAATATTACGAACATTCATAACGTGATGCTCGGTGAAGAGATTTGAAGTCATGAAAAATACATCATTTATTGAATAATCAATTAACTTAAAAATAAGTGTCTTTGCTAACATAAGGCTGAAAACATAATGTAAAGGCATAAACTAGTCCTATGTGGTGATCACTTAATTAAACATTATAATCATAAGCTAACTTCTTGTGGAAATAACACTTATTCTAATCTAGGTTTCTGAACTAATCTACTCCTAGCTCTCTAGCTCTGCGTCCTCACAATCAACATCTGAGACGTAAAAACATAAAGACAGAAAACAAATAAGTCGAAGACTCAGTAATAGCATAATCATAATGTAAACTTAATTTAGCTTCATATTAGGCTTGATTTATAAAATTTAATGTATCATTACATATGCGGAATTAACAAAATCGTGGAATTTCATGAAACATGATGCATGAAACTGACTCCATACTTTTCCTAACAATCATAAATGACTTGTTCATCTTGTATTTCACTTATTAGTGACCATCATTACATACGTGAATCGGCCCAATTCTTGTTGACTGCATATGCTTGTCGTGACATGAGGTGAATCACGCTTGGGTCCGTGACACCGTGTAACGTGTCATATCCTGTAGTAATACATGCTTGCTTCCGTGTGATCACTTAATCATTTAGTGAACCATGCTTGAGTCCATGACACCATCTAATGTGTCATATCCTATAGTGATACACGCTTGCTTCTACGTGATCACTTAATCATGTGGTAAACCACGCTTGAGTCCGTGGCACCGTCTAATGTGTCATAACATGTATTGAAACATGCTTGAGTCCGTGTTATCACCTAACATATGGTAACTACGCTTGAGTCCATGGCACCACGTATCATAACCTGTGGTAAAATACGCTTGGGTCCATGTCACCTCAAAACATCATATCTTCATTTTTTTCTTATTAGCTTTCCTAATGCATATGCGGAATTAACAACATCGTGGAATTTCATGAAACATGATGCATGAAACTGACTCCATACTTTTCCTAACAATCATACATGACTTGTTCATCTTGTATTTCACTTATTAGTGACCATCATTACATGCGTGAATCGGCCCAATTCTTGTTGACCGCATATGATTGTTGTGACGTGAGATGAACCACGCTTGGGTCCGTGACACCGTGTAATGTGTCATATCCTGTAGTAATACACTCTTGCTTCCGTGTGATCACCTAATCATCTGGTGAACCACGCTTGAGTTCGTGGCACTGTCTAACATGTCATATCCTGTAGTGATACACGCTTGCTTCCACGTGATCACTTAATCATGTGGTAAACCACGCTTGAATCCGTGACACCGTCTAATGTGTCATAACATGTAGTGAAACATGCTTGAGTCCGTGTTATCACCTAACATATGGTAACTACGCTTGAGTCCGTGGCACCACATATCATAACCTGTGGTAAAACACGCTTGGGTCCATGTCACCTCAAAACATCATATCTTCATGTGTTTTCTTACTAGCTTTCCTAATGCATGAGAACATGTTTTATTTCATGAATTTACTTGGCACAACATACTCTTGTGCATGGTATAACATTATACATGGCATGTTAATGAGTCTTATACTGCATAGCATGACATAGGCATGCCATAACATGATCTAAAAATTACATGGACATTACATGGTATACATGATCTAAATCTTACATGAACATTACATGGTATATATGATCTAAATCTTACATGAACATTACATGGCATATATTTGAATTTCATAACATCTCATCCATCCAACAATCCATACCAGCATAGTATAGCATCACAACATATCATTGAAATTCATCGAGATTCGTGAAATGGGGTCTAACCTTGACTTGGCTCGTAGCGTAGCATAGTGTAGTTAAATATCACCTTTTCATGTACAATCAGGAAAATTACAGCACGCATATAATTATGAACATTGTACTTACCTCTTAATGATACTTCTACAACCTCACGTTGTAGCTCGTGACCTATACGCGGCACTAATCGTCACTAACATTTTTAGGAAAATACGTCATAGTATTCTAATTACTTAGAATCATGCCATAAAAATAATTTAACAAAGCTATACTAAGATTAATAAGTAGTAATGTTATTTTAAACCCATAACATATTCATTGGTTTTCTAATAATAATAATAATAATAATCGTAATAATAATAATAATCCAAATTTAAATCCTAATCTTAAGACCCATATGTTACACAAATACAATCACTTTCTCAAAACAGATAATATAAATACTAATAATAATAATAATAATTTATAAAAATAATCATTCTAATCCGTAATTTTGGACCCGTATGTTACAACTTCACATAGATAAGATTGTTTGCAATACCAACTACTGTAGTCCAACTTCAGTGACTTCTTTGTACAGCATGGTTCTTTTTTAACTGAAGATTGTAGATATTTTTCTACTTTGACTTACAATAGGACACAAGTAACTGCTGTTATTGTTTTCCATAAAAATGTCAATATTAAAAGCAATAATCTAATACACTCATGATGTAAATTACAATTTATCTATGGTTATCATAATTGTACCGGTACAGGTTGACTGATCTTTAATCAGCTGGGTATATTACTTGAGAATAACTTCAGACAGGCTAATCCATTTTTCTCCATATAATAGAGTCCAATAAAAAGGTGCCATGTATGCCATACATGGGTTGGCCTGTGGTATGCATTTCAGAGGATTTTTTTTTTTCTTCTTAGTCTGCACCCCACCCCCCTTTCTCGCTGAAACAAAATTGGTTTTCCCGGTTGGTCTGCCCCCCCCCCCCCCCTCTCTCTTTTTCCCTTCGTTTGCCGCTAATTGGAGGGGTTTTTATTTTTAGGCATGGGATTGATTTTAATCGTGTGAATTTTCAGGTGAGTGCGATGTTTCTTTTTTTCTTTTTCAAAACTGTGCTTTCCATTGTTCCTGGGAACTTGAACCAAATGTGTGTGGATTTGCATGCATCTTGGGCATATGCGAGCGGCATTGTTACAAGATGTGAATTCATTTCATGGATATGTTGTTACTCGTGCATGAAGCAGCCTCAGCAAATATATGTAGCTGTAGATTTTTTTTGATGCAGCTATCAAGTAATGATTTTGATTTGGGTTGTTTAGAAGTCTAATAGCCAGTTGTTTTATTAGTAGTATTATTATTATTTTAATAATCATTTATATGGGTGTTTTAATTTATCGAATTCTTTGAGTAAGTAATAACAAGTGGGGGAGTAGTAGAGTTATCTGAATTAATATTTCCCGATTGCTGTGTGGAGGTGATGAAGGAGGAGGAATGGAAGGCAGTTGTTGCGATAGGGTGTGATGGGGCTAGTGGTGATGTGAACTCCAATCGACTCGTTTTAAGACCCAACAATAATATTGGATATGCTCTTTTAATGAAATAAATAAGTCTGAGGTCTTCAATAACAATAAGCCCAAGCCATGTCTTTCATAGCGTATCATATGAATGAAAACTGGATCTTCTTCTCTCAAGCCTATCTTGAATATTGGTCTCTTACTAGACTCGACCCAAGTGGATTGCATTAATCCTTGCATTGCTTTTTTGCTCTTCTTAGCTCTCAATTCTATCATTGCCCCATTTGAAACTTGCGAGGGATCTTTAAAATTCAGTCCACATTGGAGCCCATCAAGTGGCGTACGGCTTGTGGGATTCGGGTAGATATATGTGAGCAAGTGTAAACCACTGTGAGAATAAATGTTTCAGAGAGAGAGGGGGGGACGAAGGTCGCATTCTGGGAAGATGGAAAGAAGAAAATGAGAGAGAGAGAGAGAGAGAGAGAGAGAGAGAGAGAGAGAGAGAGAGAGAGGCGCAGACCACTGTGAGGCGTTTTTGTGTTTCCATCGAAGGGAGGGAGAGGTGGGTGCGAGCAGGTTTAGACTTTATTTTTCTGAATGCTGAAGTGGCAGTTTCTTATTGGTATCCGTTAAACTCTATCTATAGGATGGACCTGTCCAAAGAGGAACTGATGTTACTTTGTAGGACACGTTTAAATTCCTTTTAATATTTTAAAAAGTGGTGTAAGAAGATACTTTGAAAAGTATTGATCTTTTTAAACCACTCCATTACATCACTCATTTTCCTCCTCTTACTTCATTTGCTTCTGTGATGAGCAGGCTGCAGAAAAGAGAAAATGACATGAATTAAAGTAAGTTCTTGTGGCACGTGTGGGAATGCATCTTGCAAATTGATCTTGTTGCGGTGCTGCCAGTGATTGAAGTGCCGAGGCAAGCATCTCAAAGATGGCATAGACTCGTGCCATCAATCGACTATCGAACCATAAGTTGTTCCACATTTCAATATCCAGAAACCATTTCCAATTATCCTGAAACAGCTATCATCCCCTGAAACAACAGCAGGCCAACTTGTCACATGTATTACCAGTTCCTAACTTATTGTATACAAATCCAAACATTTTTACAGATGGAATTTGCCATTCTAATCAAGTGTTCGATATTGGAAATTCAGTATCGGAAAGGGTGTTTGCTGTGGTGATTAACCAGAGTTGTTCACTGTTGATTTGGGATGGAAATTATGGTTTCTTCCGTGTATTCTCTTCAATGTACTCGCATTGACTTTCGAGTGGCATGGATTGCTGTATTCTCACACGCACGCACGCACACATTTTGGTCTAGACCTTGTTTTCTTTACCCGACTTTTGTCGGCTGCCTTGATTCTGTGGCAAGTTTCACTGGGGCCAGCTATTTGCTTTAGCTGCTGCTTTAATACGTGACCGTATCCTAATTGTGGCGTGGTTGGTAATCTGTGCCATCAGTTATGTTCACATTTTAATGCCTTTCAAGTCGTCTTCCCACTACGGGTCTTGTACAGTCACGATGTTTCTTGGATATACCAATAATATTTCTTCCGAGTCTCGGATATTGGTTATCCTCACAACTATTACAACATTGCAAGGTTTCTTAGAATTAGGTATGTTACAAACCTTTTTCATGTGATAATTGTTTGCCTTACCTTGGAGTCATGTTAAAATCCTTTTCATTGGGCACATTAGATGTTTTTAAGATCGTTGGTTCTGACTAAGAACTATTCTCGGTAAGTTCCTCTTATATTAATATATGATAATTTGCCAACATTATAAGATAAAAAAGGTAATAAAGGAATAAAAAAGGAAAATGAGTAGGTAATTCTTGTTTGTTTTGTAAGATGAGATGAGATAAATTGAAATAAAAATTACGAGTTGAATAAAATATTGTTATAATATCTTTTTTTAATCTGATTTTTATTTTAAAATTAAGAAAATTGAATTATTTATTTTATTTTATATTAAAATTTTAAAAATTTATAATAATTAAATAAAAATAATCGTAAAAACAAACGAAAGCATCGCTACAAGGATAGCCACCCAATCCGAATTTTAATGACCGTGGCAATCTAGATACTTCTGACACCTTGTAGGGGTATTATCGTCACAAGAAAATTACAGTAAAACGCTTCGTATCGATTGGGAATCTCTTTCCCCTCCCTGGTTGCAACCGCCTTCTTTTCAAGTTTTCTTTCTTTCCTTTTCCCCTAGGGTTTTTTAGGTGCGTTTCCTTCGCACAAAATATGCTGCAGAAAACCCTTTCCTCTCTCTCTAATTAATCCAATTACCCTCTCAAACCATGGCCTGATTCAGCTCCTCTTTTTATTTGGTAATAATCCTTCCTACTCGACTTTCATCTTTATTTTTCATTTCTACCCTTGTAGCTGTAGTGGTTGGGTTCAGGTACTCCGTGGCGCGTAAAGCTTTCAAGTTCAATTACAGATTATTTTTCTTTTGGGTTTTATTATGGTTTTGTTTATGAATTCGTGTATCAGCTGTTCAATCTTAGAGTGGACGCTCTTGTTTTATAGATTTGGGAGGGCGGTTTTGTTATTTGTGCGAATCGCTATTTGAACTATTGGATTGCCATGCTTATTTGGATTTGAAAGTCGAATTTATGTATATGTTTGGTTGAGAAGTTTCTGTTTGCTGTTTGTGACTCGTCTAGTTTAGTTTAAACAGTATATGCATACATAAATACTCGCAAACATATGTATTTGGTAGTTAGAAGCTGCGGCACATAATTTAAGAGTTGGGGTTTTATTGTTTGTGTTTTATAGTGTTTTATTGTTTTTTTCTTTTTTCTTTTTCTTTTTTTTTTTTTGTGTTGGGGGGGGGGGGGGGGGGGGGGGGGGGGGGGGTGGAATTCAAAGTGTTACTTGCTATAAAAGCTTCTCTGGTGGTTTGTTTATGCTGTCCTTAGTTATATAGTTGATGCTGTTTTTGGTTCAATAGTCGTGACTGATGGAGGGGATTGGGATCTTTAGATTTCCCAAGGTACCTCACGTTGGTGCTCTTCAGGTGCTAATCATTATCTCCGATCAAATGGTTCGGACTTCTACATCTCATAATAAAAATTAATGATATAATATGAAGCAAGGAAAAATTAATGAGATCATATATATTGTAAATGAAAAGATGAAAAAATTTGCCTGGAATGGGTGACTATTCCCCTTTTTTGGTTAGTGTTTTGAGGAATAGCTATTCCCTATGGATATCCATTCCCCAAAATGAGGAATAGCTATTCCTCTAAACGAGGGGAATATCTATTGCTTGGCGTGGAATGCATTTTTTTAAACAAATTTACAAACCTTCAAACTAAAAAAATAATCTTGGACATTTGGGAGTTGGCCAGCCACCCCCACAAAGCGGTGGGGGGTATTTGGTGTTGGTTGGATCACTCATGTGCTGCCATTGGGGGTGGTTTTCTTTTTGGGGCTTGGATACTTCAGGAATCTGCATTAATTTCTATGTGAAACTTATCTATTGCCACCAGTCAAAAGATAGGAACCTCCATTTCTATTCCTAAAGGAATGGGAATAGGCATTGCTCAAGAATAGGAATACTCATTCTGCATACTAAACGTGCCATTAATTAAAAATAATGGTTAGGATTTGAAGATCATCATCCTATTGGATGTATTGGTTTTTTTTTTTTTTTTGTAATCAGAAGTTGATCCCTCAAGGGCCCAAGGCTGAGTAGGTTTTCATGCCAAAGGGATAAAAAAATTTGATTGATTCAATAGGATATATTTAACGGCTATTTTTGGTCTGGAATTGGTCTTTGGGTATGCTATCCTTGCCACCCCACTTTCTTTTCACCAATCAACATGCTGATTGCTTTCTTGTGGAGCTATCTGAGATGGATAAAAGTCTTGAGCTCCTTTTGGCGACTTGTTATTTGGGAGTTTGTTACTCTTTGTTAAGTAGAAGTTAAAAGTGCTGTTAGTGTTTCCAATGTAATGGTCTGCATTTCCCTGTTATGAATCTGGTCAGCATAGTTCTCTTAATGCCCCTTTTTTTCAGTAGGGCATGTTGAAATGTAGTGTATGCTTACTTTTTATTTATCATGTATAGGGGTGGCAGTCCTGGAATGGAAATGTATAATGTTTCTGAACATGGAAACACAGAGACTTATCTGGTACTTTCTCAATAATTGGCAGAATTTCCTTCTTTATAGCCGTCCCTTTGTCAATTCTTTGTTTAATGGTCTTGTAACGTCAGTTTTTATATCATTTTTAGTTAGGTAGACGTTCAATAACATCTCCATGCATTGAGTTTTAGATTCAAGGTGCTGAATCAAACCCACACCTGACAAGTCCATTACTTGAACAAATTGGAGCCATGTACAACGAAGGAGCCCCTGAATTTGTTGTTGATCAGGGCTTGTATTATCCTGCTGCCACCAACTATGGATATTATTGTACAGGTAAACTGAATGCCTTATTTTCAGTAGGCTAGGACTGTGCCTGGTAGTTTCTCACTTTTTGTATCTTTGTAATTGAATGTTGATAGGATTTGAATCACCTGGCGAATGGGAGGACCAACAAAGGATTTTTGGTGTAGATGGTCCGGATATTCAGTACACAGTTAGTGAAATCTCTCTCTCTCTCTCTCTCCCCCCCGGCCCCCCACCCAACACCCACACCCACACTCACACTCACACTCAAAACCCACAAGTTGTTAATTGATAACATGCAAGATGTTACTGTTCTGAACTTCAAATGATTCTGCTTCAGGGTGCACAAAATGAAAGTTCGCCTTATGTATATTATACGCCTGGCTATGGATATGCACAGTCGCCATACAACCCATACAATCCTTACATACCTGGTGCTATGATAGGTGTTGAAAGTCAATTTGCAGGGGCACAGCAGTATTACACTATCCCCCCTTATCAGAACCCTGTCTCTCCTCCTGCTTATGTTCCCTTCTTCGTTCAACAAGATATTGTCCCTAGTACTTCAGCCGAACCCTTGTATGATAACGGTGCATCAATGAATAGGCCTGAAGGAAGAGGTTTGAAACAGAACTTCAGTTCAGCTACTGGAGCCTTGCCTAGGAATTCCATAAAATCTGTTCCGAATCAGACAAGTTCCCTGGCCAGGGTATCAGAAGGCCCGAGAGCCCATGTCGGACCTAGCAAACAATCTACAATACATGGGAGTGCTGCTGGTAGTTTTCCCTCTCTGGTTTCAACAAATGTTCTTCAGGTATGATGCTTTTGCTTCTGTCAAAGGTCTTAATAATTCCCAGCCCTACCTTCCACCACCCCCCCCCCCCCCCCCCCCCCCCCCCCACCCAAAAAAAAAAATAAATAAATTAGGTGACATTATCTAGTCATTTTCATGTGTCAAACTGTTGGCATTCATATAGTGGTTCTCTTTTGTACTTCTGATTCTTCATTTCTATTACAGAGTAGAAATGCCTCTGGCTCAGTTCCAGCTGTGGATAACATTTCCAATGGAAAGGTTCTATCTCATCAAAGCCAATTGAAAGTAACTCTCCCTATCGGTAATGGTTTATCTGGCTTTGGATCAAGTGCTTACGGACAGGCTGGAGGGGCCAAGATACGGCCCAAGTTTCATGTTGGCAGAGCAATGAATGAGGCAATTGGAAGCTCGGATGCATTGGGTGAGCAGAATCGGGGCCCTAGAATTAACAGATCAAAAAATCAACTGGCTGTCAAAGCCTACACAAACAGGATGGGAGAGGATGTGCAGGGAAATATTATTATCTCTACTGATCAGTATAACAAGGATGAATTTCCCATTGATTACGTGGATGCAAAGTTTTTTGTAATAAAATCATACAGTGAGGATGATGTGCACAAGAGTATTAAGTATAATGTTTGGTCATCTACACCCCATGGAAACAAGAAGTTGGATACTGCTTTTGAAGATGCACAGAGAATAGGTGTAGGAAAGACTAGAAGCTGTCCTATCTTCCTCTTCTTCTCTGTGAGTTTTCTTATTGTATAGTATGGCTATTTATTCACATTGTTACTTCACAGATTTCTTTATTCTATTCCAACTTTCTGAAGCAGAAAGTGTCTTGTTTTATGAGCCGTACTCATGTTAGGTTGTTTTGAACAGGTTAATGCAAGTGGTCAATTCTGTGGTGTTGCAGAGATGGTTGGCCCAGTCGACTTCAATAAGGATATGGATTTTTGGCAGCAAGATAAATGGAGTGGGAGCTTCCCTGTGAAGTGGCACATCATCAAAGATGTCCCGAACACCAATTTTAGACACATAATTTTAGAAAATAACGAGAACAAACCAGTGACTAATAGCAGAGACACACAAGAGGTATGTCTACCTGTCGGGTTTACTGCGTTGGGTTTCTTTAGGAAATATTTTGAATGTGGCAGCATACTGTGGTTAGAACTTCATTCGGTTTTGTTTTGTTTTGCATTGTTTGCTCGATTTTAGTGGGTTTGTGCTGACCAAGATGTGATGAACCCACTGATAAAAGAGATGTGATCAACACATCATAGACCAACATGGTTTATGAGCCATTTGGTTGAGACATGAATATGCCATTATTGTTTTGAATGTTGTAGAAAAATCTTTCTGGTAAGTTAAAATATTTTATTCATTATGGAAAATCAGGCATAGCCCAACACAAGAAGTACATAAGAGAGAACACCTAATTAAGAGGAAGAAATAGATACAAGGAAATCATAAAAATCAAGCCCACTGAAGTCAATAACTTTATAACCCATAGGAATAATGTCTTAAAAGAGAACAATCTAATCTCCTCCTGTGAGCATTACCTATCTTCAAAAAAAAAAAAACTATCGTTTACTTGGGCATT
Source organism: Carya illinoinensis (assembly GCF_018687715.1). Taxonomy (NCBI): domain Eukaryota; kingdom Viridiplantae; phylum Streptophyta; class Magnoliopsida; order Fagales; family Juglandaceae; genus Carya; species Carya illinoinensis. The sequence goes on from NC_056752.1 coordinate 37,683,122, forward strand.
ACCTCCTTGTGAGCATTACCTCCTTGTGTACTTGGGCTATGCCTATTCTTATTAATACTATTGTTTACTTATCAAAAAAAAAAAAACCTATCTTCAAAATTCTGATCATTTTGCTCCTTTCATATGCACCATAGAATACAAATAGGAATCTTCTCCCACACAGCTGCAATTCGTGAATACCACAAATGCTTCTTCAGCTGGCCAGAAGCTTGGCCACTCCTGCAGGCATAACCCAAGCTAGTCCCATTCTTCCAAAGAAACATCTCATGAAGCCCAGGCAACCTCACAATGGAGTGACAGTTGATTGAATGTTATAGAAAATACCTGATATATGGGTTTTTTTTTTTTTTTTTTTTTGCCCTGTGAACAATATTTTAGACATTGACCCCCCAAAATAGTCAATTTTGGGGTTGGCTATCCCTTTTTACCATTCAAATGTCTGTGGGACAATTTTTTTATTTTTGACAAGTATCTGGGACAATATATCTAAATAAATAAGGTGAATTTGTGATTTTTAAGAGCCTTCGCCAATGCTCTTTCATTCCCCCTATTTTGTTCTGTTTCCAATATTTTATCAGGATTTGACATTTTTATTGTAATTAATTCAATTAAAATCCTGTAAAAGCATATTTTACCATGTTCTACCCAAGGCCTTTCTTTGCCTTTGCCCTCTGGATAATCTCTTTTTAAGTTTTACTTTCATCGGATCATGCTCTTATCATCATCGTCATCATCAAATAGCTCCTTCAAGTTGAACCGTATTTTTTGTTGTATTAATTTTTAGATCTTGCAAATTACGAATTCCTAGGCAAATCATATTTGATGGTTTGGTAAAATGAGTGGAGGTCATCATAATTAGAGACGGTTGAGTTTATGAGACAAATTGGAGCACTTCAGATAGATGTAATGGAGAGGAGACAATCCTAAATAGGGCTGACTGGAAAAATGTGATATGTGCAGCCAACCCCTGGTAGAGAGGACATGGCTTCATTGAGTGACAATTAATAATATACAACTTTTCTTGATTGGAATTAGTCTGATTTTGGAGCTTGAGTCTGTCATTTGAAATGGGATATTTTCTGTTCCTTTCCCTAAAATTGACCCTTTAAACAAATATTGTTGCCATGCAGATAATGCATAAGAAAGGTCAGGAGATGATGAAGATTTTCAAAAGTTTCACGTTAAAGACGTCCTTACTTGATGACTTCATGTACTATGAAACTCGTCAGAAAATCATGCAGGAAGAGAAAGCCAGGTTACTTGTTAAAAGCTTTGATGGTCCTTATTTTGTACCTGCATTGGATCCCCCTCGCAAGCTAAATAGTGTTCTTGAGCTACCTCCAAGTGAAGATGAAAATATTACCAAGCCCAATGATGGTCCAAATAGCTCAATAAAGATTGGTGTCTTTGCTCCCAAGCAGGTTTCTTATAATTCTGATGTTACCAACACAAGTATCGAACATGGAAATGCAGAGCAAATTGCAGTCGAGGCAAAAAATGATGTTGTATCTACTTTAAAGATTGGTTCGGTTACCATAAGCCCCAAGCAAGCTGAGCCTAAGCCCTTACTGGCTGTCGGGATCGCTAATAATGATGTTGTAACTGTAGGCTCAGTGCCTATCAAAGTTAATGGATTTGCTGAATCTGGTTTTCTAACAGTTGGGACCATTCCGCTTGATCCCAGGGCACTGCAGCTTGACAAGGGGAGTGGTTCTGTCAACAATGGATCCCAACGTTAATGATGCAGAGATTTTTCATGGCATTCGTTGTCTTGGGAACTATTTTGTTGGAGGATGTTCTCTCTAGCTTTTGTGCAGGCAGATTAATGTCAACATCGAGGACATCATACTGAATCGCCGGGTTTTATTCGTTGATAAATTGAAATGCTTGTTTCGAATCATCTTGATTGGTTTTCACTCCCTCCACGTTTGCTGCGGTTGTTTTGATCCACGCTTATACTCGTGTCTTGGTTTTCTTCTGGGCTTCTTTGTCGTTGCTCTGCTCGAATCAAGTCGAATACCTTGTAATCTCTTCTCTTGCATTTTTTTCTCTTCCATCAATATATTCAAGATTAAAAGAAAAAAAAAAAAAAAAAAAAAAAAGAGCAGAGAATTTTCTGTCAATTTCTATTTATGCACGCTGAAAGTTCATGATTAACTCGTTTAGGCTTATGCACCTCTTCTAAAAGAATTGCTGTTTGGAACATCTGTAGTGTTGGGAAAAACATTACCCATGTGTTTCACTTTGGTTTATTTTTTGTTGTCTGAATAAGACATTGACTTAAATGAAGTACAATAAGAGAGGATGAAAAATCCCAACAATTATCGCCAAAACAAACAAAAAAACAAAAAATAAAATGAACTTTAAAGTTTTGGTCTCTTGCTAGAGAAGACTAGTCCCAAAGAAGAGCAACTTCTTCAATTTGATCTAAAGAGCCTGGAATTTGATGGCGGTGTGGCGGCCATGCGAGCTGTTTGATGTACTTGAAGGCCATGCGCCGATGGCTTTCACACAAAATTTCAAGAGAACAAATGAAAAAGGACATTCTATTTCATTTTGGGATTTGACGTTTGATCGTTGGCAACTATAAATGTGATTAGCACTCCATTTCGGAACTAAATTTGACAATCAAGAAAACTTAGCATTTCTGCACCTATTTTTAATTTTTTTTTTCTTTTTTCCGATATAGGTATGTGATGTAAGAATAATGAGTATAACAACTCAATTAACTTAATAGAAAGAAAATCAAAAAAGAAAATTTAAAAGAGATGAGGTGTGGGATGCTGAATAGTATGACTCCATGAATAAAAGTTATTTTTTTTAAAAATTAATTCTTTTAAGTTCCTTAATTATGTTTAAATGAAAGGACAAATCAAAAATCATTTTTATTTAAAAAAATCCAAGAATTAAAAATAAGTAGAAAATAGAAGATTTATATTAATAATTGGAGGACCAAATGGACTCTCAGGGAGAGTAGGATGAGCTTATAATCACAAGAGCTTATTGTCGGGAGGATAAAGGCCCGTGAAAAAAGAATGTCAATAACCATGAAGTGCCAATTCATGATTCAAATTCACACGTCATCAATCTCTAATCAATGATATGACGGGTAAGATTGCCTCTCTGCGTAATATGCGCCAATATTACGTGTCTGAGATATTGATTTCCTTCAAAATAACGATTGACTATGAGTCTTAAATATACGCAATCTAACAAAAATTAAAGAAAATTGTATCATGAGGCAAGCCTCTACTATCATACAGCCACCCGCATAAATAGAAGTCAAAGAACATACTTAATATAATTTTTGAATTCCATACTCTCAAAATACTCTCCAGAATACATCTGATTTAGATATCGGAAGTGTCCCTAGACACACTCAACTCCTTATACTTTTTTATTGAAAATTACTAGAAATTGTTAGCAGAGATATGAAACATGTCCACAACAATCATCTTCAATTTTGTTTTCAAATGAGGTGCTAAACTTCGTATGCAATTTGTTGCTATTTTATTATTATTATATTAATATTTATGGAAAACGATCATATATTGTAATCATTAAAAAATACAAAGAATAAGGATATGGAACATAAAGATGCTGCAATTTGCATCTTGAGTGTAATTACTGCAAAATGGTGTAAACGTGAAAAAATTGATATTAATATTTTTTTTTATTAACTAAGAGAATACATGGAAGAGATATCAAGTTCGTTTACATATAAAATGTATTTAATCTCATTATATAATTCTTTTACATTTTTATATAAAGTATAATAAATAATTTAATTTTTTTAAATTTTCAAATAATAATAATATTAAAAATAATCAATTTACTATATAAACCGTACGAAATTGAAAAAAATAAAAATAGAACTGGCACTGACGTGTCAGTCAGAAGTTGAGCCTGCATAGAAGTGGAGTCTGCAAATTGAGCGACTGAGCCGTGACTTTTGGATTACACGCTTTATATGGGCCTAAGCCCTAACCGCCCGTGACGCTTTGCCCAATAGTTGTTTGTTCAGCTCACGACGAGTGTTGGCAGTGGCAGCGGTGTGTCCCACGCGCCGATGCTCCTCCCCCTCTGCAATTTTCCGCTTCTCTTGGTCTCGGCCTTTATCTCCGGGTTGGAATCCCCGATCAGGTACGCTGCTGGCTATCCCATTCACATCCACTAGCGGCTTCCCACTTCCCCCTCCCACATTTGGTCAAATTTTCGCTAACTTCTGAAGTCGACGGTTTCGATTTTCTTCGTTCGGTTTTTCGTTCTCGCATGGCGTCAATTTTGAAACCTATTGGGTCACTTAACGTTAAACTCGTATTTTCCTTCTGTTTTCATTTGTTTGGTTGTTGAGAAAACGAAGGACGCGTGAAGGAAATCTTTTGAAGCTTTGAGTATGGTTCGTTCTCATCTTGAGAAAAGTTCGTGATGGAGGCTCAGAAATTCTTCTTTTATTTTTCTTACTTGTCCGTTGCCTATAGGAGCATTTACTCTATCGCCCATAAATTTTTGTTTAAATGCCGGTGAATACTCACTTTCTGAAAGACAAGTTTTTTAGCTACGCATTGCAGCATATTGTGAGAGAAGCATATATATCAACCTTGAACTTAGCGCATAACCAAGATTAGTGTAATTACTTCATTGTGTTATTTCATAGCTAAGTATTTCGCATTCGGAAGCAGTGTTTTTAGGTAACTTATCAAAAAAATATATTTTTTTTCTAAGAACTAAAACTTCATTACATTACGCAAGACGCCCAGCCAGGTACATAGGCGTATCCAAGAGAGTTACCTATTTAAAAGTTAGAAAAAGATACACGAAATTCATTAAAAGTTAGCCCACTAAAATTAATAGAAGCTGTTCGAAGAGATTAGCCAAAACTAAATTTTTGAAGTCCTCCGGCGTTAGTTCAAGATCCTCAAAATTTTTGTCATTCATTTTTATCCAAATACATCATACCAAGCAAGGAGGAACCATCTTCCACACCACCGCAATTTTTGAACTTCCTCCTAATTCTCTCCAAGTATAGAAAAGATTACCCTTCTGGGCACGATCCAATCCAAACTAATCCGTTTGAAGAAGTCACTTCACCAAGCATTATCCATCCGCAATAAAGTAGAAAATGGTCAAAGAATTTGCACTTCTCTTGCCATGCAACTCTAATTAGCGAGTATTGTACTGCACATAGGCTATGTATTCAAAATTGAAATTACATATAGTGATTTTGATTTGATTGCAGGCCAATTTTTGTTTATTATTTATGTACCAGACATTTAGCTAAAGGCTGAGTTGATGCAGTTTGTGGTGGAGTGCTAATTACTGTTTTGCAGCGCCGAAGCATTGTTTTATTTTGGCATGGTATGCAAATAATCCTTATTTTTGTCTCAAAAGATGGTTGAATGCATCTACATACAAACACATGTATATATATATTCACATTTCATTTATATAGGGTATCTCGGATTCAAATGGTGAGAAAGCAGTAGTGCCAAAGGAAGAGATCTTGGACTTTGAGTTATCACCCAATACCTTGTACTCAAGGCATGTTGGGGTAAGGCCTTTTCTTTCAAGTTATTGGTGCTTTTTTGGTTCATTATGTTTGCTAATTTCCTGCACTTATTACTTTTATTTAATGGGAGCATAACCAAGAGACAGTTGAATGTACATATATATATGTTTTTGTATGTATGTGTGTATATTGATAGTGATATTTCAATTCTATAGGGTGCCTCAGATTCAAATGGTGGGAAAGCAGTACTGCCAAATCCAAAGGAAGAGATCTTGGACTTCAATTTTCCACCCAATACCTTGTACTCAAGGCATGTTGGGGTATGACCTTTTCTTTCACTTTAGTGGTGCTTTTTTGGTTCATTATGTTTGCTAATTTTCCAAAACGTGTTATTTTATCAAATGCTAGAAAAATTGTTTGGGATTTGTGGTATATGCTGTTCTTTCTTAACAGCTCTATTTTGGTAATTTCCCTTTATTATTATTATTATTATTTTGCAAAGTTTTCTGTTATCTGAAGGATATTATTCCTCATGCTTTTGCTATATTTCTATTTTTGAACTTCAGACATATCCACTAGCTTTGGGAATTTCTTAGAATTCAGCTAATGAGTAATTTTACTCCTTTTAAGTTCCTTATCTTGTTTTGTTCTTCCTTTATAATTACAGGACAATGTTGCAAGTTCATCTGGAACCAACATAAGATCATTCTTTATAGGAATGGGATTCTTACCGTCTCTTGTTGACAAAGCGGTTGAAGAAAATGGTATGTTGTAAGTGTATACTTTTTCTGTTTTGTCATGTTGAAAATGGGGAGGCAATTTAACCCCTAGAAGTTGGCTCAACTGGTAAGAGCCTTTCTCTTGGTAGTATACTCCCTCCATGTCTAAGGTTCAAACTCTTGGATGCAAACAATTTCTAGGAGCTATTGGACTAAGAGAATTTTCCCTTAAATTATCCGAGTTGCCCTTGCGGAAAACTCATTGTCAAGGGCCTGTGCTCCCTCAGGTTTAGTTGGGACTTTGTTCTCAAACACCCAGTACTATTGAAAAAATGGGGAGGCAATGGTGATGTGAACAATGGCATATACTTTACTAAAAGTTAGGGATTAAAGGCACATTAATGCTATAAAGCCTTTGCCCCCTTGGCTTCACCCTCATCCCCAAGATACCTTTTACATATAATTTTTCCATTCTATTTTAACTTTACATAATTGTAATTGCATGTCAATATCTTCACTATGATTTTTATTCACTAGCGTCTTCAATTCTCTTATATCTAGGTGAAGACAATGTTGACTTGTTATTGGAAACCCTCTTTGCATATTCTGTAAGTAAACAAATAATTTCTTTATCATATCTTTGTCATTTCAGCTTGAAGAAAATTTTATAAAATTGTTTGACCTGCTTTTGGTTTATATGTTGGCATGTTTAATAGAACCTTGAAAATTTGGAATTGGTCTTAGTGGCTATGTTGCATTCCATGGGTCCACAAAACCTCTTATCCCTTTGTTGGTAGAATAATAGTTTTGTTTGTTAGTACATTGTGACATTATCTGATAATTTCAATTTCACAAAGTAATGAATTGAGCTGAAATTTTTTCCAAGGTGATGATAAAATCTTTTGCAAATTGCATCAATCGTGTCTAGTTGACCAAAGTGTGTGAATGCAGATGGGACAAATAAAAGTTGAACAATTTGAATCTTTCTGTTCATTGTGAAATACCTTGAGAAAAGTTTTTTTTTTTTTTTTTTCCTTTGCCTCTATTTGGTGAATATGTCTGAAATGTTTGGTTGATGTAGAGCCTTTCTGTGCATTAAAATGTATCATGTGGTAAAGGCCTTGGTCTTGGTGGTATGCTCCCTCCAGGTCTAAGGTTTGAATCTTTGGGTGCAAACAAATTTTAGGGGCCATCAGACTCGGAGAACTTCCCCTTGAATTACCTAAGGTGAACTTGCGGGAAAATCCTTGCTGAGGGCTTGTGCACCTCCAAGATTAGTCGGGATTTTGTTCTTGGGCACCCGGTGCCAATAAAAAAAATGTATCATGTAAACTAGAGTCAGATGTTTTTATCTTACAGGTCTACGAGGCAGTTTAGTCACTCTTTACTCTCTACTTTCATCCCTCAGCTGGGAAAAAAAATAGTTTCAGTACTCTTGCCAGTTATGGGTTGAGCTATTCATCAGATAGCTGCTATGGAAGTTGTAATGGGCAATGTTTGGCCTGTGCTTTGCCATGGAAGTTTTAATGGGTAACATATGACCTGCTTTGAAATGAAATAGGCTCTTCAAAAGTCAAATTCTGAATCATCGGATTCTCTAGATAGCTTGTTTGATGACAAGGAAGATAGCAGTCCTCCAGAAATCCCAACAGTCATTCAACCAAAAGAGGTAACCTGCTTACTGCTATGATCTTGTTTGTGTGAAATTTAGCTTCCTTAGTTACGTAATCATGAAAACCCCAAATTTGGGTGGGAGAGGGAGGGAGGGGGAGGGGTGCTGAGCATGTTGGCAACAAGAGTTTGATTGTTTATTCCAATGGGGCCATGATTTAGCTCGTGAAATTCATTTGTTTAATTAAACTGCATTTGTGGTTTGGCATGATCTTCAATCTCTGGCAGGAGCCTGATGCGTATAGTGGAGTTGAAGATGACAAAAGAGCATCCTTACTGATGATGAAGTTCTCTGTAAATGAGGTTGATTTTGCAATTGATAAGCTTGGTAGGTAGAAGTCTGAGATTTTTATTAATGTTTAGAATGTTGGTCCTTATTTTTCCTAGGTTTGGTACCTTGTGCAATTTGCATTGTATATTTGTCATTTTGCCTTTAAATAAAATATTTTGGAATATTTTTAGAAAGCATTTGAAATTGTGAAGAACTTTGGAAACACATTTGCGTCCTTGGCTCACAGAATGAAACTTTTTATGCTGACATAAGCTTAATTTTGTACTTGTTTGTGGCGGATACAATGTATACCATATACCGAGATATTATTTGGAATGCACTATTTTGAAACACAGAGACGCTACAAAAGTGGAAAGTATGCTAAATTACCTATGGTTTATTCAGGTCTGGGGCTATAAATACTCACACAATCAGGGAGTCAGGGATATGTTCATGCTGAGGGGAAGCTCTTAGAAATATGGAATTTCATGTGCCTGTGCCTCCTCCATGAAGAAAACTGTTAAACTGCTAGGAGTATAATAGTGATTTTTTTTTTTGTTTTTTCAAAAACTAGGCATTTCTGTGCATGTTAAGTCTGTGTCTTGCCATTGTCAATTGAATGTACGGAACTATAATAGTTTTATCTTTTTGATTCAGCAACTCTGATACATATCACATCAGATTTCTATTGTTTTCAATGCTTATCAAGGGCAACTCTGATACATGTCATAGCATATTTGTGTTTGTTTTCAAATTTATTGGATATGTACACAGTTTCTTTTAATTATATGGATGGGCTTAGACTATGATATTCCATCTTTGGTTTTATATAGCTCTTATTCTAGTCTAGAAAATTTGTGTTATTAGGTGTTCAATAACCAATCAGATTGTTGATCCCATCATGTTGTTTATCAGGTGAAGATGCTCCAATAAATGAGTTAGTGGACTTCATTACTGCTGCCCAAATTGCTCAAGAATTTGAGAAGGACACAGATGATTCAATTCATGATGATGAAGTTAGAAATGAGGTTGTGAACGATTCTTTATTCAAATGGTTATCCATTAGATGATAATTTTTTTTTTTTTGATAAGTAATAAACTTTATTGATCGAATGCAACTAGGCAAAGCCCATGTACACAGGAAGTATACAAAAGAGACACCTAATTACACTCTAGCAAGCTGAAAGGAAATAAAAAAATTCATGAACATCCCCTCCTTTTAGTACGATAGCAGAAAACCATTGGACCAAAGAAAATATAAAAAAGTTCCAGATTTCCCCCACCGTTCTCTCCTTGTTGTTGAAGCATCTCTCATTTCTTTTCATCCAAAGGCACCACAGTAAACACAAAGGGATCATCCTCCACATCACAGCCAGCTGTGTGAGCTTTGATGATGCCTCTTCCAACATGCTAAAAGATCCACCATGCTCTTGGGCGGGCATGACCCAATTCAACCCATCCATTAGATGATAATTTTGGATGTTAAGGACATAATCTGAGCCTTGTTATTGCACTAGGCACGTATTGACTTATTGAAGCTTTTATTGCTTTTGATTGGGATGCTCCAATTGCTGTCCCTACTGGAGTATTCAGTGGTTCCTTAGCCCCTTAGGATTTGCTTTAAGTGATCTTCTAAGAGTTACTTATCATAAAAAAAAAATCTTCTAAGAGTTAGTATGGAGTATGCATATATAGCATTCCCTATTGTGTACCACTGTTTTACTCACAAGGACCGCAACCATTTTATTGTGGTTGAAACACAACTTAATGAAGGAAGTATTTCCACAAACTGGAGAAGGAAAGAGGTTCATTTACTTAATGCTTGGTGAACCCTTATAAAGGTTGGTTACATGTACATTTATGACTTTTTTAAGAAATGAAGTGATGAGCTGAAATGATGAGAGAATGATGTGGATCTTGACCTTGTACCACTTAAGAAGATGAGGCTTGATAGGGTTGTTTTATTATAAGGCTTCTTTTTTTTTTTTTTTTTTAAGTAATAAGATATTTCATTGATATCAAGATAGGCATAGCCCAAATACACTAGAGATATAAACAAGCATACACTTTTTTAAGAACTAGAAACCGTTACAAGGAAATCATGGAAGCTAAGACCATTTAGATCTAACGCAATAGCCCATAAAAACAAAATCTTCCAAAAAAAACTCCTAAACTCTTCCAAGGAACATTCATGATCCTCAAAAAGTCTCTCATTGCGTTCACTCCATATACACCAAAGAATACAAATAGGGGTCATTTTCCAAACAGCTGCAATCTGCGGTGTCCCAGTGATACCTCTCCAACATGCCAGAAGATCAACCACCCGGCCTGGCATCACCTATGCTATTCCCATCTTGCTAAAAAAAATAGTTCCATATATCTCTAGCAAACTCACAATGTAAAAGTAGATGATCCGCCGTTTCCCCACTCTTTTAACACAAACAACACCAGTCCGTTATTACAAGGTCCCATCTTCTTAGAATATCATTAGTCAATATCTTGCCTAAAGCTGCTATCCAGACAAAAAAGGCGACCTTTGTGGGTGCTTTAGTCCTCCAAATGTTCTTCCGAGGGAAAGAATGTCCTTGTTGCCTGGTAGATAAGTCATAAAACGAGCATACCGTAAATTTTCCTTTCCTAGAGGGTCTCCAAATCATCACATCTTTAGTTGTGGCAGCAACAGGAATGTTATACAGCAAGTTAAAAAAATCTACCAGAATATTCACTTCCCAATCATGTACATCTCGATTAAGGCTGATATTCCACTCTTGTGAACCTTGGATAGTTACACTCAAATCAGCCACCATGGCGTCTAGATCCCTTGCAATACTGAAAATAGCGGGATAGGCATCCATCAACGTTGTGTCACCCACCTAGGTATCCTTCCAAAAGCGAATCCTTCTTCCATCCCCCAGGCACAACCGAGTATTACTAGCAAAAGAATCCCATCCTTTCCGTATGAACTTCCACAACCCCACTCCATAGGACCCCCTTCCCTCTTTTGAACACCAACCCCCCATTTCACAACCATATTTCAAGTCTATCACCCCTCTCCATAAAGCTCCCCTCTCATAATTATAATGCCATAGCCATTTACCTAGTAGAACCTAGTAGAGACCTATTAAGAATCCTCACATTCCTAACCCCCAGTCCACCATCCCCCATGGAATTGCACATCTTATCCCAGCCCACTAAATGGAACTTAAACTCCTCTCCTATTCCACTCCATAAGAAGTCACGTTGAAAATTTTCCATTATACATGCAATGCTAGCAGGGAGAGGAAATAAAGACAAATAGTAAGTGGGAAGATTTGAAAGAGTGCTCTTAATAAGAGTGAGCCGCCCCCCTTTGGATAAGTACAACATTTTCCAACCGGCCAACCTACACTCAAATTTTTCCAAAACCCCCTCCCAAATGGACTTAGCTTTGAAAGAAGCCCCCAGTGGGAGCCCAAGATATTTCAATGCCAAGGAAGAGACCATGCATCCCAATATGTTAGCTAATCTGCTTATGTTACTTACATCCCCTACTGCAACCATTTCTGTCTTAGCAAGATTAATCTTCAATCCGGAAATAGCTTCAAAACAAAGTAGGATGGCCTTCAGTGATTGAATATGTCCTGCATTTACCTCACAGAACATCAAGGTGTCATTTGCAAATAAAAGGTGAGAAATAGTGGTTTGGCCATGTGAATCTCCCATCGAAAAGCCAGAAAAAAATCATCCTCCTACTACCACTGTCACCATTCTACTTAGAGCCTCCATTACTAATACAAATAAGAGTGGTGATAATGGATCTCCCTGTCGTAGTCCTCGCGAACTGTTAAAGAAGCCCATAGGATCTCCGTTTACTAATACCGAGAGTGCCGTTGACACACAATGCCTTATCCACTTCCTCCATCTACTCAACATGTACATCAGAAACTCCTAGTTAACGTGATTGTATGCCTTCTCCATATCTAGTTTACAAAGAATACCTGGAATTCCAGACCTGATTCGGCTATCCAAACATTCATTGGCAATGAGAACCGAATCTAATATTTGTCTCTCCCTTACAAATGCATTTTGCGATTTAGAGATAATCCTTTCCATTACCATGCTCATTCTATTAGCCAGCACCTTCGACAATAACTTATAAACACTGCCTACAAGACTGATCGGTCTAAAATCTTGTACCTCTATTGCACCAGCCTTTTTAGGGACTAAAGCAATAAAGGTAGCATTTAGGCTTTTTTCAAATTTTCCATGAGTGAAAAATTCCTCAAAAACTAGCATTACATCTTCTCTCACCACCTCCTAACAAGTTTAAAAGAAAGCCATATTGAAACCATCTGGGCCTGGAGCTTTATCTTTATTCATTTTCCTGAGAACGTTGTATACCTCTTCCTCTTCAAAAGGTCTCTCCAACCACACCATACTAACTTGGTCAATACTCTCAAAAGTTCGACCATCCACCGTAGGTCTCCATGCAAGAGGTTCTAACAATAAGTTTTCAAAATGGCCAGCCACATATTCCTTCATTTCCGCCTGATCAGACGAAGCAAAACCTTCAATATTCAAAGACTCAATGATATTGAACCTCCTTATGCATTAGCTATGCGGTGAAAGAACTTGGTGCATTTATTCCCCTCCCGAAGCCATAAAGCCCTTGACTTTTGCCTCTATGAAATCTTCTCCATTAAGGTCAATCTTTCAAGTTCAGTTACTACTTGCTCTTTCCGGTTGTTCTCGTCGTTTGTGCCCTCTAAGCTTTGTAATTCTTGAAATAAGCAATTTTTCTATCGAGTTATGTCACCAAACTCCTGCTCATTCCAAGTCTTCAAATCCTTCTTTAAAGCTTTCAATTTTCCAGCCAACACCTTACTCGGATTACCCTTAAATAAATAAGAATTCCACCAATTTCTAACCAAATCCACAAACCCCTCCTTTTTTAACCACATATCTTCAAACTTAAAAGGCCTTCTACCCCCTTGCACACCACCCCCATCTAACAAAACAGGAAAATGATCAGAACATAACCTCTGGAGCCTCTTCTGGTTCAGATCTGGAAATTGCAGCTCCCACGAAGGAGAAATAAGAAACCTGTCCAGTCTTGACCAAGTATGATTATTAGACCAAGTGTACTCACCTCCCATTAGAGGAATGTCCATATAAGGCCTAATTCAAAAATAAAGTCCGAGAACTCCGCCATTGCTGTATTTTGGCATCCCCCCCCCCCCGGGGCGATCTTTTGCTAGGAAATCTTATTACATTAAAATCCCCACCAATGCATCATGGAACCTCCCACGAAGAACAAAGTCCAGCCAGCTCATCCCACAGCCTTCTCCTCTCGCTATCCAAATTAGGCCCATAAACCCTAGCAAAGGCCCATAGAAACCCATCTTTGGAATTTTTGAAAGAACACCCCACCGAGTATTCCCCTATAAACTCATCGATGCACTCTACAACCCTCTTATCCCACATAACCAATATGCCCCCCGAGGCCCCTTTCGATGGTAAGTATATCCAACCTACAAATTGACAATTCCAAATGCTTCTAATAATTCTTCTACTAATAAGTTTCAACTTTGTTTCCTGCAAACAAATGACGTCCACCTTCCATTTCCTTAACATAGCTCTTATGCGAAGACGTTTATTAGACTCATTCAACCCCTGACATTCCAACTCAGAATTTTTGGCTTCATTAACAAACTGCTCCAGCCCTTCCCTTATTTCTTCCCCTACTCGCACTCCCCTCCTTTCCATTGTAATTTATGGACCACGTCAAACGCTTCAGCTCCCTATCTCTTTTTGACCCTACACCCTGATGTCTTGCTGCAATGGCTGTAATTAAAGCTTTAAACTGCTCCTCGTACCCCACACATGAAATCCCCAAGCTTTGAAGATCCTCAACCTTTTTTAATAACCAATCAGTGGAAATACTAGGGGGAACCACGTTTAAAGGGGTGGGGTCCTCTCCTACAGCCTCCTCCTCCTCTGTTGAAAAATTACTGGGATCATACAACATCAACATACCTTCCCCCTTATCCGAAGAACACCCTTCATCCACCGCAGCCACTGTTTTATCTTGAATCCCCTCACACGGCACCCTGAAGGACTCTTGTTTCTCCTCAGGCTGATCTAATGGTATAGCCACCTGCTCTAGTGGCCCAGAACAGGTCGCCGGAGTGTTCTGTGATGACCCACTAGGAGAAGACCCTCCCTGAGCAGCTCCTGCCCCATCACTGGAAAGATTAGGCTCAATCCCGTTGATTGGACCCTCCACCTCCCCCTCCAGCGACTGTACGACCACCGGCGAACGTCGCTTGAGCCGCAGCTCATGGTTGGCCGTTTCTGTGCCAGACCCACCCCAGGACTCAAGCCCGATGGTAGGGTTGTTTGGTGTAGATGAATGGTCTTTCTATGTTCGTTCTTTTAGGTGTCAAGTTTCGCATGGTTAAATCTTTTGGTTTATGAAATTACTCGCTTGTCTTTCTATTTCAAGATTTATTACCCATTGTCTATGTTAAATATGACTTAAGCAATTTCTAACTTTCTAGCCTTGTCATTCTCAGCATACTAATGATGAAGCCTTGTTTGGGACTATGGAGAAAACACTGCGATTGCTTGAGATGGGTTTCTCCGAGAATGAAGTTTCATTAGCAATTGAGAAGTATGGTGAGTAATTTATAATTTTGAATATTCATAAGCACCACTCGACCTGACAAGAGACAATGGGTCACTCATAATACTCTTTGCCCTTGCACAAGTCTTGTACTTACCTTCTTCTTATGTATATTTAATCTGGGCTTTTGAATGTTTTTTTATTTCAACTTTTGCTGGCAATTATGTGTCCCAAAAATCCACATGATATCCAGACTTTTTATTTTATAGAAGATTAGCTGGTGTCACTTTGGTAAATACATAAAAATCTCATATTCACTCAATTTCATCTTTTGTCCCCAATGCTACAGACTACATATTCGTTTAGCTTGTTCCAAACTCCGATAATTGGTTATTTGTTGTCTTCAGGTATAGAAGTTCCACTTTCGGAGCTTGCTGACTCCATATTTTCTGATCATGTTGCCAGTAGCTGTGTTGGAGGAAATAAGGTTTTAGTACCTTCTTATTATAAAGTTTCCAATTTGTTTGCTTAATTAATAATTTCAGTTTTAAAAGCATTATAAATTTAGCTTCTTGTATCCTTTTTCTAATACCGGTAGTGCTCTCTGGTTTCACAATGGCCTGCAGCAGTTCCCTTTCATGTGGTTTACTTGATGACTTGCGTCATATGTGCTTATCAAGATAATCTAGTTACAACAGAATATAATAAATGTGTAGATAAAGTATGAATATGAACTATACGATCTTGAGAGTAATAGTAAAGAAAAAGCTTAAGATCTTAGAGACGTTGGAAAGTTGCATTGGTCCCACGCATTCAAATTTACAACACTGCTTGCCACCTTGATGTTGATGTCATATATTGTGAATCCTGGTTTTACGAGCTCTATGCCATGGATGACCTTACAAATTAGGGATTTTCTTGTCAATTGTCACATATCTTCTGTGTTTTAGGCTCTCAGTTCAGTTAGTCTAACAAGTTTAGTGCTCGAATTTTTAGTCAAATTTCTGTATTATAGGTTTGATTGTTTCTGTGCATGCTATGATGATAAGGTCATGTATGGTCACCTTATGATCTATTTTTGGGTTACTAACGACAAACCTTGTATTGTTTTGTTGCAGTATTCCTCAAATACTTTTGGTACAGTAAAAGTGAAGACGGAGGATTTTGGTCTAGGTACTGTTTCTCGTTCGGGAAAAATCACTATAGGAGAAACCTCTGTATTAAAAAGGCCAAAACAAGAGTATTTTGACGACTGTCCTGGTGCTGCTTCTCTGTCTAGGCATGCTGATTTTGGGGAAAGTAGTAAGAGGAAAAGACCAAAACAGGAGTACGTTGATGACTCAAGCTCTTTTGCTGACACCACTGGGGTGGAAGAAAAGTTTGACCCAAAAATCAGTTTCGGAAGGCCAAATCCTTTTAAAGCAAATCCGTCCAAGAGTCTTGATCGAATGGCAGCTAAACCTCCATATTTCTTTTATGGAAACATTGTGAATGTATCTCATGACTCTTGGATAAAAATTTCACAGTTCTTGTATTCAATTGAGCCTGAATTTGCTAATGCTCAGTTGTTCTCGGCCTTGATTAGAAAGGAAGGCTACATACACAACCTTCCAACTGAGAATAGGTTTCACATCCTTCCAAGGTCTCCTATGACCATCGAAGATGCTGTACCACATACAAAGAAGTGGTGGCCATCATGGGATACAAGGAAGCAGTTGAACTGCATCAGCTCTGAAACTAATGGAATATCTCAGCTTTGTGCTAGGCTTGGGAGGATAGTAGCCGATTCTCGAGGACTGCCATCATCTGAACAGCAGAGAGATATCATTCATCATTGCAGGACATCGAATCTTGTATGGGTTGGTCAGTATAAACTGGCTCCTATAGAGCCTGAACATATAGAGTGTATGTTGGGCTACCCGTTAAATCACACTCAAGCTGCTGAGAGTAGTTTAATAGAAAGACTTACATCACTCAAATACGGCTTCCAGACAGACACATTGGGCTATCATCTTTCAGCATTGAAGTCAATGTACCCAGAAGGATTGACAATGTTGTCTTTCTATAGCGGAATTGGTGGGGCAGAAGTTGCTTTAAACCGGCTTGGCATCCACTTGAAAGGTGTTGTTTCTGTAGAGACTTCTGAAACAAAGAGGAAGATTCTGAGAAGGTGGTGGCAAAGTAGCGGACAAACCGGGGAGTTGGTGCAGATTGAAGACATTCAGAGACTTACAAGTAACAGGATAGAAAGTCTCTTCAAGAATTTTGGCGGTTTTGACTTGGTCGTTTGTCAGAACCCATGTGCTCACTTTTCAAGTTCTAAAATGGCAGCAGAAGATGACTCTCTCCCAGTTTTTGACTTCTCATTGTTTTATGAGTTCGTTCGTGTTCTGCAACGTGTAAGAAGTATGATGGAAAAAAAGAGGTGAGTAGTCGTAATTATTATTTTTTTATTTGCTACTGTGCTATTGTCTGGTACATCTAATTCATCAATGACCAATAGTACAGTTCTTATAGAAGTCAAATGAGATGTTTAATTCTAGCAAAAAATAAATGCATCTTAATTACTTTGGATGGTAGTTGAGCTGCATACGAATTACTATTTTTCAATGTTTGTCTGAAACGTTTGGTAGATGCAGCTGACCCTTTGCTGTGCAGTCAGATCATATCATGGAAACTGGTTTCAGATGTTGTGATATCCCCATGCTGAGTGATGTGTATAGGTGGTGTATAGGATTTTACATTACGTGGGAGATAGAACATCTTTGTGTTTATAATGATTCCAATGGAACTCCAATTATTCGATTGATCAGTCTTTTTAAGAGTATGGCCAATATGGCCAGGGCCTTTCCATGCCGTGTGTAGCAAATGGTATTTAGAGCCTATCCCACTCTAAAGTGTGAGATTTGAGCCGTGCCACCTATAATGAAATGTCCTGGATTTTTTAAATTTGAAAAGGAGAGATTGTGATACTTCAAGGTAAGTGATGTGGTGGTATATAAGATCTCATAAATAATTTCAATGGGGTTTTAATTGTCTTATGACTCCTATTGACTAGTCTTAAAGTTAGCTTAATAGGGCTTGGCCTTCCCTTTGGGTATTACAGATGTTTTGTTTTAACTTTCAAGTCCAAATGTTCAATAAGCCAACAGCCGTTGATGCACTTCAAAAAACTCATCACAATGTTTCCCCCTTCCTCTTGGAAAATAATTTGTTTCTTCCATCATTCTTTCCTCTCTCACTCTCGTATACATGAAATCACGATGGTGATGGAAAAACCTTTTGTACCAAAAAGTGTGGCAGTTGCATTATACATGCATGCTAAAACCGTATTCAGATTCCAGGTGAACTTTTTAGGCCATGCACTTAGCCGCTCTTCGAAAAATCATCTGCATCCGAATAGCCTAGTTTTATGATGTCCCAGCTAAATGCTTCTTTTATGATATGATTATCTAGTAAATGAATATAGACATGTAATGTCGCGTGGGGTCCCAGCAAACGAATATAGCCTAAATGTTTTGCCCAGTGTCATAGTTGCACATCGCAAATCAGACTGCACGGTGCACAGGCAGAAATAATCAAATCGTTCTTCTGATATCGCGAATTCCCTAAGAATCCGTGCAATAGAAAAAATTCTATTATCAAGTTAGTGTATTGAGCACGTATAGTAAAGTATTTATGTGGTATAACTTTACCATTTAAGTTATATGGATACACTTACTTGATAATATAATAACTCATTTTCTTGAGATCATCTTTAAGGTCCGATGTAATCAGTTGTCCAATTCGTGTGGGATGACAATATTTTGTGTCCAAAATTTTAGTTCTTATAAAGAGTTCGGATATCTTTATTTATAATAATAATAATAATAATAAAACCCTGAAAAGGGCCCACAGCCACCAATGTCGCGATTTGCAGGCTTTGGATATGCAGAACCATCTAAGAAGGAAGGGCTATCCCTTGAGTAGGTGCTTTAATGTAAACAACCCGATGTTTCGTTTGGATATAACATAGTGAACACTCATTTCCCAATAACCTAATAGGTTAGACGTGCCAGAAGGGTGTATATTGCACTTAAATTCCAACCGACTCCGTGGTTGTAGAGAAAAAAGAACTGGGTTCAGTGGTTGCAAAAATTCTAGCATCATACTACATAGCTGATAGAGAACTGAATCGGCAGATATACATAATATTTAATCTGAAATGAAACGTATCTAATATTTGGGCATCTTTCTTGAGCGGTATATAGACTGCAGCAGGGAGACAATCAAGAATATAAATATATTATAACATGTAGGGCATCTACTGAACCCAAAAATATCATTATGAATCAATGTCGGGCTTAACCACTCGCACATGCATTATCTGACAACGAGAGAAGAACTTTGCATACCCCACGACCAATATATTTAGCTCTTTGAAGGCATTCGCGGTAAAGCCACAACAAAAAGCATCAATTAGGAAACAAGCGCAACAGATCCTATAATAGTATAATGTGTACATTGTAATTGTTAGATAGGCGCAACCGATTCCAATCAAAATTGTTAAAGTATACAAGGATAAATGGCAGAAAAAATAGATACAAAGAAGAACTTGATACTGACTCTAATCACATTGTTGGCAAGTTCAGGAGGCAGCGCGGTTTGCAGGGACGGCATGTTTCCCCAATTTATTTTGAATTTGCTATAACTGGGATAAAGACAATCACAACCGTCACCATTGGCTTCAAACCACATAAAAATAAAACTAGGAATGATGTTTTCAAATATCTTTTACGATGTGCTTTCTATTTTATCGTTATCAATCAATAATATATCAAATCAAGGGAAAACGAATGGATCAGTTATGTTACAATGCACCCGAATTTCCCAGAGATTAATTATCGAACAGTTCGTAGGCGAAAACATATATCCCGATTGGAACCAGTATACTAGCAACTTAGATGAAAGGGAACGAACTTGCCGAGTGAAAGTAGAAGACACACAGAGTGTGGTGAATTGAGTAGAGACGCCCGATGGAGATGTATGGAGTCGCAGCTCAAGTGTCGACGATAGCGACAATAAAAACACGGAGATACAGATTCACCACTCCCATCACCCTCTAAGGCCATTGCCATATGCAAGTGTAAAATAGATAGAATTTATACAATAATTATCAGCAATGGCCTAGTCAAACTTTAAAAGTTTGACATAAATGCTACAGTGATTGTAAGCTGCTCGCCAGACTTAGAGAGCTACTGTACCGAGTCCAAAGATTAAATTTATTATTTTTCTTCTACCCGCTCTCCCTTCTTTCTCTCGATTTCTCGTTTTCTCCAAAATCACTATTTTCCTCTTGGCTTCTCCCAAACGAAGTGCTCCCCCCATTCGGCCTTCTTCGTCAGCCGCAGCCTCGAATAAGGTCCACCGGTCGCCTTCTCCAGCAGACGCCGTCGTCTTCGAGCTGTTGACGGTAAGTCTCTCTTCCTCACTCTTCTCTCCCTCTTCTTTGTTGAAGTGGCTATCCGTCGGATAGTTGGCCCTCTTCTCTCCCTCTTCTCCGATTTACTAAGTAATGTTCATGAGTTTCATTATTCATTAAATCGTGCCCTATTTTGCCCAGTCAGGTCGAATCACTTGGAAGGCATCGGCTTGCTCCACGATTCACGCCGACGGTTCTTCCTCCACGAATCCGACACTACCGTCACGCCTATTTGGGTAAATGCATAGTTTTTTTTTTTTTTTGAAGATGAAATGGTATACGATAGCTTTTTGCTTGTATTTTTTCTTGCCTTTGGGCGAGAAATTGGTGGCATAGTGTAATCTAGAAGTGCTTGGACCCTTTAGAATTGTTTGACGTTGCTTGATCATGTTGTTTGGGGTTTTTGCTTGACATTGTTGCAAATGATCTGTTGTTTGGCTATTTTATTTTTCTTCATTGTGTTGGAAAATTCTTGGTCTGTAGTTGTTGGCATGAACTTGTGCTGGTAGACCTAACAGTCCTGAAATGGCAGTGAAAAAGTGGAGACATACACAAGTAGAAGATCTGTTTTTTACAACTCTCTTGAATTAATTTGCAGTTTGGACTGTGTCAATATTTAAAGTTACAAAGTAGGAGTTTAGTTAGGTTTTTTGGAAGTTGGTTCATGCCTCTATTAATCTGTAAATAGAGCATAAATAGAGACTGGTTTCACTGGGGCCTGTTTGGTTTGGGAAGGAGGATTTGGTAAAAAGAATGAAACTCATGAATATGTATTGATCATCCGGAAAATGTAAACGAAAATGTCTTGCCCCTCAGATTTTGAAATCTCATGAATATGTATTGATCATTATCTTTCCTTCACCTATTTCCCTTCATATGCGATTTACACCTACTTAGATATGTCTCTCCAAACAATGCCCCATGCCCTTACATTTTTACATCATGTATCCTTCTATAAAAATGAAAATTACCGGTCCAAATGTTGTAATCATTTATTGTGAAAGGATCAATAAATAAAAAAAAAAATGGTGTCTAATTAAAGCTCATTTAAATAATTGGTTAGTCAGGTTAATGTCAGGACGTGCATATTATAGTCGTATAAAATTTATGCCAGTAACAATGTCGCATATTTGATTGAAGCAGTCTTATACTTTTTGGTGTGCGGTTTAGAAAAATGTAGTTTGAGTCTGGTTTTTGCTGTTGATACATCTTTGACTACAAGTGTTTTTCATATGAGATTTTTGAGATTGCTTAAGCAAGTCTGAATTTGGATAAGTTTTCAAACTGAAAAAATTAAAGAATGGGGAAATTTTCTAGAAGTATGGGATGTAGCACAGCAAGTATGAAGGAAGAAAGAGAAAGAAGAGAGAAAAGAAGAAGAAATATAGGAGGAGAAAGGGGGGAGAAAAGAAGAAAAAAAAACAAGCCATGATGAGTGAAGAGAGAGGGAAAAGGAAGTAGATGGAAAACTGCCTCAAAATTTTAAGCCATCAAAAGAAGTCTTTAATGCTGTTTACAGAGCAATTAAATATAATTAACTGGGTAATAGATGTGCTGATACCATTGGAGGTTTTATTTCAAATAAACTCCTAGCAGATGGACTAATGAGGGGGATTAAGATAGACATGAAGAAAGCTTATGAAAAAATAGAATGACCCTTGATTCTATAATGTGATTAAGCACTTAAATAGCCCCTGCTACAATATAGACAGATAGAGAAAGGATCAAACTATACTTGGATGATGTTCAGTATACATGTATTTGGTTCAAACACACACTTATATATTTCATGCCTTTTCTTTTCCCTATTTCTTTATACTTGTATTTTTTTTTTATATGTTTCTGAATCCCTCATTGATGTTTGTAATTGTATCATGTTTCTGATAATGCATGCGGAAGTTTTCTGTCAGTTAGTTTTTTTTTTTTTACTCTTTTTTTTTTCTTTCTTTCCTTGTTTCAGTTAGTATTCTTTCTTCAAAACTCTTTGTTTCTGGCCATGTTTCTGATAATGCATGCGTGTTTTTTGTCAGTTAGTTTTTTTTTTTTTACTCTTTTTTTTTTCTTTCTTTGTTTCAGTTAGTATTCTTTCTTCAAAACTCTCTGTTTCTGGCCATGTTTCTGATAATGTCTTGGTTGTATCAATTATGAAATTCTCCTTTGATCTCAAAACAATGTTCTCATTTGGTTCTACAAAATGATGTCACTTAAAATGATATATGGACTGAGAAGTTGCAATATGATGTTGACTATTGGGCAACTTGTCTGACTCCTTGAAATATTAATAATTTTCAAGGATGGACAAACATTTTGATGATGACCTATTCTTCACCACTCTATTGCAAAGTGGAGGAGGTTGTGATAGCACCCAAACGCAACATGATAATGTTGTTGTCCAAGCAACTCCAAATGACGGTGAAAAGAGGCATTTTTAAAAAAAAGTCAACGAGGTGCATCTTTTACCGTTGAAGAAGATAACCTCCTCATCTTAGCTTGGCTCAATATTAGCATCGATACAATTAGAGGTACTGATCAAAAGTCTACTTAAATGTGGGAAAGAATTACCACATTTTATCATGAATATAAAAAACTGAACATTGCCAATCATTCTGAAGGGTCTTTGATGAATCGGTGGTCCACGATTCAAAAATGGACCAATAAATTTTGTGCATATATAGCACAGGTAGAGTCATTGCACCCAAGTGGTGCAACGGAGCAAGACAAGGTATTTACCTTAAAACCTTTTTTCATTTAATTATTTTGTGAACTTACTTATGAACTAATAGAAATTAATAAATTTTTGTAGATTGAGAAAGCGAAGGTGTTGTACAAAGAGATTGTTGGGAGTAATTTCACAATGGAGCATTGTTGGTGTCTTCTGAGACACCAACCAAAATGGCAGCAACACATCTTCACCTTTAGTCAGAAGAGAAAGTCACCTGAAAAAGTGACTAATGTTGTTGATGTTGACCAAGCGAAGAAGGACATAGAGGTTCTTCCTGAGAGACCTCCAGGCAAAAAGGCTGAGAAAGAAATGGAGAGGAAGCGGAAGTTCATGGAAGGAAACGATGGTGAGATCAAGATTGTTTTGGCCAAAATGACCGAGGATCGAGCGACGACCATGGAAGAGCGTAGAAATGCGACCTTGAAGGCAGACCTAGAGAGATTAGCAGTATTTGAACTTAAAAAAAAAAAAAAAATTGAAGTAAAGATGATATTACTAGATCTAAGTAGCCTGAATGCCATGCAACAAGAATATTTTGGCTACATTCAACGAAAAATTTTTGAGGAATATCTGAAGGATACCGGGGGGATATCTACATCTCCTTCGACACCTTATAGAGGTGTCTAATTTATAAATGTTGGTTATGGAGATTATTTTTTTGATTGTAGTGGCATTTTTTGTGGACTGTTGTTTGTATATTTATGGACTGTATTGGAAATATGCAAACAAAGTATTATAGATGTTAGTATTATTTCAAAGCATAGTATCTCTTTCTAACTATTTGATTAATTTTTGAGATGTCTTTGTATTTTTTTTCCATCATCAATTTTCTAACATAGTAGGTTAATCAGGTTATTGTGGAAATGCCTCCTAGAAAAACCTTGGATATGAACTAGAAAAAAATATCTTATATAAGCTTGGATATTCCATGAACTAGAAAGAAAATCAATGTCATAACTTTGCTTCAAGTTGAATATTGAATTGGCAATTACATGAACTCCAGATCTAAATTATAAATTAGAATTAGAAATCCAAATTAGGTACGTCCATGAATATTCCATAAATGATCTATAAGGTCAGCCTGGAGTTGACTATGAGTGTCTCTATCTCTAATTCGATAATGTTGTGCAATGAACTCTATGAATTCAGGTATATTATCACGTGAAATAGGCTCATCTGGAGTCTCTTCCATTTGTTCATAAATGAATTGATCAGCCCCGAGATATAGATGCCACTCATCTTCAACGATCATATTATGTAAGATAATGCATGCGTACATAATGTCTTTTAGTACTTCAAGACAAAAAAACATCGCAGGTCCACGCACAATTGCAAATCTACCTTGGAGTACTCCAAATGCACACTCCACATTTTTTCGAGTAGACTCCTGACAAGCGGCAAAGTGTTTTTTTTTTATTTCCCTGAGGACATGAAATTGTTTTCACTAATGTTGCCCATGAAGGATATATACCATCTATAAGATATATACCAGCAAAAACAGAAGATCGATCAAATATGTTGATATTGTTATGCGATCCAGGCAAACCAAAAAAAGTATGCCATATCCAAATATCATAAGATGCAACAGCCACCAAAATAATAATTGGTTCATTCACATGACCAGAATACATACATTTCCATGCAGTAGAACAATTCTTCCATTTCCAATGCATACAATCAATGCTACCCAACATACCTGGGAATCCACGTCTTCATCCAGTATCTAGTAACCCACTATATTACTGTTGTTTAGAGATCTCAAATACTCATTGCCAAAAATTGAGACAATTGTCTTAACAAATTTCTTCATGCTTTGTCGTGCCATACTTTCTCCAATTTTGATGTACTCGTCCATTAGATTTGCGGTGACCCCATATGCTAGCATCCTAATCGCTGCAGTCATCTTTTGAAGGGAAGACAATCCAAGCCTCCCACTAGCATCTCTCTTTTGGACAAAATAATCATCGTGGGAGACTACTGCAGCATGTATGCATAAAAAAAGATCACGACTCATTTGAAACCTTCTCCTAAAAAGATGGGGCGGATATGTTGGTGTTTCGGCAAAATAATCATTCCAAAAGTGTTGATGACCTTCGAATGAATCACGTCTGATGAACCTACGACGTTGAGGAGTACGACGAGGTGTAGAAGATGTTCCCTCGGATATCATTGCAATTGCTTGTATCATATCCAACTCATGATCAGAATAATCATCATCAAAATTTGAAAAGGGATCCATAGCAAATTAAGGGAAGAAAAATAGAGGGTTGGAGGAATGAAGGTTGGGCAATAGATGAGTAGAGAATGAGTCTATTTATAGAATTTGATCCTCAACTATTAGTTACAACTAAAAAGGTTAGTAAAAGAAGAATGGTTGGCAAAAATTAGTTCATTCAAGAATTGTAGATGGTGATTGGTTGTTATAGAAAGTTGTTGGCAAAAATTAGGTCATTCAATAATTGTAGATGATGATTGGTTGTTATAGAAAGTTGTTGGCATGTTTGTTGGTTTCAACCACAATTCTAAATATAAAATTTGGGTAGAATAAATGTTGGTATGTTTATATATGTGATTGTTGGGTGAATGGTTGGTAAAATATTTATTGAATAATTAAGTCAATTATAAAAATAGTATATTTATAATAATTTGAAGTTAAATAATAATTTATTTAATAAAGTTATTAACTAATATATTAAGTGTATTTGTAAAATATAAAAAAAAATTATATTATTAAAATATATAATATTTTATTATTATTTAGATTTCAAGATAGCTAGTCCAATGTGGACTAATCAATCTAAAAATCTATTTTAGATAGATTTGTTGACATTCTAGCTAAATTATGGACTTGGCAATGACTGCCAATGCTTTAACAGAGAAAAACCTAGAACTTGGGCTCGGAATACACATCTTTTATATTGTTATGGACATATCCCACATCTGATGAATCCAATTCCAATAAAAAAAACTTGGCCCACATTAGATTATGCAAGCTAAATTAGCAAATAAGTTTCTTATATATAAAAGTATTAGTAGTGGCCTAGTCAAAGTTTGGTCAAAATTTAATTAGAAAATTTACTTTTACAAATTTAGCTAGTCGCTTTTTAACAATATTAAATAACAAACTCTCCAAATCTATAACTATTCTTTTAAAATATTGATTTTCAAATTTTTATTTATTTTAATATTGTTGCCCAGATGACTACATAAGAGGGGGGATGAATTGAGTTGTATTAAAAAAAAAATAACAATTATAAATCAAATATATAATATAAAATATAAAAAAAATATGAAATAGTAATAAATATAAAGAGTAAGGGCAAGAGAGAAGCAAACTCAGTATGTTAACTAGGTTTGGCCCGCCTCAAATTACCCCTTAAGAATTCTCAAATTCACTATTTAACCTCCTTCAGGTGGAGATAGAAACCTATTACACTTTTGAACAACACCACTACAAATGATCCGTTTAGAACACCCTCTACACTTGTAATCATCTTACACGTGATGATTCAACTATTCTCTTTGTAGAACACTTTCTACACGCACAAGGGTTATACACATCCTTTTACTGATACAAGAGCTGATAGTGGGTAGGTTATCAGAAAACACTTCTCAATGAGTGAAATAAGAACAATACAGCGCAAACTATATCTCTCAAAATAAATAAAGATTAAGGCTCAATACTTAAAAAAGAGAGAATGTAAGTTTTGAATGAATGTTATATGCTCTTAGTGTTGTGAATGTAAAGCTCTCAAATGATCTATTTATAAGAACATGAGATTTCATATTTAAATTTAAAAAGATTCACATGTCAAAGACAACATCATTTATTTTTTCAAAAAAATCAAATAAAAAGTTATTCTTTTTTAATTGTCAAAGACAACATCATTCATTTTTCAAAAACTTCAAATCTAATATTTTACTTTTGGCATATGACAAAAGAAGCATACTTTACTTTTCAAATATTTCAAACCTAATCTTTTTACTTTTTGCATATAACAAAAGGAGCACACTTTACTTTTCAAAATTTTCAAACAAAAACATCTACCTTTTGCATAAGTAAAAAAAAGTATCAATCATTTTTTAAAATATTCAAATAAAACATGCACATGTGAAGATGACAATCAATCATTTTTAATATTTTTAAAGTTCAAATCTTTAATCATATAATGTACATGTGAAAGATGACAATCAATCATCTTTCAAAATTTTCAAATTTAATTTTCAAAATATTCATGCACATGTGAAAAATGTATTTTAATGCTTTATGATAAAATATTAATTTTGAGCCTTAATCCTAATTTCAAATTTGTAAGATATTTACAATATTACTCTATGACTTTAATGTAAACTTGTTTCCTTCTTGCTCATACTTGTTTTCTTGATGTGCTTGACTCCATTGTATAGACAACTTGAAATTGAGACTCTTTTATTCTTTGAATTCATTTATTATCATCAAAATCTATGTGTAGATATATAATTATACAAAACTTGAAACATTGGGTTTAACAAATACTAATTATAATTTGAATATTTATTAATTATTAAAAAATCACACATTAATTTTCTAGGCAATTCAACTAACTTCAGAGAAAAAGATCACGACGAATAAAAAAAAAAGAAAAACCAAAATTTCCATTATTCGTTCAAATTTTCTAGGCAAACAGAGCACCGTTTATGAAATTTGAAATTGTTACCTGAGGAAGAACTCAAGGCTGCGAGGGAGAGCACACCCCAGTGTTTCCATCTCTAAATTTATGAGTGCGTTGAGGAAATTGCAGAGAAGTCAACGGAGCCATTAAACAATTAGAGCTACCCGAATCCAAGGAATGAATCGTCAAAACATATACTGAAACCGCTATTTGAAGTATAGTCTGGGAAAAAAATCTCACAGAAAACTTGATGAAGTTTGGATAATCAGTGGAAAGGAAGGGAAAATATCTACTTGTTTGAAGTGACGACGATGTGGCTTACCAGGAGGCATTCGACGACGACAGTGAGAGACGACAACAGAGTGGAATTTGGGTGAAATGGTTCTGCTGTTAGTAAGAAGTTGAGATCATGGGATTTGGGCGAAATGAGATCGTGCTTTTGTGAAGAAGATGAATTTTTTGGTGTCTTGGATCGCGCGAAACGAATAGCACGCACGAACTTTAATTTTTTATGTCAAAATAATATTTGACCAGCAACTTGAGCTGACCAAATTTGACCAGTGAAAATGATCAAGATTAAAAATACTATAGATTTGTTGGGTCCATTATAGTAAGTTTTTATGCAACTTAATTAAACTTTAACTAAAATATAATAAATTGATTTCACTACTAGTACTCTAAATGAGTGTGTTAGCACACCTCTTATAGTGGGATTTATTAAAAATTTAAAAAATTAAAATACCAATAATTTTTTAGCATGTTTTATATGAAAAACTTCTACATTGACAGTGTGTTGGATCTATAAAAAATAAGATTTACAAATAGATTTTCTCATTAAAAGAATTCTTAACTTGCTTTTCTAAATTATTATTTTATTCTTATATTCTTGAATCACTATGATTTTATGGTTTTTTTCTTATTTATCTACCACAATTTAGTTCTTATGATTAAGCTACGTGTAATGGTCAATACTGTGATGTAATATACTCGAGAACTTTAGATAGACCATATAAGAACAAATACTCCCAAATGAAATTCTTGGGAATGTTTGGAAAATAAAATATTAGACAATAAAAACTTATTATATGCAATATTTGGATTTGACTATTTTAGGAAAATGCTCATAAACAATTCTAATCTACTTTGGGTTTACAGCACAAGAAGATTAATATTATCGCAATAACTTCTAAAGTCAACCATCTAAAGTCAACTAAAATAAACTTGATAATATATTCTTTTGTGTTTGCAGCACATAAAAATCACCCTTGTTTTATTGACTTCAGTCAGTAGAGGGGTCAATGCCCAAGTCAGAGCCTAAGGCCCACTACCCTTAAAGGATGGTTATTCGAAAAAGTCGTGTGATTTAAGATAAGCCTAGCCGTCCTGATTATTAGAAGGGATAAATTCTCAGCCTATGGATATTCATAATATAGCGATCAAATAACTCTGGTACCTTAGGAATAAGTCTCCTCATGGATAAGTATAGCATGAACCTAATCTGTTTATGACATTTATCTAATAGATCTCTACACCTATATATAAAGATGACAGGTAACTCTTGAATCATCTGATCACATATTTTCAAATTATTATCCATCACTTGTTATTGACTTAAGTATTGGAGTTGTCACAGGCATATAGTGCCACCTCTATAGTGAGTTGCAGGTTGACAATTACATTCAGTGGTAGGAAAGTAGGACTAAAGTTTTGAATTTCATTCTGTTCCAGCCGGAATGGCCAGAATTTGTCATTCTAGAACATTGGCCGAAATTGTGTACCTATATGTTTCGTACTGCTCCCAATTCCAGTAATTTTAGCTCGTTTGGTCCATTCTGACCGGATTCCAACGTTTCGGCCTGATTTCAATCCGAAATTGCACAGAGGAATGATGGGGTGGTATTTTGTAATTAAGTTAACACTCATGGCATATCATAAATTTTGTTATTTTCCCCCATTTCCTTTTTGATTCTCCTCCTCCCCCTTACGAATTCATTCAGAAAATAAAAATTGCTTTGAGTGCTTAGGGCTAAACTTTACTGCTTCTAGTGAATCACCACCGAGCACCGAGCCCCACATCCAGCAGAGCCACAGACTGCAGACAACTCCATAGTCACACTTTGACGATGCCACCTCCACAACGCTTCGAGTCTCGGCTTGCAGCCTAGCAGTGATGTAGCTCCACAACGTCGTGAGCCTCGGCCTCTACAATGCTGCAGCTCCTCTACAATGATGCCACCTGTTCGTGAACTCTTGGATTTGAGATTGATCTGCAGCTCCTCTCTAGTCTCAACGCAGCTCCTTTGAGTTGATCTATAGTTTTTTTCTTTTATCGCTATTTCTAGAATTGATCTACAGGTTTTAGATTTAGATAATTAGATTATTAGATGTAAAATGATCTACACCCTTTTTTATGTGTATTGAGAATTTGAGAATGATGTGAATATATATAATAGATATGCTTTTGACTAAATCATAGACTATGAATCTGATTTTTTTTTTTAGGTAGAAACGTAGAATCGTATATAGGAGTATATAAATGTCTACTATTATTGGAATATAGTTATTATATATATAATTTATTCATATAATATCTATTTTGAAATGGTACATTGAAACGTACCGGACTCAAATATTCTATTTAAATGCTTTAACTGGAATGGTCATTTAAACGAAATTCAAAAATTTGAATAAGACACGTCCTTTATAGTTAAATATAACTTAGTGACATCTCACAATTGTAATGTCCATAAGTAAAGATTACCATTATTTAAAAATTATCGTTAAAACAAATGATTGCAAATAAAAAGACATTTAGATAAAATAATAAATATAACCGTTATACATGTTAAATAAGGATATAACAAAAAATTATTTTAAAAAAAACATAACTTTAGTTGTTTAGCAAACTTATACATTGAGTGATGTATAGGAAATATATTACGTAAACTAGTCAAGATATAATTTCCGGTTAAATTTTAACTACAAATTTAGAGAATCCAATGAGGCTTGTTTGGACACACATAATTCTTAAAATTTTTAAAATTTTTCATAATTTTATTCTTAAATATTACTCAAATATAAAACATTTTTTAATTTGAAATTTATATATTACTTAAATATTATTCAAACATAAAAATCAATACAACTTTTATAAACTTGAAACAAAATATAAAAATCAATACAATTTTTACAAATTTTAAAAACAAAAATAATATTTAAATAAAATTTTAAATTTATAATATTTTTATTTAATTTTTTCTTACTCTTTTTCCAAGATTCAATATAATATTTTTATCCAAATCATTTTATTACCACTTATAAAATTTTAAAATACTCCAACCGTCTGAACATTCCCTTATTCTTTATCAAATAGCCATGATAATATTACTTCAATGTCTGCATCTAATCAATATACAGTATAGGCCCAAAAAGGTAGACCCAGTGCACATCTCATCACACAATAAGGGGAGAAACCCAAATAGGTATGTAGCAAATAATAAAGACCCATAACAGATGAGGGCTTCCTTGGGCTTAATACATTATTTTGTATAGCAAAGTAACAGGTTTACAGAGTTCAAACTCAAGTATTTTTTTTTTTTAAACTCATATTGATATGATATGATATAATATATATATTTTTTAAATATAAAAAAACTTTATAATTATTGTGCCCATCAGTTTATAAATTTTATTTTTATAAAATTTCTTTGTAAACTAAGCATTTCTCTAGCAAATTAACTAGCAGCAAAAACCAAAAACACCTAAGTTAGCATGTATATGTGGATTGCTCAACGACGGTCTCAGGTTCTCCTTCTTGCAAGCAGTTAATGGGAGGTATGGTCAAGGTTTCTTGATTTCCATAAGCATTCCAGCAGAATGGATCATCCACAAGCTCCCCTTCTTCTGGGAGCAGCTCCACCTCTGAGAGTGTTATATTAGTGCAAGCAACAGTGTCACTGCAGGCAAAATGAATAGGAGGCCTGCGCACATCGTAGGTGCCCTTTATGTTCCTGAAGGAAATGTCACCGACATGTACAGCTGATGTCTGGTTTAAGCAAGCCTTTGCCGAGCAGTAATACTGGTCTACGATCATGCAGTTCATAACATTTTCCATTTGAATGTTCTCAAATGATACGCCTGCTACAGAACCCGTCCCACCTTGCCATGTCTTGATCCTTAGCCCATTATCTGATTCCTTGATGACTACGTTTCGAACTGTTACGTTTGAAACGCATGCCCGTGAATTTTGCACTCCAAGGCTTCCGATGCTGCAGAGAACATGGGAGACTACTAGTCAGGGATATTAAATCTGAAATCTATACCAAAAAAAATAATTTTTTAATTGTAGGCTCCATTTTTTTTAAATGGAATACGCGACACTTTCACATTTTGTAAGATTATATCTACTATTATTAATATATGATATGTGGTGTGTGAGATGATGAGCAGTAAAATTAATTTCCTTTTTCTCTTTGTTACCGTTGCACGGATTTTGGCGTGAAACCCATCAAGTTGGTAAACAAGACTTGGTTGCTTTTTCCGCCTTTATTTTGGTTGGCAAAGGTCACGATCAGAAGATAATACTTCCAAGAGGCTACTCGGAAGATTCTAGTGGTCACAAATTATCATCCCTTGTACATGCATGCTTTCAGATAAACTAAACTAAAAGATAAGAGAGTATCACTCAATTTTAGCATAATATATAGCAAGAGTACTGAATAGTAATGAATGCAGAAGATAGCTCAACTCGAGTTGGGAGTTGAAAAAACCAAGCTTTCTTCTTCCCACATTTAAGAAAAATAATAATTAATAAGCACCTTATCCCGTGACTAGGTCCGCAAGTGACACCCTCTATATCAACATCTGAACACCCGGGTCCAATGGAAATGCAATCATCACCTGTTTAAATCAATCTCCATTATTACGTCTCCGCATCATTCCAAAAGGTTTACAAGTAAGGAAAATATTAGTGGAGCTTCTCAATCTTACTGCTTATATATTTTAATTTTTTTACTTAATGGTTAAATGAGTAATTATTAGTGAGATTGTATATTTTTTTAATTTTTTTCTTAATAATTAAATACGTTAAAAAAATATTTACGAAAAAAAGATAAAAAAAATAATTCTCATATTTGTCCTAGTGGTACGCCTAGCAATAAGTGCTAGGTGGTCCGCTAGTACCATTCTTACATGTAATAGTAAATATCTATCTTATCTCATTTTATGTCATCTAATTATTATAATTTTTTTAAACTCTTGTATAAAATATAATAAATAATTCAAAATTTTTAAATCACAAAATAAAAATTATATTAAAAAATTATATTATAATAATATTTTATTGAACTTTTATCTCATCTCATTTGTGTAAACAAATGAGGCTTTAGTCTCCAAATTT
Organism: Carya illinoinensis; assembly: GCF_018687715.1. Taxonomy (NCBI): domain Eukaryota; kingdom Viridiplantae; phylum Streptophyta; class Magnoliopsida; order Fagales; family Juglandaceae; genus Carya; species Carya illinoinensis. Next base: position 37,716,129 of record NC_056752.1, read on the forward strand.
AGACACGTGATATTCTCATCATTAAAGGGTAAGTGACTTGTTAAAGAATTTTAATGGCCGGATTGAGTGAGACATTAATTATTTTCTTACCATTAGCTATCAAGGAGTTGTATATCCCCACACCCTTCGTATTCTCAATGTGGATCCCATCAGTATTGGGGCTAAGTTTTGGGGAAGAAATGGACAACTTTTCTACCAATATTCCTTCACAGTCATTGAATTTGATATGGAACTGAGGACTATTTTGTATCTGCAAACCGCTGACCACCAAATTGGAGCTCATGCAGAACCTGATTAACTGTAAAAGAAAAAAAATAAGATTGATGTAATTAAGTCAGTAAAAAGCTTCTTGATTATCAGAAATCTTTGAGTTGGGATTCTGATAATTCTACTCACAGCAGGGGATTCACATTGTCCTGACACTGTTGATCCATTAGGACCCTGAAATGGCATATCACTAGCATTTAGTAATGTAATAATTCATTTTCATGGATGAGTAAAATATATAGATGACAGTGAATACAGTTTTGGCATATAATTTACCCGGTGAGGCTTGCATGGGAGATCCCACCAATTCTGGCCGTTCCCTTCAATGGTTCCTTTTCCTGTGAAACTCATCTGGTCAAGTTGGTAAAACAGAAGCAATTGTTTGCGTTTATCTGCTTCTGGCCACGAATCTGGTCCATCCGGTGGTGTTAGGACCCCATCCACCTTTTCACAAATGAAATAAGCTTAGAATGAACTGAGATGTACATACCAAACCTCTATCTATCTCTAATGAATGACATGGCCACAAAGAACAAGGAATCTGTACTTGAAATACAAGTCCCGGCTTGCATGGCCCTGTGAAGATTGTTGGGGTGATCTTGAAACAATAATCTGCGGGAGCTAGGACCACTCCTGATTCTACTGCACACGCTGCTTTCCATGCTGCAGTGAATGCAGCAGTGTCATCAGCATAACCATCTCCGACTGCCCCAAAAGATGTTACATCAAAAACACAGTTTGTACTAGAATTCCCGGGGTCATTTGGGTACGGAACAGAAGGGGGAGTGTCTGGGGATGAAGGGCCTTGAGCGTCAGGGGGAGAAGCGTCAGGGGAAGAAGCAAGGGAGCTTATAATCGTCTGCTTCTTGTGGTAATGAAATCTTCCTTCCACATTGCTTGAATTCTGGAAGAGAAGGCTCGCCGTGATCCAAACGACTAGTAGCTTGCGAGCGAGGCCCATGAGAAGAAATTTTTTGAAGGCTTATGGTTATCTAGCCACTCTTCAACACTGTTGAGTCTGTGAAGGATGTCTCTGGATGTTTGAGTAGAAAGCACATCAAAAAGCTACCCAAGTGTTCCTCTGGAAAGTACAAAAAGTTCAGGGGTCAGAATTCTTATTGCAGCGAAGAGCAAGAAGGAATGAACGAATCAACTTTCTACTGGCCTCAAATAAAGTATCCTGGCAGGCAAGTAACATTTGAAGGCTCACATTTATATTGAAGCTAAAAGTTTTGTCAGAACAAGTGACCTCATGCCTAAGATTGACACGTGTCAAGTTCCGGTTGATGAAATGCCACTGTCCCTAGCTAGGAAAACGGTTGGAAGCTTTTGTAGGGCTTTTGGAGGTTGGTCTTCTGTGGCAACCTTAAGCAAAGTAGTATTTGTTCTTCAGTTTCAGTACTGGATTTATTTGTTGTCGTCTCAAACCTGCTTTTTCTTTATTATAGCTTCAGCATCATGTCGTCCAAAGATGATCTCATGTTTATTCCTTCTCTGTTGTTTTTTAGTGGAGGTGAAGCTGTGAGGAACTGCAGATTTACTCGTTTTGAGCTTCTATCTGATTTTTGAGGCTCTTATTTCCAAAATGGAGTGCCATCAAGGAAGAACATCGATATAACATAATTGGAATCTTGTTGAAATAAATTGAATGCAGTCACGATGGAAAGAGAAGTCTTTTGAGTCCTAATTTCCAACCTCTATTAAGGCTCTGATTAATGAAATACGTTGGAATGTGCCACATTTTTTTTTTTTTTATTATTATTGGTTAAGAACAGAACCCTGCATTTATACATACGTATGCACTAGGAGAATAAAAGATCATTTGCTCATACAATGAGAAAGACTCAAAAGAGTATTGGCCTGATCATTGCATGGCAACTGAATTTTGTCAGCATTTGGCATCTCGAGCACCCAAATAACTCTCGACTAAAATCTTAAACGTTATGTACGAACGAGTCTTCAAACTTTTCCAAAGACTTTTGTCCAATTAAAGAGACATAATCAGCCGCCGAATAAGACCAGAATCAATAATTTTAGTACAGAAATTCCTCGTTTGTATTATTGAACTCCCCCCCCCACCCTTTCTCTCTCCAAAAATAAATTTCAAATATTGATTGAGATGTTATATTCCCTAGCTCAGTACATTGCCACTTACTCTAAGGCAGAGTAGGTCAATATCACGTACCAAATTTCATGTGATATCAATATTTGCATTCTTCCTACATGGCTCTTTTATATTGCTGAGAGAGACATCCACCTGTAGTTGGCGGATGAGCCGAGTTTAAAAGGAAAATATATAGAATAGAAGCAAATGGGTGAATCTGGTGGTTTTGATGCATGCAAAGGCAGCAGGACTCGTGACTCTTTCTTGTTGTTTAGCTCCTTGTGGCCATAAAAGCAGACACGAAGTGTGTGTGTGTGTGTGTATATATATATATATAGTAGCAAGGTGCGACTGAGACAACAGGATTAAAACAGGGTGCGTCCTGCAAATTCCATACATGGGTCCATAGCCGGCCAAAGGCCGGAAAAGAAGCCTTCCCAGCCTGCTTTTAAATCTCACATCATGACACTTCACTTCAAACCAAGTACACATACATTAGAACATTAATAATAACAACAGCGATAAATTGAGATTGGAAAGTTTCTGTCACCAAGCAAAGCTCCATTTGGATGAAATATATATAAGGATGAAATACTAAACTGTCGACTTCTTTGCCATAAAAGTTAGAACTTTGGGATGGCAAATACATGTTGTTGTCTGCATCTGTCACGTGTAGGCGCTCTCACGGATGGACTCAGTAAAATAGACTCAAAGAGTTGGTTCATAGTTGTGATAGAGAATTTGGGGTGAGCTTTATGTAACTACGTACTACCTCAGACAAGTGACACGACAGTTCATGGTTTTCAGCCATGATACTTCGGATTCTGCTAGGAATTATACCTCACACAAGCCCTCTCTTTATTGATTTCATACGTCCTAAAATATGAATGAAATAACTTTATCTATTGATAGTTATCAGTTTTCTTTTGAGATAAATAATGAGTTAATAATACATCAAATCAATATCTTATGTGTTAGATATTCTGAATCAGAGCATAAGCATAAAATGTACAGCAGAAGCATTTACCTCAAGAAGTAAATCTTAGATTTTGATTTAGTTGTTTTACCTACTTTTTCACCAATGCTTTTGGTCTGAAATCATCTTCCTCAGTGGTGGAGTGAGTCATGGACAATATTCCAATATTCCACATGCTAAGAGCCATTTCAACATAGACCCATCCATTGAGAGATTGATTTCATTTCTCTATATTTTGTCCTAGCCGAGATGGTCAGGTGAGACTCTCTTTTACCATAGTAACTTCACTAAAAGAAAACTGTTCAATTATGGCCAATTATTTTCTGTAAAATGACTTTTTTTTTTTAATCAAAATAAGTCTGTTTGATTACAAATGATCATTCTCTTCGCATATAATTCTTTATTTTCTTGCTTGCCACAATGGCCAGCCTTTATCTTATAATGAAGCGGCTAAAATTCCACTTCAATGCATGGTTTAACTTTAAGCCAATTGTGGGCGTCCCCATTTACCATGTGACGTTCGAATCTTAATTTTATTGTTCATTTCATTCCAATATCAATCCCTAAGTATATATTAAATTATTAAAAAAATAGTTGTTTAAATTTATATACGTGGGAAAATAAATAAATTTTTATTTATTAAATTAATAAAAAATATAAATTTTATTATTTAGTTTATATCTTAACAAATTATGAGTGTATCAACAATTGTCACGCGTATAATAGAAGAGTAAGAGAGAGTTCCCTAGCAAAAAATCAATTAAAATGCAGCTATAAGTTAATTTTGCTGATACTCGAGGTGACTACAATGGATAATAAAGAAAGGGACAAAAATAGGGTTGACAATAGATCCTTCTCTTTAGAAGGGAAGATGAAATGGTGACAAGTGTAAACTCGAACTCACGGGTTGGTTTTTTATTGTATCACGGGTGAGAGAATTAAACATGACATCACTTGTCACAGAAAAGGAATTGTCATTTGTTATAACGTTATTAAAATATTATTTTTTAATATTATTATTATTTTAATATTTAAAAAAATTAAATTATTTATTATATTTTATATAAAAATTTAAAAATATTATAATAATAAGATAAAATAATTTAAAACCATCTTTATATCTAAACTTAAATAGATGGCTTGGAAATAATCACCAAGAACGATTTATTGGTCTAATCTTATCAATTCTGTCACCTATTTTGTTAAAGCTGAGTTTGTTGCATATATTGTAAGGAAAATGTCAGTTTGTCTCCCATGTTTGATCATTAATGCATTTTAATTTTTTCAAAATGTTTAAAAATGTTACTAATAGTAAATTTATGTATTTAAAAATTATATTTAAAAATGTTTAAAAAATATTTTAAAAAAAGTGAGATTGTACTAGTGGGTATGTCCACTAATAAGAACTGGGCGGCACAGTAAAAAGGTCCAAATTGTAACAATTGCTCAATGCATTAAAAAAAAAAAAAAACAAGAAACAAAAAGATACGAAAAGAATGACCATTGTTGGTAAAGTTTCATAGCTTCCTCGTGTATTTGATGTGAGGTTACTATGGTCGAAAGAAACTTAAATGAAATACAAAAGAAGAAACAAGATAATAGGGGCGAGGGACCCCAATCGCACGGGGTGAGTTGAGCCCTGGGCCCCGCCCCTTGGGCAGTGCCCCCGTTTGGATGCCAGGGGAGGATTGGAGGGCTGTCCACCCACCAGTGGGCCTCAATGGTTCCATCGGCTCTAGAATTTGTTTTTGAGGCTTTTTTTTTTTTTTTTTCCTCTTAAAATCCGTTTTAAGCTAATTTTAACCCAAAGCCTGCTTTTACTTCAATTAATTTAAATGTATAAAATATAAAATTAAATGTTATCACTAAATATAAATAAACCTAATATAGTTGCTAATTAATAATTTTAACATATTACAAGTAATATAAACCATTACATATTAATCTAAAACTATTAAAAGTTAATCTATAAATATCACAAATTTTCAAATAGCTTAAATGAATAACAATGTTACAATAATTACAATACATTTTAAAAAAATGAAATAAAGTTAACAACATGTAGTAAGCATTTGCCAACTCCAATTAACATCATAAAACCTGGAAACAAAGGCATAAAAATGAGAGTATGAATGGTGGTTTGTCAAATTCTCAAAATGAAAAAAATATCAATAAGGGAAAAATAACAACATTATTAACAAAGAATCAATTAACAAAGTTAAAAGACGTGGTATATCAAAGTCAAATTGCGGTTGTGTAAATCGAGATGGAGTTGCTTTTCCCGAAATTGTTTCCGTAACGATTGAATTTAAAATTAAATTTGTCAAATAATTTAAAACATTATGGGGTTTCAATTTAGAAACTACTATTGAGTTTGGAGTTCTAACAGCATAAATTAGGTTAGGGTTTCATAATGAACCCCTATCCTAATTTAGAGTTTTAATTCGAAACCTTAACATAAATTAGGATTTTTTAAATTTGTTACCCAAATGACTAATATAAGAAGATGGTGAATTGAATTATATTTAAAAAAATAACAATTATAAATCAAATATACAATATAAAATATAAATAAAATACAAAACAGTAATAAATATAAAGAGTAAGGGTAAGAAAGAAGCAAACTCAGTTTGTTAACGAAGTTCGGTCCCACTGCCTACGTTCTCGCCTCAAGCTACCCTTTGATGATGTCAAAATTCACTATTTAACCTCATTCAGATGGAGATAAAACCTATTATACCTTTAAACAACACCGCTACAAAGGATCCGTGTAGAACACCTTCTACACTTGCAATCACCTTACACGTGGTGATTCAACTATTCCCTGTGTAGAAAACTTTCTACACGCACAAGGGTTATACACACCTTTTTACTGATACAAGAGCTGATAGTGAGTAAATTATCAGAAAACATTCATCAATGAGTGAAATAAGAACAATACAGCGCAAACTATATCTCTCAAAATGAACAAAGATTAATGCTCAATGCTTAGAGAAGAGAGAATGAAAGTTTTGAATGAATGTTGTATGGTCTGGATGTTGTAAATGTGAAGCTCTCAAATGATCTATTTATAGGCACATGAGATTTCATATTCAAATTTAGAAAGATTCATATGTCAAAGACAACATCATTAACTTTTTCAAAAAATTCAAATAAAAGGTTCTTCTTTTTCAATTGTCAAAGACAACATCATTCATTTTTTAAAAATTGCAAACCTAATCTTTTACTTTTAACATATGACAAAAGGAGCACACTTTACTTTTCAAATATTTCAAACCTAATCTTTTACTATTTGCATATGACAAAAGGAGCACACTTTAATTTTCAAATATTTCAAACAAAATCATCTACCTTTTGCATAAGTAAAAAAAAACATCAATCACTTTTGAAAATATTCAAATAAAACATGCACATGTGAAATATGACAATCAATCATCTTTAATATTTTCAAAGTTCAACCCTTTAATCAAAGTATGCACATGTGAAAAATGACAATTAATTATCTTTCAAAATTTTCAAATTTAATTTTCAAAAACTTCATGCACATGTGGAAAATGTATTTGAATGTTTTATGATAAAATATTAATTTTGAACCTTAATCCTAATTTCGAATTTTTAAGAGATTTACAACATTACTCTATGACTTTAATGTGGACTTATTCCCTTCTTACTTATATCTGTTTCCTTGATATACTTGGCTCCATTGTGTAAACAACTTGAGTTTGAAACTCCTTTATCCTTTGAATTCATTTGTTATCATCAAAATCCATGTGTAGATATATAATTACACAAAACTTGAAACCTTAGGTTCAACAATCTCCCCCTTTTTGATGATGACAAATACTTGATAGAACCTGAAACCTGTATTAATACTTAAGCTCCCCCTGAGAATGTGCGTTAGTTATTTAAGCAAAAATATAAATATAATTCCAAGCATATATAACAATTTTAGCAATTCAAATAATATTAATATTCTAGTCTAACACTTCTCCTACTTTTGACATCATTAAAAAGGATCCGCAACAAATAAATGGACTGAAGAAAACGGTGCATTAGTAGACACTGTAGATAGTTGAAAAAAAAATTGGATCCGTCCGTGACCCGACAAGTGTGGCTGGAGATTTAAAAAAATCGCCTGATGTTGTTGACAAACGAGATTGAAGGCTCCAAGTTTCTAAAAAATGTCATTTTCACCGATCGGAAAAAAAATCGCATTGCTCTTTGACTTTGATGATAGCTCGTCTGGTTTTTTATGCTATCTCTATAAAATTAGTCTTAAAGTTCATCCAATCCGCATCAAGTTTTTTTCTCATCTCTATAACTCATCTGCATTCCTTTAACATTCTCGTTTTAAGCCTTCTATTATTTTCTCAATGACTCATTCTTCTAACATTTCTCTAGATCCATCCATGAGACATTCTGCACCTCAACCTCATGTCCTTTTTGCAGCTGCCATTGGTGCCATGTTGCAGCAAGAAAATAATAGTTTGGCTAATAAGTCAGATTCTGATGCTATCTATGACTTGGTGAGTCTTGAGACTCGCTACTCTTCCTCTATTGTTGCTTTTTCCCAGCGGCTACAAGTCAGAAATCATGAAGTTGAAAAGCTCAAAGAACAAATTGTTGTACTTCAACGAATTGTTCAAGAATCTCACACAAGGGAAGAAATCATTCGACAGAAGAATAAACAGTTGAAATCTTTATTAGATTCTTCATTCCGCTTGCCGGTTCCCATGGATAAGAATGACATGATATTGTATAAAGAGAATGAGCGTCTCAAACATGAGGCTAAGAATCTCAAGTTTATGTAAAAGTATTTAAAAAATCTATCTCTATTTTTATTGACTCTAGTTTATCTTTTAAGAGATATTCATAGCATGCATCATACCTATTTCTCTTCTGATCATACATAATCTATCTTCTGATAAAAGTTTTGTGAAAATATATGCTAACTGATCGTGTGTGATTGTGAACTCTAGTACTATATCGCCTTTCTGCACATGATCTCGAAGAAAATGATATCTTATTTTAATATGCTTAATTTTAGAATGTTGTATTGAGTTCTTTGAAAGATTTATAGCACTTGTATTATCACATTTGATTAGAATGTGATTATACATGAGTTTAAATTATTCAAATTGTTGCTTCATGTAGAGAACTTGAGCACAACAACTACCCGTAACAACATATTCTGCCTCAGCAGTAGATAGTACAACAGAATTTTATTTTTTACTAAACTAGAAAACTAGTGCATGACCTAAGAAATGGCATGCTCCACTAGTGTTTTTTCGATCTATTTTACAGCCAGCATAATCTGCATCTGTGTAAACTGATTAGATCAAAAGATGTGTGCTTAGGGTACCATAACCCTAAGTTAAATGTATCACTAAGATATCTAAGAATGCGCTTAACTGCAATTAAATATGATTCTTTTGGAAATGATTGAAAGCGTGCACATAAGCACACACTAAACATAATATCTAGTATACTGGCTGTTAAATATAATAAGATATCAATCATACCTCGATATATTTTCGAGTCAACTGACTTACCAGATTCATCTTTATCAAGTTTAGTTGATAAGCTCATTGGTATTCTAATTTTCTTAGCACTTTCCATTCCAAACTTTTTCAGTAATTCCTTAATATATTTTGATTGATTGATGAATGTCTCACTTTTTGCTTGCTTAATCTGCAATTCGAGAAAGAATGTAAGTTTTCATATCATGCTCATTTCAAATTCTTCCTACATAGTCTTAGCAAAAACTTGACACATATTTTCATTAGTAGCACCGAATATTATATCATCAACATAAATCTGAATCAAAAGAATATCATCATTTTCATATTTAATGAAAAGAGTTGTGTCGATTTTTCCTCTTGAAAAATATTTTTTAATCAAGAAATCATTGAGTCTCTCGTACCAAACTCTAGGAACTTGTTTAAGTCCATATAGTGCTTTTGTGAGTTTGAAAACATGATTTGGGGAAATATGATTTTCAAAACCTGAAAGTTGCTCAACATATACCTCTTCATTTATAAAACCATTTAAGAAAGTACTTTTAACATTCATTTGAAAAAATTTGAAATTTTTATAACAAGCATATGCAAGTAGCATTCGAATAGTTTCTAATCTTGCAACTAGTGCATATGTCTCATAATAATCGATTCCTTTTTCTTGATTAAAACCTTGGGCTACAAGTCGAATCTTATTTCTAGTAATGACTCCAGACTTATCTTTCTTATTTCTAAAAATCCATTTTGTTCCAATAACAGTATGATTTTTGGGTTTAGGAACAAGTATCCAGACATCATTTCTTTCAAATTGATTCAACTCTTCTTGCATAGCTAGAATCCAAGATTCATCAAGAAGTGCATCATCAATATTTTTGGGTTCAATCTGAGATAGAAAAGCAGTATGATTGCAAATATTTCTAAGAGATGAACGAGTACTTATACCTCGTGAAGGTTCTTCCAAAATTTGTTCCACTGGATGATCTTTTACAAATTTTCATTATTTAGTTGCATCTTGTATTAAATTTTGATAATCTTTCCTGATGGTTCCATGTTGAATTTTTTCTATTGTGTTCTCTTTGTTGAGATTGAGACTTTCCGTGTTATTTATACTTCCTGTTTCTTCATCAATAGATTTCTTGGAGAGTGAAGAATTAGATTCATCAAATACTACATGTATAGATTCTTGTACATTCAAAGTCTTTTTATTGAATACTCTATAAGCTTTACTATTAGTAGAATACCCGAGAAAAATACCTTCATCAGATTTTGCATCAAAATTGCCTAAATTATTCCTGTCATTCAAAATAAAACATTTGCATCCAAATACATGAAAGTAACCAATGTTAGATTTTTTCTCATTCCAAAGCTCATAGGGGGTTTTATTTAATTTAGACCTTAGCATAACTCTATTTATAGCATAACATGCAATACTTACCGCTTCGGCCCAAAAATAACTAGGCAAGTTGTTCTCATTAAGCATTGTTCTTGTTATCTCTTGAAGAGATCTATTTTTCCTTTCTACTACTCCATTTTGTTGAGGAGCTCGAGGAGCAGAAAAATTATGCACAAAACCATTTTCATCACAAAATGTTTCAATATTTTTATTAACAAATTCTTTTCCCCTATCATTTCGGATACTTGAAATAATATAACCCTTTTCATTTTGAATTCTCTTACATAACTTGGTGAACGTATTATGTGCCTCATCTTTATGAGCAAGAAAGATGATCCAAGTATATCTAGAGAAATCATCAACAATAACAAATGCATAATATTTTCCTCCTAGACTTGCAACTCTATTTGGTCCAAAAAGATCCATGTGTATTAGTTGCAATGATCTAGTAGTGAAAATATGTTTCTTGGTTTTAAAAGAAGTTTTTGTTTGTTTACCAAATTGGCATGCATCACAAATTTTGTTTTAAAGAAAATATGTTTTTGGTAAATCTCTCACAAGATCATTTTTTAAAAGTTTGGAAACAAGTTCTATGTTGGTATGACCTAGTCTTCTATGCCATAACCAACTAGTTTCATTTTGAGCTGAAAAACAATTGCATCTTGTGAGGTAATTTCTTCAAAATCGATTGTATAAACATTGTTGCTTCTAAAAGCAATAAAACAAATATTACAATCATGATCATTCAAAATAATGTATTTATCCATTTTGAAAATAACTGTAAATCATTTATCACATAATTGACTTATACTCAAAAGATTATGTTTTAGACCTTCAACAAGTAGAACATCTTCAATTATGAGAGAAGATTCATTACCAATTTTACTTATTCCTAAGATCTTCCCTTTCGGGTTGTCTCCAAATGTCACGTGTCCTTCTTCTTTAGATCTAAGATGAAAGAACTTAGTCTTATCTCCCGTCATGTATCTTGAACATCCACTATCTAAAAACCATTTGTTTTTACTTGTGGATAACTTCATGCATACTTATAAAAACAATTAAAATGATTTTTCTTGGTACCCAAGTTCTTTGGGTCCTTTATTTATTAGTATTAGAAGAAACAAGATTTTTAGGTACCCATATGACCTTAATAGTCATTATAAGATTTCTTCTAATAGGACAAGTATGATAATTATGACCATTTCTATTACAGAGATTGCAAATAGCATGTGACATATATGAAGAATTTGAATGATTATAATAATATCTTTTTTTGATAAAATTATTTTTATGAAAAGAATTTTGAATATGGGTCTTTAATGTAAAAGGATTATCAAAAAATTTTTTATAAGGTTTGTATTTTTTTTTTTTGGCATATATCCCAAGCATGCCTTGTCAAAAACACATCTTTGACTACCAAGAAGTTTTTCAAAATTTCTTTTTCTATTCGTAAAGTTTTCAACAATATTTTCTAAATCATTTTTCTTCTTAAGTCAGCTTAAGATTTTCATCTTTCAAAATGATATTTTCTTTTCTTAAAATATCAATTTCGTTTGTTAAAGAATAATTTTTCTTTTTCAAAGCAGTATACTTGATACCAAATTTTTCAAATTCCTCGTATACCTCTTCTAAAATATTTTGTAATTTTTCATATGAAAGATCTTTAATATTATCAAGATTTGTTACCTCAATGTCATCTTTAGCCATAAGACAAAGATTTGCTGATTTTCCATTACTTGCTTCACTATCTGAGCTACTTGAATCATCATCCAATGTAACTTTCATTGCTTTTTTGCCCTTGTTTCGATCTTTCTTTAGTAGAGGACAATCTGACTTGATATGACCAGGCTTATTGCATTTATAACAAATTAAAGTATCATTTTTATCTGAATCTTTTTTGGAAAACTTTTTGAAAGATTTTCTCGGAGGAGTTTTATTTTTCTTTAAGAACCTCTGAATTCTTCTTGTTATCATCGCAACTTTTTCATCTTTATCTTCATTTTCCTCATCGTCATCACTTTCACTTTCATGAGGAACAACTTTAAGTGTCAAATTCTTCTTTGGCTTTCATTCTTCTTCTCCTCTTTTCAATGTGTACTCATGGGTGATAAGTGACCCGATGAGTTCATTCACTTCGAGCTTCTTGAGGTCTCTAACTTCAAGAATCGTTGTCACTTTTGATTCCCAGCGTTTTGGTAGAGTTGAGAATTTTTCTTACTATCTCCACCTTGGAATAAACTTTGCTAAGAGCTGTCAAGCTGTTTATGATGTTAGTAAAACGAGTGTGCATACTAGAAATAGATTCACCACCATTCATCTTAAACATTTCATATTCATGAGTAAAAATATAAATTTTTTATTCCTTGACTTGCGAAATTCTTTCATAAGTAACTTCTAAATTATCCCAAATTTCTTTTGTCATAGCACAAGTTATTATTCTATTAAATTCATTTCCATTGAGAGCATTAAATAATAAATTCATAGCAGTTAAATTCAAAATATAAAGTCTATCGTCTTCATGATCAAACTATTTTACTTTCTTTTTGACATTTACTCCATCAACCACTTTTGTTGGAATATAAGATCCATTTACAATGCATTTTCAGATTTCTCGACCTTGAGTTTGAACGAATATTCTCATTTTAACTTTCTAGAATGAGTAATTATCTCCACAAAAGAGTGGAGGCCGACTGCTAGATTGACATTCACCAAATGAAGCTGTAATGTTAGCCATAAGATTTTAACTCAAAAGATAGTTAATCTTATAATAGAGCTTTTAGCTCTGATACCAATTGTTACCCAGATGACTAACACAAGAGGGGAGTGAATTGAGTTGTATTTAAAAAAAATAACAATTATAAATCAAATATACAATATAAAATATAAACAAAATACGAAACAGTAATAAATATAAAGAGTAAGGGTAAGAGAGAAACAAACTCAGTATGTTAACGAGGTTCGACCCCACTGTCTAAGTTCTCGCCTCAAGCTACTCCTTGAAGATCTAAAAATTCACTATTCAACCTCTTTCAGGTGGAAATAGAAACCTATTACATCTTTGAACAATACCGCTACAAAGGATCCTTGTAGAACACCCTCTACACTTGCAATCACCTTACACATGGTGATTCAACTATTTCCTATGTAGAACACTTTCTACACGCACAAGGGTTATACACACCCTTTTACTGATACAAGAGCTGATAGTGAATAAGTTATCAAAAAACACTCCTCAATGAGTGAAATAATAACAATACAACGCAAAATATATCTATAAAAATGAATAAAGATTAATGCTCAATGTTTAGAGAAGAGAGAATGAAAGTTTTGAATGAATGTTGTATGCTCTGGATGTTGTAAATGTGAAGCTCTCAAATGATCTATTTAATAGCCATATGAGATTTCATATTCAAATTTAAAAAGATTCACATGTCAAAGACAACATCATTCATTTTTTCAAAAAATTCAAATAAAAAATTCTTCTTTTTCAATTGTCAAAAACAACATCATTCATTTTTCAAAAATTATAAATCTAATCTTTTACTTTTGGCATATGACAAAAGGTACTTTACTTTTCAAATATTTCAAACTTAATATTTTACTTTTTGCATATGACAAAAGGAACACACTTTACTTTTCAAATATTTCAAACAAAATTATCTACCTTTTGCATAAATCTAAAAAACATCAACCACTTTTGAAAATATTTAAATAAAACATGTACATATGAAAGATGACAATCAATCATCTTTAATATTTTCAAAATTCAACCCTTTAATCAAGGTATGCACATGTGAAAGATGACAATCAATCATCTTTCAAAAATTTCAAATTTAATTTTCAAAAAATTCATGCACATGTGGAAAATGTATTTTAATACTTTATGATAAAATATTAATTTTGAACCTTAATCCTAATTTCAAATTTTTAAGGGATTTACAATATTACTCTATGACTTTAATGTGAACTTATTCCCTTCTTGCTCATACTTGTTTCCTTGATGTGCTTGACTTCATTGTGTAGACAATTTGAGTTTGAAACTCCTTTATCCTTTGAATTCATTTGTTATCATCAAAATCCATGTGTAGATATATAATTACACAAAACTTGAAACTTTGGATTCAATAAAATTGAAACCCTAAAATAATTTAGGAGTTCAATTCAAAACCTTAAACTGGTTTAGTGATTTGGATTGAACCCCGAGATTATTTAGGACTTTGGATTCGACATCCGAAGATTATTTAGTATAAACTCCAAAATTTTTTCCAAAAACAAAACTCCACAGCACCCAAAATACAACCTCATCCTCCATTGAAACAATCTCATCATCCTTTGAGAGAGAGAGAGAGAGAGAGAGAACAAATTTCAAAATACTTAGAATTCAAAAGTTTGAGATACTTACAGCTATAAAATGAGATAGAGAGAAAAAGTGTTGTAGAGACGATGAGTGAAAGAGTTAAGAGAGAGGCTGAGTGAGAAAGGGTTGAGAGAAAGTGAGTCGAGACACACGCGGGAGGGTTGCGTTCTTATTAACCTTGTACTGAAACAACAACATTTTGGGGATACCCAAAATATAATAACCTACAAGAAATTCAATGAATGAATTTATTTCAGCATTAGAAATGTCATGAAATCTCTAAAAAGTTTTACGAACTAAGCGTCACATTAAGTTTTAGTCTATCAGCATAGTCGAATCTCGACACACTATAATGACAAAGCTGCCTTTTCATTTCTTTGAGGAAATTAGGAGTATAAGTTGGAAAAAATAAATTATACCATTAGTCTCATGAATATTTAGAAATTTTAAATGCAATGTTATGTTTTTCGTTTTCCAGATAAATAGTACCCGAGAGTGCTTTTTTATTTAATCAAGGTATTAGGAGTCAAATTTCACGAAAATGAATTGCACTACTAGACTCATATAATTATTTAGGATTTATGGTATATTATTAATTTTTGCAATTTCTTGGATGAATATTAACCCCTGGGATATTGCAACATAGACCCGTTTCAAACGATTGTTAAATCGCTACGTTGAATGTCTAAAACAACTTTGGAGATTATTTAATTGAACACTTGGGAAGATCTTAATTATACTTGGTGAATAATGTAGGTCACTTGATACTTGAAGGAACCATGAGATAGAGATGTGAAGGAATGGAAGGCAAACCAAGCCATATGATCTGTCACTTAAGGCAAATATTATTTCATCCAATCTAATACTATATGGTCAACCAAAAGAGGGCTTCAAACCCAACAACTATCCACCTAAAAAAGTTGCCGATAGCTACATCGCAAGTCTCTCCCATTCAAAATCATAACATCAATACCGCAATTCTAAAAAAAGAAAGTACTAGAAAAAATGCTATGTATGAGAGGGCCGTAAAGGACTATCTTGAGCCAACTTTCGGGAGGCCAGTTCAGGCTCTCTTTACTCAAACCTCCTACCTGACTTCAGTTTATTGATCTTTTCCTGCCTGTAAATCTCC
The DNA here is from genome assembly GCF_018687715.1 of Carya illinoinensis. Lineage (NCBI taxonomy): Eukaryota > Viridiplantae > Streptophyta > Magnoliopsida > Fagales > Juglandaceae > Carya > Carya illinoinensis. The sequence goes on from NC_056752.1 coordinate 37,731,874, forward strand.
TTCTCATTTCAAGGAAATATATTGGTCTTCCCACTTAATCAGTAAAAGATTCCCGTCCTCGCTTCTTCCGTTGGTAGGTCGAGTGCTTTCATTCCTCTAATTTGAGAGTTGCAAAGTAAGAAAGGGGCTTCCATTAGCATTAGTAGTTGTAGTTGGCACTCTTCCCACTCTTGCTTCCTAGAGCATCGATGAGCTAAAGAAACGATCCCTACTTGATACGAAACAGAATAGGAACTTCATTTATACTTAAATACTTTAATCGATGAACAATCGTTGGTTTGATTGACGGATTATGTGAGAGGATGGTAGAGGGCTAAATCATTACCTAAATCCTTAAGATCTCCCTTGAATGGGGGTTTAGCTATAGCTAGCCTTGAAAACTTGTTAGACTTGAGATCATCTGAACCATGGAGCTACCGTTCCAACTCCAAACTCTTGATATGAACCCGCGAGATTGGAACCCCTTGAACTCACAATCAATTTGAAAACCCACCTAAGAAAGTCGAAATCAAGTCAATGAATGGAAGAATCTAGACCCGTTGAGAAACTCGTTTAAAAAACCAAGATTACAAATGAGGAATGCCACAAAGGTTGTAATTTACTTTTGATAAATTCAAAAGTTCAAGAAGAACAATAGGAGATAAAACTCAACTCACAATGAAATAATTACCAAATTGTCTAACCATAAAGAGGGCAGTCAAAGATGTTTAAATACTCCCCAACAAAAATAACCCTAGGTCAAAATAAGGTCTCTTCCCAAAAATACCCTTAAGTGAATAGTACCGCGCTACAGTACCGTAAATAATATCACGCTACAGTAATTCCTTGAAACCCTATTTCAACAAAATAATAACTTTCCCAATATGTTCTTAAGTCATTCTTATAATAAACCTAATTATTCTAAGCTAATACAATAAGTCCTTTAAATGAATTAAACAAGTTGAAAGCCTTCAAGTGTCCAAAGCCTTTAAGTCATGTTGCTCTCTTCCATAGCTTGTATCAAATGGATGAAAACTAGTTCTCATTCTTTCAAGTCCATCTTGAGTGTTGGGCTCTTGTTAACTTCATCTAAAGTGGTTTGCACCAATCCTTGTATTGCCTCCTTAATCTTCTTGGCTCTTAATCTTGTAATTGATCAATCTGGAACTTATAACGGATCTTTAAGACTAGGCCCATCTTGATGCCCATCATTCATCCTCTCTTTAAAAGGATTCGACCTCGAATCTTCACCTACACCAAAAGGATAAAGATCAGAAACATTGAAAGTAGCAGATACATTGTACTCATCTCGAAGATCCACTTTATATACATTATTATTAATTTTCTAAAAAATTTGGAACGGTTCATCTCCTCGAGGATGTAACTTGGTCCTTCTATGGGTTGGGAATCTTTCTTTAAATATGTGAACCCAAACCCAATCTCTTGATTCAAAGATGACACGCTTTCACCCTTTATTAGCTTTAGAAGCAACTTTTTCATTCTTTTGGGCAATTTGAAGCCATACCCTCTCATGAAGTGACTTTACCAACTCCACATTCTTTTGTCCATCCAAGCTACTGATATCATCAACAAGTAATGGCATTAAACCTAAAAGAGTAAGTGGATTAAATCTATAGACAATTTTAAAAGGAGAATATGAAGTAGTAGTATGCATGGTCTTATTATATGCAAACTCTATAAATAGCAAACAGTTATTCCAAGTTTTTAAATTCTTATGAATAACAGTGTGTAAGAGCTGAGTTAAGGTCTTATTAACTACTTCAGTTTGTCTGTTAGTCTATGGATGACAAGTAGTAGAAAAAAAAAAGCTTAGTACCCAATTTTTTCTATAAAACCTTCCAAAAGTAATTAAGGAATTTGACATCCATATCAGAAACAAGACTCCTAAGCACATCATAAAATCGCACTATCCTTTTGAAAAACAAGTCAGTTATGTTTGTGGCATCATCAGTTTTATGACATGGAATGAAATGTGTCATTTTACTAAACCCATCTACAATCACAAAAATAGAATCTCTACCATTTTTTGTCTTAGCCAACCCCAAAACAAAATCCATAGAGATGTCTACCAGTGCCTCACAAGGGACGGGTAAGGGTGTATACAACTCTTGTGGCAAAACTTAAGATTTGGATTTTCTACATGTAATGCACCTGCTATAAATACGATTGATGTCTCTTTTCATCTTAAGCCAAAAGAAATATTCATACAAAAAATTAATGAATGACAAATAATACTCCCATAAACGTTCATGAAACACATTTGAAGTCTTCGTTTTACCAAAATGACCACTCCAATTATATGCAACCTTAACGAATGGCAAACCATACTTCTAAAAGTGTTCATGCAATACGCCAAAAATCTTCTTTACGCCAAAATGATCATTCCAATTATATGTAAACTCAATGAATTGGAAACAATACTCCCACTAATGGTCATGCAACACGTCTAAAGTCCTCTTTATACTAAAATGTCCCAACAAACCATACTCATGCACAAGCAATTCATGCATAAGACTAATAGGCTCACAAAATCTATTATCTTTAAACAAATACTAATCTAGTCTATAGCTCTTACTAAATAATACTTTCTTATAAATTCCATACACACTAGCAAAGTTATAATCATTAGCATGCAATTTCTTATCATATTCAAATTTCAATAACTTTGCTTCTAAAATGAAGACAAAGACATACATTCTTGATATTGTAACAACCGCAAAATTTTCCTTACCTTGTGTGTATTTGATTACATGAGGAAGAATCAATATACAATCCTCCCACTTGGTATGTATTCTAGTCAACTTACCTTATTCCTTCAAGTACGTCAAAAACTCATGTTCTTTAAAGAAAAGTTGGGTAGGAATTGTCGCACTTGACAAAAAATCAATTTGAAGCTCTATTCCTCTAATAGGTGGTAATTCACTAAGGACATCGTTAGGCAGCACAACATCATATTTCTGCAATAAAGAGATAACAACATTAGGTAAAGATTTACTAAATTCGTTAGTACTAAAATTCACTTTAGCATAAAAACTCATTTTTCTTTCTTTTTTGTCACTTTCTTTACTCTCGTTTTTCTTTTCACTCTCATTTTCCTTTTCACTCTTTTTTTTTTTTATTATTATTGAGCTTTCAGCCTCAACCTCATTTCTTTTCTCTCTCATTTTTCCATCTCTTATTTTCGATTTCACTATTTCTTTTTTCTTCAATCTCACTCACACTCTTTTCTTTTCACTCAACCTCACTTTTATTCTCTTTTTTTATCAATTTCACTTTCTCTCTTTCTTTTTTGATCAACCCAACTTTCATTTTTTTTTCCTTATCAACTTCACTTCTACTTTTTTTTTTTTTCGACCTCACTTGTTAACTTCAATTGGTCCTCATGGACTTGTGTTGGTGTTAGAGGAGAAAATTTGATAGTTTTTCCATAATTTTTAAAATTGTACATATTCCTGAACTCATCATGGATCACTCTCCTATTACATTGTCATGACCTCCCTAACAAAATATGACCAGTATGCATAGGCACTACATCACAAAATACCTCATCCTTGTACTTCTCAATTGAAAAAGAAACTAACACTTGCTTATTTAACCTAATCTCCTTACAATCATTCAACTACTGCAACTTGTACGGTATAGGATGTTTCAAGGTAGGTAAATTCAATATCTCATCTAAAGTAGTGCTAGCCATATTAATACAACTCCCCTATTAATGATCATACTACATACCTTATTATTAATGTGATATCTAGTATGAAAAATATTCTCTCTCTGTTGCTCCATATCATTTATTTTAATTTCTGTATTGAGAGCATGCCTGGCAATAAGAGACTTACTATGCCCTTCATTCTCATATCCATTCTCAATATTAGGCTCACGCCTTCTACTATCTCTCACACTTTGCAGATTTCTAATCAATAATTCATCCTATCCCCCACTTCTTCCAACGACAAATTTAACTTTTGAAACTTTTATTGCATGGATTGCAACACAAGCAATGAATTGTCTGCCACTCCTTTTGGTATTGAGTCACTATTATGAGAAATCGTAACGTACTGTATAAAAAGAATGTTAGTAGTAAAAATCTCACATATTCCCTTAAGTGTTTACGCTCAAATAATGACATTCCACTCATGTTTCACTCTTAATTAATTTTTTTCCAATAATGCTTTTACACTCTCTTACCTTTTACTTCAAGAGTTTTCCCACTCAAAATTTTTATAAACTGATTGAACTCAATCAAGATAATACAACCTTGTTTTATTTAAATTAATAATTAGGTCCAAGAAACAAGAACAAGAGAAAATACATAAGGAATAAAATGATACCAAAATCAAGAAAATTATACGAGGAAAGAGTAAATACAAAATATGATACCAACTATAATATGTATGCAGCCCCTTTGATGATGACGCTTAATAAAAAAAAATTCGGATTTCTATACTCAATTTTTTTTTCGAATCTTTTTTTTTTTCTTTTCTTTTCTCACCAATTCAATCACAAATAGTAATATTCAATTGTGTAAATCAAACAATTGAATTTAAACATATAAGAATTGACAAAAGTATAAGGAAACAATGAAACGAAACTCCAAGCAATTGACAATTCAAAGATGCAAGAAGTCCTAAAATTTAGAAACTCTAATGAAGCAAATTTCAACAACCCAAGAATAAGGAACTTCTGCATTTTTTTTTTTTTTCTTTTTGAGACCCTAAAACAATGAAACCCTAAAATTAAATTTAAAGATGCAGAAATTAAAAGATAAAATCAGGCCTAATTGGAAACTTTACTCTGAATACCAAATGATATGAACCCGTGGGATTGGAACCTCTTGAACCCACAATCAATTTAAAAGCTGGTCCAAGAAAGCCAAAATTAAGTCAATAGACAAAAGAATCTAAACCCGTTGAGGAACTCGTTTCAAGAACCTAAATTATATTAAAATCTAGACCGATTGAAGAACTTATCTCAAGAACCCAGATTACAAAAGAGAAACGCCACAAAAGTTGTGATTTATCTTTGATAAGTTTAAAATTTCAAGAAGAACAAGAGGAGATAAAATTCAACTCATAATGAAATAATCATCAAATTATCTAACCATGAAGTAGACAGCCAAAAATGTTTAAATACTTCTCAACAAAAATAACCCAAGGCCAAAATAAGGTCCATTCCCAAAAATACGTTTAAGTGAACAGTGTCGTGCTACAGTAACTCATTGAAACCCTAGTTCAACAAAATAATAACTTTTTCAACATGTCCTTAAGTCCTTTTCATAATAAACATAATTATTCTAAACTAATAAAATAAGTCATTTAAATTAATTAAACAAGTTAAGAAGCTTCAAGTGCCCAAAACCTTTAAGTTATGCTTCTCTCTTCCATAGCTTGTATCTAATGGATCAAAAACCGATTCTCATTCTTTCAAGCCCATCTTGAGTGTTGGGCTCTTGCTAAATTCATCTCAAGTGGATTGTACCAATTCTTGCATTGCCTCATTGATCTTCTTGGCTCTTAATCTTGTAATTGACTCATTTGGAACTTGCAACGAATTTTTAAGACTAGGTCTATCTTGGTACCCATCAGCTTTCCTTACAATTATTAATAGCAAAGAGGATGATACCGAGAATGAGATTATAAGGACTCGTGACTACCACACAAAGATAGCCCTCTACAATATTACACTTGGCAAGATTCTAGCCTCACTAGGTGAATAGTGTAGGACACTTGGTAATAGAAGGAACTATGAGATGGAGATGTGAATGAATGGAAGACAAACCAAGCCATGTGATCCTGCCACCTAAAGCAAACACTACTCCATCAAACCAAACACTACGTGGCCAACCAAAAGGGGGCTTCAACCCCGACGACTATCTACCTGAAGAAGTTGCTGATAGCTACATTGCGATTCTCTTCCCTTCCAAAGCACAACATGAATACCACCATTTTAAAAAATAAAAAAAGTAGAGGAATGTATGAGGGGGTCGTAAATGGCTCTCTTGAGCCCACTTTCGGGAGGTCAATTGAGGCTCTCTTTACATCAAACCTCCAACCTAACTTCTATTTATTGATCTTTTCCTACTTGCAAATCCCCTTCTTCCTTTAATGATATAGATCGGTCTTCCCACTTAATTAGTACCAGATTCCTATCCTCGCTTCTTCCGTGGGTGGGTATAGCGCTTTCCTTCATCTAGTTCGAGAGTTGTAGAGCAAGAAAAGGGCTTCCATTAGCATTAGTAGTTGTATTTGGCACTTATCTTGCTCTTGCTTCCTAGAGCACTGATGAGCTAAACAGAGTATCCCTACTTGATACGAAATAGAATAGAAACTTCACTCATTTTTAAATACTTCGATCGATGAACAATCGTTGGTTTGACCGATGGATTACGTGGGGGGATGGTAGATGGCTAAATCATTACCTAAATCATTAAGATCTCCCTAGAATGGGGGTTTAGCTATAACTAACCTTGAGAACTTGTTAGACCTGAGATCATCTGGACCATGGAGTTACCGTGGCTCCTAACCCTAATAGCCACTTTGCTTGCAATTATTAATAGCTAAGAGCATGATACAAAATGAGATTATAAGGACTCACGACTACCACACAAAGATAGCCCTCTACAATATTACACTTGGCAAAAATCCTAACTACACTTGGTGAATAATGTAGGACACTTGGCACTAGGAACTATGAGATGTAGGACACTTGCCACCCACGACAAACACTGTTCCATCTAATTAAAAGAGGGGTTTAACCCTAGTGAAACTTCAAACTATTAGAATCCAATTGAAACCCAAAAATCTATGGAGGAAACAAAAATACTAAATGGTTTTCCAAAACCCTAAAATGGTTGGTTTTGTTTAAGTGATTAATTACTTAATTTAATAACTTTCACAAGCTATTAACTACTCAAATAAATGTTATTACATCATCATTCACTTTTTTATATCTTATTAATTTCATTGGGCCCAACTGAAACCCTAAACCAAACCCCAAATATACCTTAAGTTAAGGCCCATTCGGCTAGGTCCATTTTGACCCATACAAAACCACCACCAATGCAAAGTTTCTTGAGCAAGTTTCCTCCACCACCCAAGGTTGTCCTATGACTAATATGTCAGCCCAAATAATGCTTGGACGGGGAGGCCTCAAAGCCACCCAAAACTTCTCCACTCTTCTTGGCAGCTGCAGTCGATATCATGAGTTGAGTAGCCCATGGTTTTGCCCATTATTTTGGCTGGTCAAGAGGTCATTCAACCACCTCATGTCAGAACTCTATCCCTATACATCACAACTTATGAATTTTATTCACCCTTTGGTTATTTTTCATTCGCTTGTTTAGAGAGAACTCAGGTAAGAGCACCAAACATATTTCATGGCAGTTATAACATTACATTTTCCAGCCCTTTATAAGTCGAATCTCATGAAACTTCCTTAATGTATTTTTTCTCTATTTGAGTCTAGTTTATAATGGCACATTTCGGCAATTTATCATGGATTTTTTATTGTTGAAAATATGTTTAGAGCATGCAAAGGTCATTCTAGACGACAATTTGGATGATGATGTGAAATCTTGATGTTTAGATTAAGCTTTTGTTAAAGTTAGGGGTAGATCTTGATGTGATGAAATGATAACACATATTTATACATGTTATAAGTTGATACAAAGCATGTTAGTAATTTTATTAGAGAGTTATACACATTTACTTTGAAGTTGAAACTAGAACACACAAAACAAACTCTATTTTGATGTTGTGATATTTATTGGTTCTAGAAACCTAGTCCAATGGCTATGAAATTCATATATGTTATTCTTAAGGCTTTCATTTATGTGTTAAGAGTTTGTTTTTGAATATATTTAATTTACATCTTTTGTTGGAAGCATGGTTTGCATGCAGAGGTTTGATTATAACTCAAATTTGAAGCTTTCGATTTTACGGTTATATTTTAAGGAGATTCTTGACATATGATGATAGGTTTGATGCTAGAAATAAGTTAGAACTTGAGTGTGAAGTATATAGTTATATTTATTAAAGTTTTATTCCATGAAAACCAAGGATCAAGTGTTTTGTTTCAGGATCAAAACCATGCCATACTCGGTTTTGATGCTTTAGTGCAAATTGATTGTTCTATGTAATGTTCATGAAAACCAAGGATCAAGTGTTTGATTAGATTGATGTTTGGTTAAGATGCAACAAAAATCTTGTTTTTGACCCATATGTGAATCGGTCCAAGCATGATTTGTATAGTTGTATTTTGATTTAAATTTTTCTGACTGCATTTTTGGTTTTAGGATAATTTTTATATAAGGAATTCGGAACGTACGGCTTGATTTGGTTTTACAAACCTTTCAAAATATCTTATTCTATCTTATCTCATCTCATATCATCTCAACATTCAAACATAAACATTTTTTAATTTCAAATTTTCAAAATTTTCATTTAATCATTATCTAATTATTGCAACTTTTACAAACTTCCAAACAAAACATAAAAATCATTTCAACTTTTTAAAACCCCAAAACAAAAATAATTTTAAAAATTTGTATTCTAACCATATTTAAACTTTATAGTTTTTTATTCAATTTTTTTCTCTCATTTTCTAAAACTACATAAAATATCTCAACTCAAACCATTTCACTATTATTCATAAATTATCTCACTACTATTTATATATTTCTCATTTAATCTCATATTATCTGTATAACCAAACAAGGACTAAATCTTGGTAAGATGTATAGTTAGTCTACAAAATTCTTGTTTTATGGGTAAAATTATAATTTCTCACATGTAGATGGGTAAATTTGTAATTTAGCCCTGAGTTAGTAAGTCTTTATGTTTGAATGAGCTTTAGTGAGATATTAAACTTTAGAAAACTATCTCAATTCAGTTCACGCCTTTCTACGTATATCATGTTCATATGTATGTATGTGTGGTGGTAAGAGAATCCATCATTCACGATTATCATGTTCATTTCAGTTAATATTATGTCATGCTATGCCATTAATTACTCTACATGTTATTTGTTACATATCACGAAATGCCATATCATTTTATCACATGTTATTATGCTACATACCATGGCTTGTCACATGCATTGAGTTTTACGAAAGATTTTCAAGCAATTGAGTCTTTTATTTTTATCATGACTCTAAAATTTAGAACAAGATATTATTCTAGTGCAACTACTTTGTTCATGTTAAAGTGACTAAAATAGTATGTAATTCCCTCATTGCCAAGGCAAAGTCAAAAGGCTTTGTATGGAACCAAGTAACTGGTTACCAGAGCGACTCGCTGATGACATATTGAATGAGGTCGATTAGGCCCCAATGCGATGACAATTAGATTATAGTTTCAGTTCTCCATTTCATATATAGGATTTTATCTATCTTAACTGAGATGCAGAAGCGGCTCAATGAGTTAGCACAATAGTTATATTACTCATTATTGTACTTATGGAACACCATCTTCAATATTTATATATGTTACAGTCATGATGGACAAGTTTTGTAACATTTTAGTTAGTAGTCTGTTATGAAATTATGAAGCATGTTATATTTTGAGATACAGTTTTTGGTACAGTGTTATTTATTCAAAGATAAAAATTATTATCTACTGTGTATATTGCATACTGTAAGATGCATGTTAAGTGCATTATATTTTTAACTGTCATTAATTGGGGTAGATAATCTTATATTGTATGTCTTTAAGTTCCAGAGTCGGTTCAATCCCAAGTAGAATCTGGGGATGTTATACAAAATGGCATCGTTTCATTACAAAGCTTAATTATATAAATATATATTGGGTTGAACAAACGTGTGAAGACTCGAGTGGGCTGAGGCCTAACTCAACACCCTCCCCCAGCATCTTGTTAAAGCAGGTTGATGGTCGTTATGTGCAGGCAAATGGGTGGGTCAGGCAGGTCGAATGTGAGGGCCTACCCAACAAACTTGCTAGAGAGAATGAGAGAGAAGAAACTTTGAGAACTAAATCTTGTTTAAGAAAAGTGATACTGCCATGGGTAGACTTAGCTATGTTTGGTTGTTTTTTCAAATAGAAAATGAAGAACACGTGAGAGTATCAAAACAGTCCCTTGGCCATTGTTCACGTTCTTCTATGCCCTTTCAAAACCTCTTTCCCTATTTCTTATAGAATTTTTGCTATTGATCCGACATGTTACCGGTGCCATCACCGAATTAGGCCACCACATTCCATGTCAATGACAAGGCCAAATCTCCATGGGGCCTCCAAAGCCATTATCAAGGTAGCATTTCAGATATTTCCCAAACTTCTTCAATTTTATTTTCACAATATAGGCAGATTTTTGTTGAATCTTGTATACTCCTTGACCATCCTCCTATTCTTCTTCTCATTTGTTTTCTTCATCTTCTTCTTCTTTTATGTGAGATTATATATTGATTTATTAGTGAGTTTTGCTAAACTGAGAGAGAAAGAGAGGAGCATGGGAGGAAGTGAGAGAGAGAGCAGCACGAGAGATAGGGGTACATAGTGGAACGGGAACAAGTGTAATTTAAGACAAGTGTAAGAATCATGATATGGGGCCTAGATCAAATTTGCCACGTGATGATGTGTGGTGTAAAATTTTTAATCCAGCATCCGTTTAGATTTTCTCAAACCAAGTACTGTCAAACTGAGGTCGATGACTGCGATGGGCTCAAAAGCCTATAAATATATTTTGCCCAATGGTCCCGGGCAAGATTGATGTTTGTGCTATCGGTGCACTTAAAAGAAACAAATAAAAATAAAAACAGTAGCCTAGATCGTTTCGTTTGTGGTTAATCAGTAACAAAAACGATATACACATTGACTCCATCTCTTTCACATATAAATCATACATAACACCAAGTCACCAACAACGAACAATCCAAAGAGAAGGATTTGAACTTTTCTGCTGCCCACACAAAACAAGAATAAGGATATCCGTAGCCTAGCCAATTACTCACTTCGATTCCATCGATCTATCAATTTAGTGCACTATCCTGGCAAGTCGCAGTGCAAGTAGCAACAAAATTCGGAAAGCCGCGTTGTACTCTTCATTATGTTAAAGAAGGTGTATGAAGCGTTTTTGCATTAAAGTAATGACCGAGCCGACTTTCTTCAAAATAAATCCAAATCTGTCTTAACATTATTTTAATTTTGTTTTCTTGTTTAGTTTGGCTACTTACGAAGCCGGCGGAAGCCGGTGTTCAAAATACATAACTTAGAGCATGGGTGTTTGCTTTAGCCAAAATATATAGCTAGCTAAATTCTTCTTATTTGGGCCCATATTTAATTAGCCATTGAATAGCTAAAATAGACTTGAGTTACACTCCCTTTCCAAATTAAGAGAGGCACTGTAGTAATAGCAAAATTTATTTTATTACCTTTTTTTCTCTCATTTTGAAAGAAAAACTACAAAAGAAACTCTTTATCTTTTCTCCCCTTTATGTTTCTCTCGGCCTCTCATCATATCATATGAGAATTAGATTTTGGGAATTGTGATTGTTGGAATATATAATTATTAAATGAAAATACCATTAGATAAAAGAACAAATATGCATGATAAGTAGATTTTGACAAAGTAGTTATAAAAAAATACCATTAATGAAAAAAACAACTACAACTAAATAAAATGACTAATATGACCCTAATGTTAAAAAAAAGACAGAATTGTTGGAAAAATAGATTAAAAAATATATATAAGATATTTAATAGCATAGTAAAAATAATAGTCAATCCAATGTTTAGAACATTCCAAATGTTTATGTCAAATAAAAAATTATTCTTCTACGGGGATTTATGATGTGCACCGATTATGTTACACACAAAATGCACAATCGACATACAATGAGACGACATACAATAGGAAAAGGTGGCCACCTTAACTAACATTAAGCTAATTCGACATACAATGAGACCATATAAATTATAACAAAAAATGTAAAGCATAAATATTTTTGATGTTGGGTGCAAGTGCAATAAGACATACACACTGTAGCACAGTTTTGGCATATCCAAAACAATCTGATGAGTGCAGCCTCGGTCCTGCTTCGCAACTCCTCACTATGAAGTGTAGGAAACTTCCGGGCGATGGACTGCAATTTGGATGGACTTTATCTAGGTTGTGCTTGTGTGGGACCACACACACCTTCCCTAACAAATCGCTTTGCTTACATATAATAGAATATTTCATTAAACACGTATTAGATTATATGTTATTTTTTGTGCGTGTTTATCATGTTAGTTGATATATAAATAATTCATAGATGAAAAATGTTATATGTACTTAAAAAATATTTATAAAAAACTTACTTTTTCACCTGTCAATAATTGATATGCTGAAAATTATGAAATTTAAAATTTAAATTTTAAAAAAATTACTAAAATGAGTCTTGTAAGTAAAACTGTTAGTAAAATTATAAATACATGTAGTACTATTCATTCATAAATATAGAAATAAATTTCTTAGGATCCAATCTAAGGGTTGATGGACGAATTTAAGATGAGCGATAAATTATATATATTATATTAATTTTGTGTTAAAATTTATCTCGAATTGATAATACGTTACCATCTTAGATAAGACCATATATTTAAAACTTTTTTTGCTTGGAATAAACGTGAAAATACATTATTTTAGAGAGGTTTCATCTTTATAAAGAATACATAAAGAACATGAAATATTAAATTTGATATTGATTTGTTGAATCCTTAGTTATAAATGTAACCTACTCTAGTTATATTTGTTATTATATTTTCATCAAATGGTGATGTTGATATTAAGGCTGTGTTTTGGTAGTTGAGTGAACACTCCATTACTAATAAGAGGTGAAAATTTGAATTGCAAATTCAAAAAATCGGCCGGATTGCTTGCTTTTGAACCGATTTGATACAGGACTGGCTTCAACATTTTAAAAACCGGCTAAATCCAGTCCGGTTTCAGTTCTTGACTTTCCAGCACCGGACCGGATCGGTTTATAAAATATATATATATAAAATTAATTTGTAATATTATATATAATATATAATTATATTGGTACTTGACTAAAACTAAAAAACCAGACCGAATCAGACCGGAACATATAAAATCGAAAGTACTAGTTTAGGAGGGTAATGGGTCTGGGATTGGATCTTGAAAATGTAAAATCAGTGTATACCGATTTTGTCTTAAAATTTATACAAAATTAGATCGAACTGAACCTGTTATACCCCTAACTACTATTTAATATTTTTTTTAGTTTTTATTTACTTTTTACTACTATTTAATATTTTATCATTATTTTTTATTACTTTTTCATTATTATTTATAAATCATTTGAAATTATCTTACTTTCCAAATGAGCCCTAAATCTAAATAATTTTTGACACATAGAAAAATATTTTAATCACATGTTGGTTTCTTTTTCGTAACTTGAATAACGCAAAAACAAAAGCTTAAAAAAAAAAAAACTATCGAATATCATGTAAATAGATCCCACCAATATTATTTTTTCTTAAATTTTAATAAAAATATCGGTTGATTTTGTAGCTCAACTAGTACGTCAACCATTTGAAATAACAAAATACTAAAATAGATGATGAGATCATAAAATCTAATAAAAAAAATATCTAATCTCAGTCTAAAACCTACCGTCTATAAATACCACTTTTTTGACAAAAAATCCTCTAGATCTGTTTTACGTCAAGAATCAATACGTGGAGTAGTCTAAAATCTTCATCTTTATTTAAAAATGTTTTCAAGAAAATATGAAATTCAAAAGCCAAAAAGCAAAAACACGTCCACCTCAACCGAGCACCTTAACGTAATTTTGCACCTAAAGAATCTTGAAATGACCGGGTTATATATATGTATACCCCATTCTCGTTCCTCTGTCAAGTTCTTTCAATTCTTCAAGAACTGTTATTCGGCAGGCATCAATCAACGGACACGACAGACACGCCGGCCTTAAACCTTGTAGATTTGACTCGAATTCGCCGTGCACATCCTATGGCGATTCCCCGACATCGATCGTTGTCACTTTGCGGGTTGATCGTACTGTGAACTCCTTTCATTTGTGGTCGGTTGTATGATCGGCTTAATTCCTCACAATGTTCGAGGCTCACGTAAGGGTTTTGATTACGAATTTTCATGGCGATGAATTTCTCGATTTGACCTATTGAACAGCTCATGAAATTTGAAGAGCTTGTACTGCTGCATTTTTATGTTATGGTTTTAATTATTTTCCTTGACATTGAATTTTCTCTTGATGTGGTTTTCTTTCGGTTACTGCCAAGTGTTATGGAGTTTTATTATCAACGTATGGTTCTAAGAACCTCGGTATAATTGCACTCCCTTTTTTCTTTGAAATATTTCTACTAAACTTTCTTTGCTTATAGGCCGATATGATTATGTGTATTATCGGGAACCGACTTACTGTGGATTTAAATGTCTGACAACTGTTCAGTAGAATAGGAAGCGATATCACCTACCGGGGAGGTTAAAATGAAGAGTTTTGCTATATACAAGTAAAATTGTACACTAATCTCCGTATTAATATTAATTCTTTCATATTTAAAATTTAAATTAATACAGTTTTTAATAAAATTTACTTTTTGACTAATCACATTAAATTGGTACACATATTAGCACACAATTATGCTTGCAACTAGATTTTTTCTAAAATGAATCTAGAAGTCCTGTACTCGGTACTGCTAAATGAAGAATAGCTCAAGCTACATTAGGATTACGTTGCAAGTTTTGCACTGGCCCCCTTCCGTTTAATGTGAAGTCTTGTGAAGACAATTCGATACATTCCAATCGAAGGGAATAACTTTAAGGGGCGATTGCAAAATTATAGTGCATCGGAATGTATGGGATGCATGTGGGGATAAACGAGAACAAAATGCATTCAAAATGCATTAGGAATGTATTTGGCAGTTGCAAATTCGTTAGAATGTAGTGAAACGGAGTTCTCCCAAATGCTCATCCATGTCAGTTTGTTGCAAACTGATATTAAAAAAACTAAGGAAGTAAGTTGTTTAAAAACTTGATGTAGCTTGGGGTTGTTTGGATGGAGGATTTTCTTGAAATTTTCTGAATTATAAAGATTGATTTTTATTGTTTTTGAGAGAGGAGGGGGGGGGGGGTTCTGAAAGTGGTGTGACCCATTAAAAATGCGTTTGGACTGAGAAAGTTTTTGAGATATGTTTTTACTGAGTTTGAAAAGTGGTGGGGCCCAAGGAAAATATATTAAGTAAGAAAATTTTTGTGGGTTATTTTGAGTTTTGTGAAAAGTGTTTTGGTTTTTGTTTGTTATTTTTGAGGTTAGATGTTTTGATGATAATTATTTTCAATGTTACTTATAAGAAAAAAATTATTTTCAACGTTGTATTGGTGTAAAGATGTTTGGATTGAGAACAAGAAAATTTTAAGGAATTTTTAAATGGTATATCGTGTTCTCAATCATTGTTAATATGATATTCCAAATTGAGTATAGGAGGGTGATAAACGAGATTACATATTGCTTGAGAGAGAAAAATTATTTCCTTTTGTAATGATCCCAAAGGGACTCCAATTGTAACCTTGACTAGTGCTTCTGGAGTATAATGAGAATGCAGCTTGATATGTTGCTTGCTTGGATAAAATGAGGTCAAAAAGTTGTTAAGGGCTTATGATGTACAACAAGGTATGTAATGAGGTTTTTTATATGAAAAAGGTAAAATTTTTAAGTAATTTATTTTATTTAAAAGCATAAAGGGCACAACCTTGGTATTGTAGGATGCATATGAGATAACCCCTTTAATGTTTAAAAGAGAAAAACCATAAATTTAGAATGTTAGAAAAATGGGATATATTGTAGACCCTTGTCCATGTATAAAGTGATTTGACCAAAATATTCTAAAGAAGAAAATTTAAAAACCAGGAATAATTTGAAGAGCTTGGCCCTCTTATTCTGTCTCAGATGTGCAATAATTGGAATATTGAACCATTTATCTAGAATATGAGCTTGTGCTTTTTCATCTCTTTTTTTTCCCTCTCTTTTATTGTGTTCATCAGCATCATCGAATCCTTTTAAATTAATGTGCATAAAAATTCTTATTACATTCTTGTTGCAGAGTTTATTTTATATTATTTCTCAGCTTATATATGGGATATGCTTTTTTGACTTTTCTGAATTAGTACTTATGTTTGAAATCATGGGGATAAATTAGTTGTTTATGATCTTTGATGGTAGGTTCTGCATTTGCTGCGAAGATACTTGGGTGAGTATGTCCATGGACTCTCAGTTGAGGCTTTAAGAATCAGTGTCTGGAAAGGTTTGTCCTTTGAACTTTGCTGTGCTTGTGTGCCATGGTTTTACTTATCCTTTACCTCTTTTGAGCTAGGATCACAACAGTTTAAGTTGTTTCCCATATAAGCACCATGTTTACGGTATAAGTGAAACATGCTGAAATCTATTGGTTCAAATGTGATTTGACTTTTTGATATGACCTTGACTGTCACAGTCTCATCATCTTAGCCGCTCTTATTTATTTTTGAAGTCAAAGATTCTTTTTCTTAGAAAGCGTTTTTTTTTCCACAGGTGATGTTGTTCTCAAAGATTTGAAATTGAAGGCTGAGGCACTAAATTCGCTAAAACTTCCAGTCACTGTGAAAGCTGGTTTTGTTGGTACCATAACTTTGAAGGTAACATCTTTGATTATCACTTCCACATTGCCTGAAATTTGGTTCCTGACCCTTGCTTTTATTTCTCCCCATTTATTTATTTATTTATTTTTTATCATTCTCTTAAAAGGTAGATAGTTATTTGTTAAGTTTTCCAGATGCATGAAGTTTGGGCCTGTCTTTGTAATTTGTCTCTAAGCCATTTGTTGATGCTACATCATGTTTGATAAATTTTCAGTTAAATTAATTGTTTCATGTTGCCTATTGTTACATGAGAAAGGAATTTTTCTTTTGAAGAAAAGCTTGTCTCACAGTTGCTAGGATACTTCAGGCTCCTCTGCTGGCCTTTTCTGCCGCTATAGCAGGATTCAGTTGAATATTCTTTAAGGCTATTCATTCTTATTAGTGATGGTACTTCGAGACTAAAATATGTTACTCTTTTCTGTCTGTTGCTATTATATGCGAAATCAGAATTGGAAGTGGAAAGCTTAATTGAGTTATAAGATTGATAAATTAAGTATTTGGGAAACTTAAAGAGTGTAGAGTCATGAAGGGAAACTATGAAATTCTATTGTGTCTGACTCAAGAGTGCATGTCTTTAAGGATTGTCCTATGCTTGTGATTCGTTAACTCTATCATTGATTGGATTGGGGTAACACAATGTTCTCCCATCCTTGGTTTCCAATGCATTTTCCCTTTTTTTTTTTTTGAGTAATGCTAGATACAGTCATAGATTACTCTAGTGTCACACACCCCTTTTGGAAAAAATGAGTTAATATGGAATCCACAAGAAAAAATTAATTTATTTAATGGTGGACCCCACTCTTTTTCAAAAGGAGTGCGCAATGCTTGCACAACCCATGACTCAATCTAGCATTATTCTTTTTTTAA
Organism: Carya illinoinensis; assembly: GCF_018687715.1. Classification (NCBI taxonomy): domain Eukaryota; kingdom Viridiplantae; phylum Streptophyta; class Magnoliopsida; order Fagales; family Juglandaceae; genus Carya; species Carya illinoinensis. The sequence goes on from NC_056752.1 coordinate 37,749,409, forward strand.
TAGGTAATTTCCTATTTCATTTTCTAACAAGGATTGTTGACAGGAAATGGATAAGTTGAACAATATTAAGCATCTTACTTATGCAACTTAACAACAATATTAAGTATCTCACTTGCTTTCTTGCTGTAGGTTAGGATTTGCTTGCCATGTATATGGTTTTGCTAGGTGGTCCATTTGTATCTTATAACACACCCCATTCCTCCATAATGCTACTAACATTTTTTATTTATTTTTATTTTTATTTTTATCAGCAAACTAGATTTTATTGATCAAAAGCCCAAGTATACGGGACTTATACAAGAGCAATGCCTTAGTGTGTTTAGTTTAGAGATTCAAGGAATTCATGTAATGACAAGCCATGCAAATCAATTACAATTCACCAATGGAGTAAAGTATTGAAAATAGAAGAATGGTACTAACATTTAAATACCTTTATTTGAGCTAGGTATTAAAGATTCCAAAAAACAAAAACAATTCAAACTTTATTAAATAAATAAAGTTATAGTAGAAATTATTAAAACTTTTCCAAGTCTAGTGGTTATTCACCAAATCTTTCACTAATCATGGGAAATAAACTTATTTTTCTGAAAAGTCATAAAGTCCTAAGACTTGGTCTCCTCCCCACAAGCTACACGGCCTATGCCTGGTTTTGCAGATTCGTCATCATAATTTTTTTCACTTGGGATCGGTAACACATAAAAATAGTCTGATACTCAATAAGTAACCACATTGCACAGTAAACATCATGACAACATAGGATTTTGTCTTTTAAAAGAACATGCTCATACAAAACTTTACCATACATATATACTTGCCTGCCTGCATGTGTCCTTAGTTCCACTTGTTGGCCATTACACACTGTTGACCTTTCTGTGCTAGGGTTAACAATCATTATGATCTTGATATCATCCACAAGGATGGCATCACTGGGTGTATCGCCAGTGTACCTTTGTAAGTAGGAATCCATACATGAGGATGGCATCATTGGCTGCATCGCCATTGTACCTATCCTACCATTGCAACTTGTTATTATCTTGTGGTACCGTCTTGTTATAAATATGCCATCAAGTATCTTACATGTCATGTATTCAATCATGAACTTGCTTGTCACATCATATCATTTTCTTGTCATGTCTAAGCCTTAGTGTGTTCTTGCCTTTCATTTGTTCATGACATGGCATAAATAGACATAATATCACAAGTTCTGGAAGCCTACTTAAATTCCTTTACATATTTGGCTTTCATACATCATGTAGTCATAGATAAAAAATTGTTTTCTTGATCAGTTCAAAAAATGTATGTATCATATAGCTTAGTAAAAGGATGATCACTTTGTTTTACAAAAAAGTGCGATTTAGCAAAAAGTGTGTGATCATAATTGCTTAGAAAATGGTGATCATGGTTACGTACCTTTCAGCCTCAAGCGACAATTAAGTATGTCAAAAATCACTTAATTATACACATATCATCAAGTAGTGTTAAAGCAGGTCAATAGTGTTAAAGTAGGTCTCCGCACACATATGGATAGAAAACCAACCAAACTTCTCTCTTCATCTAAGGGATGGACTTTTATCTAATGAGGTATTTGCTGAAATTCCCAGCAAGTGTAGCAGTGGTTTTAATCTGAAAATCATCCCTTTTTGAAGGTAGTTGTAGTGCTGTCCACTTAGGGGCAGCAGCTAGGCATTTACATATCCAACTTTTGGGCCATGAATTTCATCATTAAGCTATGCTAACTGTTGTCTGTGTGAGCTTAGAAATTATGTGTCCATGCTTTTGACCTGGCATGCATAATAGAGAAAAGGTCGGTTTTCTATCCATGTATGATGGAATGGAATGGCTCAATGAAGATGTTGGGAATTTAAGGCAGGAGATGGTAATACCCCAAATTGAGTGTAGGAAGGCTGAGAAAAAGATAAACATTTTTCTTTCTTGTAGGCCATCGAGATTAGTAGCACACATTTAAATACTCCTTGCATTTCTGTGTAAACCTGCTTGTGTCTGGATTTACTGCATCAGAATCTACTAAAATCCAGGACTTAATAATTCAAACTATTGTTTCTGAGGATCTAGTTTATGCATATTCAAGCTGGATATTGCAAAATTTTGCTTAGTCATGATGGGCGAGTACTCGGAAGCTTATGGATCATTTTGCAGTGAACTGAAAAAAGGAAGTTGCTGGAATTATCAAGTAGTTGAAATTTCATTTTATTTGAATTCTGGAAGTTAATGTTCTAATTTATTTCAAATAATTTTTCCCTTTTGTAATTATAGGTTCCATGGAAAAGTTTGGGAAAAGAACCTGTTATTGTTCTCATTGATCGCATTTTTATTCTTGCTCATCCTGCTGCTGACAGTCGGACTCTCAAAGTAAGATGGTATTCTTTTCAATGGAATAATGGATCTTGTTATTGCTTATAACTAAAGAAGGATCGGTGGCTGCCTTTCTATGTTAATCTTGTACTAATACTCTTTTCAGGAGGAGGACCAGCAGAAACTTTTGGAAGCCAAGCTTCAACGGATTGAGGTAATGTTCTTATGTACATATGTGAGACCTGCTTTAGATATATCTGAGCGACACTCTAGGGTGTTGACATGTATAAGTTTTGATATGTGCCTTATAATTTTGCCCTCCTTTCCAACCTTAGGCGTTGGCTCAAGTGGTAAGAGCCTTGGTCTTGGTGGTATGCTCTCTCCAGGTTTAAGGTTCGAACCCTAGGTGCTAACAAATTTTAGGGACCATCAGGCTGGGGTAATTTTCCCTTGAATTACCCAGTGCACTTGCGAGAAACTCCTTGCCGAGGGCTTGTGCACTCCTGAGATTAGTTGAGACTTTGTTCCAGACACTCTGTGCTAACAAAAAAAAAAAAAAAAATTGGCAGAAACATTAAATAATGATGAATTAGAACATAACTTCTAATGGTTATTATAATTTTCCTAGAGCTTGGATTTTTATGATATGCTTTTGTTGAAATTTCATCCTCGCGTTTGGGTTTTGTTGATCATAAAATAAGAAATGTACCTTTTACCATTAGATATAGGAAGAGATTGTGTATATTCGGTCATTGGTGAGTTTTTTTTTAATACTTTTCACATATTGTATGCAGGAAGCAGAGTCGGCAACCCTAGAAGCAATATCAAGATCAAGGCTAGGAAGTGTAAGCTTATAAATTTATTTTCCTTTTAATGTGGGATTGGTTATTAGGCAACTCTGTACTTGTTAGTATTATCTTTATTTATTATCTGTGTGGCTTTCTATGTTTGGGTAGACCTTGTTATGTTTATCATGCTTCATCTCCCAATTAAGTGCCAATTTCTTTATCATAAATTACTCTGTGGGCATTGCTGATTTGTACATGCGTTGTTAACTTTTCATCCTGCCTACAAAGACTCTTGCTGGGCAAATTGCTTGCTCATTTTTACCTTATGGGCTTATGTTCATGGCATTCTCTACTGTGAGTTGTGGCATTTGATGAAGCCTTGAAGTAGTTCTCAATCAGATGTTGGGGCTTGAAAGCAAGACTTTTTACGTGATCTTTTAAATTCTTCTTGTGTTTTACTTTTTTATTTATTTTTTAGCTTAGAAGGGAAATGGCTGCAGCCTACTTCGGTCCCATACTTCCTAAAAGAAATGAGAAGGATACTTCTTTGTTGTCACTATTATTGTTTTAGTTTTTATGTTGGCGTGAATTTGTTTTATACTTTTTTATGTCGAGGATCAGCATTCAGCTTTTCTTTTTGGGCATACATTGGGAATAAATATGGTTCCTCTGCCAATATTTTGGAGTATGTTCTTGGTGTCTATATTATTTTTATACGCAGTCTAGATAATTCTCAGATATAAGATATGTTTGTTAGCAGAATTTGTAGGTGTGAGGGAATAGTTTTATATTGATGGTTGGGTCTTGATTTTGTCTTCGATGGGGGAGATGGGGAGTAGTGTTAATACGTTAGAAGGTGAATGAGATCCAACATTGCTTAGGAGGGTGGAGTTCAAGCCCTTTATAATGATTCCCTGGGGCTGCAATTGTGGCTTTGATTAGTTTTTTTGGAGTATGGGCCCAGATGTGGCTTAGACATTCCTTGTGGTTCGTTACAAATGGTATTAGAGAAAAACCCAACTAGAAGTGTGAGACTTGAGCCATACCACCTATGGTGGAATGACTTGAAGAGGACCTTGGGTATTTAAGGGGCAAGATCTGTTGCTTAAACCGAATCACATTGCTTGGATTAGATTGAGTGTAGAAAGGTGTTGAATGGGATCTTACATTGCTTCGGAGGGAGAAGTTCAAGCCCTTTATAATAATTCCAAGGTACTCCAATTATAACTTTAACTTGTTATTTTGGAGTATGGGCTCAAATGTGGCTTATACCTTCTTGGGTTCGTTACACATGGCATCAGAGTCAAATCCAACTATAAGCGTGGGACATGAGTCGTGCCATATATAATGGAGATTGTAATACCCCGGATTGAATTGAGTGTAGGAAGTCAGCGAATGAGATCTCACATTGCTTGGGAGGGAGAAGTTCTTGCCATTTGTTATAGAAGATATGAGTGATATATGCACATCTTAGTTTTCATTAAGTGTTATTGTTATTGCTATTGTTGTTGTTGCTGTTGTTGTTATTCTTATATGATTGTTTCTGTTGTGATTTTATTGTAGCCACCTCCCGCGAATTCATGGCTGGGGTCTCTAATTGCTACTATCATTGGAAATCTTAAGATATCAATAAGCAATGTGCATGTTAGATATGAGGATTCTGTCAGGTTGGTGGTAACATGCTCTTTTTAGTTTTTTTTTTTTTTTTTTTGGTCTTTGGTTGAGTATGATATCTTTGTTTTATCTGTTCATCTAGTTCAGTTGCCAATCTAGTAATACTATCTTCATCTGTTTATTAGTGCCATTATATGCTGACTTTCTGTCTGCCTGTTTAAAAAAACTGTTTGTTTTGCAGTAATCCAGGACATCCATTTTCTTCGGGAATTACTTTGGCCAAACTTGCTGCTGTTACCATGGATGAGCAGGGAAATGAAACCTTTGACGCTAGTGGTGCTCTAGATAAATTACGGAAGGTTAGAAATGTCTTCTTTGTGAAGCTGCTTTTACCCAAATAGTTAAGGGAAGAGCAGCAACAAGCATTTCCAATATTAGATATAAGACCATATTAATATTGCATCTTTTTGAGACATTGGTATAGGTCAGAAAGTAATTACTTAACACTGTAATATAGTAAAACACTTCAGTTATTTTGAATAAGAAAACATCATATCGAGATTAACTATGACTTATCTAGAATCACATTTTTCTGTCTCGCATAATGTTAAATGATCATATCTTCTCTCTGTTTTCTTTTTTATTTTCTTGTAAGTTTTGAGCTAATCTACACCATAAAAAGGGTGATGGGTAAGAGGAGTTGGTTCTTCTCTCTCTCTCTCTCTCTCTCTCTCTCTCTCTCTCTCTATCGACATTTCTTATTCTATTCTATTTTATCCACTTGTGTGCCAATAATATGATGGGTCTCTATAACTGGGTCATCAGTGAACTAAAACTCATCAAATTCTTGTCAAGGGAAATGATCATTGTTATAAGAATTAATGTGTGGACTAGGGGCACTTTGGTCAATTTCAATGGGGGAAAATTAGTGCTGATTGGCTGATGTCCTGTTTGGAATGTCTAGTTGAGGAGGAAGGGTTGACAAAATTCTTGAAGTCCAAAAAGGGAAGGAAATAGAGTCTACATGCTCCAATATTGTCGAGGAGGAAGGAGAGTTTTTCTTGCCATACCAGAAGGTAGAGACTAAATGGGTGGTTGGTATTCATGGAAGAATTGCATAAGGTGACAGAGCTTTTCAAGTCCTTTCTTGGCAATGGATGTTTCACCACCGTGGAAGAACGCAAGGGGGCATTGATACCAGCTCAAAAATATTTTGCAGTGGCTTTGAGGGAAGCTCCGAAGTCGTATGTCAAGGTGTTGAAAGGGAGTTAACAACAACCAAGATTCACAACAGCAAGGTGGGAAACCCTGAGGCAAGGATTTCTATCATAAACGGTTGGGGTACAAGGTATATGAGGTGTAGAGTCATGAGCAGAGGAATTCAGATGTCATGCTGGTTAGCTTGTTACTGTTGAAGTTGATGTTCTCACCATGAGCATGACACATCTAGAGAGTCTGATTTTGCTTTATGTAAAAGGTAAATTGAAGAAGATGAGGCTGGAGATCAATGACTTGTTTTTTAAGCTGGATATGGGCTTGGAATCGCCAAGTGGTCCATGCATTTTGTTGAGCTTCTCTTCCATGAGTTGAATGGACTCAAGCATTTCTCTGGTCCAAATGGGATTTGAAGTTTCAATGATTGGCCATCATAAGGTAAAATGGGAATAACTTGTGGCACGTAATTGCCCAATTGAGTCTTGTAAGGGCCAACAATGGATGATCGAAACCCTGGATGGGTTTGTAACACAAATAGACGTGGGACAATTGATGAAGAAAGATGTTGGCCCCGCATCAAAATCAAAAGAATGCATGTACAGTAGGATTTGAAACTGGGTTGGGTCATGGTATCTCTTCTTCTTCACAGAGAGCTGAGATGGCACTGAGCGGTGGGCTACTATTATTTGTTTATGATGAGTTTTAGCAAGAGAGGCAAAAGGCATCAGTGGCTGCCTACTCCAAACTCTGAGATCTCAGCATGAGTCTGAATGAGGAACCAACAAGGTTGCATAGCAAATTGGAGGTTCCCTTGAGAAAGGATTCTGGTGCCGGCTTCTCTTATTTCCATTTAGAGGTCACCGATAAGGAGTTTTAGAGGAAATACAAACATCGAGCAGCAAGAGAGAGGCATAGAGGAAGGTTGTGAAAAACACATTGAGTATGCCGATAGCGTAATTGAAGTAGAAATCTAGAATATTCCCTTGCTTGAGGATGGTTAACATTACTTGAGTTCCAAGGAATATCGGTAGGAGGGCAAAGTTCCAAGGGTAATGTGTTGGTGTTACTGTTAGGACAGGTTTCACAAGCGGAGTTGGAGCTGGAGACAAGTGGTGATGGCGGTAACTCTAGCCCACTATCTTCACAATTGGCTCTAATTTATGGGAATGAATTAGGTTTCCGAGTCATATGAACATCAAGCTTTTCTAAACCCATTTTCTTCCTATTGGTATTGCAGAAAGTGCATACCTTCCATTAGTATTTGGGGCCGTCCTGTAATGGTTTGAGGAAGAGTTGATGGCTCTTTTTACAGCCATTGAAGTTGGTAGAGCACAACCAGATTTGTGAAGGACCCCATCTTGTCACCTAAAGGCATCATGAGTTGAGGCAATTAATTTGTTCTATTAAAAGGGGGCAAGTCTATTCCTGTGTAGCTGGGCTTTGCCTTTTTCTATGAATAAAATTTCTGATTACTTATTAAAAAGAGGAGGGGGGGGGGGGGGGGGGGGGGGTAAAGTCTATTAGGGGCAAAGAAAAGGGATAGGAATCAAACTGCTCTAATTGATGCCTATAATCCTACAGTGGAAAGTTAGAGGGCTGAATGAGCGGGATAAAAGATTGATGGTTAGGAATTTACTTAAGTAGTGAAGGCTGATATTGTTGCTTTCAAGGAACTATATCGGGACCAGTGTCAGTAAAAGCTGGTTAAAGCACATTTAAGCACAAAGCGCCAAGACAAAAGTGCTTCACTTACCAAAAGCAACGCTCTGAGGCTGAAGTGCTTTAAGTGCACTTTTTGCATGAGCTTGAGGTTCAGAAAAGCAAAAAGCACACGTGTATTTTTTGTTTTTAAAATTACAAAAATCTGTTAAGACAGGTCTTGTATCTGCTAGATTCTTGGTTAATGGCACTTCCGAGGGTTCTTTCAACAGCTCTCGTGGATTGAGACAAGGAGATCCTTTATTTCATCTTCTCTCTGTCTTAGCCATGGATGTATTGAGCAGAATGCTAAGGGCAGAGGTGAATGGGTCTTTTTTGTCTGGATTTTCAGTGGGTGGTGCTTCCTATGGGAGCGTCAATGTATCTCATCTTCTCTTTGCTGACGATACTTAAATTCTTTGTGAGCCGGATCCTAATCAGATCCGTTCATTGAGAGCTCTCTTGCTTTGTTTTGAAGCTACTTTTGGCCTCAAGGTGAATTTGTCTAAATTTGAATTGGTACCTGTTGGCTTGGTAAACCATATTGGAGAATGGGCTGAAATCTTGGGCTGTAAGGTTCATCTTTGCCTATGAAGTACTTTGGTCTTCTGTTGGTTGCCCCTCATAAATCCAAAGTAATATGTGATGGCGTTATCGAAAAAATTGAGAATAGATTGGCTGGTTGGAAAAGAATGTATCCATCTAAAGGGGGAAGAAGCACTCTTATTAAGATCATGTTATCTAACCTCCCTACGTACTTCCTTTCATTATTCCCGATTCCGGCTGGCGTGGCTAATAGGATTTAAAGAATCTTCTGTGCTTTCTTGTGGGGCGGATTGGGGGATGAGAAAAAGTTCCACTTGATTAAATGGGACAAGATTTGCACTCCCCTACCTTGTGGAGGTTTGGGGATTAGAAAGCTGAGTAGTTTCAATAAGTCCTTACTTCAGAAATGGTTGTGGCAGTACCATCAAGAAAGCGAGGCTTTATGGAGGACCGTAATTGATGCCAAATTCGGAAGTACTTGGGGAGGCTGGATCTCTAATGAAAGGTGAGGATCACATGGTGTGGGAGTATGGAAATTTATTAGGAAGGGCTGGAGGATTTCATTCGTAATTTCAGATTTGTGGCGGGGCGTGGAACTAGGGTCAGATTCTAGGTTGATGTTTAGTGTGATGACGCTGCTTTGAAGGATGCTTTTCCTTCTCTTTTCAGAATTGCATCACATAAGGAACCCTCTATTGCTGATTACATGGACTCTTCGAATGTCCAGCTGCAGTGGAATGTGTCATTTACCAGAGCAGTTCAAGACTGGGAAGTGGGAGACATTTCTGATTTATACAGCACCTTGTATGCACTGAATTTGGAGGGTGGTGTGGAGGACAAACAAACTGCTGTGGACACACCCCGGGAACAAGAATTTCTCAGTTATATCCTTATATAATGCTATGTCTACCCACTCTTCTCTGAATTTCCCTTGGAAGCGCATTTGGAAGAGCAAAGCACCCCTAAAAGTTACTTTCTTTAGTTGGCTTGCTTCTCACGGGAAAATTCTGACCATAGACAAGTTGAGCAAGCGTGGTTTCTTCATAATAGATTGGTGCTTCATGTGCAAAAGGAATGACAAATTGACGAACCATCTTCTTCTCCATTGTGATGTGGCAAAGGCTCTATGGGATGATGGGATGAAATCTTCTTAAGGCTAGACATTGCTTGGATGATGCCCAAGAAGGTGGTGGGCCTTTTGGCTTGTTGGAGCGGAACTAGGGGAAATCGTCAAGTGGTGGATGTTTGAAAGATGGTGCTCTTATGTCTTATGTGGTGTATATGGAATGAGAGGAATGGAAGATGTTTTGAAAATAGTGAATGCTCATTGGAGGGGATTAGAGACTCATTTTTCCAAACTTTGTTTTTGATGAATAAATAAATTATATTGATCAAAGAATGGCAAAGCCAGTTGCACAACTCTAATGCCCTAAATAGGTAGGCACATTAGAGACAAGAAAATCATGAAGAGCCATGCCATTAAAATCCACAGCTATGGCCCAACTACAAAGAGTTCTGAAAAATAAAACTTTTAGTTCCTCTAAAGATCTTTCTTGGTCTTCAAAAGTCCTCTCATTGCGCTCCTGCCATAAGCACCACATAATGCATAGAGGGATCATCTTCCAAATTGCTCTAATTGGTTGCCTACTGCTTAAATTTGGCCAACTCGCCAAAGCTACCTTCACCGTCTTCGGCATAACCCATGCCATGTCTAGTCGAAAAAATACATCATTCCAAAGGATTCCGGCTGTGTCACAGTGTAGGAGGAGGTGATCTACCGACTCTCCCCCTCCTTTACACATACAACACCACTCTGTAATAATAATCCTCATTTTCCTTAAATTGTCAATTGTGAGGATCTTTCCTAGAGAAGCTGTCCAGACAAAGGAGACTTTGGGTGGTGCCTTGTGTCTCCATATCTTTTTCCAAGGAAGCTGAGCATTTGGCTCCATAGTAAGGGCCTTATAGAACGAATGAACAGTGAAAGTGCCTTTGGCTGCTAGCGTCCACCACATAACATCCTCATGCTGCCTGTTTGGTCTGATGGCATATATTAGGCTATAGAATTAAGCAAAGCAACTTAATTCCTAATCTTGTGCCGCCCTACTAAAGGTAACGTTCTAGTGAATATGTCCCCCTGATGTCTCCAAAACTTCTGCCACTGAAGCCTCCTTTGCACTTGCTAACTGGAAGAGAGAGGGGAATAAATCTTGTAAGGCCCTATTGTCACACCAAACATCTCTCCAGAATTTTATCCTTGAGTCCACACCCAACTGTAACTTAACAAAGCGATTAAACACCCCCCACCCTCTTCTTCACCCCCCACCCTCTTCTTATGTGTTTCCACAACCCAACGCCATAGGCCCCCCTTACTTCACTAGAGCACCAATCCCCCCATAGAACACCATATTTCTTCTCAATCACCATTTTCCATAAGGATTCTGGTTCTTTTGCATATCTCCACAGCCATTTTCCTAGTAATGCTCGATTGAACACCCTTAGGTTTCTAATTCCCAACCCTCCACCCGAGATGGGATGACAAACCTGCACCCACTTAACCAGATGGAACTTAAACTCCTCCCTCATCCCCCCCCCCCCCCCCTCTCCCAAAACCAAAAAAAAAACAACAAAAACAAGAAGTCATGTTGGAGTTTCTCAATACGGGCTGCCACACTCATTGGTATTGGAAAAAGAGATAAAAAATAAGTAGGTAGGTTAGAGAGTGTACTCTTTATCAGATTAATCCTACCACCTTTTGTCAAGTACATTCTCTTCCATCTTGCCAATCTCCTCTCAATTTTCTCAATCACAGTATTCCAGATCGACAACGCCCTCGAGGCACTCCCCAGAGGAAGTCCCAAATAAGTCATAGGTAATGACATTATCTTGCACCCCAACGATCTAGCTAACTGGCGTGTGTTAGGCACTTCCTCGATTGGCACCAATTCTGATTTCTCGAGGTTCACCTTCAACCCGGACATTGCCTCGAAACAAAGGACTAGAGCCTTCAATGCTTGCATCTGATTCTTCTTAGCCCAAACTTTGTTACTTTGGGCTAAGACTATTGTGTTAGATGGGGGTAATTTTAACGACTTGTATACGTCTCTTTTTTGTTCGTAGGTTGTAATTAGGTATATCTCTCTTGTATACTACCTGTGTACTTGGGCTATGCCTAATTTTAAAGATCAATAAACTTTATTAATTATATAAAAAAAAAGTAACGAGTAGAGGGTGGGGTCATGAATTCAACCCTTTAGAGACCAAAAGGCATCTTTACCTCAGATTAAGTGACAAGTAGAGGGTGAGTTAATGGGTTCAATTCTGTATGGGTGCCCTCCTTTTAAAGCTTATTGTTTGTTAAGTATATTGAGCATTGTCACTTGCTGAGGTGAGAAAATTCTTTGACTTCAGTTACTGATTTTTTTTATTGTGTATCGTGGATATTGTTGTATAACATGATACATGGATATAACATATCTCTAAAAGAACATGATATATGTCATGGGTATTTTTGTTGATATTTTAGATCGAATTCCCCCTAGGAACTTTTACTTTGGGGATCCCGAAGAACCTTTATCACATGAATTGTGATTTAAGCTTTGCATTTATGTCTGTAATTAAGGAACTAATTTCGTGAAATTATGCAAGGAAACTTTATATCTGGTTAATGTTTTGTAGTGTGTGTATGTATCGATGAATACAAAAGTCATTTGGCTAATGCATATATTTTCTTGTTACAGTCATTGCACCTTGAGAGACTTGCTATGTATCATGATTGTAATAGTCTTCCATGGGAGATAGATAAGAGATGGGAGGATCTCAGCCCGAATGAATGGATTCAGGTTTGCTCGCAATACTATGGAAATATTAGTGTGTGTACTTGGGTTATTAATTGCATTTGCTTTTGGTACATGGTAAAAGAATTTCAGACACTTGGTACTATTTTGTTGATGTTATACCAGATATTTGAAGATGGAATAAAGGAACCTGCTGCTGACCATGGAATGGTGTCTAAGTGGGCTATAAATCGTAACTACTTAGTATCACCTATCAATGGAGTCTTAAAATATCATCGCCTTGGGAAGCAAGAAAGAAATGATCTGGAGGTTCCCTTCGAAAAGGCTACTCTTGTCCTGACTGATGTCTCTTTAACAGTTACAGAGGTGTGACATATTGCCTTAAACTATTATGTTGGTTTTTTTGCTAGTTGCATTTCCAGTTCTAAGATGTTCCTTAGGTTAGATTTGAGGGATTACCTAATGGTCCTCTTCCTCTCTATCTTCTACTTGTTCCCTTTCTTTCTTCTTCTTCTTCTTCTTTTTTTTTTTTTTTTTTTTTTTTTTTTTTTTTTTTTTTTTCTATTTAAGTTTTCTGAGAGAGATGAAGTTTATTTGTCTTTTTTTGCATTACTTTTTAAGTATGCAAATGGAGTTCCTTAATCAACTTTTTTGTTTGTGCTCTCACACAGTCACAGTATCATGATTGGATAAAACTGTTGGAGGCCGTGTCAAGATACAAGACCTATGTTGAAGTTTCTCACTTACGACCGGTAGTGCCAGTTTCAGAGGCTCCTCATTTGTGGTGGCGGTATGCTGCTCAGGCTGGCCTGCAGCAGAAGAAAATGTGGTAATTTATGTGTTATAGTATTACTTATCAAAATTTTTTTTATGTGTTAATAGTTTAAATATATCAGTTAATCCAAAATGAGAGGAAACTTATACTTAGAAAGAAATATTCAATAATTTGGAAGATTGGGTAGATATGGTGGGTGTTTTCAACATCTATAGTTGTGCTGTACCTTGAGCTTCAAAATGCTTTCTGGTCTGAATAATTCATTTCTATAGTTGAATCTGACTTTCACCTGCTTCCCCAACCCAGTTACCGATTCTCTTGGGACCGAATTCAGCATCTCTGTCATCTTCGTCGGCATTACGTTCAGTTGTATGCTGTTTCACTGCAACATATGTCAAATGTTAATAATTCAGAAATTAGAGAAATTGAGAAAGATCTTGATTCCAAAGTACTTCTTTTATGGAGGTATGTGAATAAGGTTCCCCTGGCATTTTGTTTTGCATATTATTGATTGCAACTTCCATGAATGCCTTGCCTATTTCACCTGCTATGCCCTGATACAATGCTGCATGAAAGTTGGCTAAATTGCCTCATTTCTATTTCTATTATGTTTGTACCTTTTCTTCTGTTTTACAAATAAAACAAAAGTATGTGCATATGTACACCTTCTTAAGGTTCGATGGACTTTGTAGTTTTTCATGTGATTGGGAAAAGGTAATATGCAAAGGCATCAAGTTGAACAAAAATAAGCCAATGAGCCCAGCTTGAATTGTACTTCCTTTCGCCGTAAAAAGTGGGATGGAGAGTGAGATCATGGGTTTAAGATCATTGGATGCATGTACCAACTTTCCATTATAAGAATATGGAGTGCAACAACAACAAACCATTCTAGTCAGCTATAATTTTGTAATAAGTATTGAAGTTTTTTTGAAAAGCACAGAGGGCTATACTCGTACACATGAAGTAAACCCCTATCAAGAATAAAAAGATTAAAGCAATTAGAAAATTATGCGACTGTAGGAGAAAATGACGTATAATGAGTCGCTGTCCATCTATAAAGGGAGTTGAGGACTATCTTTATCAGCTCTACTGTGGAAACTTTGTTATCTTCAAAGATCCATGCATTCCGCTTTCCTCTCCAAATACAGAACATTAAGCATAAAGGAGCCAACAATTCATACTAGCAAAACAATATCATGGCCCTGTTGTCCTCCCCAGTTCAGCAACAACTCTCTCCCCATCTAGGCATAATCCAATCAACACCAAATCCCTTGAATAGCAAACACCATAAGGCCGTCGCTACTTCACAATGAAGAAGAAGATGATCATGGATTCTTGTCTTCTTGGAAATACAATGTCAATTCACAGCATTGACATTTTGCTTTCTTAGATTTTCCAATGTCAAAATCTTTTCCAATGCCGCCATCCATATAGAAAAAGCCACTCTCAAAGGGGTCTTCACTCTCCAAATGCTCTTCCAAGGAAATGAGGAACCATAGGTAATTCAAAACCTTATAATATGACTTCAAAATCGAGTCTCTTGGATGAGACCCAGCATATACTGTCCATCCCTTTGTCATATTTTGAAATTGTAGATCTCAAAAAAGAGGAAACCTAATCCTCCTCCCAATCTTACACAGGTCGTAAAAAGGATATCCCAATGAATAGTTTCATTTTGGGTTTGCAGGTTCTCTTCCACCCATGCATCCATATGATGAGAAATATTATACCACTCTGGGTAAGATGCGTTCAAAGGTTGCTTCTCACACCTTACATCCTGCCAAAAACTAGCCTTAAAACCATCATTGACCACAACAATAAATTTTGACAAAGAATCCCACCTCCTCCTGATATGTTTCCACAACCTTACATCAAAAGGCCTTGTTACCTCCTTTGAACACCAACCGCCTCTCTATCTACCATTCATGTTATTTAGAACCAATCTCCATAATGCCTTGCCATTTGTTTCATAAAACCATTGCCATTTTTTTTATAAGTAAAAATATTATATATATTAATAGGAGTAACTAAGTACATTGAACGTATATAAGAAAATACCTAGCCCATACTAGAGAGCCCCTAATGACCTAAAAAGCTTGTGCAAACTACCCAAAATACACCAATCCTGGAATGTAACACACCTCCCTAATCCCAGCCCCTTGTTTCCCGTAAAACCAATCCTCTACCCGAAAATCCCACTACGAGAACGTCTTCACAATGCCTTCCCTTTAGTCTTTCCTTGACTTGAGCTACCTCCCTTAGCATCGTAGTTGATTGCCCATGAAAGACACTTTAACTCTCTGCTTCTCTTAAAATTTGATTTGGTTTCAAGCGTGTGGCTTGCCTTAATTGCAGTGATTAGTGCTTTAAATTGGCATTCGTATTCTCTATTTGAAAGCCCCAGGATTTGTTGAAACCCGTTAACTTTATTCAGAATCCAATCTGATGGTGAACCCGCTATATCATTTATTGGAGGAAGAGAAACCAGGGGAACGACATTATCCCCAAACACAGTACCCAATTGCACTCCCGACTCTAAACCTTCCTCCACATGAGGCACCAACGACAAACCGATAATTTTCTTCTTGCCATATGGTTGCTTGCTAGCTATATAGTTGCCGTCCATTGTTTCTGTTACCATTACAGGTTCCTCCCCTCCATCAACATTGCTTGTATGTGCTCTACCCCTCGACGATCCTTGCCGTGCCACTTTGTCAGACTCTACTGCTCCCTCATGAGACATAGAATAGGTAGGGGAAGCACTATCTTTTGTTACCCCATTTGCATCTTCTAAAATAGGCTCGGTTGTTTCTTCCAAAGTACTCAATACCTTGGAGGGACCCCCCATCTTTAACTAAAAATGAACCCTGGACAAAAGTACCAACCCCATCTACAATTGGTGCCTGAGGCCCTATTGCTCCATGAGGAGGCATAGTGACACTGGCATTGACAAAGATGCCGGCATCCAATGACCCTATTTGTGACGGTATTGAAACTGTCAAGGTTGGTTTGAATACCTCTTTCCATTGGTTTCTTTCATTTATATAGAATAGAGTTACAATAGCGAGCCGGCATTTTTAGCGTGATTTCAGTGGTTGATTGTTGCTGTTTACACTGTACACATTAAGTCTATTTACAGCCACCTATTTCTCTGCTATACTATCTAGAAATAGAAAGGCCTAAAAGTATCTTTGTAACATCCCCCCTTAAATTGATGCCAGTGCTGAGAAAGAGCTTTAGTGAATATGTCGGTAGTTTAACATTCGGTGGAAATGTGAGGGAGGGTAATCATATGTTTGTCAAAGGATTCATGTATGGAATGGCAATCGACTTCGATATGTTTCGTACGCTAATGGAATATACGATTAGCGGCGATCTGAATAGCACTAGTATTATCAGTATGAAGAGGAGTGGGATGCAGTTGAGGAAAACCAAGTTCCCCCAATAACCCACGAAACCGTGTGATCTCAGAGCATGTGGAAGACATAGCACGATACTCAGACTCAGTAGAGGACTTGGAAACTCTGTTTTGCTTCTTATTCTTCCAAGAAATGAGTGCATTGTCTAAGAACATGCACCAGCCAGTAACAGAGCGACGAGTGTCTGCACATCTGGCCCAATTAGCATCACTATACCCCATCAACTGTAAGGAAGATTCTTTACAAAAGAAAACCCACGTGTAGAGGTGCCCTTCAGATAATGGATAATGCTGCGGACAGCGGCTAAATGAAGATGTCAGAGCCAGTAATCACAATGTCATTGACATATGCAAGAAGTAATACGATTCCTGCAGAAGTCTTGCGAAGAAAAATAGAGGAATCAAACTGACTCTGAGTAAAATGAAAAGCAAGCAAGTTAGAGTGAAATTTGTCAAACCATGCACGCGGAACTTGTTTCAGTCCATACAAGGATCGGTGTAGCCGACAAACCACTGAGGAAACTGTAACAAACATGCCGGGAGGTGGTGACATAAAGATTTCTTCCTTTAAGTCCCTATGTAGAAAAGCATTCTCCACATCTATCTGTTGGAGAGACCACCCTTGCGATGCTGCAAGTGCCAAGATAGTCCGCACAGTAGTCATTTTGGCAACAAGTGCAAATGTCTCTTCATAATCAATACCATTCTCTTGTCGGTTCCCAAGAACCACGAGACGAGCCTTATATTTGTCCAATGAGCCATAAGCTCAAAACTTGACTTAGTATACCCATTTATAACCAATAGGTTTGACATTAGAGGGACAAATTACAAGGTCCTAGGTGTGATTGTCTTGAAGAGCTTGAATTTCCTCTTGCATTGCTGCCAAAATGCTTGAGTGGATGCCTGGGTATAAGAGTGAGGAACAGAAATAGTGTCGAGAGTGGTAGTAAGCAAGATGTGAGGAAAACCATACCTATCTGGTGGATGTGTAACCCGAGTGGAGTGCTGAGGAATAGGAACTGCATAGTCAGATGACGGATCAGTGTCTGGAAGGGGCATTGAAGAAGGGGGAAGACATCGATGATACTCTATACCTAGTTGAAATCGCTTAATAGAGGAACAAACATCATCAAAAGCGGGAAGAAGAGTGATAGGAGGATCATAACAAATCCTTTTTGAGTAGGACTATATCCCATAAAAGCACACATGACAGACTGTGCAGAAGGTTTGTGACACTCAACAGGTGGCAGATGAATAAAACAAACACACCCAAAAGTATGAAAGGATATTGATACTCAAGAGATATGCCAAATAATCGAAAATAGGGAAAATCATAATCTAGAGTGGTAGTAAGCAAACGATTGATCAAATAGACAGCAGTAGATAAAGCTTCTACCCAAAACTTAGAGGGTACAGAAGAATCAATTAACAATGTACGAACGACATCTAAGAGATGACGATTCTTACGTTCAGCGACTCCATTTTGTTGAGGAGTATAAGGACAAGAACGCTGGGAAATGATCCTCTTTTGCTGAAGAAAAGTTTGGAAAGAATGAGACATGCACTCCCCCCTGAGTCAAAGCGTAAAGTTTTGATACAAGTATTGAATTGTGTCTCGATAAGCGCAACAAATTTTTGAAAGACAGAAAATACGTCAGCTTTAGAACGGAGAAAATATATCCAGGTGAATCGACTATAATCATCGATAAACGTCACAAAATAACGGTACTGACCATGAGAAATAACAGAACTCACACCCCAAACGTCAGTATGCACAATCTCAGAACAGTTAGAAGTACGATTACCATGCGCAGGAAAAGGTGAAGTTTTACTTTTATCAAGACGATTGGTAGCACAAGCAAAAGATACAGGAGAAGAAGAAAATGAGTCTTTATTGCCCAAAAAACCATGTTTCATAAGATGAGTCAAGACAACAGAATTAGGATGACCTAATTTTTTATGCCAGACTTCATTAGTATTGGCAGTAGCTGGACAAGCAAGAGAAACAACATTAGGAATAGAAAATTGTAATGTAAATAAACGTCCTACTTTAGGCCCATTCGCGATTACCGTCACCGACACCTGATTTTGTACAAGACAATCACCACGAGAAAAGTGAACATTACAATTATTATCTACCAATTGTCCAACAAAAATTAAATTGGTAGATAATCCAGGAGAGACAAAAAAATCGCGAAATGAAGAGCCCAAATTATCAACAGTAGTAATAGGAAGAGTACTGCCATCAGGGATCTGAATATTTTGCGTGCCTCTATACTTACGAACACCATGGAGAGTCGTCATATTACCAGTTATATGATTAGAAGCGCCCGAATCAACAATCCAAGAAGTTGAGTTAGTACTTGTACCTTGCAGGCCTAAGGCCGTAAAAGCAGACACAATCATTTGTTGGACCATTGCTGGTGTGAGAACAGATGAATTAGAGCTTATAGTAGGTGGCCCAGAAGAAGAAGCAGAGGACTGAACATCAGCCTGAAAAGTTTGGGATTGGCGATTCTGAGGCCATATTCGACAATCTTTGATGATATAGCCCTCTTTCTTGCAGTAGTTACAAACTTTCTTAGAATAGTTGTGAGCAATATGACTAAATTCCTTACAACTGAAACATTGCAACTTGTTCCTCCATCTCCATTGTGCTGTTGCATAGGCTACATTCACAGTTTTGGAAAAGACCTTCTCATAAGTCATACTTATCTGAGTGGATAACCGTTGTTCTTCACGCAACAAATCTCCCAAACAAATGTCCAAAGATGGAACCGGATCATGGTACAAACGGGCTCAAATTCGGGTTGAAGTTTCATTAAAAATTGATCGCGTTGACTTTCAGCATGAACTGCTTGAAGAGATGCGAGAGCCTCAGTGGGAACCTTAGCATGAGCAATGGCAGAATACTCGCTCCAAAGGTTAATAATACCAAAATAAAATTGTGCGATAAGTAAATTGCCTTGACTATAATTACTAATTTCCAACTTTAATTGGAACTTTCGAGCACTATGATCTTGGTGGTATATACGATGAAGATAATCCCACATAGCCTGAGCCGTAGTAAAACAAAGAAGATTGGTCACAAGGTGAGACTCAATGCTCCCCAATAGCCAAGAGATTACCTTGGCATCCTTGACCTCCCATTGAGCAAATTCATTTTCATAAGTGGGAACCTTAGCAGAATTATCAATACGATTTGATAATTATTTTCCTTTTAAGAACATCTTAAACTGAAATTCCCACGTAGGAAAATTCTTTCCAGTAAAGCGAACAATAGTATTTTCAATAGACATGATGAAAAAGCACTTAAAAGAAATAAGCCCAAGCAGCAAATCCAATAAAATAAACCAAGGCAAAGAGAACAAACGGATGGCCCAAGTTTAAACAGCAAGAATAAGCCCAATTAATGCCAAAAATAACAACCCACAACAAATGAGCCCAATTAACAAAGAAGCCCATAAACAAATAAAGAGCTAAGTCCCATGGCGTTATGAATCAAATGAAGAGCCCAAGTAACACAATCAAATAAGCCCCGATATCCACTCAAGTTCTCAACCCGTGTAGAGAGCCCAAGCAGATAATCACAATCCCATGGCAAAAGAGAAGAACTGCAAGAAGAAAAACTTGTCTAGCACTTGCGAAAGTACTGGGAGCACCGACAAAGAGGGCCGACTGCAACACAGCCACCTAGAGACGTCACTGACGATCACAGATGATGCGACATCCCACACCCACTCACAGAAGACGCCGACAGTTACTCAGGCACTCACAGAAGACGCTGATAGTCACTCAAATCACCACAGAGGAAGTCGAACACCACCACAGAGGAGGTCAACTGCCATAGAATAGTGAGCTTACCAAATGGGTCACCACCGAAAGAACTGACACACCCAAAGCAAGATGGAACTTGCCGAAACAAGGTAAGAAAAAAAATTCTTTCCATCGCACACGAAGGATTAAGACCTCAAAGATGAATATTAGGTTAGGGGCTCTGATACCATGTTAGTTTGGTTTGAATACCTCTTTCCATTGGTTTCATTCATTTATATAGAAGAGAGGTACATAGAGCGCTGAATGTTCAGCATGATTCCAGCGCCTAATTGCTGCTGGTTTTACTGTACACAGACATATTTATACGTTAAGTCTATTTACATCCGACCTATTTATTTGCTATACCATCTAAATATAGAAAGTTACTAAAAGTATCTCTGTAACATCCACTTCTCCTAATGTCACTTGACGACCTTTGTCTCCTACAAGTGCCTTACCCTCCCCTTCTGCCGTTGAGTTGAGCTCAGCCTGACTACCTGTTAGAGACCTCAACACCACAGCATACGAAGCACCTTTGATTGAGGAAGGCCTTCTCACTGCTTTTTCATCAACAAACTCCCCACTGTTTGCATACTTCAGAATAGTGGCTTTGGACCCAGTAACACTTTGAATGGACTGCAGAAAGCCTTTCCATCCAATGCCATTTGCACCCTCCAGAATCACCAACAAACCTTTCCTTCTTCCATTCCGGAATTCTGAGAGTTGCAGAAAGCTGCCCCTTGTGTTAACATGATGTTGAACGATAAAAACTCCATTACCCATCCTTAGCTCTCTGAAGAAAACTGCATGAAAATTAAGTTCTAAACAATCCTCAATCCCCTTAGCCACACACGAAGTTGCCATCCCACCTAGACACATGAACTTAGCTATCCTTTTGCTATATTCAGAGATATGAAAACTACTTCCTCCCTCTTTTGTAAAAAGAAAAATTTTTTTATTCCACTTTCCACCACCTCTTGCCTTACAACTGAGACGAATCCACATTGTACGTCATCATCGTCAAATCCCAAATCCCAAATCAGAGATGTCCTACTGCTCCCGCTTCATCCTTGTAAGGAAAAAATCAGATTGATGCCCATTGGAAATGAAAGGCAGAGACATAGAATGGACTCCTGATTGCAGTGCCCCTTAACTGTGTTGACGGAAAAAATAGAAGAAAACTCCCAGTCGCCAGAGGAGGACTGACGTTGTAGCCCCCACAATGGAGTTGCCGGAGTTCGTCGGTCAAGTCTGTGGTGACGTCGTAGCCCCCACGCCATGCACCCTTTTTAACCTTATAAAACCATTGCTAAAATCCCAACGCTTGCTCAACCAAAACATCAACTTCACAATGGCCCAAATGTACAAAGCCACAATTGCCACTACATATTCAATCATCTAAAAAACCTATCAACAGTGCAAATTCAACACATTAGCAAAACATCCCAAATTAGTCATCCCCATGGATTTCCAAACCCAACAAGCAATTAACATTTATCACCAAACCCAATGACCATTTTAGCTTAACCAAATCCATAACCCAAAACAACACGATCCTAACAATCTAGAAACCATAGTGTTGCAAAAAAATAAGGTTTACCTTCGGTTGAATCAGTCCAAGTAGGCTATGGCAGAACGGGGTGGGTGGTTTGCAGTGGGGCTTCATGGGGTGAAGCTAGTTGGATCACAGAGGTTTGAATGGAGGGCACGTATCGGCTCGGCTTGGTGGCAAGATCAAAGCATAGAGTAAGAAATAGAGGGGGAAAACGGACCGCAAGAGAGGAGAGGGTGGAATCAAGGGTTTACCTGCTTGGTCTCAAGGTTGGACGATGGCAGCAAAAGAACTAGATAGCGATAGTACACCAAGAGGAGCAAAAACACCCGATCTGAGAGAGATACTTACCAGAAACAACCTAGGGATTGGTCGGCAAGGTAGATCAAGGGACTCCGTGCAGTGGAGGAGCTTGTTAGAGCCAGAGTACTTATCACGTGCAAAAGACTGACAGATCAGGGGCAG
The DNA here is from genome assembly GCF_018687715.1 of Carya illinoinensis. Taxonomy (NCBI): domain Eukaryota; kingdom Viridiplantae; phylum Streptophyta; class Magnoliopsida; order Fagales; family Juglandaceae; genus Carya; species Carya illinoinensis. The sequence continues at coordinate 37,771,406 of NC_056752.1, forward strand.
ATTGCGTAGAGTGATACAAAAAACACAAAGGATGTGAGAGACCAAGAGAGAAACAAAAGAGAGGAAGAGATAATTGGTGGGGGAGCGAAAGGGGTGGGGGGTTTGCGTAGTGAAAAGAGGGAAAGAGAAAGTGACGGGGAGGAGAGAAAAAGGGAAAAAATGGGAAATGTGCATAACTGAAAAAAGTGGAAAGGGAAAAGAGCTTCGGGGTGTTTGCGTGCTAGAGAGGGAAAAATAGAGAGAGAGGGCATCTATAGGTTAGGAAAGAAAAAGAAGGGGATAATTGGACCCCAAGTCCAAATGGTGTGTTGCACTTTTCTTTTTTTCTTTTCTTTTCTTGTAATGGGCTGGGTTTACCTCCAAAGCTTGGGATGGATCAGGTTATTACAATTAATGTACTTATGAAACTTAAGAATTCAGGAAAAAAATTAAGCTTAAATGCTACCAAAGGTTACAAAAACATTCACTCAAGCACTCCCAGATCGTAGGCACCCACGGTTACAGATTGCTTTTGTGTGTATATATGTATATGTCTTAGTATTGATAGCTTACGACTACCAACGGATACTGCACAAGGGCTTTCTCATCATGTTTGGCCTGTTTATATTTTACATGCAATTAACTAGCCTAAACTAGGGGTTTATGGCTGCCTTAATTTCCACTGCTTTGTTCTGCTACAGAAATTCCTTTATGCCCACTGAGAATCTTTGCCATAATAATCCGTTAAATGAACAAACAGTTCCATCCAAACAATCCAATATGAGAGATAATAATAGCTTGGTTGTTGCAGTAACTGAAACCTCAAGTATTTAGATAGCTTCCAGAATGCAAAGGGATCTTCGTAAAGTTGATCATTATGATCACCACAGATGGGATTGGGAATTCAATGGCAAAAAAGGGCGAACTCATTAGCTCGATATTAATTCAACAGGCTCTAAAAGACCACCCCCCCCCCCCCCCCCCCCCCCCCCCCCCCCAACCCAAAAAAAAAAAAAAAAAACAAGAGGAGTGCTACGAGAATTTAGAACCTGAAATACTTTGATACAAAACTGGAATGACTTGGCAAAATAATATTTAATCTTGATTCATTAGTGAAAAATATTCTGTTATGTTTGAATTGGCAAAACAAAAACTTTATTTGAGAATCAAAGTCCCAAAGGGTGAATTGCGAATTTTTTGGATAGGGGATCAAAGTGAATTCCTTGGAGATGGAAACTTTACTGCCAAAAATGATGAAAGAGGTGCCTTCATTGGTTGCTGGGTTTAACCAACCTTTTTTAATTCATGGCCCACCAATTGTTGGGTTTGAATTGTTCACAACTCACCTCTGCATTTATTCAAATCCTCTCTTTATACTTGCCATCAAATTGGGAACTTTGGCCTTTTCTTTTCCTTCTTTCAATAGCCTCGGTATTTGTTCCAGCTTTTCCTCTATAATATGGTTAGTAGGTGGAGGAACAAAGTTTGATGTGGAAGAGCATCACTGCAACAATTCATATAGGAGTAGTAATTTTGGACAAATGGGAGATACGGTAGGTTTCATGTGTTCTAATATAATAATGAACCTCTATGGCATCTGGAGTGTCTCATGCTTTAATTTTGTGTGCCAAATGTGTTGCTGGCCAAGAAAGAAAATGAATGTAATAAAATTATTATTGCTCAGTTTTTTTTTGCTTTCATGCTTTCTAAAGATATGGTGATTGTTTTTGGGTTTCAGAATTGGCTTGGTTTTATCATACTACCTTCTAAATATGCACTATAAGAGAAGATGGTTTGGAAGGGATTTTGTTCCCTCAACTTTACAAGGTTCCTTGATGCATGACTAAGGATATGTGTACTAAGAGAAGCGTTTTTAAGAAAGTTATTCAAGTGTTGGCATCTGCATTCTAAGTCTCTTAATAAAATCTTCCTCCATGTTGTTTTTTTTTTTTTTTGGGGGGGGGGGGGGGGAGGTCTTTTCTGTTTCATTTTCCTTTTTGTGTACTTTTTCGTATAGATCATGTGTATGTGCTTCTATAATATCTTTTGCTGCTGATGAAAAATGTTAGATATGCTTGTTATTTTTTACAAGAGTTTCTTCTTCTTTCTCCCTTTTATTTAGGGGCCTCTCAAGGTTTTACTTGTAATGTTCATACCTTTGATTTTTTCTCCATAAAAAAAGAATAGTCTTAGATTTATTTTCTGATTTCTTGATTATGCATGTATAGGTTACTTGCGCATGCCAAGGTTGAATCTGTGAAATTGAAGGAAGCAGCTGAGCAGAGGAGGCTCAAAAGGAGAAGCTGGCTTTCATTTAGATGGTATGAGGGGAACCTGATGTTACTACCTATTTCTTGAATATAAATTGTATTGCCCTGTGATTGTTTCTTTGGCTATGTGCAGTTCCTAATTTCTTCACTTTTTGCTTCACTGAAACTTCTGTTTGTTGCCTGCTTTCTTATGTACATGGCTATTTATATGAGTTTTTTAACATCTCAGGCGTGCAGACTCTGAGGATGACTCTGTGGGGGATGCTTCTGAGGGTCTACAGATAACAAAGGAAGGACTGACTAAAGAGGAATGGCAGGCAATCAATAATTTATTGAGTCATCAGCCAGACGACGAGTTGATATCACATTCAGGAAAGGACATGCAGAATATGATCCAGTTTTTGGTAACTGTATCAATCGGACAGGCTGCTGCTAGGATCATCGACATAAATCAGACTGAAATTGTTTGTGGCAGATTCGAACAACTTCATGTGTCTACCAAGTTTAAACATCGCAGTAAACACTGCGATGTGTTATTGAGATTCTATGGTTTATCGGCACCCGAAGGCTCACTTGCACAGGTTTGTTTTGTTATAATGTCAAGATTTTTAAGTCTGACGCAATAGAAGTGTTTTAGACTGGCGGTGCTCTGAAAATGTTGCTTGAGTTTCTGTATGGTTATCAGTTTGTAAATGCATCCAATTGTACTGCTTGCAACCTTTATTGTTCTTTGCTACATTTTCTAAAATTTTTCCTGTAGTTCTTTTATTCTTATTATTTGTGGAGATAAAACTGATGCGGTAGTTAAAAGTTCTATAGAGCTCTATATTGAAATATGTATTGTTTTGGTGCACTTACATGTTTTCAGCATTTGCTTTGCAGAGTGTCTGTAATGAGCAGAAGGTGAACGCATTAGCTGCTAGTTTTGTACACTCACCGGTTGGGGAGAATGTTGACTGGAGGCTTTCAGCTACTATCTCTCCCTGCCATGTTACGGTAATTGCATAGTTATCGAAGGAGGAACTAAGAGTGATATGTGAATCTAACAATGTAGTTACTTAGTCCTCGTTTGTTTTCAGATATGAAATAAGATAGTTGAGATTAAAGTTGAAAGTTGAATAAAATATTATTAGAATATATTGTTTTAATATTATTTTTGTATTGGGATTTGAAAAAGTTGAATTGTTTATTTTATTTTATGTGGAAATTTGGAAAAATTGTAAAGATTAGATGAGATGAAAATTTTTGTGAAAATGAACGAGGGGCTTAGTATCAGATCTCACTCCAGAAATCTCCTATATGAGCTCATTCTGAACTTTACGTGCACAATAAAGCCCTTTTTTCTGACAAAATCCGCAAATCTCATTTGTATAATTAGAAGAAAACATGGAAAGCCATTAACATCTCTAATCTTTCAAGTTGCTACCTTTTAGTTGGATGGTAACAGAGCTAGGTGGGGAAAAGATCATTTTTTTCTTGTCCGCTGTTTATGTGGCTTAGTTTTTATGTTGTCTATGAATCTTGTTCTGTAAACAACTCATAGTTTTTCAAGGTACTTTTGTTCATCTCTAATGTCTGCTGGTAATGTTTAATATGCACAGATGTGCCTTGCAGATTTGTTCGTCACTTTTCATTCTCTCTTTTCCCTCTCCCACCGTCTTACTGTCCCTATCATATGAAACTTTCTAAATCCCTATGGGTTTGCAGGTTTTGATGGAAAGTTGTGCTCGCTTTTTCGAGTTTGTGAGGAGAAGTAATGCAGTTAGTCCTACTGTTGCATTGGAAACTGCAACTGCTTTGCAGGTAATGATGTCAGTATGTGTTTCAAAGTGTTTAAGATGGTACTAAGTAATAGTTGAACTAATACTCATATATCTAAGAGCAGATGAAGATTGAGAAAGTGACTCGCAGGGCGCAAGAGCAAATTCAAATGGTTTTAGAAGAAAAGAGCAGGTTAAGACGTTATGAATTTCTGTGTGTATTTGCTCTGTTAATTGATTTGGTTATTTAAGCACACATCATTCAGTTGAACTTAGTTTCTTCATAGTTGGTTTTTTTTTCAATTTTTTTTATTCCAATTGGTATATCCTTTATTTATTTTGACTGAGCCTTAACTCAAAACAATTGGGATCGGATACATATCTCTTTTATATCCTATCTAAGGCCATATTTGCACTCAGTCCGTTTCTGATTCTGCTTGTTGTCTCAGGTTTGCTCTTGACATTGATTTTGATGCTCCAAAAGTTATAATTCCTATAAGAATTTGTGGCTCTTCCATATGCGACAGCCATTTTCTCTTGGATTTTGGTCATTTCACGTTGTATACCAAGGTACGCATATTTAATTGGACTTCTTTTATTGCTCTTAGTTGGATTTACTTTGCCTGAAACGATTATTCATTATTGCAGGAATGTCAGTCGGATGAAGCGAGGCATAATATGTATACTCGTTTTTTTATATCTGGAAGAGACATTGCTGCTTTCTTTACAGATTGTGGTATTAAACATCAGAACTGCACTTTGGTCTCACAAAACCACAGTAATCAGCAAATTGTATCTTCCATGCCAGAAGAAGCTGATAATTTCTGTCCCCTGGTTGATAGGTGTGGGATGGCAGTACTTATTGATCAGGTATAGCCATTTTTTTTTTTCCAAATAATGATTGGTATATGGGTTTCTTTTTATGCCATTTTTAGTGATGAGGAGTCATGCTAACACACTTTTGTATATTATTATCGAAGATCAAAGTACCTCACCCGAGTTGCCCGTCAACTCGCATTTCTATTCAAGTGCCAAACCTTGGTATTCACTTTTCACCCGCAAGATATTGCAGACTCATGGAATTGATTAAAATATTGTATGGCACAATGGAAACTGGCAGTCAGCCTACAGTTGATCATTTTCAAGCGGAACTTGCTCCTTGGAGTCCTGCAGATCTTGCTATTGATGCTAGAATCCTAGTTTGGAAGGTATATTTTCAATTCCAAGGGATACAAGCAGGTTGGATATTCACCTCGTGTATCTCATTTCAATCATTCCTGATATAAATTTCTTCTTTTAGGGAATTGGCAATTCTGTGGCTACTTGGCAACCATGCTTTCTGGTGTTGTCAGGGTTATATCTTTATGTTTTGGAGTCGGAAAAGTCCCAGAGCTACCAGCGATGCACAAGGTTTTCATTTTCCTTTTCCTTGTGTTTCTTGGATATTGATTCTTCTCTGCTCTTTGTGATCTGATCTTCTTAACCTTTAGGTACTTTTATCCTTGTAGTCGATAAACAAGAGAGAGAGAGAATACTGTGTTGTTTTTTTATTAATGAATATCCAACTATATATATACAAGTAGTGGCCATTATACCCTCATACTATACATTTAATTACAATTATGTATTCCAACACTCCCCCTCAAGCTGGGGCATATATATCATATAAACCTAGCTTGGAACAAATAAACTTTAGCCGACTATGACAAAGTGGTTTGGTAAACACATTTGCAAGTTGATCAGTAGACTTCACAAAGGGTGTAGAGATATCACCACTGAATATCTTATCTCGAATGAAGTGACAATCAATCTCAATGTGTTTAGTCCTCTCATGGAATACAGGATTAGTTGCAATATGTACTGCAGCTTGATTATCACAAAATAACTGAAGGGGGATAGGAGCTGGAAACCCAATCTCATGAAGAAAGTGTTGCAACCATGTCAGCTCACTAGTAGTGTGAGCCATTGCTCTGTATTCGGCCTCTGCACTAGATCGAGCTACTACTGTTTGCTTCTTACTCTTCCATGTAACCAAATTACCTCCTACAAAGGTACAATATCCAGTAGTCGATCTTCTATCTGAAGGAGATCCTGCCCAATCAGCATCTGAAAAAGCTTCAGTTCTAAGATGCCCATTTGGTCTATACAAGAACCCAAGGCCAGGAGCTCGCTTAAGATACCGAAAAATATGGGTTACAGCATCCCAATGTGAGACCCTAGGCGTTTGTAGAAATTGGCTCAGTACACTTACTGCATAAGAAATATCAGGTCTCGTGATAGTCAGATAATTTAATTTTCCAACAAGTCTTTGATACCGACCTGGATCTCCAAACAACTCACCTTCCTCTTTCAAGAGTTTACGATTTGGATCCATAGGAGTGTCAATAGGCTGTGCACCCAACATGCCAGTTTCTTCCAAAAGATCAGGCACATATTTTCTCTGAGATAGGTTGATACCCTTTTTAGATCTACTAACTTCGATTCCAAGAAAGTATCTAAGTTTACCCAAGTCTTTTGTCTAAAACTGATCATGTAAAAATTGTTTCAGTCTGGCGATTCCAGCTGAATCACTCCCAGTAATTACAATATCATCTACATATACAATCAATAAGATATGACCTGCATCACTATGCATATGAAATACCGAGTGGTCTGTTTGGCATCTATGAAGATCAAATGCCAATACACTATCAGAGAACCTCCCAAACCATGCTCGAGGAGATTGTTTCAAACCATATAATGCCTTTTTTAACTTGCAAACTGTATCTCGACACTCCTCCTGAGCAACAAAACCAGGTGGTCCATATACACTTCCTCATTTAAGTCACCATGTAGGAATGCATTTTTAACATCCAACTGAAATAAGGGCCAATCCAAATTAGTAGCAAGAGAGATCAATACCCGAACAGATGAAATTTTGGCAACGGGAGAAAGTCTCGTCGTAATCAATGCCATAAATTTGAGTGTAACCCTTAGCTACCAAGCGAGCTTTCAGATGTTCCACAATGCTAGTAGGATGGAATTTGACTGTGTATACCCATCTACAGCCAACAGATTGTTTTCCCGACGGCAAAGGAACAAGATCCCATGTCCCATTATGGTGAAGAGCATCCATTTCATTTTCCATGGCTGTCCTCCATCCCGGATCAAATAAAGCATCCTGAACTGACTTAGGAACAGAAACTTTTGACAGTTGAGAAGTGAAAGATGAAAAAGATGGAGATAATGCATGACAGGAGACATATTGGCTAATCGGATGTTGAGTAACACAAGAACGAGTACCTTTTCGGAGAGCAATAGGTGGAGATTCTGAAGCACTGAGTAACTCAGGGTCTGAAGACGGAGACAAAGTTGGTGGAGGCAAGGGAGCCGGGGTCCGTGAGCGACGCGAGTACACCTGTAGAGGGACAAGAGAAGGCACTAAAGGAGGTTGGGTAATAGTGGGGACTGTGGAGGAGAAAGGGTTAGAGTAGGTAATGGTAGAGGATCACACTCAACAACCGAAGACATGTCTGAGAAATAGGATATGGACTCAAAAAATGTGACATCAGCACTTGTGAAGTAGCGTCGAAGAGCAGGACTATAGCAGCGATATCCTTTTTGTGTTCGGGAATAACCAACAAAGAAACACTTAGTAGCACTTGGATCAAGCTTATCAAAGCCTGGGAGAAGGGAGAGGAGCCATCGAGGACAGATGAAGGCATACGATTGATAAGGTGACACGCAGTAAGAATACCATTACTCCAAAAACGTTTAGGAACATGCATGTGCAGTAAAAGTGCTCGAGTTACATCTAACAAATGACGATTTTTACGTTCAGCAAACCATTTTGTTGGGGTGTGTAAGAACATGCAATTTGATGAACAATTCCCTTATTGCTTAAGTAAGCAGCAAAGGTATTAGATTGATATTCTTTAGCATTGTCAGAACGCAAAACTTGAACTTTTTGTCCAAATTGAGTTTTAATTTCTTTTCGAAAGACTTTGAATATGGAAAGGAGTTCAGATCTTGCTTTCATCAGAAATAACCATGTCATACGAGAATAGTCATCAACAAATGTAACAAAATATTGAAACTTGTTTGATACAATGTTGAATGGTCCCCATATATCAGAATGAACCAATGCAAAAGAAGAAGATGTTCGATTATCAACTCGAGGTACAAAAGACACACGGTGGTGTTTACTAAGTTGACATGCTTCACAAGGAAAGGGTGACACATTTCCAAGATCCCTAACTTGACGTTTCAAAAGAGAAAGGGATGGGTGTCCAAGACGGTAATGCCATTCAAAAGCGGAGGAGGAAGTGAGGGCTCGAGTGGGTGACTGGTCGACGTCGAGGTAATACAGACCACCAGTTTCATGCCCCGTACCAATCTTCTTCCCCGTCTTGAGATCCTGAATGATACATACAGAAAGAAAAAATATCACAGAACATTGAAGGTTTTGAGTGATTTTACTAATGGACAGCAAGCTAAAGGGAAAACTAGGAGCCTATAGAACAGATGACAGGGATATAGACTCAGTGAGCTTGGTGGATCCAATGCCTGTAACTTTAGCAAGAGTAGCACTCTTGGGAAATGACATAGTACCTAACTCAGATAAGGAATGAGACAAACCAGTTAGATGTTCATTAGCTCCTGAATCGATGATCCATGGATTTTGGATAGATGAGACAAGACATGTGGATGCTGTACCTGGTTGGGTAAGAGTAGCTCTAGAAGATAAAGCCGCTCGTGTAACTAAAAATTGATCATACTCATCCTTCGATATGCTGATCATCTCTGGAGGCAAGTTGGAACTCGTTGCCTGTGATGTAGAGTCTTGGCAAATGGCCTGATTAGCGGACCCAGATGGTCTCCCATGTAGATCCCAACAATAGTCCACCGAGTGGTTAGTGCGACCACAATGGGTGCACTTACGAGATTCACGACCTCGAGTACGGTTACCTCTGGCATCACGTCCCCCACGTGCACCTCTACCACCCCAGCCTCCATGCCCACCAGGAGCAACATAAGAGGCAACTAAAGCGGATCTCTCATTACTCTGGTCAGAAGATAACTGAGATCCAGGTCCAGATAATATGGCTCTCTAGAGTTGGGAGAACACATCAGGAAATGAGGGGAGCTGTGGGCTTGCCAGAATTTGAGAGCGAACCGACTCATACTCAGGTTTTAGGCCAACTAGAAACCGAACAACGTTGAACTCTTCACGTTGTTTTAGCATAATTGAAACATCAGAAGTGATAGGTTGATAAATTTTGGGATCTTCACATATACCCATCACTTTAGAGTAATACTCTTCTAGACCCAAAGCACCATGTTCCAATCCAAAAATTGTTGACACAACTCATAAATACGAGTTGTGTTTCCAACACCCGAGTTCATCTGTTTGAGATGCCTCCATATCTCCTGAGCAGTGTCAAAGTGTACTAAACTAGCACAAATATTAGGCTCAATACTAGTCAACATCAAGGAGCAGATTTGAGCATCTTCTTGCTCCCATTGAGCAAAGGTAGAACTAGTTGACTCAGGCATTGAATCAACCAAGTGGGTACGACGAAGACCTTTACCTTTCAAGAACATTTCAACAGATTTTGACCATAGTATGTAGTTCTTTCCATTCAAGTTCACCGTAGTCATAGGCATGTTAACGTTTGGTGCAATAGATAATGATTCAAACTTAGCTTCCATGGAGAAAAATACGAGAGTATGGATCAAAAAACGAACAAATACATGCTGGAAAAATGGAAACCAGCTTAACAACCCAAATCTCGGATCTGTACGGGTCAAAAACAGTCTATACCGGTCAGAACAGCCAATTTTAGGACCTGAACCGGCCTGTTTCTGTCTGTATCGGCCCTGTTTCTGTCTGTTTCGGCCTGTATCGGTCTGAACCGGCCTGTTTTGGCCTGTATCGGCCGGTACAGGATTCGGGCGTATCGGATTCAAGAATAAATAAGAAAACGCGAATAAGTTATTCCTAACCCGGAATAAGTTATTCCTAACCCTGATGCCAAACAAGTGCTATTCCAGATAGGAATAGGTTCTTATTCCAGATTGGGGGCATGCACAACCACGGATAGGATAGCAGAACACACCAGGAATAGCCAAAAACTTGCAGCCAAACATACCTGGACTCTTCCTCTGGCCGGTGATACACAGTCCTTCCGGCAGCTGATGGAGACAAAAACTCACCGGAGTGGACAAAGGACGCCGGCGACCTCGATTCCGGTGTCCATTACCAGAGATAACCCCTTATGTCACTGGAAAAACAGTTCGGAAGGAGCTGCCGGCCGAAACTTCAGCCAAAACTTCACAACACCACCAACAACCAACGACAACCGCCAGCACCCACCGGAAAAACACCACTAACTCCTTCGTACAACCACAACCGACCACTCACTTCTCTGATACCATGTAGTCGATAAACAAGAGAGAGAGAGAGAATACTGTGTTGTTTTTTTATTAATGAATATCCAACTATACATATACAAGTAGTGACCATTATACCCTCATACTATACATTTAATTACAATTATGTATTCCAACAATCCTCACAATTTTTTATTGGATGATCCTTTCCCTTTGGTAAATATCTTCTTTTTGGAATTTTAAGAGACCTAATCAGTTGTATTTCATTTTTGGGGTGTTGCAGCATGGCTGGCAGACAAGTGCATGAAGTTCCTCCAACAAATGTTGGTGGTGCGCGGTTTTGTCTTGCCGTGAGTTTCAGGGGAATGGACATTCAGAAGGTAAGCTTAGTTCTTTTAAGTAATATGGTTTGACATTTTCTTTGTATGAATCAAAATTATTGTTGTTTTTTAGATTTTTATTTTAAAGTTTTAAGAGGTGCTGTTTTTTATACTTTGCATGCCTTACTTCAGACACTAACGGTATGGTGTCTTTCGGTTAGTACAACACACAGACACATATATACATGAACCTTCACATGTCCAGTTGTTTATTGTTTACATAATATTCTAAGCAAATATTTCAGTTTTCCTTCTCGATCTTGAAAGTTAGCCATTTAGTAGATTTGATTTTTTCTTTTTTTATCTTTTGGGGCCCCATTGATACTGATTTTGATTAGTTTGACTTAACTGGAGGTTTCAACCAGTGGCGGGCCTAATTTTTTGAAAAATCAAAATATACGCTAATTTTTAATCATAATTTTATAAATATAGAAAATGCCCCCCTCCCCCCCCCCCCCCCTCCCAAAAAAAAAAAAATTATAATCTCCATATGCTCTACAAAATTTTATAAAATTTCAATATACGTAGAAATGTCTCCAATTTTTTTCCTATAATCTCATAATTTTGTATAATTTCTATAGATTATTTATTTTCAAGAGTGTGGTCTCACCAAAATTAAATCAAAACTATGTTTAGGAGAAATAATAAACTTATTAATATAAATCCCAAAGTTTTTTGTTATACAATATTAGGCTTCTTAATATAGAATCCAAAGTAAAAATACAACAAAAATCATTTAAGGTTGGTGATCTATATGGAAAATAGTTGAGAGGTTTTATCCTCTAGACTTCATTGAATAAGAAAAAACTTATTGAAGGTCTGTATTATAGTATTATATACTTAATGTGACACGAAAATATCTAGAGTTTACATGAAACTTAATAAATTAGCTTACATACTAGAATGAAAGATGATATTCTCAAAGATCACTTGATAGTTTATATGAAGCAAATAAATTCTAAATATTTTATTATAAAAATAATAATGGATGAATATTATTTCGTGAAACATTATCGTAAAAAATCTGAAACATATATTAAGATGTATGTTTAGAATTTTATTTCTACGTGTAAATTGCAAATTATCGAGATCTAATTTTATATATATGTTTTTATGAGTTTTGAATTTTAATGTGTCGCACATTAGAAAATTTGGTCCCCCCTCAAGAAAATTGCTAGTTCTGCCACAGATTTCAACTATGTAGTTTTTGCTTCTGATGGAGATTACTTTTTTATTCTTTTTGTGGAAACCTATTGTTCAAAAGTTAACTATAAAAAAATCTTTTGTTTAATGCAATTAGACAATATATGAGGTATCATGTGATTCAATGTGCCCTGAAATTTTTGCATACTTTATTACCACGTGTGGCAAAATGCTATTTGTGTTGGATTACAAAACAATTTATTATACCTATTATTTCCTCTAATTTGGGCATGGATCTGGCATTTGTTTTCATCTATGTAAGTGAAAAACTGATGCTTTAACTTTTATTTTCCAGGCTTTGGAATCTTCTAGTACCTGGGTTGTATTGTTTTCCAACGAGGAGGAAAAAGTCATCTGGTTGAAAGGACTTATTCAGGCCACTTATCAAGCCTCTGTAATCATTTTAAATCCAGCTTTTCATTATTCGGTTTTTGGTGATTATCATTAAGGTAAATATGTATTTCTGCTGCATGTAGGCACCTCCATCTGTTGATTTACTTGGAGAAAGAAGCAATGTTCAAGCTGTGCTTGGTGAGCCTCAGTCCTCAAATTCAAAAGTAGCGGACCTTGTCATTAATGGGGCATTGGTAGAAACAAAGTTATTTGTATACGGAAAGGTTAGCAGGTGCATTTATTTATTCATTAGTATGACAGTTAAAGGTTTTGTGTTTCAAGGTATCTTTAGGGACTTCATTCACCTCCCGTATGGTTTAGGTTATATTAGCAAATCGTTAACTACTAGCTAATTTTCATTGCTTTAAGACTTACAATTGTGTAATTTTGTATTTCATATAATTATGCAGACTGGAGATATAGTTGACGAGAAGCTTGATGAGACTCTAATTCTTGAGGTTCTTGCTGGTGGGGGCAAGGTTTGTATAGCGCCTTTTATTTCAGTATCTTTTGTTTCTCTGCTGACAAACTTTTCCTTTTTATAAGTGAAATCTTTTATTAAAACTCAAAAAGGGAACCCAAGCACACATGAAGTATACATTACATACACCTAACCAGAAAAAGGTTTCTCTGTTGACACACTTGAAAAGTTTTAACTTGAATAATGTGATGTTCTTGTCTCTTCCATAATTGGACGGAAGTAACACATGGGGCGTTCAGAGGAAATTCTGTCAATTTCATTTTTAAGAAGAGAATGGGTGTAGCCCGGTAGCCGAGTCCTAGATTTCATGCAGGAGACAAGTAGAACAGATGGGTCTTGCATAAAAAATAAAGAACTTGGGGTTTTAATCTGTTGATTCATGTACGAATACTGGAATAAAATATCTCTTCAATCCTGTTAATTCTTCTAAAATCCATGATATTTAGCTATATTCTATTGTTTTACTGAGTCCCTTTCTTCATGCCTTACAAACTGGTGAAGTCGGTTTTCATTGTTTTGCTAGCCAGCTAACAATACTGCAAAAGAAGGGACATGATTCTAGAGAAGTGTAGTGGGAAAATGGAGGGACAAGGTTCCTCAATATAGCTTCCCAATCTGAACACCAAGCCAGCCTTGTGGGACAGATGGATGGGGGCAAGCAGGTTCCTTAGTGTTGGGATGTACAATATCTCAAATTAATCTCTCTGTATCAATCCAAACTGGATACGACATGTTTCTGGAGAGAGCTTTCTTGGTAATGAGATTGAGTGCCTTCTCCTCTCAGACCAGCCCTGCCATCTGTAGAGCCAAACCAATCTGTTCTTGCTAGATTTGTTTGGGTGATATAAAAATTTGAGAAATCATTGCTTGATGTTTCTTATTGAAGCTCTTTCTGTTCCTCAAGGGGCTGTGTGTCCATATAAATATCTCCCATAAGATGTGTTAGCCTTATATTTGATGTGCACAACTGGAGTTCATATGTAGCTTATTGAAGTTGAGAAGTTTTTTGGGCTTAACAAACTTTTTGTCTAACCATTTACAAGTACAGCTGATTCTTCAATTATCATATATTTTTCCATTGAATATTTAGTCATTTTATATTACAGGTTTACGTAGTTCGTTGCATGGCCGACCTTACAGTCAAGATGAAGCTACACTCCTTAAAGATTAAAGATGAGCTTCAAGGTCATCTCTCTTCAAGTCCACAGTATCTAGCTTGTTCAGTTGAGAAAAATGACAAATCGGCTGCTTCCCCTGGCTCATTGGATCCTCATCCAAGGGAAACGTCTTTATTACTTCCTGAGAATGACGACATTTTCAAGGATGCTTTGCCAGATTTTATGTCTTTGTCAGATATCAGCATTTATTCACCAAATATTGATGTGGGTCATTGTGGAACGACGGTGGACATGAGCGATCCTGCTCTGTTCAAGTCCACTGAAGCCTTCTCTCGTGAAAAAGATCTGGGAAAGGGAAAGGGCATTTCTGGTGAGATCTATTATGAGGCAGAGGGCAGTGATAATTCAGATTTTGTATCTGTTACCTTCTCGACAAGGAGTTCTGGCTCGCCTGACTATGATGGTGTCGATACACAGGTACCTGAGCTGAGCATCTTGGACTTTGAGTTAGACTTGATAACATTAGTTTGTAACACTAATCTTTTCAATTGAATATTTTCAGATGAGTATTCGAATGTCCAAACTAGAATTCTTTTGCAACAGACCCACTCTTGTTGCCTTAATTGGTTTTGGCTTGGATTTAAGCGCTGGGAATCATATGGGAAGCAATACAGATATGACAAAAGCTTCAGAAGATGAATCTTTGATGAACATGGAGAAGACAGAATATAGTGGACATGTTAAAGGGTTGCTAGGTTACGGTAAAGGTCGTGTAGTATTTTTCTTAGGCATGAATGTTGACAGTGTCTCTGTATATCTTAACAAGGAGGATGGTTCCCAGCTTGCCATGTTTGTACAAGAAAGTTTCCTGTTGGATATTAAGGTTATGATCTTGTCAGTAGTCAATTGTTTCAGCCTTTCCTGTTTCAATATTGTTAATATGAATTGTTTCTGAGAGTTAAGTTACTCTTCCAAAATATTATGGTGTTTTCTCCAATGTGGATTTTAAATTTCATCTATAGTTCAACAACAGTTTTCTTTTTGTTTTTTTTTTCACTGTGATCTTCCGTACCATATTCTGAATTGCATGTTTTCTTTTATCTTTTTCAAGGTCCACCCAAGTTCTCTTTCGATTGAAGGCACATTAGGAAATCTTAGACTTCGTGACATGTCTCTTGGAACAGATCACTGCTGGGGTTGGCTTTGCGATATACGTAACCCGGGGGTTGAATCCCTTATTAAGGTCTGTTACCCAGTTTTTGTTGAGCAAGTGATGCATTGCAGGATGTGGGTTTTGTTCTTCTATATTTATATTCACAGTAATTATTCTCAGAATACTATTTCTTCCATTTTCTTTTCCAGTTCCAATTCAATTCTTATAGTGTTGAAGATGATGATTACGAAGGATATGATTACAGCTTGTGTGGGAGACTTTCTGCTGTACGCATTGTGTTCCTCTATAGGTTTGTTCAGGAGGTACATTACAAAACTACTGGTGATTATTTCCGTAGTTTCCATGTTTAGCAGTGTTAATGATTCTCAAGGTATTTTAATTTATTGTCATTCAAGTTTCTCATGGTTTCTATGTGATTTGAAGTGCTTATGAAAAATTTTTCCTTGATTTTTAACTTTTTTTTTAAGATATTTGTATTACATGCTTTCTGCAGATAACAGCATACTTTATGGATCTTGCTACCCCACGTACTGAAGAAGCAATCAAACTTGTGGATAAAGTTGGAGACTTTGAGTGGTTGATTCAGAAATATGAGATGGATGGATCTCCTGCTTTAAAGCTGGACCTCTCACTCGACACTCCAATAATCATCATTCCGAGAAATTCAATGAGCAAAGAGTTCGTAGATCTGGCCTTGTTTCTTGTATAATACTAATTTGATAGACTTCAAGATACAATTTGAGTGAGACTATTTACGACCTGGGAGTTTTAGAGAGAGAGGTATTAGTTTCAAAGGTTGAAATGTGTCACATGAAAATTTTACAAATTAAATAAATATCTGGAAGGTATGTGAATTGGAGTAATGTAGTACTTTTGACGCAGGGATCTTGGTATTGGTGGAGGTGGTGACAACAATGGTGGTGGTGGCGTGGTTAAGTTACTAATTGTCCCAAATTTTAAAGTTGATAACAAAAGTTAAACGTAATTGTTTACTTAATATCCTTATATCCATTTATGTGTGGGCCTAACACTCCTCAATAAGTGGGTTCAACTTGTGAAATATTCAATCGAAATGAGATGTAACGAGTGGAGTTTTGTTCGAATTCAGGATCACTGCTGTGATTCGATGTTGAATCACCAATTATCCAAAAACCTTAAGTTGATGGGAATGAATGAATTTTATTGTTAAAAATGGTGAAGGCGATGACAAATAGGTTTTGTTGTTGCTAATAGCAATGAAGAGGTGATGAGTTAGATGTTGGTGGTTGTCGTAGTAACGATGAATTTGTATTTTGGGTGATATTGATGACTGTAGTGGTTGGAAAATGCGGCGGCAGCAGCTGTTGTGGGTATGGTAATAGATGGAAGCTGCTAATGATGGGTGGTGGTGGTGGTGTGACTGCTGCAGCCATGAATGATGCCAATGATGTTGGTGTAACATTGTGTTGGTGATGGTGGTGGTTCAATATGGTGGTCTTGGTTGTGATGACAATGACAAGGGTTTCAAACATAACTCCTTGCGTGGGTGATTTGGAAGGACCACCTTTTTTTTAAGTTTTGATTGGTGGGATTGGGATTTCTATACAAAGATTTCTGAAAATCCTATTTTATTGAGTTCAACAGAAACAGAAACTCCCAAGTTCCTACATCTTTTCATGACAATGAACTCTTGTAGTTCCTGTTTTGCTTAAAGATGTATACAAAAATATAATGTTTACTGAAAGATTATATGCTATATCATTTCAATCTGTCCAAGGAGCATGGCTTGGAAATCGTATTAAATTGTCTGCCTATTTGAGCTTAAGCTACAAATTTAGCAGTGCTAAACTTTGTTGTATAGATTTATTTTGATTAGGAACCCCTTTTCTTTTCCCCTTTTTATCCTTCTTATGGTTCATTTTTCCTTTTGTGGTTGATTTAACAGTCGTGGTAAAATAGCTTTGCAATTTTTTACATGATGTTAATTTTTGTAGGCTTACTGTTTAGTTGAGTGTAATCTTTTGGTATTTTGCAGCTTCATTCAACTTGATCTGGGCCAGCTGCAGGTGACAAATAAATTTAGTTGGCATGGCAGCCCAGAGAAAGATCCTTCAGCTGTCCGTATTGATGTTTTACATGCTGAGGTTCATATCCTTTTTTATTTCATAGTGTGTTGACATTATCGATTTACTTCACTATTGTTCACACCGGCATCTTGTTTTGCAGATTCTGGGTATCAACATGTCTGTAGGAATCAATGGTAGTATTGGTAAACCAATGATAAGGGAAGGCCAAGGATTTGATGTTAATGTGCGCCGAAGTTTGAGAGATGTGTTTAGAAAAGTTCCAACCTTTTCACTAGAAGTGAAGGTAGTATTTGCACTTGAGATTCTTATCAAATAGTTACTTTCTTTCTTTTCATTTGTTGGTTTAAACAACTTTAATATACCTTGTGTGGGGGGCAGTGTTGATACTATTATGGTTTACATTGTTCTATATGGTGTCACGTGAAGATGGTATAGACCTGAAGTTCTCTGGTATATAATATGCCTTGTGCATTTACTTGACATCTGTGGGCTTCTGTGCTGGAAGAAACCTTTTGTATGGAACACTTCTCTTTTTTTTTTTTTTTTTTTTTTTTTTTTTTTTTTTTTAAATTTTTTTACATATATATGCTTTATTTTTCCACAAATTATGATCCCAGTCTGGTTTCTTACTAGAGTAGAATTTGTGGAAAAATCTGTGACTTTTTGGGCTCAATAGTTTCTTCAGTGGGCAATGATTATGATTTTTTGTGATTTAATTTGTCATATTTAAAATATATTTGGGTTGCTTTTTTAGATCTGTCAGTTTTATTTATTACAATGAGTTCAAACCTGTGTGTGTTCTTTTTAGTATATGGTTTTAGATTAAATTTGATGTGATTGGTTCAAGGTGAAGAACGGAGTCATTCCTTAGTAAGTCTATTATTTTAAGGGTTGCAGTCTTTGTTTGGTTCATTTATACCTTAATTGATATTGTTTCTTTCTGATTAGATTTATCCATGATACTTATGATTTGTATTGGACTTGAGCTGACTAATTTTTGGGAAATCTGTGTGTGTAAGGTCATGTGGTGGTGTTTCAAAGAGACTCTGGCTCACTATTTTCTTTTCTTTTTCCTTGTATTTTCTGATGTAAACATTTGTGCTAAGTTTCTGGTGAAGATGGTGAAGACCATTCGCTAGCTATAAGGCATATTATGTATCAGTGTAATGAAAAATCTGTCTCAAATTTGGTTTTATTTAATTATATTGATAAATCACACAAAAAAAAAAATATTAATTCGATGTAATGGTTGATTATAACCAATCTAAATATACACACCTGTGCGCGCATATACACACAATATAAAGCTTATTTATGCAGTAACAAAGGGTTCCATTAGTCTTTTTTTTTTTTTTTTCATTTTTTTCTTGGTTTAAACTGACAGCATGGAATAGGAGGCTGACATGACTGGATTCTAACCTGATATGATATTTGAATTTATTCTCATAATTATAATTTGTTGCACTTCAATTGTAATCTTCTAAAAGTTTCAACTTTATTATTCATTCTGTCAAGAGATCCACTCAACCATCAGTGTGACAAAATGAATTTTGTGCCTTCAGGGGGTACATAATTTACAATGCAAAAAAAAAAAAAAATCCTAATTAAAATTGAGTTATTCTATCAAGTTATTCCATAAAACATATAATAGCATCCATGCCTGCAATTCAAAAACTATAGTGAAAAGGAACTAGATGAGAGTCGGGTGGAATCTTTTATGTAATCCTATTTCAATGTTTCAGGTTCCAATATTTTTTTTAATATTTTTGATTTTATCTCATTTCATTTCTGAAAATATTTTTTTGCTGTATGGATTGAATAATTTGATTAGAGATCAAAGTGGGATCATCTATTCTACAACCGACTCTAAATATATCTCTTAAAATTCAAAATTTAAGATCGATGCATTTTATACAGTTTTGGTTGGTTAGCTTTTCAGGGTCTCATATGTTTTGAGTTAAAGAAAAAAAAAAAAAACTTTATGGGATGATTGTGATTATGATTCTTTAGTTGATTCTTTACTCATCAAAAAATGATTCCTTGGTTGATATGTATGAGTGATTTTTTGAGCAGGTAGGTTTATTGCATGGGGTGATGTCTGACAAAGAATACAAAGTTATTCTGGATTGTACATACATGAACTTATGTGAGGAGCCAAGGCTTCCTCCAAGCTTCCGAGGCAGGAAATCTGGTTCAAAGGATACCATGAGGATGCTGGCTGACAAGGTCAACATAAGTAGTCAAATGCTACTCTCACATACGGTTACGACAGTGGCGGTTGTAGTTGACCATGCCTTATTAGAGTTGTGTAATGGCATTCAGGAGTCACCCCTAGCTCAAATTGCCGTGAGTAATTATCTTGATTCAACTGACATGAATCTTGATCTTGATTATATATATACATCTGTGTGTGTGTATCTGTGCTTTGTACTATTTATTTTTCATAGCGTTGGCTGCTATGTTTTAAATTATCTTGTTTGTTTGGTTTTTCAGCTGGAAGGTCTTTGGGTATCATATCGGATGACATCGTCCTCTGAAACAGACCTATATGTAACTATTCCCAAATTTTCCATTCTAGATATCCGCCCAGATATAAAACCTGAGATGCGCCTGATGCTTGGATCATCCACTGATGCTTCCAAACAAGCTTCTCCTGGAAATTTTCCATATTTTTTGGATAAAGGCAGCTTTTCAAGAACAAACACAGAAGCTGAGCTTGACATTGATGTGCTAGTTCCAACAATGTTCTTGATGGACTACAGATGGCGGAAGTCATCCCAATCATTTGTGGTTCGGGTTCAGCAGCCTCGAGTTCTTGTAGTACCTGATTTTCTTCTTGCAGTTGGTGAGTTTTTTGTGCCTGCTTTGGGAGCAATAACTGGAAGGGATGAAACAATGGACCCTACCAATGATCCCCTGAGTAGGAAAAATGGCATAGTACTCAGTGAACGTGTTTACAAACAGAAGGAAGATGTGGTGCACCTGTCCCCAAGTAGACAATTAGTTGCAGATTCTTTAAGCATTGATGAATACACATATGATGGTTGTGGAAAGGTTATCTGTTTAAGTGAAGAAACTGATGCAAAGGAATCCCATTCATTCAGATATCAACCAATTATAATTATTGGACGTGGTAAGAGGCTGCGGTTTGTGAATGTAAAGATTGAGGTACTATCACTTCCTACCTACAGATTGTTGCTCTTTTAATACTACTTGCATTTATTTCT
The DNA here is from genome assembly GCF_018687715.1 of Carya illinoinensis. Taxonomy (NCBI): domain Eukaryota; kingdom Viridiplantae; phylum Streptophyta; class Magnoliopsida; order Fagales; family Juglandaceae; genus Carya; species Carya illinoinensis. Next base: position 37,791,829 of record NC_056752.1, read on the forward strand.
TATTTTTATAAATGGGGGCAATGTGTGCATTAGATTTGGCCACTAGTTGGAGTTCTCTAAAACAGATGGGCTGGAAGGAAACTAATGTTCAGATTTTTGTTTGACAAGTAAGATAAGTTTTTATTGATAATAAAAGAGAGAATTCAGCATCATTGGCTAAGTAGACACCTGACATCCAAGGATTTGGACTAGGCTGTCAACATTTATCCACATTGCTAACAAATAGTAATTTAGACTTAGCACAGCTAATCTTCAGACTTAAGACAGCTTCAAAACTATGGAACATGCAATGCAGAGAAAGTGTGTTCAGGATTAGACTCATGAAGGATTAACATGTCATGGAAAATAATACGTGTGAGATAAGAAATCCTTCCTCATTGCGGGTCCCCATCGAGAAACCTGAAACGTGGTCCTCATTTACCAGTGCCAAGATTGTTCTACTACGGCCTCCATGACAATTATAAGCAATGGAGGAGACAAGGGATACCCTTTTGTCGCTATCTACATAAGAGCTGAATGCGTCATTCACCAATACTGAGTAGTGCACTCTGGATATACTTTGACCTATACAACTGCACCATTTTTGCCTGAAGCCACATCTCCTCAACGTATAATATAAGAAATCCCCACTCACATGATCGTATGCCTTTTTAGATCTAGTTCACACAAAACAACTGTCTTGTTGATGTTATTATGCTATCAAAGTAATCAGTGGCAATGAAAACTGAATCTGATATTTGTCTTCCCCCAGTGAAAGCATTCTGCGAGTGGGAGATGATCTTTACTAGCACCAACTTCAATATGTTAGCTAGCACATTAGAAATGATCTTCTATACTCCACTCACAAGACTTGTAGGTTGAGCTCTTGGATGTCAGTGGCTCTTGTCTTCTACAGGATAGGGCTATGAATGTTTGCATCAAGACTTTAAAAAATATACCCCTAGCATAAAAATTGTGAAAGACCTTTATTAGGTCTTCTTTCACCACTTCCCAACAAGTTTGGAGAAAAGCCATGGCTGAGCCCCTTGGTCCTGGGGCTTTGTCTCCACTCATTTCTCTAACTACCTCGCAAACTTCACTTTCCTCCTCCACTCCCAATATTTGAAAGTCTGGCCATCCAGCTTAGGTCTCCAACTGAACAGCTCTGTGTACAAACTCTATAGAATTATACCATGCAATCGCCTGATTTCTTGGTGATTGGCAAGATTTATGCCATTCATACTCAAGGAGTCTGGAATTGCTCTGCCAATGTGAATTAGAAACCTAGTGGATGAACTGTGTACAGCTGTTGCCCTCCCTCAACTGCAAGGTCTTTTGTCTCCATCTCCAAAAAATTGACTAGAAGAGTAGAATGCGAAATAAAAAAGGAAATGTAAATTGGGAGCTAATAAACATCAACCTGGACTGGGCATGGAAAAATGAACAAAAAGGTTCCATTTGTAAATACAGATGTCAGCTTTGTTTGCATGCCAACATTGTAGATTTGAATGGAATTGAAAGATAATCCCAAATCATTTCAAATCAAGTTGAATGAACTGAATTCTGGATATTTATCTGCAATGTGTAAAATATAAAATCTGAAGAGTCCCCTGACTGTTTATGATTGTCTTTTTCATTTTCTGTGTTTATTTATATTGGTGGTATTGGCATTATTAGTATATTGGCAATTGATATGTAAGAGTTCAGTTTTGCTGAAGGGGCATTATAATCGTATTAAACTGGCTGACAATGTGCAATTGATACGTGAAATCATCATTTGTCCCAAAAGCTTAAGCTGATGGGAGGAGGTAGATTTTATTATTTATTTTATATCTTAACACTCCCCCTCACGTGTGCTCTTCCTCAATTAGTAGATCTAACACGTGAAATATTTAATTAAATGAGGTAGAGTGTAGAGTCAAGGTTCAAACTCAGGACCTCTGTTCTGATACATGTGAAATCAACACTTGTTCCAAAAGCTTAAGCTGATGGGAAGATGTAAATTTTATTATTTATTTTATATCTTAACAGCTTAGATCAGCTCAATACTCCACATTTAGATTGATTTTGTGTTCATTATCCATCAGAATGGTTCTCTTTTGAGGAAGTATGCATACTTGTGTAACAATAGCAGCTACTCAGTCTCATTAGAGGATGGCGTTGAAGTTACGTTTCTGGACAAATCCTCATCTGTTGATGACAAAAAGAGTGTGCACCACATGCATGAATTTTCAGACACCACAAATGTCTCTTCGTATTCTCAAAATAATACAAATGCAATGCAAAGTTTCACATTTGAAACCCAGGTGACTGATCTTCATTTCTAGATATGTTGTACGAATATATTTTCTTTCAACCTGTTTTGTCTCTGTTTTACTTTGAACTGTTGCCCTTTTGATATTTTGATCTTCAATTGCTGCTGTCTATATCTGGTTACTGTATGTCAACTATTTGTATTATTTGCTTGCTCGTTTTAACCATTAAACTTTGGACTTTAAATATTTTCTTAAAATTATTAGGCAACACTCCCCTTGCAAAGTTCTGAAAACTTTGTGTTAAGCCTTGAACTGCAGTCCTGTTTTGAATTTTTGTCTCTTTGATTTGTGATGTTCATCATAATCTTGTTCTACCAAGGTAGCTCTTGCCCTTCCATCTAAAGCCTTAAATTTTTCAGTAATGTTTAACTTAATTGGCTATCTTGCTCCTTGCTAAGTTCTTGCAGCCATTTAACAAAAAAAAAGAAAAAAAACTAATTCTTGTAAGAAAAATGGGTGGATTCATTTGCCATTAATATATAAAGCTGTGGCTTTTTCAACTGGAACATTATTATTTGTCCTCCTTTTTCACTATGTATAGTTCCTCGGCCAATATTGAAAGCACTGCTCTTTGACAATGGAATGGGCCATTGGGCCAATAATTGTAAGAAAAAAGAAGTTAATGATGATTTATCAAACCAATAGCTTTTAAGACTTTTGCGCCCCTAGAGATGCAATGTGATGTTGTAACCTTCTCTTGCACTTGGCCAATTGAAAGACACTGGTTTATTAGCAAGCTTCTGACAGATTGTTTAGTTAATTACTGGAAAAAGAAAAAAGAAAAAAGAAAAAAAGCATAAAAACCTTTTCTTCTACAAGTCATTAAAATCACACCCCTGCCAGCTTCAACCTGGATGGACGGCTCTATGTTTGAGCTTTCTGCATTCAGTCCAGTTGTTATTATGAAAGGAACTGCTGATATGGCTCTTAGTGGGGAGCTACTGATACTGTACACAATGCTTCCATAGTCCAAATATAATTGCATTACATAACGAAGTCCACATCTCTGATTTTGGCTCCCACCTTTCACTTTGCTGGTGACTTTAGAGAAGTTTAGTCATTTTGGGAGGAAGCTGTCATTACTAGATTTCATGTAGGGCATTATTTTTATTTGCTTTTGCTTGATAATAAAAATGAGTTCAAACTGATAGTTTGATTTTCAACATTTCTCACTTCTAAATGCTTTTTCTATTGAATTCAGACGTGTTTTCTTGTTTTCTTTTTCTATTTTTTATGATCCCAATCTGATAGTATTCTTGTTTGAATTGCTTAATACTATGTTTAGGTTGTTTCTCCTGAGCTCACCTTCTATGATGGTACAAAATCTTCTCTGGATGACTCGTCCTATGGTGAAAAACTTCTCCGTGCAAAATTGGATTTGAGTTTCATGTAAGAGCATCGTATTTTCCTTGTGCAATCTTTGTATCTTGTTATGGTGCTTGTCCATAGTGCACATGGGTAAAAATCTCTTCGAAGGAGTTTCAACATATGTTCCTGATCCTGTTTTGCAGATGCAATTTATATGCTTTCACTTTTCTACCCCATTTCTTAAGATATTACTACAAATTTTAGACCACTAATTATTCTTCATCTCTCCACAAATGAACCCCCCCCCCCCCCCCTCTCCCCCGGCTGGGGGAAAAAAAAAACATGCCCACACTTACAGAACATATGCAAATAAACGTGCACAGACTAATTAAGAGAATAGAAACAATTTTCCACTTACGTCCCCAAGAAGCAGTTTTGGTTTTAGTTTCCAGTTTGAGAAAAGAGAAGTAATTTTCATTAAGGCTGTATTAGTAATTCCGGTCAGCTAAGATGGTATTCTCCAAGTTTTCAATGTCAATAGAAAGGAGTACATCAACATCCCGATTTACACGTATAATTGATATATGAACATGGATGTTGAATTTAGTATTCAAGTCTGCAGAATCCTGCTAAAATGTGTAAACTTTTATTTGGAGTATTGATTATGTTATGTGAGATATCATGTAATGAGCAAGATTGTAACACCCAATAGGGAAGGCCTGAGCCATATCTGGGCCTACACCCCAAAAGAACTAGTCAATGGTACAATCGGAGCCCAAAAGAAGTTTTTTCTTCTAAGCAAAGTGGGATCTCATATACCATCTACACTCATCAGTCAATATGGGGTATCATTGGTACTCTAGGAAATGTATAGTTGGTCTGGACCCCTTTTTTTGGGTCCTGTCTGGAACCTGGAAAACCGGGGTCATCCGGGCAGGTATTCAGATTTCATACCTGCATCTACCCATATGTGGGTACGGTTTTATAATGCAGTTACTCGTAACTGGGTTAAATTGTTTTTAAAAAATTTGACTTACGATCATTTTGATCTTCCAGAACAAGAGAAAGAAACTAGAGAGTGAGATTCTTCCAGATAGGGAAGTAAAAAATAAAGCCTAGGGTAGAGAAAGCTAGCTACGATTTCCTTCCCACATCCCTTTCCACATTTTCAATTCATGATATTGATCCTTCATTCTACAGGTAGGCCTTTTGTATTTGAAGAAAAAAAATTCATTCCTTGAATCATTTTATGCTTTCAAAAACTGAATACATTTCTGATTCCATTGAGTCGTTTTGCTAAAGCTTTAAATTTAGGAGCTGAGCCGTTGTTTATTTCTCTGCTTGTGCTCTGTTTGTTTGCCTAGGAAATGTTAGAAAGGACAAGAAACTGAAATTTTTTATTCTTTATATTCTTAATTGTTTGGGACCTGATAAAGAAAGCAAAAACCTTGACTGAACTGAGCCTGGCACAATTGGTTTGTTTAGCCAAGGATTTAACAATTATTGTCTTTTATTGTCTGCCAAACAGAAGACTGGGGCTTTATCTTTCAGTTCATAGCATACACGGTGTCTGAAGATTTGTACTTATCGTTGCTATTCACTTTTTCCTCTCTTCCGGTGGGCATTGACAATAGCTTTTATTTATAATTTTTTAAAAGCAGTTTTTTGATAAATCCGATTACAACCACCCGTATTTTTATAATCAGGTAAAGCCAGGTACCCACCCATATTATAACCAGACTAACCCTTACCCGCATTTTAGACCTGGATGCAGATCTGGGTATAGCCGGATACCCAGGTCCACATCCGATGCACTGCCCTAGAAATGTAAATTTACAAATAAAAAGCAAGGTTTTCTTTTTTAAATAACAAGCAAGAATTATTCTACAGAAATTGAACAAGTATCCCATCTTTAGATGTCAAAGGTAAATACCACTTGGGAGCACATATCTTCTTGTAAACCATACTGCAAATGGGACCTTCTTTTTCCCAACTTTCCATTTACAATATATAACAATTATGTATAATGATGGCATTAGATGGTTTCAACCCAATTCTGTTAAGCATTCTATCTGTATATGGAATTTTCTTTTCTTTCTTAATTTTTAATAAGCTATTTTCAATTGAAAGGTGGGGTGGAGAAAACCATGATGGAAAACTGCCTTAGATGGTTTGGCTATGTGCAGTATAGACTGACTGAGGGGCTATTGAGAGAGAGTGAACATTATTATTTGAGTTGAATATGACTATTTGCATAAAAGGCATTTATGCTGAAGATCGAGGAGTTTTATCAAGGAATCCTGCTGCTAAATCTCATAACAACTGAAATTATATTTAACAAAACAGTTTTCACCACATTCCTTAGTAGTCCGACACAGTTTTCGAAAATGAAACTTTAAATTGTAGGAAGAATGTATCTTGTTGCCTTCTGCCAGTTTCACATATTATGGCTTATGTTTTGCACTTTTCAATTCTAAGGATTTTTTTTTTTTTTTCTGCTGCAGTTTTTGTTATTATCTTGTCATCCACATTTGTGGCTAAGAAACTCACATATATTGTATAGCATTCTTAGTTTTACTTTGTCAAGTTACTCATCTCGATCCACATTTCTGATAAGTGATAAGGGTAGGTGGTGTATGAGTTCCCACATTGCTTGGAAAGGAGAAGTTCTTGCTCTTTATAATATTCAAATTGAGTTCTAGTTGTATCCTTGACTAGTCCTTTTGTAGTATAGACCATGTCGCTTGGCCTTCCATACACCACCTAATCTTATCACTTATCAGAATGTGATATCTCAATCCCATTTGGGCTTTTCCTATGAGAAACTCGTTTTGGGATATGAAGAGTTTGGAAAGGATACTTATATGAGAAGTACTCGTTGCTTGTCATGTGTGTCTGTTTTCTTCTTCTTCCTTTGTCCTTTGTACCCTTGAAACTTGTATGTTTCTCTCAGCCTTAATAGATGAATTTCAACTCTGTTTTAGCATTTTTTTAGCAACAATATCTCCATCTCAATTATGTGCATTTGTTTATATAACACAGATTAGATGCTTATAAAAAATTCAATTTTTTATTTCTTCAGGTATGCATCTAAGGAAAACGATACCTGGATTCGAGCCTTGGTGAAAGATCTCACTGTTGAGGCTGGTTCTGGTCTTATCATTCTTGATCCTGTGGATATATCAGGAGGATATACTTCTGTAAAGGACAAAACAAATCTGTCTCTGATATCAACCGATATATGTATCCATCTTTCACTTAGTGCCATTTCTGTCATTCTTAATCTGCAAAACCAGGCAGCAGCAGCATTGCAATTTGGAAATGCAATAGCCCTTGCTCCCTGTACCAACTTTGACCGTTTATGGGTTGCCCCAAAAGGTCTCTCTCATATTAGCTATATTAACATTGATTTTTTTATTTTTTTAATCAATGCAAACACATGCATTCTCATTACGACACCAATGACCTTACTTCTGTATAGTTTGCCATGTACTTCATGAACTGGTTCTATGTCTTCATTGAGTTTCTGGTATTTTTCTTACTTACCTGTGGGAGAATTTTTGCCAGTAAATGGGTCCCTTTACAACCTTACCTTTTGGAGGCCTCAAGCTCCATCAAACTATGTCATAGTGGGAGACTGCGTGACTTCAAGGTTGAGCTAGATTAAATTGATTTTTATTAAACCCTTGCAATTGTTTTTCTTGTTTATTACTATTAAGATTTCACATCAAAGTGAGATAACAAACGTAATATACAATGTTGCCAATTATGGTGCAGTTTTTGCTTGCTTCTTTTTTATGTTTTAGATGCTCTGATTTGTTAAAGTTCAACATGTGTTTTCAGGCCAACTCCTCCTTCACAGGCTGTAATGGCAGTGAGTAATAGATATGGGCGTGTGAGGAAGCCCATTGGTTTCAATCTCATTGGTTCCTTCTCTGGTATTCAAGGATTTGAAAGACATGAAGGCCATTCTGATCTTGATAGTGATTGTTCTATTTGGATGCCTATTGCACCACCTGGATATACAGCATTGGGGTGTGTAGCACAAGTAGGAAACCAACCTCCACCAAGTCACATTGTTTATTGCATACGCTCTGACCTTGTTACATCAACAACATTTTCAGAATGCATACTCAGTGTGCATTCAAATTCTAGTTTGGCAAATGGATTTAGCATCTGGCGCCTAGACAATGTTGTTGGATCATTTTTAGCCCATTCTTCAGCGCAATGCCCTACCAAAGATAAAAGTTTTGACCTGAATCATCTTCTTCTCTGGAACTCAAATTGGCAACATTCTGCCTCGAAAGAATCTGGCTCTGATTTGAGGGACGGTTGTGACAGTGGAAGTCAACACACAAATAACCAGAGTGCAAATTCATCTGGATGGGATGTTGTTAGATCAATTTCAAAAGCTACTAATTGTTATGTGTCCACCCCTAATTTTGAGCGAATCTGGTGGGACAAGGGTAGTGACCTCCGGCAACCAGTCTCAATATGGCGACCTATTGCACGTCCAGGTTATGCTATACTGGGTGATTGCATAACTGAAGGGTTAGACCTTTTTATCTTGCAATTTTTTCTTAACCTATATTTTGTTAATCTCTTCATGGGTTGTTTTTTACTAACATATTTAGTTACTTTTGTTTCTTGTCAGCTTAGAACCACCTGCTTTGGGAATAATATTCAAGGCCAATAATCCTGAGATTTCTGCAAAGCCTGTGCAGTTTACTAGAGTAGCCCATATCACAGGAAAGGGCATTGACGAAGTTTTCTTCTGGTATCCAATTGCTCCTCCTGGTTATGCTTCTCTAGGATGTGTAGTCTCAAGAACAGATGAAGCACCATGCTTGGATTCATTCTGCTGCCCAAGAATGGATCTTGTTAACCAAGCTAATATACTTGAGCTTCCCATTTCAAGATCTTCAAGTTCAAAAGCATCTCAGTGCTGGAGCATTTGGAAAGTTGAAAACCAGGTTAAAATGAATGTTCACAGGGCTAGTACTTTAATCGTCTTTTAAATATTTGATTTCCTATTTGATCTCTTCATCTAGACATTTCTTTTGTGTATGTCCAGGTTTTCCTTTTTCATTATCCTTCCTACCTGATGGTGTTGTCTTCCTTATTCTTTTTCTCATTCATAACTCGCTATATTTTTTTTTTTTTTTGTAGGCATGCACATTTCTTGCTCGTTCTGATCTGAAAAAACCAACGAGTCGATTAGCTTATACTATTGGTGATTCCATGAAACCAAAGGCTCGGGAAAACATAACTGCTGAAATGAAGCTAAGATGCTTCTCTTTGACGGTTCTTGACAGCTTATGTGGAATGGTCTGTTTTTTTATGAAACTTGAATACCTAGGATCTGATGTTAAGATAGTTCCCTTTCTTCTAACTGATGCTATTTTTGGGATAGAAACTGAAGCTTTTCAGATGGCACCACCATTTGATACAACAATGTAATAGTTTGCTTTCTTCTAATTGATATTGTCATTTTGATTGGATTTGGACCCTTTCAGATGACTCCACTATTTGACACAACAATAACCAATATCAAGCTTGCAACACATGGTCAACTGGAGGCAATGAATGCAGTACTCATTTCCTCTATTGCTGCATCTGCATTCAACACACAATTAGAAGCTTGGGAGCCCCTTATTGAGCCATTTGATGGAATCTTCAAGTAATGTTCAGTTTTCTCAATCCATGATGTGTTTCTTCGTTTCTTTTTGAGAAGTATAAATCTCTGGGTCCCTAATTGGTGTTATATTTCTTTACCTTTTAGGTTTGAAACTTATGATACCAATGCACACCAACCATCAAGACTTGGGAAAAGAGTACGTGTAGCTGCTACTAATATCCTGAATGTAAATGTCAGTGCTGCAAATCTTGAGACTTTGGTTGGGAGCATTCTTTCATGGAGAAGGCAGTTAGAACTCGAGCAGAAAGCTGCCAAGCTAAATGAGGTTTTGATCTTGAGTTCATTTTTTTCTATTAAGAAGATTCTTTTAATGCTTTACTAGCTGACCATCTTTGCAGGAAGCTGGTCGTCATCGTAGGCATGGAGAGGATCCAACTTTTTCTGCATTAGATGAAGATGACTTTCAGACTGTGGTTATAGAAAACAAACTTGGGTTTGATATCTATCTGAAAAAAGTTGAGCAAAATGCAGATTCCGTTGACCAACTACATCATGGTGGTTGCACTTCTGTTTGGATCCCACCTCCAAGGTTTTCAGATAGATTAAATGTTGCAGATGAATCGAGGGAAGCACGTTATTATGTAGCTATACAGATTCTTGAAGCTAAGGTTGTAAATGTGGCTCTTGTTTATAAAATACTCGTCCAACTTTTCATTTATTATCTTCTCTTCTACTGGGAAAGAAAAATAATTTTTATGCTTTTTTCCAGGGAATACCGATCATTGATGATGGAAATAGCCATAACTTTTTCTGTGCCTTGCGCATTGTCATTGATAGCCAGGCAGCAGATCAACAAAAGCTTTTTCCTCAGAGTGCGAGGACAAAATGTGTCAAGCCTTTCATTTCAAAAGCCAATAACCTCGATTCAGGCACCGCTAAGTGGAATGAACTTTTCATATTTGAAGTTCCTCGGAAGGTATCGTATGGGATAGCTTCATTTTTGCTATTCTTATTTCTTTAGTATTTAAATTTTCTTAGAAGGCAAAACCCTAGGGGTTGGCTCAAGTGGTAAGAGCCTTGGTCTTGGTGGTATGTTCCCTCCAGGTCTATGGTTTGAACCCTTGGTTGTAAAGCATTTCTAGGGGCCACATTCCATTGCTGAAAAGCCAATGATTTACTGTAGCTGTGTGATGGGGACACATTACACGGCTCTGGGGTTTAATAAGCATAAAGATATGTTGCATTTGCATGGTTTCCAGGATTGCTTGCCATAAAAATATTAAAATAAGAAAAAAGAAATAAATTCTCAGAAGGTATCTTATGAAATACCTTCAATGTTGCTTTCTTATTTTCTTTTGCTTCTATGTTCTTAAAGAATGAAATAACTTATTCAATTAATGGACCATCAATTTAGACAGTTAATGAGAGGTGTTGGCACAAAAACTATAGCATGCAAGCTCTAAAAAACTTATGGAAAATTAAGCTCTCGTTTGTGCTTGTTACTCCCGTATCAGTATTGTCTGTCCTAATATCTACCAAAATAGAGATTATGCTCTTTAGTTTAGCCAAGGCTTCTCTTTTGTTGTCCATTTCGGCCTGTTTTATGTAAAATATTTAAATGTCATTTTTTTTCACTTTGATTGGTTGGGAATTGAGGCATCCTCATCTTAGTATCATAGTATTAAACCTTTGGCTTTCAAAACCCTCCTACAAACATGGAGTATAGCTTAATTATAATGGGTGTTCTCTTGTTCGCATAGGACAGTTTGATAGTGTCTAAATTTACTTATATCATTAAGCAAATGTAAAACTTTCTCTTACTTCAAAATAGTGGGTTGATGTAGAAATTTGTCCTGTCTGAGGCATGTGACAAGAGGATTCTTCAACTGTTGGTAGTCGGGCAAGAAAGGATTATTGTCTCCTGTGGAGATGCACCTTTTTTCATTTAGGGATATGTCACATGCCAATCTTTTTTCTGGAAAGATATCTGGACATGTGAGCATGCTGTCAAAAGATTTGCTAATCTATGACAATTAAATCTATTAGCCATAATGATGGGAGCACTTTGGATTGACTATTCCATTGGTTAATGGTTTCTTTGCTCTCTTTCAGTTCTTATTGCATCATTATCTCTCTTATTGTGTATGCTAAGAACTGCTTGCCTGAAATGTATATTTGTGTCATTGTATTTTTTTAAGTTATAACATAATGAGATGAGCTCTCTCTCTCTCTCCCCAATGATATTTATTTGGAAATTTCCCATATTAAATTTCTCACAAGCTAATGATTCTTTCAGCATGTGATTATTTTCTTGTCAACACATTTTTACTTTCTTGAACATAATGATTTTATTGTTATTTAAATTTAGCATGTAATTTGGCATTTTTGAAGTTTATCTGTATCTTTGTAAATTAATGTTGTCATAGTTTATTGTGTGATCCCAATATTTACATTGCCTCCTTTTCTACCTTTAATTAGGTGCTCTCTCTTGTATACTCCCAGTGAAATTTGGCTATGCCTTATTACTTTATAAATGAAATACATTTATTGATGCAGGCCCCAGCTAAGTTGGAAGTGGAGGTGACAAACCTTGCAGCAAAAGCTGGAAAAGGTAGGTGTTATTGGATCGTCAACCTCCAGATTAGACTTGCTTTCAAAGAAATTTGCAAGGACATCAACAGATTCAATTTTTGAATGTATTGTTGATTTCTGCGCTTGAGCTGCTAATCAGCGTACTCCACTTATTTTAAATCTGATTGTGCTGTCAATGAAATATTTTGCCCAGACTTGGGTTTCTCATTATTGTCTTTTTTTTTTTTCATTGAGTTTTAGTTTTGAATGGGTGATGTGGCACCTTCAAAATGGAGCAATATTTATCTACTGTCCATGCTGAAATGCATAATGCTTTATTAAGTGCCAATGGATTGCTTTTCAAGTAGTGGTGGGATTTTTCTCTGCAGTAATATGTATTTCACATAACATAAAAAAGGTTTTTGAACGGTACAGGTGAAGTTGTTGGATCACTTTCATTTTCTGTTGGACACGGTGCAAATATGTTGAAGAAGGTAGCTTCTGCGAGGATGTCAAATCAACCCTATAATGTTCAGAATATCGTATCTTATCCTCTAAATAGAAGGGTGAGCTATTTGTTTCACTTTATGAATTCTTGTTTAATGCAGTAAAACATGCTTAGTTTTGATGTTTATGGAATATTACAATGCTTCGTTGTTTGCTTTTTTCTGGTTCAGCATGATAATGCAGAAAACATACATCACCACAGTTGTCTGTTTGTATCTACTACTTATTTTGAGAGGAAGAATATTGCAAACTTAAAAAGAGATGCTGAAAATGAGAAAGTTACAGATAGAGACATTGGATTTTGGATTGGACTCAGTCCGGAGGGTGTATGGGAGAGTGTTCGATCATTGCTTCCAATTTCAGTGGTCCCCAAATTATTACAGAATGATTTTATTGCTGTGGAAGTTGTCATGAAAAATGGCAAGAAGCATGTGATTTTCAGGGGTCTTGCAACAGTTGTAAATGACACTGATATTAAATTGGATATTTGCATATGTCCCTCATCACAAACAAGCAGTTTTAACATCGTGGTGGAAGAGATTTTTGAAAATCAACGTTATCAGCCAATTTCTGGTTGGGGTAACAAGTGGCCTGGCTTTCGTAGTGATGACCCAGGGCGTTGGAGCAACCGGTACTACTCATATTCATCAAAGGTGAGTTCTCTCAAAGAGTGTGGCTTTAATATCATTTGTTTACTCTTATTCCTGAACTATTAGTGCAATGTGTATATTCACATTCTTCTTAATTTATTTTGAAGGAATTCTATGAACCTCCCCTTCCCCCTGGATGGCAATGGACATCAACTTGGAATATTGATAAATGTCAATTTGTTGACAACGATGGCTGGGCATATGGTACTGACTTCAACAGTTTGAAATGGCCACCAACATCTTCAAAGTCGTGCACCAAGTCAGCTGTTGATGTTGTGCGTCGAAGGCGATGGATTCGTTCAAGAAAAAAATCTCCTGAGCAAGACATTAATAGCATGAAGAATAACTTTGCTACCATAAGTCCTGGTGCTTCTACTGTTTTACCTTGGAGAAGTAGATCCAAGGATTCTGACCAGTGTTTACAAGTACGTCCTTCTGTGGATCATCCAGAGTCCCCATACTCATGGGGTTGTGCTGTTGCTGTTGGTTCTGGCTATACATATGGAAAGGAACTTCCATTCATGGACCAAGGTTCAATCAGACAAAAGCAGGAATCTAAAATGTCCAATTATACATTCAAGTTGAATGAGCTTGAGAAGAAGGATATAATTTTGCATTGTTCTAGCACTGGAAGCAGACAATGCTGGCTTAGCATAGGCGTAGATGCTTCTGTTCTTCATACTGAACTAAATGCACCTGTTTATGATTGGAGAATATCTGTTAACTCCCCTCTGAAGTTGGAAAATCGACTTCCTTGTCCAGCTGAGTTCACAATCTGGGAAAAAGCAAAAGAAGGGAGTTGTATTGAGCGCCAGCATGGTATAATCTCTACACGGAAAAGTGTTCACATATATTCAGCAGATATTCGGAAACCTATTTACCTTACATTGTTTGTTCAGGGAGGTTGGGTACTGGAGAAGGTAATAACATAGTCTAAATAATGCTCATTCCTGTTTGTTCTACGTAAAGAGTATATGTGGAGTATTTACGTTATGCAAGCATTATTCCCTTCTTGTATGTTTATTTATTTTTTCTTATGCAGGACCCTATTCTTGTTCTGGATCTTTATTCCTTTGACCATGTCTCATCTTTCTGGATGGTTCACCAGCAAACTAAAAGGTTTGGGATTCTGAAGGAACTTTTTTATTTTTTGGCATATAACATGCATTCTGGATCTCAAGTTTCTTAATTGGACAGTTCTGGAGCTAGGAAATTTTGCTGAATATTCTCTCCACAAAATGTATGTTGCATATATGTTGTGTCAAATTCCTTGCAAGTGCTAAATCAAATTATTTTCTTCCTATACCTAAGATAAGTAATATTAACAACCATAAAAAGGAAAAGGAACTACACCAGGGTATACATCAAAAGCTTCTAGTCAGGAGATAAGAGCTGTAAAATTCCAGAACCATAGACTAGTAAGGCATAGAGTGGCTGAGATTCAAGGGTACAGTGCATTAGAAAGAAAGTCTTGAGTTCCTGGATGGTCCTTGCTTTGTCTTCAAAGCTTCACTCATTTCTTACGTTCCATATGCACCACATCAAACAAATCGGGCTGATTTTCCCATCTCACTATGATGGCAACCAACCCATCCCTTCTAGTAGTCCAACAGCTCTATCACCTGACAAGGCATTACCCAACTAAGTCCATATAAACTGAAAACAGCTTGCCATAGCAAGCCAGCTACCTCTTACTTATACAGCACCACCTAATCACCATCATGTGTCTCTTCTCAAGTTGTCTAAAGTAAGGATCTTCCCAATTGCAGCCATCCAAACAAAGAAAGCTGCTCTCAAGGTATACTTGCTCCTCCAATGGACTTCCATGGACAGGCAATGTTGTCATGGGGAGTAATTCATAGTAGAAAGGCTTACCTCATGCATCCCTTTCATGGATAAATTCCGGCGCATCTTGTCATCTCCAACCTGTTTTAATCTATAAGCATATAATTTATCATAGGAGGTAAAGAGGTTGTTTTGCTGATATTAGCGTAATTCTTTTTTTATAAGTGGTAAATTTCAGTAAAGGACTCAAAAGGTATAGGCCAGGTTTTGTGTACTTGGGCTATGCCTATTTCAGTACTAATAAAATATCTTCTAGTAATAAAAAAAGGTGTAAGCCAGGTACATGGGATATATACAAAAAAAATACTGTCTGGAAGAAGAAAATGACAAGAAAATCATGATAGTTGAGCCCATTAAAGTCTATAATGTCTGTTCATGATTCTAAAAATTTCTATCATTTATCTCTCCTCAAATACACCATACAAGGCAAGTTGGGACTGTCTCCTACACTGTTGCAATTAACTGCACTTAACCCTCTCCAAGCACCACAAAATTCCATTATTCTTCTAGGTGTTACCTAAGTCAAACCCGCCCAACTGAAGAAGTCACCCCACAACTCTAGCAGTCTCACAATGGAGTAAAAAGATGATCAACAGACTCTTCACTCCCGGTACACATACAACACCACTCAATCACGACTATATTTCTTTTCCTTAGATAATCCGTTGTGATAATCTGTAACACCCCGTTCCCATAGGATAGAGACGTTACTAACAAACATGATAAAATGCCCGGTAAAGAGACTCATTACTCTGAAATACCTTATTTATTGAAAGAAACTTAACTGAAAGGATATAAATAGTCTTGAAACTGAATAAAGCAAAACATGAGCTAATCTTAAACAAGACTAGTTATTGAAATGACATAAAAGAAACTTAATCCTTGTGTAAATGACACTTATTCATCTCTAAGTCCTTATACTAAATCTACTCCTGGCCATCCAGCTCTGCATCATCATAATCACCATTTGTGGCAATCAACATAGAAGAAAACAAAAAGACAAACAACAAAAATGAGTCGAATACTCAATAAATAATACATCATACCGTAAAATACTATCTAGCTTAGCATAAATTTGGTTTTTAAAGCCTTATCATAACTTTCATATAACATTCATGGATTAACATGAGCGGAAACATTCATAATCATGGCAAACATGAAGCATGAATGCATGAGTAACTTGTTTATCTTGAATTGTACTTATTTCACGGTGAACCACGCTTGAGTCCATGGCACCACATAACTTGTCATGTAGTGAAACACGCTTGAGTCCGTGTTTCACTTAACTTGCATAACATGAAGTGAAATACGCTTGAGTCCGTATTTCACTTATCCTACTTGACGTGGAGTGAAACACGCTTGGGTCCGTGTTTCACTTATCTTGCTTGACATGGAGTGAAACACGCTTGGGTCTGTGTTTCACTTATCTTGTTTGACATAAAGTGAAACATGCTTGGGTCCATGTTCACCTAACTTGCATGACATGGAGTGAAACACGCTTGAGTCCGTGTTTCACTTAACTTGTGGTAACCACGCTTGAGTCCGTGGTACCGTCTTAGCATAATTGTGGTAAACACGCTTGGATCCGTGTTACCTTAAAATGTTTATCTTTCTTGATGCATGATAATTTTCTTGGACTTCTTAGACTTTTCTAGCATGGCATATTCTTGTACATGGCATGGCATAACATGATATATTCTTGTACATGGTATAGTATAGCATGACATGGCCTAACATGATTTAATCATTTTATGACATTTCATGGCATACATGATCTGAGAACTAATGAACATGTCATACATGATTAGGCTATTTATTACATGGCATGCTTGACTTAAGTTATTGCATGAACAATACATGGCATATATGGTCTAAGTACTACATGAATGAAGCATGCATGATATGGCTATTTTAATTCATAGAATACCTATCTTAAATTATTATATGATCATATCATGATTTCCATGTGATTTTTGTAACATTCAATCCATCAATCAACAATCCATAAAAGCATAACATATATATAGGCTTACTTTCATGTAAATCATCGTAATTCATAGAAGTTCGTGAAAGCAATCTAACCTTGACTTGGCTCTTAGCGCAACGTAGATAACCATCAAAACCATATCATATTATCATACCCAATTATAATATTTACATTACGCGTACATTTATATGATCATACTATTTACCTCTTAGCGCTGCTTCCAAAATCTCACGTTATAGCTCGTGACCTATACGAGGCACTAGACGTTACTAATCTTTCTAGAAAACGTGTCGTAGCAATCTAATTACTTAAAATCTTACCATAGAGATAATTTAATAAATAAGTAATTAATAAAAAGAATAAATATAATCATAACATAACTAAATAATTTCTAACTGAATTAACCTAAATTCTAGGTTCGTATGTTACATAATCTTTCCTAGAGAGGCTGTCCAATCAAAAGCCAGCTCTCAAACAGACCTTCATCCACCAAATACTCTTCCAAAGAAAGGGGTTGTTATCATGAGAAATTAGTACATTATAGAAAAAGCGAACATTGAGGAGCCCTCTATTCAAAGGGGCCCAAAGAAGCTTATCTTGCCCTCGTCTTCTCGACCTGATGGAATACTACAGATTAGAAGATGAGAGAGGTCACTAGATATCTTCAAATGGTCCGCCACATAAGCATACTTAGCACACAACACAATACAAGTTCAGGAAAGCTTCCTTGAGAGCCCTATATCCATAATCCCTAGAACACCTTCCCACCCACATGAATCCATATTTAGAATCTACTACATTTCTCCACAGGGCCTCTTTCATTCTGACAGCACCAAAGTCACTTATCCATTATTAGAAGCAAATATCATTTTACTGAGCATCTCCATGATAATGACAACAAGTAAAGGAGAAGGGATCTCCTTGTTGCAAGCGAGGACAGCTACTGAAGAAACTGGAAGAAGTCTCATTCACCGAAAAAGAAAAGTGTACTGTAGAAATACAATCTTCAATTCAAAATCTTCCTTTTTCCCTAAAACCAAAATTTTTAGTATAGAAGGAACTCCCAATTGAGATGATCATAGGCCGTCTTAATGTCTACTTTGGAGGCTCTCCGAATCTACCCTACCATCTGAATCTAGTTAACAATAAGAAGAATCTGGTATTTGTCTATCTTTGACAAAGGCATTCTTCAGCTTTGAGATGATCTTTTATATATCCATATACAACCTATTAACAAGAATTTTAGAGAGGATCCTGTAAATCCTGCTCACTAAGCTAATAGGCCTAACATCTTTAACATCCACAGCCCCTGGTTTCTTCAGTACGACAGCAATGAAAGTGGCATTGAGACTTTTTTCAAACCCTTTACATGTTGATCTTAGAACACTCGCATAATATCTTCTTTGATCACATCCCAACAAACATGGAAGTAAACCATAGAGAAACCCTTCCGGCACGTCGGCTTTTTACCATTCAAAGTTTTCACTACTTTAAGAACCTCCATCTCCTCAAAAGGCCTCTCAAGCCAAGAGGCCTCCTCTCCAATTGAATAAAAAAACTAGGCCATCAAGCTTAGGCCTCCACATTAATTATTTAAAGAATAGGTCATCATAGAATTGGGCATATGACTCCTAATCTTTTCTTGATCAGTGGAGAGATCAAGCCATCAACCAAGAGCATCTCAATATAATTGTTTATCCAATCGCTTATAAAAAATTAATAATAATCTTTTCTCCAATTAGAGTTAGCTACTCTATAGAAAACATTTATGCACCTATCATCTTCTCTTAACCAAAGAGCCCTTGACTTCTATCTCCAACATATCTCCTTTGATAAAGTTGCACGCTCCATTATGCTGTCACCTGATTTTCTGTCATGAAAGAGCCCGTAACGGACCACTAGTTTTATCGGTCCGGTCCAGTTTTCCTGTCCGGACAGGTTTTCTTTCACCCCTAATTGTACAATCGCCTGTTGTGTCTACTTCTTTGAATAAACATTTTTCTATTTTAAGTGATGTTGAGATAGGTGTATTCCCCTAATATCTCTCTCTCTCTCTCTCTCTCTCTCTCTCTCTCTCTCTCTCTCTCTCTCTCTCTCTCTCACACACACACACACACACACACACACACTAAAAGAAGGAAAAAAAAAAGGAAGAAATAAATAAATATATAAAACATGAATCCTCTATGATTGAGCATAGATAAGGAATCGTATCTATAAACAACGAGTAGTATATTTATGTCCTATAATAAAGAACACAGCTCCAATGCCTGGTATTTAAGCATTTATATTGATGCTTATCGTTGATTGCATCCAAAATTACACGATGCAACACAAGGACTTTGTGGGAGGTAACCATTTTGGTGCCATCCTACAATATACATTCTGGATAAATTGAGTCTTCATATACCTGTGCAGCTGTGTATATACATTTTGTGTATGTTATGTTTTTTGTGACATTGGACAGTCCGTCATCAAAAAAATATTATGTATTTTGTGAAATTTTGAAGTCTTGTCTAGTTATTGTAATTTGTGGATGTATGAAATGAAGAATAAAACGTATACTAGTTTACCTCTGCATAGCCATGAATAAATATTTACTAATTTGATGTGAATATTTGAAATGAAGAATAATTTTGCTCATTGTACCAGTGGTCTTCCTTTATTATCATATATGCAGGAGATTGCGTGTGACCATCGAACGTGACTTAGGAGGAACAATCGCAGCTCCCAAAACCATTAGGTTTTTTATTCCCTATTGGGTTATTAATGATTCATCTCTGCCTTTAGCATATCGATTGGTGGAAGTTGAACCTTTGGACAAAGCAGATGTGGATACAATGATTCTTTCAAGAGCAGTTAAGTCAGCAAAGTTAGCCTTGAAACATCCTTCAAACTCAATGGATAGGAGACATTCTGGCCCAAGAAAAAATATCCAAGTACTTGAAATAATTGAGGATACTACTCCTGTTCCTAGCATGCTTTCTCCACAAGATTATGCCGGCAGAAGCGGTGTTATATCATTTACATCTAACAAAGATGCACATCTGTCCTTGCGGGTGGGCATTGCCGTTGCTATCCGCAATTCTGAAATTTTCAGTCCTGGGATTTCTTTTCATGAGCTCGAAAACAAGGTGACTTAGATTCATGATCAAGTGTTCACCAGATTATTATGGACTCAAATAGAACTGTTTTAACCTTTTGTGTGCGTGTGCGTGTGAGAAGTTTTCATAATATGCGATTCCCTTTGAAACTTTTTCTCCAGGAACGAATTGATGTCAAGGCATACAATTCAGATGGATCGTACTACAAGCTTTCAGCTTTACTGAATCTGACTTCAGACAGAACAAAGGTTGAACCTAATTATCTTCAATTAATTTCTGTGCTTCATGGTAGTAGGTAGATCTTTGGTTGGCTTTCATGTTACTTGTTCCATCCGCAATAGATAAAAGATTATGCTTAATGAGGCAATGCTCTTCCTAAAATTCCTTAGATTTTGTCTCTGTCCCATGTACTTGTCTTATGCCTATACCTCATCAATAAAGTCTTTATTTACTGATAGGGGAAAAAAAGATAGGAGGTTCAAATATGAAATGAGGTGAATTCAAATTTGATTATCGGTGGATTCGATAAAAGGTAAATATGGGAAATTTAATCAATAAATGCCTTAATTTCTGGAAACTCCCATCTAAGATTCTTTATATCATAATTGAAAGTGAGATTGCTTAGTAATGGAGCTGGATATGGGATAACCTAAAAGAGCAAGGAAACACAACATCATTTGTGGGATGGAAGGAGTATAATTCTTAGCAATCATGCCATACTGTCTAAGGTGCATATATTCTAATATTGATCCGCCCTCGACTGCCTGCTTTGTAATGTTTTTAGGAATCTACTTCAGTTACTCTATCTATTTTTTAAAATTATCAAATATTATCTTAGAGATTTTAACAGTAAAATAAATTATTTTCTTTAGCCAAAAAGAGAATTAACTAAAGGATAAAGTTATTGATATTTACACATGCCAAAAACAGAGCTCTAGATCTTTATCAATTGAAAAGAATTTGTCATTACAGTTATAAGAAGTTATGGTGAATAGCCAACACCATGAATACCAAAATGCTTAAAGCCTGAGATGCATCATATGAGTTAACAACACAGAGTTTGCATGCAAGGTTCTGTTGTATTTTGGATTTTATTCACCAGACACAGTATTTAAAATATACCATAACAAAGATATGATAATTGTGATTCTCTTCATGTCTCCTCAGTAATTAACAAATGGTTACTGGTTGATGTTCAGGTTGTTCATTTTCAGCCACACACTTTGTTTATTAATAGGGTTGGACAAAGTCTCTGCCTGCAGCAGTGTGATTCTCATTCAGAAGTATGGTTTCATCCTGCTGATCCTCCAAAACCCTTTGGATGGCAGTCTTCTGCCAAAGTTGAACTGTTAAAGGTCTGTGTAATACAAACATCTATGCCAGATAATTCCATAGATATATTCCGTGACTCATGGTGGAGTTTCTTTTTTATTTCAGTTGCGCCTTGATGCATACCAGTGGAGTACACCATTCAGTGTTTGTACCGAAGGTGCGATGCGCATTTGTTTGAAAAAGGTTATTGGAAATGAAAAGATTCAATTAAGGGTAGCAGTAAGAAGTGGAGGAAAGAACTCCCGCTATGAAGTTATTTTCCGCCCAAATTCATTATCAAGTCCTTACAGGTTATTTTTGTTTTCTTTCAGAAAACTTTCTTTATCTTTTCTTTGCCTTCTTATGTAGGTATTTTTTGTTCCTGCATCAATAGCATAATCAACTTCTCATAAACAGGATTGAAAATCGCTCGATGTTTTTGCCCATTCGCTTTCGGCAAGTGGATGGTACCAGTGATTCATGGCAGTTTCTTCTACCTAATTCAGCTGCTTCATTTCTGTGGGAAGATCTTGGTAGAAGACTTTTCCTGGAACTAGTGGCAGATGGGAATGATCCATTGAAATCAGAGAAGTATGATATTGATGAGACTTTGGATCACCGACCAATTCATGTGGAAGGTGGACCTACAAAAGCTGTACGTGTTACTATTGTAAAAGAGGAGAAAACGAATGTTGTTAAGATCAGTGATTGGATGCCAGAAAATGAGCCTACAGGAACATTGAGTAGAAGGTATTCATCACTTTCATCACAGCTTTCAGCAAATGACTTTCAACAGCAGCAATCAGCATCCATCTCAGATTGTGAATTTCATGTTACTGTTGAGCTGGCTGAGCTTGGAATATCCATTATTGACCATACACCCGAGGAAATGTTATACTTATCAGTGCAGAATCTTCTTTTTGCATATTCTACAGGCTTGGGCTCTGGAATCAGTAGGTAAGATTTGCTTTCAATGAAGTACTTCATCTTGGATAGTATAACATCTTGGAGTTTAGGGTACCTTCAGATTTCATCATGACAGAACATACCTTTCAATTCAACGTAACAAAACAACTTTGCCTTCAGAGCACACTTGCTTCATGATTTTAGAATTTTAAAATACAATTTTTCCCTAAGCTGACCAATTATTCACTACCTATGAATGGTCGCTTGATTAGGCATGTTAGGTTACTCAGGTTCGCTCTTTTGCTTTCTGGTTATCAATTTGTCTGCAATTGTTGAACTAACTTACATATTGTTTTGTTTTACAGGTTCAAACTAAGAATGCGAGGAATACAAGTGGATAACCAGTTGCCATTAACTCCAATGCCAGTTCTCTTCAGGCCACAGAGAGTTGGGGAGGAGAATGATTATATATTCAAATTTTCTTTGACAATGCAATCCAATGGATCCCTAGATCTCTATGTGTATCCATATATTGGTGTCACTGTGAGCATCTATCATTTAAATGTCTTGCAGAAATATGACACTTTGTTTCCTTTATAAACTAATTAAATATATCTTGATTGCTTCTAAACAGGGACCTGCAAATTCTGCCTTTCTAGTAAACATTCATGAACCTATCATTTGGCGCCTTCATGAAATGATCCAGCAAGTGAACCTCAAGAGATTATATGACACTCAAACAACTGCAGTTTCAGTCGACCGCATTATTGAGATTGTGTATGCTTGGAACTTTTTTCAACTTGTAATTGAAATTTTGGTTAATGTCTGCATTCTGGTTTCTTGAAGTTGTTGCAGTTATATATCGTCTTTGAAATTTCAGAGCCCTTGACATCTCGGAAGTACGATTCAAAGTGTCAATGGCAATGTCACCAAGTCAACGGCCAACGGGTGTACTTGGATTTTGGTCATCCTTAATGACTGCCTTGGGGAACACTGAGAATATGCCTGTATGTGTTATGATCCTTCTTCACATGATCCTCATTATGAGACATTTTCTTAGATAATTGACCTTTAAAATTTCAGGCTGGATTGAACGAACCACCCTTAATGATATTTTGAAACAAGAGGCTCATGGAGAATGTCTCATCATTTAACATGAAAACTATGAATTCAGTTGGTCCAAATTATGTTTTGAGAAAATAATTGTAATTCTTCATCCCGTTTAGTTCAATATGCTTGTAAGAGTGTGTTATCTGTGGTAGAATCGGATAATGGACTTATAAGAGCACTCCCAATGGCTCTTGTAAAATGCATTTTCCTTCATAATATAAAGAAATGTTCTTAAAATACTATTCCATTAGATTTTGTATTTTACAAATATTATACATTTTTCTACAGTGATCCCTCTACATGTAGAGGATCCTATTCATCAAATGTAAACATTTTTAATTACTTTCTCTTTCCTCCTCACGTGACTTCCCATTTCCTCTTCATGTCTAAACATTTTTAAAAATATTTGAAATGAATACAAAAGAATAAAAAATATAATATTTAAATGATAAGAAAAAATAGATAAGCTGATGTATGGTATAGTGTAAAAGTCAATATGTAAAATAAAAAAAGAGAGTTTTAGTGATGTATTTTGAAGGATAGGATAGATGAGCCATTGGGAGTGCTCTAACACTGCATGTAAACTACTTCTAGTATGCTTGTTCACCAAGCCTACCATTCCAGTCTCAAAATCATATGCATAAAGCATTTTTTAGCTTTTTCTATAGCATATGTGATAAAGCTCAATTGTCTAAACATCAGGCTCTCAGTGCCACGATTTTATGGAGTTTTCCTAGAAAGATATCTTTTTGAAAAGTGGAAATAATGCTGGATGATTTTTGTAATTTATACATTTTCTAGGGTATCATATTTTTCTTTTATCATGGAAAATCTGAATATAAGTTCTTTTTTTCCTATTTGTTTATCAGGTCAGGATAAATCATAGGATCCGTGAGAACTTGTGCATGAGCCAGAGTTCCATGATTAGTATTGCTATTTCAAACATTCGGAAGGATCTTTTAAGCCAACCTCTGCAACTTCTCTCTGGTGTTGACATATTAGGCAATGCAAGCAGCGCACTTGGACATATGAGTAAAGGTGTGGCTGCCTTATCAATGGATAAGAAGTTCATTCAAAGCCGGCAGAGACAGGTTTGCTAAATATTCTCATATCTATTATTCATCTTTTCATAGTTTCTGTAGTTTGCCATTTTGAATTTATACAATATATAGCATGGACTTATAAACTATTTGTGGAGTGCAAATATAAATGTGCTGGTTAATTTTGGAGCAGCTTTTAGGTGATCTTCCATGTTTATAATTTTCATTGGAAACGAAAACGACCAAATATGTACATACATAAGAGATTTCAATAAATTTTTTTACATCCTTCTCCATACTAATAAGAGTTAGCCGTATGGATTCTGCTTTGCCCATTTCCTTCTGTCTTCAGCATACATTACTAATAAGATGTGGGAGAATTCGAAGTGGACTGCTCAAGGTGCCTATAGCACATGACTAAGAGTAGTCTATATCCAATCTAATTTGC
The DNA here is from genome assembly GCF_018687715.1 of Carya illinoinensis. Taxonomy (NCBI): domain Eukaryota; kingdom Viridiplantae; phylum Streptophyta; class Magnoliopsida; order Fagales; family Juglandaceae; genus Carya; species Carya illinoinensis. The sequence goes on from NC_056752.1 coordinate 37,816,548, forward strand.
CCAATCCTTCAGTCTTGGATGCTAGCTTTTTAATATAAATTTGTGAGGTGTTCTCTTGAACAAAATTTGTGTCCCTTTTGACCTTGCAACATGTTCTTTTAAATCTTTCCTTTAACAACCCGAGGAAAAGCACAAGCCACATCTAAGCTTATACTCCAAAAGGATCAATCAATGTTACGATTGAAAGCCTTTGGAATCTTTGTAAACTGCAAAAAATCCCTCATTCCAAGCAATGTGGAATCTCATTCACCACTGCTATGCTTAATCAAGGATATTGCAATCCCCACCCTTAAATCATTGCCATGCTTGTCAAGCAATTTCATTGTAGGTGGCATGGCTCAAGTCCCACACTGGTTGTGATGGACTTTAATATCAAGTTACAAGTAGAAGCCCAAGCCACATGTGGGCTTATATTCCAAAATGACTATTTAATGCTACAGTTGGAGCCCTGCAGAATTATGATAAACTGCAAAAACTCCCTCTCGTAAAATCTGGGATCCCATTCACCTCCTTCATACACTCAATCCAGGGTATTCCATTGTCATTCTTTCTTATTGTCAAAGTTGTTGAATCTCTACCATGCACCATGGTTCCTAAAAACTAAGAAGGCATTCCAAAGCTCTGCCATGCACTTATTGGCTGTCTAGGTGCTTGCAATTTGTACAAGGCATTTGTTACATAATGTAACCCAAGACAAAAAATGTTGTAGTGTCATGAGAAAAAGGATGTTCTGCACCAATTAAAAATTTTTTTACTTGTTTGCATGGCTTGGTTGGAAAGAGAAGAAAATTTCAAAAGTGAGTACATCCTTTAGTTTATTAATAAATTTCAAGTAAGCATACTGGATGCTAACCATAAAATAGTCTAAAGTCAAGTTACCTTAATTATGCTTGTTCTTCTTGGACTACATCCTTGACCATGTCTTAAAAACTACTTAAACTAGTTGCAGACAAATAGTTTAAGATATTTAGTTAAAAATAATATATATAATTGTTTAAAATATTTTATATTTTGAAATGCATTGAATATGTTTAAAATGTTTTAAAGATATTTAAAATGCTTTATAATCATTTTATACCACATAACGCCAAAATCAAGAATAAAAAAAACTAAGAAATCCATCTTTATGAATACATTTTTTCTCTACCATATCAAGTTACAAAAATTAGTGGTGTCTATCGCAAGAAACCTGGGGCTTTAGAGCTAAAGGATTTTCAACCTATTAGTTTTGTGGCGGGGTTCACAAGATGATGTCAAAGGTTCTTGCTAAACTTATGGGCGAGGTGATGGAGCAAATCATTTCTAAGCCCCAAAATGCATTTTTTTGGGGAAGACAAATTCTTGATTCGATGCTCAAGTAAATGAATGCCTAGACAATCATTTGAAGGAGGGTGGTCCTGGTGTTCTTTGTAAGCTTGATATGGAAAATGCATTTGATCGTGTGAATTGGGACTTTCTTTTCTACATGCTTGGGAGATGCGGTTTTGGGGAAAGTTACTGTTCATGGATTATACATTGTGTTTCTACTGCCCATTTCTCGTTGTTGGTTAATGGTAACCCTGCTGGTTTTTTCCATAGCTCACATGGTTTGGGACACAGGACCCTTTATCTTCTTTTCTTTGTGTCATTATTATGGAGGCATTGCACCGGAGGGTAGAGGCCGTTGTTAGGGGGGTTCCTTTCAAGTTGGTTCCGGTGGGGGTGGGGGTGGTGCATAGCATCAATAGCTTGGCAAGCTTGTTGGGGCTGTAAAATTGCTTCTTTACCTCTGAAATATTTGGGTCTTCTGTTGGGGGCGACTTTTAAGGCTTGTGATATTTGGAATGGGGTTATTGAGAAAGTTGAGAAAATGTTGGTTGGTTGGAAGCGACTATACTTATGTAAAGGGGGCAGAGTCAATCTTGCAAAGAGTACCCTCTCTAATCTCCCCACTTATTTTCTATCGCTGTTTCCATTGCCTGTAGAGGTGGCCAATCAGATCGAGAAGTTGTTTCGTACTTTTTTATGGGGTGGTATGGGAGAGGAAACTAAATTCCATCTTGTTAGGTGGAATAAAGTTTGTTTTCCTATTTCAGTTGGACGGTTGGGAGTTCATAATTTGAGGATATTTAATAAGGCTTTATTGGGAAAGTGGCTGTGGAGATATCTACCGGAAGGGGAGTTGCTTTGGAGGGAGATCATTGATCGGAAGTATGGAATTGCTTGGGGGGGTTGGTGTTCTAATGAAGTTTGGGGGGTTTATGGTGTGGGGCTTTGGAACTTCATTAGAAAGGGCTGGGAGAGATTTGTTAGTCATGTTAGCTATGCTGTTGGTGAGGGATCTAGGATCCGTTTCTGGTTTGACATTTGGCATGGTGATCGGGCCCTCAATAGTGTGTTTCTGGCTATTTTTCGTTTGGCTTCAGATCAGTTTGCTGCTGTTTCTGATTTGCTTTGTCGCTCTAATGGTTCGATTCAGTGGGATATTTGTTTAACTAGAGCTGTACAGGATTGGGAGATTGATGAAGTTTCAGCTTTTTATACTCTTTGAGGCTTGGTGGTAATGTTGAGGATAGGATGTTGTGGAAGTCTAAGGGGTGTAAAAAGTTCACTATTCATTCGTACTATAAGCCGTTGACTTTTCAGGATAGTCCTCCTTTTCTTTGGAAGTGTATTTGGAGGTCTCACATGCCTTCCAAAATGGCTTTTTTCATTTGGATTGCCTCTCTCGGGAAAATTGACCCTGGATAATAAGGAAGCAGGGTATTAGAGTTATGAATTGGTGTTTCATGTGTAAAAAGAATGGGAAAACCGTGGATCATCTACTCTTGCATTGTGAGGTGGTAAGGGCTTTGTGGGATGGCATCTTTTGTATAATCAGTTTGGCTTGGGTAATGCCTTTGAAAGTGGTTGACCTTCTTGTGTGTTGGAACGGGCTTCTTGGTTGTTCTCAAGTGGGTGTGGCTTGGAAGATGGTTCCTTTGTGGCTTATGTGGTACATTTGGATGGAAATGAACGAGCGGTGTTTTAATGACAATGAGCATTCTTTGGAGCAAAATTGGAATTCTTTTGTGCACTCTTTGCTGTTTCGTTTTTCTGCTTTAGTCTTTAACGGATCTTCTGCTCATGATTTTCTAATGTCGCTTACTATTTCGTAGAATGTATTTAGGTGTTTTCTTTTGTATACTTTCTATGTACATGGGCTTCGCCTAATACATTCCTTTCTAATAAAATTTCTTCTTACTTATAAAAAAAAACGTCTTTAAAAATTTAATAACATTTATGGATCTTTTGGTTACATAGCTATAAATGATGTACATTGATGAAACCAAACACATGGTAATAATTTAACTAAATATTTTTCATTTAACTTAATTGTATATATTAACTAATTTTCATTCAATAATACAATTGGAGACTGGATGATGTGGCTTTGTTGGAGTAAGTTTAATGCTTTAAAAATTATAGAGTATATAAATTTAGCTCCAATTTGATGATATGCAGACATTTTTTTAAACGTGTGATATTTGGAATTTTATTTGGTGGTTGGTTTTTTTCTCAATTAACTTATCTAGTTGTGTAGTCTAATATAGAGAGAGAAATTACAAGAGATATTATTCATTGATCTACTGAGTTTATACATACTACATAGAAATGACACTAATACCCTCATTACAACCATAACCTCTAACACTCACCCTCAAGCTGGTGCATATATATCATACAAACCTAGCTTGGAACAAATAAGTTTAAACCATTTACAACACAATGGTTTGGTAAATATATCTGCAAGTTGATCACCAGACTTCACAAAGAGTGTAGAAATGTCACCACTTAGTATTTTATCCCGAATGAAGTGACAATCAATCTCAATGTGTTTAGTCCTCTCATGGAAAATGGAATTAGATGTAATATGCACTGCAACTTGGTTATCACAAAGTAACTGAAGAGGGACAGGAGCTGGAAACCTAATCTCTTGAAGAAAGTGTTACAACCATGTCAACTCGCTAGTTGTGTGAGCCATTGCTCTATATTCAGCTTCTGCACTAGACCAAGCTACGACTGTTTGCTTCTTACTCTTCCACGTAACCAAATTACCTTCCACAAAGGTACAATATCCAGTAGTCGATCTTCTATTTGAAGGAGATCCAGCCCAATCAGCATTTGAAAAGGCTTCAATTCTAAAATGTCAATTTGATCTATACAACAATCCAATGCCAAGAGCTCGCTTAAGATAACGAAGAATATGGATTACAGCATCCCAATGTGAGACCCTGGGCATTTGTAGAAATCTGTGCACTACACTCACTGCATAAGAGATATCAGGTCTAGTAATAGTAATAGTAAGATAATTCAATTACCCAACAAGTCTTTGATACCGACCTGGATCTCCAAACAACTCCCCTTCCTTTTTCAAGAGTTTACGATTTGAATCCACGGTGGGCGTCAATAACTTACTTTTCTACTTTACTTATCAAAAAAACGATTTGAATCCATAGGTGTGTCAATGGGCCGTGCACCCAAAATGTCAATTTCTTCCAGAAGGTTAAGTACATATTTCCTCTGAGATGGGTTAATACATTTCTTTGATCTACCGACTTCAATTCCAAGAAAGTATCTAAGTTTGCCCAAGTCTTGTGTCAATGGGTGAGTGTGCAAGGGAAAGGGTAAGAGCATATAATGGTAAAGGATCACACTCAACAACCGAAGATGTTTCCGAGAAATAGGGTATGGACTCAAAAAATGTGACATCAGGACAAGTAAAGTAACATCTAAGAGCAGGACTATAGTAACGATATCCTTTTTAAGTCCAAGAATAACCAATAAACAAACACTTAGTAGCACGTGGATCAAGCTTATCAAAGCCTGGACCAAGATTATGAATATAGCAAACACATCCAAAAAATTTTGGAGGGATAGAAAAAGGGTGAAGAGGAATGGAACAAGATGGAGAAGGGAGAGGAACCATCAAGGACTAATGAGGACATACAGTTAATAAGGTGACACGCAATAAGAACACCATCACTCCAAAAGTGTTTAGGAACATGCATGTGCCGTAGAAGTGCTCAGGTTACATCTAACAAATGGTGATTTTTGCGTTCAGCCACCCTATTTTGTTGGGGTCTATAAGAACATGAAGTTTGATGGACAATACCTTTGTTACTCAAGTAGCAAAGGCATTAGATTGATACTCTTTAGCATTGTCAGAACGCAAGACGTGAACTTTTTGTCTAAATTGAGTTTTAATTTCTTCCCAGAAGACCTTGATATGGAAAAAAGTTTATATCGTGCCTCCATCAGAAACAACCATGTCATATGAGAATAGTCATCAACAAATGTAAAAAAATACTAAAACTTGTTTGATACAATGTTAATTGGTCCCCATATATTAGAGTGGACCAATTCAAAAGGACTAGAAGCTCAATTATCAATTCGAGGTACAAAAGACACACGATGGTGTTTGCTAACCTGACATACTTCACAAGAAAAATGAGACACATTTCCAAGATTCCTAACTTGATGTTTCAAAAGAGAAAGGGATGGGTGTCCAAGGCGACAATGCCATTCAAAAGCAGATGGTGAGGATGTGAGGGCTCGAGTAGGTGACTGTTTGACATCAAGGTAATACAGACCACCAGCTTCATGCCTCGTACCAATCTTATTCCCTGTCTAGAGATCTTGAAAGATACATACAGAGGGATTAAAGGTCATGGAACATCAAAGAGTTTTGAGTAATTTTACTATTGGACAGCAAATTAAAGAGAAAACTAGGAGCATATAAAACAGATGATAATGATATAGAATCGGTGAGCTTAATGGATTCAATGCCTGTAACTTTAACAAGAGAACTAACTTAGATAAGGAATAAGACAAATCAGTCAAGTGTTCATTGGCTCTTGAATCGATAATCCATGAATCTTGAGTAGATGAGACAAGACATGCGGACGTTGTACCTGAATGGGCACAAGTAGCTATGGAAGATGAAGCCACCTGTGTGCAATCCAAAAACTGATCATACTCATCCTTTGATATTTCGATCATCTCTGAAGTTAGGTTGGAGCTCGTTGACGGTGATGTAGTATCTTGGAAAGTGGCTTGATTAGTGGACCCAGATGGTCTACCATGTAGATGCCAACAATAGTCCACTGAGTGGTTAGTGCGACCACAATAGGTGCACTTACGAGATTCATGACCTTGAGTACGATTATATCTGGTATCACATCCCCCACATGCACCTCTACCACTCCGGCCTCCACACCACCAGGAGCAACATAGGAGGCAGCTAAAGCAAATCTCTCATTTCTCTGATCAGAAGACAATATAGCTCGCTAAAGTTGGGATAATACATCAGGAAATGAGGGAAGCTGTGGACTTGCCAAAAGTTGAGAACGCACTAACTCATACTTAGGTTTTAAGCCAACAAGAAACCAAACAACATTAAAATCTTCTCGTTGTTTTAGTATACTTGGAACATCAGAAGTGATAGGTTGATACATTTTGAGTTCTTCACATATGCTCATAACTTGAGAATAATCTTCTTCCAGGCCGAAAGCACTCTATTCCAATGCAAAGAATTGTTTACACAACTAATAAATACGAGTTATATTTCCAGCACCCAAACACATCTGTTTGAGATGCCTTCACACCTCTTGAGCGGTATCAAAATGTATTAAGCTTGTGCAAATATTAGGCGCAATACTGGTCAACATCAGAGACAATATTTAAGCATCTTCTTGCTCCCATTGAGCAAAGGTAGAACTAGTCGAGGCAGGCATTGGATCAACCAAGTAAGTATGACGAAGACCCTTGCCTTTCAAAGACATTTCAATAGATCTTGACCACAACATAGATTTTTTTCCATTCAACTTCACCAAAGTCATAGGCATACTAACATTTGGTACAAGAGATGTTTGACTCAAATTTAGTTGCTATGCAGAAAAGTATCACAAAAATTCACTTGGAAACAAAGATTTCACACAAAAACATGAAATATGGATGAAAAACTGGAAAATATAATCGGGAAAAGTAGAAATCCAGATTAAAAACCCAAATTTCAGGCCTGAACCAGCCTGTTTTGGGAAATTTCGGGTACTAGTTTCACAGCTGACTTAAAACTGGAATAAGTTATCCGAAACGAGAATAAGGCAAGCTGGTTTACCTTATATGCGTTACCAAATGGGTTTTATTCCGGATAGGAATAAGTTCCTAATCCAGGTTGGAGGCATACCCAGTTGAGAACTGGGTTTGTTGAGACCTGCAACCAAACACATGAAACCGAGCTCGTTGCCGGTGATAAACCGTCGCTCCGGCAGCCAATGACGACAGAAAACACATCGGCATGCACAAAAAAGCCGGCAAGTTGGATTCCGGTGAATTTGACAATTGAGGTCACCAGAAACACGTTGAAAAAGGCTTCCTCAACCCCCTGCCGCCAACGCCGAAGAGAAAAACCACCGCAGACGGTGACGGTGATACCACACGTTGCCACTAGCCACCACTAACCACGGAAACGTGTTGAAAAAAGCTCTTGTTGCACAACCACTACCAACTGACTACGCAGAGCTCTGATGCCATGTAGTTGAATAGAGAGAGAGAGAGACAGAGAGAGAGAGAGAGAGAAATTACAAGAGAGATTATTCACTGATCTACTGAGTTTATACATATGACATACAAATGACACTAATACCCTCATCTACACTAATTACAACCATGCCCTCTAACAAGTTGTATAGCTATTTTTGTTGGTGGTTGACTTTTTTCTCAGTGCATGATACAGTGTTTTTTTATCTAGTTGTATAGTTATTTTTTATCTAGTTGTATAGCTAATTTTTTTTTTCTCAGTGTATGATACAGGGCATGATATATTAACTAATTTTTCTCAATTAACTTATCTAGTTGCATAGCTAATTTTTTTCTCAGATACAAGGCATGATATAACTAATTTTTCACAATTAAAAACTTATCTAGTTGTATGGCTATTTTCACATTGAGTAATAATCTGACAGTTAATTTGCTTTTTCAGGAAAACAAGGGTGTGGAGGATCTTGGTGATGTTATCAGAGAGGGCGGGGGAGCATTAGCAAAAGGCCTATTCAGAGGCGTTACTGGCATATTAACAAAGCCTCTTGAAGGTGCGAAATCTTCTGGTGTTGAGGGATTTGTTCAGGGCGTTGGAAAAGGAATAATAGGTGCAGCTGCGCAACCAGTGAGTGGGGTTTTGGATCTCTTGTCAAAAACTACTGAAGGTGCCAATGCTATGAGAATGAAGATAGCATCTGCTATAACATCAGATGAACAACTCCTTCGCCGGAGGCTACCTCGTGTTATTGGTGGTGATAACTTGCTTCGACCATATGATGAATACAAAGCACAGGGGCAGGTAGTAGTTGTTTGCCATGCTCTCAGTCATTTACATTAACAGTGTTATTTTTGTTTATTTCATGGATTTGGGAGTGTCCGTCTGATTTGGATCAGATTAAAGCAAGTGAGATGGATAAATGTGAACTTGGGTGCACCCCATATGTTTATTGACATAATTGCTTTTACATATGAAAAAAAGAAGCAGCTACAACCCTTTCTAACCATGAGCCATGATTATAGCCTATTTAAAATTTTAGCTTCTCACTATAAACTTGACTATGATTCTGAATCTATTTGTTTTGTTTCAATCATGAAGGTTATATTGCAGCTGGCAGAATCTGGTTCATTTTTTGGCCAGGTTGATCTATTTAAAGTACGTGGAAAGTTTGCCTTGTCAGATGCTTATGAAGATCACTTTTTACTCCCAAAAGGGAAAATCTTTGTGGTCACCCACCGGAGGGTCATATTGTTGCAAGTAAGTTAACTTGAGTATAAAGAACATATTGTGATATTTCACTTCCATCTTTTATTACACCCAGGGACACCTACAAAACTTAAACTCTCTCTCTCTCTCTCTCTCTCTCTCTCTCTCTCTCTCTCTACAGCAACCTTCAAATGTTATTGCTCAGAGGAAGTTCAGCCCAGCTAGGGATCCATGTTCAGTACTGTGGGATGTACTGTGGGATGGCCTGGTGATGATGGAGTTGACTCATGGAAAGAAGGACCATCAGAATTCTCCACCTTCACGAGTTATCATATATTTACAGTCTAGAGCAATGGAATCAAAAGAAGTTTTTCGTGTAATAAAATGCAGCCGTGAAACGAACCAGGCTTTTGAAATTTATGCTTCAATTGAGCAAGCAAGGAACACTTATGGGTCAAAACTTTCAAAGGTTGGTTTCTGATGCCGTATGTTATTCTACTGTGCGAACCTTTGTTGGCAAAAGAGCATGCCCTACTGTGTCATGTTTTGCAGTTTCCCTCTATGAAGTTGACAAATGCATTTGTTAATATACTTACATGAACTCTTGCTGGTAAAAGACCATGCCATACTCTGGTCAAGGTCTGCTGATTCCTTCTATTAAGTTCACATACTTATTTTTCTTCAAATCCAATTATGGAATGCTACAGAATTTACACAAATGCTTGATATAGATGTGTGCAATTTTTACATACATTAAATTGTTATTTAAGTACATCATATTTGCCTCTGATCTGTCATCTAATGATGACTTCATTTTGAAATTCTTTTTTTCAGGAAATGCTAAAAAGCAAAGTGACAAAACCATATTCACCAATTGCTGATGGTACCAGTGCTGAAGTCACTTTGAAAGAAGGCATTTGCACCTGGTCTCCCCAACAGGTGCCTGGATCAGCCCCTATAAGTTCAAGTTTCGGCAGCAGTACTGACTGAATTTAAAAGTCAGTGCCTTTGGAGAAATATCATGTGTCACTCTCTTCTTATCAGGTCATGAGAACCAACCAATTTTTCCCCTACTGTTTGAAAGGTATTAATATGCATTTTCCATTTATGATCATGATCACCGACTCTTTTTCTTCAATGTATTGTATTTGGGTACAAATTGTTGGCAGGTTAGGGGTTTTACTAGACCATGGTCTTGGCAGGTCAAGGCTGTCGGTTGACTTGCATTTTGGTTTCTCTCTCTTTATCTGCAGAGATGTTGTGAGTGCAAATTGATTATAGAAACATGAATTGCATTAGTTGATTTATTAGCGACCAGAAAAAAATAAAATCTTGACAAGTGAATAGACTAAACTTAAAACAATAACGATTAATTACTAATACCATATGGCAAGCTTGTATTTTATCTTTATTAGCTTTTGTTAATAATGAGAAACAAGTAATTGGAATTGAGAAAATTCTGTTTGAACTGTCCGACCATTATTTTGACCAGCTTCTCTTTTTGTTCCAAGTGAAAAATATGATTCAATGGAGAAAACTCGTATAAGATAGGTATGGTACATTGTAGTAGAGTTGATCCATTTGCAGAAGCTTTGTTGAGCCAATGAGACCAAATGGCATCTTCTATCCCATAAACAAGGGATTTTCGTTGAGTTTGTTGTATTCACATACAATACAAACTAAAATCTTTTGGTTCCCTTTCTGGTGACAGAATGTTGCTTTTATTCCTGTATGCACGATCTGCTGGCCAGAGTAAATGATGTGAACCTCACCTATGCATTTTTGTGGGACTGCCGCAGGTGCGAAAGATTTGAACATTAAGGAGGAGGATGCCTTTTCCCGTGGAAGATTTGGAAGAAGCTATTGCATTGACCCTTGCCAAATGGCCTTTGTTGAATTCTTAATAGAATATTGCTGAAACATTTGTACAAACTAACGTATATACAGTAAGCAGCCCCTGCAATGATTCTCAGCGTCTTTGAAAATGTACAGCTTTTTAAGATCCTTGTATACCTGTATAGTATTATTCCTTGTGTATTCGATTTAGAGAAGGCAGCCATTTAGTCGGCCCTTACAAAACTGGTTACTTATGAAGGCCCTTCTAAATTTTCTGATCAGCAATGAAATCCCAGAAGTCACACCTGCCATTTTACTCTTACAATTTTGTTTTCATATGGTCACATGTACGACTGATTCAGCATCTTGTGACACTCCCAAGAGTTCTAGATGTGTCAAGCGAGAGCTCTGCATTTCTAATTGGTTACATTTAAAAAAATTTTAAAAAAAATAAAAAATCTAGGCAAATTCTATTAACATTTCAAGGTACAAAAAGTTGGGGTTGGGATTTCTACAATCACCCATAATATTGAGTTAATAAGTAGAGGGCAAAAGTTAGAAATCAAACATAAACCACAATAAATCATCCCCAAATCACAATAATTCGCTTAAAAACCACATCAAATGACAAGAAATCACCCCTCCAAGTTGAGTTCCTCTTTCGTGCTCAAATTAAAGAAAAGAGTTGTGCTACGGAGCACACTACAATTTTAACACACTGGCCAGTGTTGTACAGTAAAAATATAATAAAAATATATATTATAAAACAGAAGTCAAAACACACGAAAAACAGGTTGCTGCCACGAAACCCACTAACAGGAAAAAGAGAAGCGAGTTAGGAGAGAAAAAAAATGTAATTTGTGTGTGTATGTAATGAAATTTTTATACCTTTATCTGTTTGTTAGATAAATTTTTTTTGCATTCATTTGTTTGTGTATTTAACTTGTTAGATTCAAAATTTTTTTGCATTAATTTGTTTGTGTATTTTTGTGCATTATGTATGTGCATTAGTTGATATACGTACGAGTGTATATAAGGGGATTTTGGATGAGGTGTGACTTTTGAGGTTAGTGCAACAATAATGTGGCATGTGTTATTTGCATGAGTTGGTAAAATGCATCATGTATTGTTATGTCAAAGCAGATTGTAAATTGAACAGTACTCTGTGATGATTTCTATGGATTCCCTAGTCTCGAATATTTTGCATTGCATTTATGCTTCATTTAATTTAATTTGTTAACTTCAATGTACATATTAGTATCTAAACAAATTGCTTGTTGCAATTCATTGGCCAAAAAGAATACTGGGCAAAGGAGAAGATAAACAACCCGTAAGCCAATCATTGAAGATATCTTTGAGTGAATTGTCAAGTTCTACAAATATGAGAAAAGTACAATTTTTTTTTTTTTTTTTTTTTTTTTTGGATTTGTCCACGTTGTTATTGTTGATGTTAAAGTAATGCTATTTTTATTTTTATATTATGGATCTCTGCCGGTTCCATTTTCTGGGCCTTTGCCCCCATATACACCTCCAGCACCCACTACTCATTCAAATCCATATACGCCTCCTCCAAAACATAATGCTTCTGCAACTACTTACCCCTACATATGGGGAAGTCAGGTAAATTAATGACATGAGTTAAAAATGATTGCAAAATACTATTATTATTTACACTGCATTTTTTAACATTGGGTAGCCCCCTTATATCCAACTCAATTAAATTACTCTGGTTCATCTAGCGCGGAAACTAAGGAGCTTGTATGGAACTAAAGAAGGTATCCCTATAGACTTAAGCGAGTATTGTATTGAGCAACAAACTAACGTTAGTCATGTTTTACTCTCATTTATTAAGTAAATGTTGATTGTTTCATATTTGTCCATTATTGTGGCATGAACTAGAAGAACCAAAAGATGATCTTGATGTAGGGCTTGAGAGGGGTATATTGATGATGAGAAGAATGAGAAAAAAATCTGAAATTGAGTTAGTCAACACTCCGAAGTGAGGAATGATTTTTAAGGATGAACATGTTATTGCATACTACAGGCAGTATGCAAAGCAAGCAGGACTTGGTGTATTGACACAGAGAACAAAACAAGAATTAGATAGGACAATTAAATACATTACTATTGGTTGTGCATGTAGTGGAAAGCACAAAAGTAGATGGACTGACGTGTCAAAACCACGTCCAACAACAAAAATGGAATGCAAGGCCAAGATCAATGCCCATAAAAGTAATGGTGAGTGGTGTCTGACAACCATAGAGCTTGTCCATAATCATGGATTATTGAGTCCACAGAAATTTAGATACTTGAGATGCCATTGAAGTATAGGCTAATTCGCCAAGTGGAAGCTAGAAGTTAATGATAGAGCGAGAATAAGGATGAATAAGAATTTTAATACTTTAGTTGTTGAAGTTGGTGGCTTTGAGAACCTTGAGTTTACTAAAAAAGGATGCAGAAATTTCATTGACAAAGTGAGGCACCTTCACCTAGGTAAAGGAGGTGCTGGGGCACTTATTGATTATTTTGATAGAATGCACGATATGAACGATGATTTTTATGCCTCTATGGACTTGGACGAGAAAGAGGGATTGCGGAATATATTATGAGCTGATGTACGGAGTAGAGCATCGTATTTATATTTTGGAGATGTTGTAACTTTTGACATGATGTATTTGACTAATAGGTATGGGATGTCATTTGCACCATTTGTTGAGGTTAATAATCATGGACAGTCTATACTTCTTGGTGCTAGATTAATATCCAGTGAAGATACACAATCATTCGTGTGGTTATTTCGAACATAGTTGAAGTGTATGAATGGTCGAGCTCCAGTTGCAATCATAACTAATCAAGATATTGCAATTGTTTTCCCAAAAACTAGGTATAGATATTGTCTGTGACACATCATGACAAAACTCCCAGAAAAACTTGGCTGAAATCTAGTAACACATCATGAAAAAACTCCCAAGAAAACTTGGCTAAATTCTAGCATTCAAGGTTGTTTGTACGACTCCCAAACTTGTGAAGAATTTGAAGCTAGTTGGGAGAGGCTAATTCATGCTTACAAACTTGAGGACAATGCGTGGTTGAGTGGTTTATATAATGAGTGCTCATTAAACTGGAATGAGCACCACACAGAGAAGTGAAAGTATGAATGCATTTTTTTATGATTTTGTGCATTTGGATACCAAACTGAAAGAGTTTATAGACCAATTTGATAATGCCCTTAGGAAAAAAATTGAGAATGAACAAGCTACCGACTTCGCCTCATGCAACGCCATAATAACATGTGTTTCATTTATCACCATAGAAAAACAGTTTCAAAGCATTTACACAAATGCTAAGTTCAAGGAGGTGCAATCTGAAGTAATGGGAATGATATACTGTAATTGCTCACTTGTTAGAACAAAGGGTGCGATCTCCACGTACCACGTCTCAGACACTTTGCAGATCGAGAACTTTATTAAAGATGTCAAATTCTCTGTTTATGTAAATAATGAGGAGATTGAAGTGAAATGTACATGTGCTAAGTTCAAGGAGGTGCAATCTGAAGTAATGGGAATGATATACTGTAATTGCTCACTTGTTATAACAAAGGGTGCGATCTCCACGTACCACGTCTCAGACACTTTGCAAATCGAGAACTTTATTAAAGATGTCAAATTCTCTGTTTATGTAAATAATGATGAGATTGGAGTGAAAGGTACATGTGCGTTGTTTGAGACCCGGGAAATTTTGTGTAGACATGCATTTATTGTGTATAGACTCCATAATAAGGATTCATCCTTACCATCTAATTACATTTTAGATCGCTAGAGAAAGGACTTGGAGCGTAAATACACTTTCATTAAAAGTAGTTATGATGACTTGCATGACAATCCTAATGCACAGAAAGCAAAAAAAGCAAACATGTTCATATCCAATTTGTTTGAAATATATAGGAAATGACAAAAGCAACGTGAAGATAATGGGCAAAATTGAAACTGCTCATTCAATATTCATATAAGAGAGTAATGTTTACAACCAACCATTATCAAGTACAAAATATCCCTACTTCACGACCAAGTTGTTAGCATTGCCTTTACATTTACAATATTATGGCAGACTTTTGAGAGAAAAACTTGACTCGTTCCAAAACAAGCAGCACAAAAGTTATTTCAAATGTAGGGGATGTCGCATAATAATTAGAAATAAAATTCCTAAATCGTCTCCTCCAAAAAAATGTGCTTAAAATCAAACTCATATAATGATGAAAGATATTTACAAAGAGAAAATAAAAGTGATGGTATGTACAATGAATGGAAGATAAAATTACTGAGGTAAAGATTTTGAAATTAGCATAATACAACTAAAATGATAAAATACAGATATATGAAAAATGACTACAGTTTTAAGGAATGACTAAGGTTTCGAGGATCCATATAATAATTTTGAATATTGTTTCCAATCAATCTATTTCAATTAAACTAGAATAATGATTTTGTTCAATTGGAAGATTTAGCATTTAAAGTCAAGAAAATTAATCACTAAATATTAAGCATAAACAATTGATGATTAAAATATTCACAAATCCATTTGTATACCACAGAAATTCTTCAAGCATCCAATGTATTCATAAATCACAATGGATCAAGAAAAATAAATAGATAGTCAAAGTTTTTAATAATAAAACCATTCAATCGATCAAACTCACAATATAAACTCTATTATTGATTGGAAATAATATCGAAATCATTGAACTTCACCTCTAACCTTAGTAAAATACAAGAAAAACAAATGACATAAGTTAAATAAGTAAACTAAAATTAACAAGAGCTAGAAAGAAAGTTATAAGCAGAGGAGGTATGGGAGATCGCGACAGTGGTATCACTCCACTGTGTTGTCTCCCCTCCCTACCTGAGCTCACTCAAAAACAAAACAAAGTTAAGAGAAAACTGATTTTACAGGAAAAAAAAATGAGATCCCATAAGACCTTGTTTTCGTTCTTTTTATAGTCGTGCGTCTCAACAAAGTGCTGCAACTTGCACTAAGAAAGCTGTTGAAAAATGTGCTGAAAGTAGGCACCTGCTGCACCTCACTTCCTTTTCCGTATCCATAGCATCACACTCGACTTCATTTTGCCTCAGTGCATCCCACATTTCCAAGCATTCGCGTTCTCCTTCAATTTTTTAAGAGAAATATTTTTTGTAGTCGGAAAATGCAGTCAGCGTGCAGTCGTAGAAAAAAAGTGAATTAATACGGGACCTACATAAAAAAAAATTATTTTTATAACTTTCTTTTATTCATGTAAGTCCTCCTGAATATAAAATAATTTTTTTATAATTTTTTTTATTCATTCTGTACAGTCGACTGTACGTCGATTGCATTTACCGACTATATCTAACAAAACGCTTTTTTTTTTTTTTTTTTTCTCTATAGCTTCAAGCCGTGCATTACAATTTTTTAACCAATGAATATTTGCTTTGGGTCCTGCCGAAGAGCCAAGGTGCTCCTCTGTACGTTCGTTTCATGCTTTCCACATAAATCATTTAATGCTTTCTTTTTTCTTTTTTGTCCATATGTGTTTCATTTCCCAAAGCTGTAAATAAAAGAAATGTGTTTACGGAATGTATGTGCTCGTCTACTTTCCACTCAACATTTACAATTAATTTGCATGATTTGCGTGTCGTCTTGCCATTCACTATAACTTGCTTTTATTTCTTTTCAACATTGAAACTCCCACGGAAATAGCTCACCGCGAGAATGTTATTTATTTAAAAGTCCGAAAATAACACACAATAAAATAAAATAAAATAAAAAATCATAAATATATTTTACATGTAAAAAAATATTACTCAATTAAATCATAGATCATAAAAATAAATATAAATCATAATATTAATTAATTTAAATCATAATTTAGATTTATACATATTAACTATTTTTTTTATTTAAAACTAATAATAATGTCATGAAGTAATTAAAATACATTAATTTTAAATATATAAATATACAACATTTCAACTCAAATACTAGCATTACTTTTACATTTACAATATTATGGTAGAAGACCCTGTTTAGGGCTGAGCAGAAATCCGAAAATCCGACTTCGACTCCGACTCCGATCCGGCTCCGCTCCAACTCCGCTCCGACTCCGACAAGTCGGAGTCGGAGTCGGAGTTTTTTTCCCCCTGGAAGTCGGAGTCGGAGTCGGAGTCGGAGGCAGAGGTGTCCCGACTCCGACTCCGACTCCGACTTCCAATCCGACTCCGACTTCCAATCTGACTCCGACTCCGACTTCCAATCCGACTCCGACTCCGACTTCTACTCCGATTCCGACTCCGATATTGTGCATATTTTATAAAAATATTTGTTATCAATAATATATTAACATCTAATAAATAATAATCTATAAACATTATAATGAATAATATAAGTTAATATAGTTACTATAAGTTAATTTACATTACTAATTTACTATAAGTTAGTAAGATACTATAAGTTAATATAGTTATTAGTTACACTATAAGTTACTAATTACTATACCTTATATAGTTAATTTACATTACTAATTTACTATAAGTTACTATAAGTTACTATAAGTTAATATAGTTACTATATAAGTTACCATACCTTATATAGTTAATTTACATTACTAATTTACTATAAGTTACTATATAAGTTACTATACCTTATATAGTTAATTTACATTACTAATTTACTATAAGTTACTATATAAGTTACTATAGCTTATTTTATATTTTACATTACTAGTTTACTATAAGTCAATATATAATATATAGTTATATATATACTATATATATTAAGGGCTTGTATAGTATATAGTTACTATACTATGTATAGTAATTAACTAACTATACTTATATAATATATATAGTTATACTTATATAATATAATATATATAGTTATATATTAACTTACTAATTAACTATATTTATATAATATATATAGTTATACTTATATAATATAATATATATAGTTATATATTAACTTAGTAATTAACTATACTATATTGGAGGAGTACTTATATACTAGAATATATATAGTTATATATTAACTTACTAATTAACTATATTTATATAATATATTGGAGGAGTACTTATATAATATAATATATATAGTTATATATTAACTTACTAATTAACTATACTTATATAATATATATATATATATAGTTATACTTATATACTATAATATATATAGTTATATATTAACTTACTAATTAACTATACTTATAGTATATATATATATATATAGTTATACTTATATACTATAATATATATAGTTATATATTAACTTACTAATTAACTATACTTATATAATATATATATATATATATATAGTTATACTTATATACTATAATATATATAGTTATATATTAACTTACTAATTAACTATACTTATATAATATATATATATATAGTTATATATTAACTTACTAATTAACTATACTTATAGTATATATATATATATATATATATAGTTATACTTATATACTATAATATATATAGTTATATATTAACTTACTAATTAACTATACTTATATAATATATATATATATATAGTTATACTTATATACTTATAGTAAATTAGTAATATACTAATATACTAGTTATTAGTTATAACTTTAAGTTATTATATATATTAAATATATATCTTTAAGTTATTATCTATTAGTACTAGTGTAACTAGTGTTATGGACATATTATTAGTTACTAGTTAGTAGTTATTACATCTAGACTATCTAGTTATTAGACTATAGTAAATAAGTTAATAAATATTACTAATTTACTATATATTAATAGACTAATAGTATTAGTATTAGTATATTACTAATATATAATATATTTATTAGTATACATTTTTACTAACTTAAATATATTTTTACTAACTTATTAATTTATTTTTACTAAATTAATAATTTGTATTTTAACTTTTTTTTTTTCAATTTTTTAAAAGTGAAAAGTGGAAAACCCTAATGGGTTAGGCTGAAACGGCGCCATTTCAGCCTAACCCATTAGGGTTTTCCACTTTTCATTTCCCCCCCCCCCCCCGATTCCCTCCCCTCCCCCTTCAGACTTTCAGTGTTTAGACAGTTTAGTGCCCACTGCCTTCACAAGTCATTTTCTTCCTCACTCCTCAGTGCCTCACCTCTCATCTGAACCGGTGCCGTGCCGTCGCCCCTCCGACCTCCGTCACTCCTCTGAAAGCCCATTCTTTGCAAAACCGAGGTGCCTTTCTCTCTCTCTTTCTCTCTCTATAATTTGTATATCTTAACTATTTTTGCATTATTTTTGTTCATTTTCGAAATAGTTGTGGATATTAGGTTTGTTTGTGTGCTGGAATCGTTGGATAGTTGTGGATTTTAGGATTGTTGTGTGCTATTTATGAAAGGCCATGGGTTTTCTTCATGAGAGATGGATGGGGGTCATGGGTTTAAGCAGATTCGCAGAAGCTTTTAACCCAGTAAGCACTGAGTTCGCTCGAGCGAAGTGTCGAGCGAGGGTCGAGCGGCACACTCTGCCTGAATTCGCTCGAGCTCAGTGTCGAGCGAGGGTTGAGCGGCACACTCTGCCTGAATTCGCTCGAGCTCAGTGTCGAGCGAGGGTCGAGCGGCACACTCTGCCTGAAATCGCTCGAGCGAAGTGTCGAGCGAGGGTCGAGCGGCACACTCTGCCTGAAATCGCTCGAGCTCAGTGTCGAGCGAGGGTTGAGCGGCACACTCTGCCTGAATTCGCTCGAGCTCAGTGTCGAGCGAGGGTTGAGCGGCACACTCTGCCTGAATTCGCTCGAGCGAAGTGTCGAGCGAGGGTCGAGCGATGCAACCACATTTATAGATTCCTAGGACATTTTTTCTCATTACTACTATATAAGTATATATGTATATCATATAAGTTACTTGAGTAATCTTTACATTAGTTCATGAATTTATTTTCTTTATGTTTATCTTATTTGTTGTGCTCTACAGTTCTAGTTATTAAATAATGGATATGGAAGGCACAAACACTCCTACATCCACAGGTGCATCTTGTCCTGGCATTCCAGCCCCAGAACAACCGATTGATATTCTCATTCCAATAGTTGATGAGTCTAGCGGACCAATAGGCTCTTCAGTAGGTACTCCTAGTGCCTTTCATTCTACCCCTCGCCCTCCACCTGGTAGTAGAAATATTAAGAATAGGTCTGAGGTATGGTCCCACTTCACAAGAGTGCCCGATTGTGATCCCGAAGAGCCTATAGCTACTTGTAATCATTGTCATAGGCAATGGAAATGCCATCCCAAAAGGCAAGGCACTTCGGCCATGAAAACACACATCCAACTTTGCCCCAAAAACCGTAAGAGTAAATTGGATAAGAGTCAAACATTCTTGGTCCCGGAAGCAAGAAGTGAAGGAGGGGAAGGGGAGAAAACCTTAGGGATGGCCAAATATAATGAGAAAAAAATACGAGCTGCCCTTGCTAGGATGGTGATAGTGGATGAGCTACCATTTAGATGTGTTGAGGGAGAAGGGTTTCGGGAATTTGTTAAAGCCCTTGATCCAAGGTTTCCTATTCCTTCTCGATTTACCGTAATGCGTGACTGTATGAGGGTATTCTTGAGAGAGAAGGATAGCTTGAAGAAAATGTTTTTGACCACCAAACAAAGAGTATGCCTAACCACCGACACTTGGACTTCTATCCAAAATATTAATTACATGTGTGTGACCGCTCACTTTATTGATAATAATTGGAAGTTGCATAAGCGGATCATTTCATTTGTTCGGATTAGCGACCATAAGGGGGCAACGATTGGGAGGGAGTTGGAGGAGTGTATGCTTGATTGGGGCATTGACAAAATCCTCACAATTACAGTGGATAATGCTACCTCTAACGACTCTGCTATTGATTGGTTGAGAACAAGGGAAATAGGAAGTGCGGATTGTATAGCAAATCACGAGTTTATTCACATGAGGTGTACGGCATACATCTTAAACCTTATTGTGAGTGAAGGTTTGAAAGATGTTGATGACTCAATTGTAAGGGTCCGAAATCTGATTAAGTATGTGAAGTCTTCTCCCCAAAGACTTGCCACTTTCAAGTCTTGTGTTGATAGATCAAAAGTTCAATGCTCTAGTTTTTTGACTCTTGACGTGCCTACTAGATGGAATTCGACTTTTCTTATGTTGGACGTGGCTGAGAAGTATCAAAAAGCCTTCCAACTTTTGCTTGATGAAGATCCCTACTCACGAGTTTATTTGTCTGAGGATGGACATGGGAGAAAGGGTCTAGGAGCTCCTGGGCCGGATGATTGGGAGACCATAAGAAACTTTTCGAAGTTTCTTCAAATATTTTATGGTGTTACATTGCGCATTTCTGGTACACTATATGTCACATCAAATAATTATGTCCAGGAGCTTATTGCCATTCATAAACACTTGAATAATTTTTGTGACAATAGTAATCGACGTTTGAGTTCAATGGCTTTCAGAATGAAGACAAAGTATAATAAATATTGGGGTGATCTTGAAAAAATAAATCGGTTGTTGTTTATTGCTGCTATTCTTGATCCGCGGTTTAAATTGGTTACTCAAGCTTATTGGTTCAAGAAAACATTGGGTGAGGCGAAGGGTGAGGAATTTGTTGCACTCCTCAAGAGGGATATGGAATATTTGTATGAGGCATATGTAGAGTTTGGTGGTGGGTGCGTAACTGGTGCTAACAAAACTCAAAGCGGTGAAGCTAGTGCATCAATGGGGAGTAGTAGTACAGTTACAGACTATGATCCATTGGATTTTTTGAGGGAGTTCCATAAAGAGCATACAGCATCTTTGATGGATTGTAAGTCAGAGTTAGAGCGGTATTTGTTGGAGAATATTGAGATTCCTACGGGGAGTTTCGATATTTTAATTTGGTGGAAAGTCAACTCTACCAAGTATCCAGTTCTTGCTCTAATGGCAAGAGATATCTTGGCCATTCCTATCACCACCGTTGCATCTGAGTCAGCATTTAGCACAGGAGGCCGTGTCCTGGATCCGTTTAGGAGCTCTTTGGCTCCTAGAACTGTAGAAGCTCTCGTGTGCTCGCAAAATTGGTTGAAGTCTACTCCCATATGCTTGAGTCAAAATTATTCTGAAGCCATTGATGATGCAGAGAGTTATAAGCTAGACTCAGGTAATGTATTTAGAGATTTTTTTTAAGTTGTTATATGAGTTGATTTTAACATTTTGTAATACTAATTTCCTATACTTTAACATCTTAATGCAGAATTAGCCAATTCTATGGCCAACATACTCCGTGAAGAGGATTGACAATCTTGTTTCTGGTATCTTATTTCAATTTTGCTTTCTTTATTTTTATAAATTTATATGATATCTTATTTCTTCACTAATTTTTTTTTTTTTTTTTTCAGGCACAAGTTGAAAAATTACATTTTTTGGACCTTTGGTTATGTATTTTTAATTTTAGGTTGTAATTTTGGACTTTTGGTTATGTATTTTTAATTTTAAGTTTTAATTTTGGTTATGTATTTTTTAATTAACATTTTGTAATTTTGGTTATGTAATTTTAATGTGTGTATTTAGTTTTAATTTAGTTTTTAATTTTAGTTGCACATTTGAATTTAGTTTTATTTTTTATAGTGATAGATTTTGAATTTAGTTTTATTTTCTAATGTGATGATTTTGGTTAGATAAATTAGAAATCTCAAATTATATTTTAAAAAAAAAATTGATATAGAAGTCCAAATCCGATTAGAGTTGGAAATTGTAAAATTGAAATGTTAATTGGGTTAAAGAAAAAAGTCTAAAAAAAGGCCCAATAAAAAAGCCCAACAAAAAGCCCAACTCCGACTCCGCTCCGACTCCGCTCCGACAAGTCGGAGTCGGAGTCGGAGTGGAGTAGGGTGTAAGCGGAGTCGGAGTCGGAGGTCGGATTCGGCCTCCGACAAAGTCGGAGTCGGAGTCGGAGGATGCCAAATCCGACTCCGGTTCAATCGGTGCTCAGCCCTAACCCAGTTGAGAGAGCTCCCTTTGGTTGCCAAAGTAGTTGAAAATGAATATCATAATCAATCTTCAGTAAATGTACAAAGCAAGCCATGAACACCTCTTCTCCACCCTTTGCCTTCTAAGCTCATCCTCCTGGTTTTGTAATAGTATTGACATTTGTACGAGTTGCATTCCCTTTTCTGAACTTCAAACTCTCTTTTGAAGACTTCATCTTCCCTTTTTGAAGTTCAAATTTGACATTGTTACTACTTAAATTAATGAGAGACAAAAAAAAAAAGTACAGTATGTTAGTGTCATATACCATTGCTCTCTTTACATAAGATGAAACACCAAAAGAGCATAAAGAAAATTAAGTTAGCTGCAAATGCTTAAGCTACTGTGCAAATGCCTAGATTCCCGACATCCTAAGCAGTTACAAAAGGTGGAGAATATTGTAATAAGCATCATATGTAGCTTGAAAGAAAAACATTTGAATTTCAACCAGTTTTTTTTTTTTTTTCCTACCGATGCTTTCTTTGAGAAATAAACCTTTCCAAAACAGTTTAGATGAAGCCTTGAGGTGTTTATCTCAAAAAAAATTCTTATGACTTCAAGACATAATTGTTTGCAATTCCACACAATCATACGCTTTGAAAAGTCTCACTTTCATCTCCACTGAATTTTGCAACTTTTGCTTATTTCATTATCAATTAATTAGAGATGTAAAATTGATACACGAAACTCAAAGAAAAAAACACTTGAATCACGAAAAAAAAATACAGGTTGCTAAAGAGATGTAAAACACTTGAATTTAACAAATTCTAATCGATATACAGAACTCAAATATACAAATTCCAAGACCTAAGTGTAAAACTCAGTAAGAAAATCACTTAGAACTCAACTTATACATGACTCAAATTACATGTACAAAAATGAGTGAACCCACATACTAGAGAGAGAGTATATTCTAGAAATGGGGAAGCACCTGGTGTCGGCAAGGAGGCCACGAGAAGTGTTGATTCACTGGGTGCAAGAAGTGATGAACTTACTCAGTGAGATTGTAATGGGGCAGCAATCACTTACTCCGCAATCATTGGAGACAAGCTATGCGGGGAATTGTCCAACAGCCTTCAAGGTTGTTAAGTCTTGGAACGAACAATTGGATGTGACCCGCTCCTACTTAGACAAAGCAACCAAAAAGATGAAGAAGTGGGCTGATCAGAAAAGGAGGCACGCGGAATATCGTATAGGCGACTTGGTGTTAGTAAAGGTATTGTCGAGCCAACACAAGTTCACAAGAAAGCTACACAAGAGGCTTGTACGACGTTATGAGGGACCATTCCCAATCATCAAGAAAATAGGGAAGGTCTCCTACAAGCTAGACTTACCCTCCAAGTCCAAGCTTCATCCAGTCTTCCATGTTAGCTGTTTGAAGCCTTACCATGGTGATGAAGAGGAGCCAACACGAAGAGAGTCTAAGCGCGCCCCCTTGGGCATAACTACCACTTTTGACAAGGAAGTAGAAGAAATCTTGGCGGACCGTGTCATCAGGCGAAAGAGTCATAAGCCACGCCAAGAATACTTGATTAAGTGGAAGGGATTACCCGAAAGTGAGACAACTTGGGAACCAAAAGAGTCATTGTGGCAGTTTGAAGATCACATCCGAAGGTTCCATGAAGATACCGCGCCGAGGACGTCGCGAAACTAGGTGGGGGAGAATGTCACCACCTAGATTTTTCTAGAGAATTCCCTAACCTTCTAGAGTCTCCTAGTCCTTTGTAATCTTGTAGAATTGTGTGGAGTATTCTAGAATGATGTAGAACTCCCTAGGAAATGGCCTTTTAGACAATTCTAGAGTAGTAATCTAGAAAGTTTTTTACCCTTGGATTGGTGACAAGTGTCACCATCCTAACCATTCTTTGTACCAAGAGTTCCCTATAAATAGAGGGGCTCTCATTTATATAAATCACCAAGCAATAAGATAAATAAGTTCTCTAGAGCTTCTCTCTCTATCTTCTCTCTCTAGTTTGTTTTTTATTATCTTGAGTCATTTAGAAGGCTTACTTAGGAGCTTTGTGGAGAGAAAGCCTCCTAAGGCCGCACGGGACGTGTGAAGAAATTCTAAATCCGTGACACAAAGCTAAGGTCTTCGTCTAAGGGAGAAACGGAAGAGTCTAAAGAAGTTGAGGACTCACACGATTTATAAGTGACTTCCTGAGTGGTGGAATCAGAGGGGCTTTATTGAAGGAACATTGGGTACGTTGTGTGACGCCCTCAAATTCCGTTTGGGATTGGACGGACATTTGAAGCGTCGAGACATGCAACACAAGGTTACCTGCCCCCGTTCATGACATATAAGATGCAATGTTCCTAACATGCATCTAACAATATGCAATATTCGCAGCGGATAAATTTTTTTCTTTAGCAATACTATGCACCAAATTGAAAATATCCCAAATGCTTAAAACATACTTCATACATAAAAACCCATTGAACAACTAAGATCACAACACTAGTCCAAAATAGTTATGATCCAAAAAGTACTAGAGATGCAACTCAATCGTACAAGTAGTAATTTACGTTAATTACTATATTAACATTGACGTCGCACCATTGCTTAGTCAACTGTGTCTAGTTGATCAGCTCCTGATTCTCTTTCAGGTCCTGTAACAAGATCTACCATTCGGGGGGAATGGTAGTTGTGACTACCAAAGTGAGATTTGATTACAAATCTCAGTAAGTTAACAAAAAACTTCCACACAAGCTAATAATGCATGGATGACAGTAAAAGCATAAATGCATAATCAAATTCATAAGTAATTAAAGCATAACTTGGCATACAACATAGCATAATTGACATAACTAAAATTGAAACATGAACTGAACTTGACTTGACATAAACTTGATCTGAAACTTGACTTAGCATGAACTTGTTCTGAAACTTGACTTAACATGAAAAATACATACTCCACAGTTGTTGTGGCCCCATGTATTCTACGTGTAAATACATACTCCAGAGTTGTTGTGGCTCCATGTATTTTACACAAACTTGACTTAACATGAAAAATACATATTCCACAGTTGTTGTGGCTCCATGTATTCTACGTGTAAATACATACTCCACAGTTATTGTGGCACCATGTATTCTACACAAACTTGACTTAACATGAAAAATACATACTCCACAGTTGTTGTGGCCCCATGTATTCTACGTGTAAATACATACTCCACAGTTGTTGTAGCCCCATGTATTATACGGAAACTTATTCTTTAACTGCTTAAATACATACTCCACAGTTGTTGTGGCCCCATGTATTCTACGTGTCACAATTGCTGTGTCTCACGTAATGTATGCGTCACAATTGCTGTGACCCCATACATAAGTAATCAAGATGAAACGTGACTGGAATACGAAAAGACTGAAGCCCTGACGTAACATAACGTGACTTGAACATAACTTGAAATACATGACCAACTTGAGATAGAAACATTTCGTAACATGGCATAACATATAATAGACAACATATTTAACATGACATATTTGCAACAGTGAATATTACATGACTTGACATACATGTAATAGATGACATACTTAGCATGACGTACTTGTAATGTACAGTAATACATAACAGAATATATTATGTAACAGATAAAAATTGATTACAGAATAAATTCTATACAATAGACAATTACGTGATAACTTGGCATGGCATGACATATATGATAACACACATACATACATTGTAGTTCCTTTACTTAGCACACATACACAGTAGACTGCTAGTAAGTTAAAAACTAACTTACCTCGATCTCCACGTTTCTTATAAAACTTCAAGTGCGATCACGAGGAACTGTAATTAGTGATTCTAAAAGTTAGAACTAAATCACTAATAATTTGAAATATGAAAAATACTAACTTAAAGAGTAAAATTTTCATTTTACTCTCTACATATGGGAAAATGACCGTTTTACCCATAACTTAAGGATTTTGCATACTAACTCCAAAAGTTTCCAAAATTTACATTCCTCATGTAAATTTTGTCCTAAACTTAAATATCAACTCAGAAAAATTTAAAACAAAACACAACTATGAAGAACACACTATGGCCGAAACATCCATAGGCCATTTCCCTTGATTTTTGTTGCAATTCCTTCCAATTTCAAAACTCATGCTTAAACCAAAATTTTGCAACAAACATCTTCCAATCCTAAGTTCAAAACCATACTTAAAACATCCATTTAAAAAAAGCTAATAATTAACATCAAACTTTTTTGTAAAAGGATCCAAACACTTAAATCACAAGTTTTGACCTTAAATCAAAACATCTCCAAGAATTTCAAAAATCAAATCTTACTTCTAACATATTCATAATATCATCCTAACATCAACCATGCTTTAAATCATCAAACTAAAATCATCAAAATCACAAAATAACATTTGGAGTTTTTGATTTTACACTTAGTCCAAAAACAGAAACTTTTTCCTTAACTAGTTTTGATAAATCTCTTCATCTATGACTTATAAATATATGATCTTCAAACCAAACCATCACATGGTTTAAAAAGATGTCCTAAAACATATATAAGCTTCTAATTCAAGATCACATGGTTAGAAATTAACCAAAACATAAATTTAGCCAAGAATATCCACACTTTGGCTTATTTGAATATCTCTTTACATAAAATTTCATATCTTTGAAACTAACATCAAATACCTTCAAAATAATAATATAACATGTATATAAGATACTTAGGATCCTCCAATAAAATTATTAAAGTCATTAGAATAGGTTTAGACCACCAAAGAGTTAAACTTTCTCAAAACAGAAACTGTTTTTCTTCTTCCAGTTTCTAAGTTTCTAAATCTAAGAAAATCTTTCATCAAAACCTTTAATCATGCAAAAATCCTCAACCAATAGTCACATATACATGTTAACAATACTCCATAAAAATTTCGGACCAATATCTATCCATTAGCTTGGTCAAAAACTCCAAACTATAACATATTCTCCAGTTTATCTCTCAGAATGACCTTTCTATAGTTTACACAATATTTGACTGACCAAATGATCTTAAAATGGGGCAAATAAGATATCCATGTAAACTAGACTCAAAAAGGAACAACTTATATGAAGGAGACTTTATGATAAAACACTTACAAAAGCTTCGAAATGGGCGTGCAAAAGAACTCCTAAAAGCTGTCCGAGAGAGAGTGTTTGATATTCTTTTAATGGAAAGTATAAATGGAAATAATTTCGTGGGGAGAGGTAGCTGGAGATACTTATGAATGAGATATGGAAGAGATGAGGCTGGAGTTGAGAGTTGAGTGTAGTTTTCTCCTACCCAAAATATCTATAAAAGATTATCTCATAATATTCTATCCAATAGTATCTACAAAAAATCAACTTAAGATATTTTTATCTAATAATATCTATAAAAATCAACTCAAAATATTTTTACCCAATAATATTCATGAAAATTACCTCAAGATATTTCTTTTTATCCAATAATATCTACAGTTTTGAACAGAAGTTTTGTCCGAAAATATGAAAAAATGTTATTGCGCCATAAGACTTTAAATAACCCTCCGAGTCTAATGGCACAAACCATAATACATTTTGACACTTCTAACTATCTCCAATAATCAAAAACACACTTCTGATACCATAGTAAATAATAACACTAACTATGTAGTTAGACAAAAACCTATACGATTAATGGATTCGTGAAAACTTATGGGGTTTTCACGAGATTCCTAAAGTTAATAGAAATTTCACAATTGAATTTCTAGCGGGCTGTTACACGTTGTTTACGACATTTTCCATTGGAGAAGGAGGACAAGGTGGTGGGAACGTGAAGAGGAACTGTGAAGCATGAGAAGAGACTAAAAGAGTGGCGAGTGATAAAAAGATCTATGTTTGTTTTATTTTCTAAAATTTAATAAAAATATTATAAAGTTAAAAATTATTTGAATTTAATAATTTTTTTTAATTTAAAAAAGTATTGTTATGTTTTGTGTTTTGTTTAAGAGTTTGGAAAATTTGTAATTATTAGATGAAAAAATTGAAAATTTTAAATTGAAAATATTTTCTATTTGATTGACATTTGGAAAGAAAATATCTAAAATTATTTGATAATATTTGAGATATATTATGCTGCCAAACCGGATCGGATTATTCTTAGAATCTTTAGACCCATAATCAAGGTGTGGTGTGTTATCTTAAACCAATATAATTTCTCTTGATTCTGTTTGGATATAAAAAGTATTTCGTTTCATCTTATTTTATCATTATAATTTTTTTAAATTTTTATATAAAATATAATAAATAATTTAAAATTTTTAAATTTTAAAATAATATTTTAAGAATTAAAATTAAATTTATCTCAATTTAACTCATGAAAAAAAAAAAAAAAACTGTTCAAAGTTTTCTTTGAAGTAAAGGAAAATCTACAGTCATTCACTTGCCTTTTTAACCTCCAAGTTCCGACAAAAGCAGTGATCATGAGACTTCGACTTGACAAGCCAACCGTCCAAGTTGAAAACAAGCTGGAAGTTCGAAACTGGAGTGATTCTAGAAACTCGAAAGTTGAAAAACCTCCCAAACCCTCCAAAAATTCCCAAGACAAATAATCTGAGAAAAACAAAGAGCTCGGTTTCCTTTTTTTTTTTCTTTTATTTTTACTTTTTATTTTATTTTGGGTTGGAGTCTTGGAGATTCGGTTTCTGCATTTGAGTTCCGATTTCAGATCCCTGGGTTCTTTACTATTGCACGCGCGCTGGAGGATCCATGTCAGGTATGCATGCATGATTCTGTACTGTGGAAAGGGTTTTTAAACTTCGTAGTATACACTTATTTCTGACCACACTTTCACGGATTGCTTTGCTTTGTCTAATATTTACTAAACATGGACTTGGATTAGTTGAATACTTGATTTTTTTATCCGGGCGGTTCAATGTTTGACGAACTTAAGTTTTGACCGTGCAATGTTGCCGCTAATGTTCCTACTTACCTAATATGGAAGTTTGTCGAATTTTGGTAGATGGAAGCTAAGCTGTTTTCCTAGTTTAAGTTTCTTTATTAGCTCTTAGATTTTTAAGACTATATGAGCACCTATTGTTTGGTTATTGAGAACACGAGAGGAAAGAAAACTGAAAATTAAATTTCATTTACTCCATTTCCTTTTATGTTTTCAATCAAATACTGAAATTTGACTCAAATAACTCAAGTAGCTTCCCCAATCTTAGATGAGGAAACCTTGAGTTTTGATATAAATTTTAATCAAATTTAGGATGTCTTTTTGGCTTTCGACACTGCCCCATCATTTAAACAGAGCTTCGTTAGTTTTCTCAGCCATTTTACCGCCTGAGACAAGTCCTTGGGGCTTTTGGTTTTGTAATTTCCTGACAGTTTGTTTTAACAATTCGAAACTGTTTCATAGCTCCATTATGATCCAGAATGTATCGTAATGATAGAAGATGGCAATCCAAGAAGTGGAATACATACTATTTGCATTTATTGCTCACAACATGGATAAAAGAAGAGTTAAAATGGTTGTTGCAGCTAGTTATCTAGTTTAGCTGTAAGTTGGAAATGAAGAAGTGGTTTGGAGGCATGTTTGTCCTGGCTCTTGTTATGATCTTGGTTCTCCGTTACAGCCTTATGGGAATCCAGCCAAAGAAGCAGTCGGCTTATAGTTTTTTTAAAAACCATCCGCCCAATGAGTCTCAGAAAAGGGACAGTGGCTCCATTAGGTCTTCAGAAATGCAAGCGAAGAAAGTTGCAAAGCCATCAATAAAGACCCCACTTGTAAATATTGAAGGACTCAGTGATCTCTATGCTTCCAAGAATCTTTCTGAAAAAGAGTTAAAGGCCTTACTTGTATGGGCTCACTTGCGTACACTACTGTCCAGATCTGACGCTCTGCCTGGAACAGCGGAAGGTGTTAAAGAGGCTTCCATAGCTTGGAATGATTTGTCCTCAACAATTGAGAAGGAAAAATCCTCCAAGTATAGCAACACTAACAGCTCCAAAGATAGAAATTGTCCTTACTCTGTGAGTACACTTGATCAGACAGCGCTGAATGGTGTAGTCATTCTCGAGATCCCATGCGGTTTAGTTGAGGATTCTTCCATTACTTTAGTTGGCATTCCTAATGGGCAGCATGGAAGCTTTCAAATTGAACTTGTAGGCTCACAAATTTCTGGGGAGCCCACGCTTCCTATCATCTTACATTTCAATGTCAGTCTGCCTGGAGATAATATGACAGAAGAGCCTTTTATCATTCAGAATACATGGACTAGTGAAGCTGGGTGGGGAAAAGAGGAAAAGTGTCCTGCTCATAGGTCTGCTAACATTGTCAAAGGTGTGTTCCATAACACATTTTTGTCAAACAGATTTGCATCATATGAGAGTGTAGTTAAAATAATGTGACTAGTCCAAATCAATTCTCTGGCAGCTTGCAGGTGCTTTGGACTGTATTTAGTTTTATTGGTGATAGAACCATACTGTCATCATTTAATTTGGCACAGAACAAACACATAAGTCACATATACAAACTTACTCAACTCATGTATTTTCAATAATTGTATAATGTTTAAGCCATATATTTTCAAGACCAGGAGCTTGTTATTTAGCATTTTTTTATCTTTCACATATTCGAAGTGGTTCTTGTGGTTAGTATCTAAAATATCTTAGCATATTTTACAGTTGATGGACTCGTTCTTTGCAATGAACAAATTGTCAGGAGCAATGTGGAAGAGAATGCAAATGTGAGTCATCCTAGTAGTGACATGTTGAGCAGTGTTTCCCGGGGAAGCGCCCATGGAAGTGCTAGTTTCCCATTTGTTGAAGGGAATCCTTTTACTGCCACATTGTGGGTTGGTATAGAGGGGTTTCACATGACTGTGAGTGGAAGGCATGAAACGTCCTTTGCATATAGGGAGGTAAGGTGCTAGGTTATGTCTATGATATATAATAAAATGTGAAGCTGGGTAATATTGTGGAATTATGCATTTTTTATGGGAGTGATCAATCCTACCCTAGATGCAATTTCTACCAATGCAGAAACTTGAGCCATGGTCAGTTAGCAGAGTCAAAGTAACAGGTGGCTTGGATCTCTTATCTGCCTTTGCTAAAGGCTTGCCTGTTTCTGAAGATAATGATTTAGTTCTTGATGTGGAGCATCTCAAGGCTCCATCAGTTTCCAGAAAAAGATGTGTAATGTTGGTTGGTGTGTTCTCAACTGGAAATAATTTTGAGCGTCGAATGGCACTGAGGCGGTCTTGGATGCAATATGAGGCTGTACGTTCAGGGGATGTGGCTGTTCGATTTTTTGTTGGCCTTGTAAGTGATAGAACACATTCTGGATGGTGTTACTTTGTTCATATCAAGATGGCATTAATGCTATTACTTTGCTTTGGCGGTTCACAAAAATTAATCTTAGGCTGTAAATTTGTTTTCCTATGTCTTACTTGTCTGTTGAATGAGGAGGGTAATTATCATAAGTTATTGTTTATTATTGTTGAGACGGTTTTAGTAATTCTCACAGGTGGTGGCATTATTGTGTTTATGGTACCTTACTTGGGAATTTAGACTAAAATGTATCCCATAGGACCAAGCTCCTCCAGTCAGTCGGCTTGGCAAGATTCCATTGAAAATTGTATATATGATATATTATTCTTCTTTTAACATGTTTAATATCTGATTCTAGCCTATTTCAGTACCCCTTGCCATTAGGGTTGTGCTATCTATTGAAATGGTCAGCTGATGAGAAAGACAGTGTGCTAACTTTGATTCCTTTTCTTCTGGGGGGTACCTGCAGCACAAGAACAGCCAAGTCAATTTTGAGCTATGGAGAGAAGCTCAAGCATATGGGGATGTCCAGCTGATGCCCTTTGTTGACTATTACAGCTTGATCGCTTTGAAAACAATAGCAATTTGCATCCTGGGGGTGAGTTAATCTGATTTGAATATTAAACAGAGATAATCATGTTATTGCAGCCATTTATTGCTACAAGCAAAATTATTCTCCTAAAAATTTCCCTAATCTCTGTGCTCGTTCATATTTAGGTTACCTTAGAGAATTTTGTTTTCCTTAATTGCAGAAGTTTACGTTGTTGCATAGGATGCTTTATTACTTTGAATAAAAATGAATAAAGCAGCCTTATCTTTGGAAGATTACTGAATACCATACAAAGAAAACATGCAGCATATGACTTCACTGCCTAATCTATGAACCAAAAAGTCTTGAAAATAACAGTTTTAGGCTCTATTCACTACTATTCATAAACAGTTTATTACCATTCACTACTATTTACAGATCATCTGAGATCACCTTAACATCCAAATGTAGCCTTAGACTCCATTTGGATACTAAGACTATCTCAAATGATCTGTGAATAGTTGTAAAAATAGCAGTGAAATAATAGTGAATAGTAGTGAAGTAATCTGAAAAATATTTGAGGACAGCTGTATTCCCAAATAGACCCTTAAGTTAACAAGTTTGGAATGATCTGTGGACACTTGGAGTATCTCATAGTTCTGTGAATAGTAGTGAAATGATCTATGAATAGTAGTGAAATGATTTGAGTTAGGATATTTTATTGGGTTTTGAGAAATAAGATAGAAAAAATTGAATAAAAATATTATAAAATTAAAAAAAATAATATAATTTATTATTATTGTTGTTTTTGTTGTTTTGGTTTTGAAGTTTGAAAAAGTTGAATTGATTTTGTGTTTTGTTTTTAAGTTTGTAAAAGTTGTAATGATTAGGTAATATGATTAGATGAAAAAGTTGAAGATTTAAAATTGAAAAATGTTTTATTTAAGTGATGTTTGGGAATGAAATTGTGAGAAGTTTTGAGAATTTCTCATCTCATTTCATTACTCAAACATACGCTTAAACTAGTTTACCTTTATATAGTTCTAAATGTAGCCTTTTTGTTCAATTGGCTTTCCCCCTTTTTTCTCGCCCTTTTCTTTCCGCCATCCCTCAAAATAGGTTAGTAGAGCCCTGTGCATAGAATTAGGGGTGCTACCTGCACCCCCGAGGCGGGGGAGACTGCATTCCACACCCCACAACGGCCCTAGCGGGGGATGTGGTTTCCCCCCGGGATCCGGCTCCGCATCCCATGAGACCCCCGTCCGGGGCAAATGGGCCCAGGGCCCACTGGGCTCAAAACCTCTTTCTAGGCCATTTTGGGCCCTATTTTTTTATTTTTTATTTTTTTATTTTTTAAGTCTTAAAAAAATAAAAATTATATTTTACAATTTACATATAACATAAAATTAAACAAAGGTTGTTTAAAGCATAAAACATAAAAATCTAAGTATTCTAAGCTATTACAATAAAACAAATTAATCTAAAACTATTACAAATTAATCTAAAAATATTACAAATTGTCAAATAATTGAAATGAATAATATTACAATATTAGAAAGTGTATTTGGCAGACTAACAAGATGGCTTTGAGTCCTGAGATTGGAATTTAGGTGTGGTGGGCAAGTGAGACTGAGAGAATATAAAACCTGAAACATTAATAGGAAAACAAATTAGAATTATAAACAATGTAATGATATATGCATATGTAAAAAATTTTAAAAACATGAAGCTACAAGTACAAACCTAGTGAGACTATCAAGGATTACTGATTAGATCATTGGGAGTTTGGGATTAGGGTTGGAACTTTGGCAAGTGAGGGTGTGAGACTATAAAACCTAAAAAACAATTGAAACTGCTTTCTTACTTGGTGGGCCCATAGGTGTAGGATTAGGGGTAGGGGTAGGGGTAGTGGTAGGAGGGTCAATAGGGTCAGGAGAGCTAGCACCAAGCCTAGTGGTTGGATTTGCCTCTCTATCCATTCCCCTGTTGACCGACAAAAACCTGACATACATGATGACATGATGCAAAAATCACAACACAATTTCATAAAATCATACAGTGATAAACATCAAAGTATTTTCAATATTGAAAATTTGAAACCCCATTCTATATTGAAACCCCAAAATTAACAGATTTGGGGTTTCAGTTAGGGGTGAAAACCGACATATCGGTTTCGGTTTTGGACAAAAACCGAAACCGCACCGATGGGGTGAAAATGATGAAAATCTTGACCGAAACAAGCCGAAGAAGGGGGAGGAAACCGTCGTCCTCGGTCTCGGCAAAACTCCGGTCGGTTCGTCGGCGTCGTCGGTGGCTGTGTGCGCCGTGAGAGAGAGCGAGAGACTACGGTGAAGCCGCGAGATTTTTGAGAGAGAGAGAGAGAGAGAGAGAGAGAGAGAGAGAGAGAGAGAGAGAGAGAGAGAGAGATATGATGCCGCGAGGTGAGCTTAGAGAGAGAGAGGGGGCTGGCGACGGAGGGGGCCTTGCGTGCGCCTTGAGAGAGAGAGAGAGAGAGAGAGAGAGAGAGAGAGAGAGGAGCGGCGGCTGGTGAGAGTGAGAGATACGAAGAAGAAGAAGAAGACGACGACGAAGGGAACGGTGCTGTGTTAACCCTAGAGTTAAAACGGCGCCGTTCGTTTAAATTTTTTTTCCAATACTAAGCCATAAAACGACGCCGTTTCACTTCAGTTTTAAGTGAAACGGCGTCGTTTCATATATGTATAAATAAAAATATATATATACTTAAACCATCGGTTGGTTCAGCGGTCCGGCCCAAGTTCAAACCGGGACCGGACATCAGTTTTGAATAAAATCTACCGTGCGCCGACCGGTTCTACTCCGGTTTCGACCGGTTCCGATCTCCGTGGCTGGTCTGAGTCGGTTCCGGTCGGTTCTTCGGTATTTTGTACAGCCCTAGTTTCAGTATTGAAACTCATAGATAAAATTGGGGGCCTAAAACAGATTGCTAAATTAAATTAGGGATTAATTTAGGGTTTTAGATTGAAACTCTAGATTTACAATTTTACATCTCAAATTCCACCAAACATCATCACAAATTCACACAAATATCTCCACAAATCACAACCCCATCCTCCAAATCCATTTATGAATCCCATCCTCCATAGTCCAATGACTCTAATCCGAAAATTAAAAATTAATTTAGGGTCCTCGAGGTACTTACAAGATGAAGACGTTGGAGATAGACACACAGACTCGATGAGGGCGACAGCGTGAGGTGATGGCAACGGTCACAGGAACGAATGAGAGAGAGAGGTTTATGTGTGGGTTGTGAGGCAAGAGAGAGAGGCCAGAGGTGAGAGAGAGAGCTGAGGGTGTCTAAGAGAGGGTAGTCGAGAAGGGGGAATTTATGCATTAAACAAAACAGCGTCGTTTTATTTAATATATATATATATATATATAAATATACATATTTATATATATAAGGTGCAGGGCGGGGTAAATGTGGACTGGGGCCAAGCTCGGTCCATCCCCTGTACCCGCAGTGGTGCCCGAATGCGGGCAGATTGCCCCGCCACCCACATCCGGTGGAAGGGGCCACCGCCCCTCCCAGGAAGGGGTGGGGCGGGGTGGGGCCGGGTAGCAGGGGATAGGGCCTTGCTTCCCTCCCCTGCATAGAAGCCAAGCATGGCATTCTATGCCTTCCCTTTTCTTTGCAGGTTGGTTATTCGTCTGGCTTATGATGTACTTGGAGGCCCTCATCCAAACGAGTATCTTACACAGAGCTGACAAGGAATTCCATTAATAACTGACCGTCTTGATCTTTTGGAACAACTCGATGAATTTAGTAGATCTTTTTAGGAGGCCCCAATGACCATAGATAGAAACTATTTAATTTTCATGGTGCGATGGTTGCCTACATTCTAGTGCTAAACTGTAACAGAAAAGTGTCAGTTCAATACCTACATGGATGTTGGCCTTAATTCATAGGTTCAGGAGGTAAAATAAGTACTGGAATGGTTTGGAAACCTGAGCATTGTTTTTTCTATTATTCTTTCTAGATGGTGCAGAGGAAGAGAACCTAACGTTGGTTGCTGTTACATGGAGCAATCAGATTTTTTTTTTGTCATAGGCTGCATGGAGCGATTAAAGATCACTCATATGTCAGGAACGGCCTTTTAACTGACGGTACCACACATCTGACTTGTTCAGGATCATGCATATCTATGTCAATTTATATTGCAGAAATTTGTTTTGAGGACAAAAAAGCCATGTAAACTAATTTTTAAACAAGAAACTAATACAAATACAGCCATTAAGCTGAGGAATGGAAGGAGCTTCAAATATTGTGAGTGATCAGTGGACTAGCTTAGAATGTTTTTCTTTAGTACTATATTCCATTAATCAATTGTAATAAATTATAATGGCCTGAACATTCAATCTCTAGACATCATGCATAGGTTTTGCGCCTATATATGTCCCATGTACCTGGGTTATGTCTATTTCTTTCATCAATAAAATGCTTCTTTACTGATGAAAAAAATGGTCTGCTTTAGGGCTTTTCACTAATTTAGCTATGGCTCATCTGATGTTTACCTATATGCTCTTTAGAATTTACCATTAGCTGTGGCACTCCAGCAAATGAAGATTTCATATTTGCTTATCAAATGTCTTATTTTCTAAACATGCAGACCAAAGTTCTTCCTGCCAAATATATTATGAAAACAGATGATGATGCTTTTGTTAGGATCGATGAAGTTCTCTCTAGTCTCAAGGGAAAGGCAGCGAATGGCCTCTTGTATGGTCTTATTTCTTTTGAATCAGCACCCCATAGGGACAAAGACAGTAAATGGTATATTAGTACTGAGGTATCCATCTTTGTAAAGTTTCTATTTTATATGAATTACATTGTGCTTTTTTACTTGAATTTGATAATTCTCTCTCATTGAAGGAATGGCCCCATGCTTCATATCCACCATGGGCCCATGGGCCAGGATATATTATCTCTCGAGACATCGCAAAATTCATTGTCCGTGGGCACCAGGAAAGAGGCCTTAAGGTAAGATGTACTTAAAATTGTTCTATTTGTAAAGAGAAGGTTGAGAAAGAAGAAACGTGGACAGATAGATAGACACGGTGTTTAGGGAGTTGTTGGAACAATCAATGATTTGCAAATCCCATTCATATTGATAGGTTTTGAACTTCATCACAAGGACTGCTCGAGTCTGTAGCTTTATTTATGCTATACTTATGTGTGCGAGGATTCAAAACTTTGCAAAGCCTGTAGTTGTGCCGGTCTGCACAGGGGAAGCTGCTCTAGTTTGTTACCAAGATGCATCAAGATAGCCCTGTTCTGACTCTATGTCAAACAAACCTTTGAGTCATCAGTGTTGCTATGATACATGTCCCCAAGGAATTAACAAATTGCCATAGAACCTGCATTTTTGTGCTAGTTGCTATGTTATTCTCACAGTTATGGTAATTTCTTGTCTGTCTTATAAAAAAAGTTATGGTAATTTCTTCTTCTTGACACTTGGTCATTACACTTTTCAGCTTTTTAAACTAGAAGATGTGGCGATGGGCATATGGATTGAACAATATAAGAAGAGCGGTCAAGAAGTGCATTACATAAATGATGATAGGTTTTTCAATGCCGGATGCGAACAGGATTATGTTCTCGCACATTATCAAGGCGCAAGGAAGGTGTTGTGCCTTTGGGAGATGCTTCAGAAAGAGCACAAGGCCATTTGCTGCGAGTAAACATCAAGTTTAATGACGCATGAAAGAATGAGCAGCTCAACTCTTTGATGTAGAGTCAAGTCAAAAGCAGTTTGGCAACTGGAATTTGAATTGCATTTCTTGAAACTATTGGTATTCTATTCTTTGTTGCATGCCCTGGTGGCATGCCATGCAATGCTAGATATTCCCAGTTTGGCAATGAGTTCGTCTTTCTTCGTTATTTTGTACTGATATTTTTTCCTCTTTTTTGGTGACTTCGTCTCAATTTATTATTGTTCATATATGCCAATTTTTGGCCGTTGTGAAGGGGTCAAAGTTTAGCATCCAAGAGAAAAAAAAGAAAAAGAAGATGGGTGACGAGCTTTCTGGTTGTACTCTTGTAAGAAAGGATAGATAGAACCCCCTTGGTACTTTTTTCCTCGAATAAAGCACAACAAAGTGGATTTATTTCTGCTCGTTACGTAGTTGGACCATTGTATTCCTATATTGGGCTGGTGCAGCCCATTAGACCAAGAGATGATATTTTGGGCTTTAACAACCAAGGCCCAACAAGAGTTGCATTTTAGTCTTTTATAATATCAATTGTAGCCCGAATGTTATATGAAAAAATCTTCGCAACCTTCCAACATTCCACCTTTTTTTTAATTTTTATTATTTTATCTTTTATCAAATATTTAATATATAAATAATAAATAAAATAATTAAATTAATTTAAAAAGAATAAATTTAAAAAAAATATTAAAAAATTGAAAAAAAGTGGGGTATTGGGATGTTGGGAGGTTGTGTAGCAAAATCTATGTTATATATTATATTTTTATTTTATTATATAAGATATGGTATATTTATCATAATTAGATAATAAAAAATTATTAAATAAAAGATCATTTAATAGTGATAAATATATTATATTATACATAATAAAAGATGATGGTATAATGTATAAATTTCCTATACCCTCTTTATATACATTTTTTTTTTCCCTTCCAGAAATGTGTACAAGGACTGTAGAGAGGTGGGTGACGTGGCTTTATTTATTTAATTATTTATTTTTCTGCCGTGTACACTAATAGGCCACGTTTGCTTAAATCTAGAAGCATCGCCAAGACCCCCAACAGCCCTATGGTATATTATATATCACTGTAAAATGTGATAGCGACGTTTTTTGTTCCAACAAGGAAAATGTGATCGTATTCCCATTTACAATTACTTAGGAGTGATAAATGCCTCTTAAATAATATTGCCAACCAGACCCCACACTGAACGTAGCTTGCCATCCCATTCACATTTGCAATATAACGCATGTACCTGCTTGCTTCACATGCATTCTACCCTTCCATCTATTTATATTATATTATATCCTATTTGACATGACTTTCATAGATGTTATAATTTATTGGAAACCTTATTTTTAATTAATGCTAGAAGTAAATGATATTATCATCCAATCAAATTCCACAAATTCAAGCATATTTTTTTAGAATAATACTAAATACAGTTTTAAACTATACAAATTTTGTACGTTTCTTTGTTTTTTTTAAAATGTAAATTTGAGAACTATTTGTGAAAAAAATCTTATTTTAACAGCCATTCAAGAGGCACGAGGGCTTTACCTACCGGCTGCCGCCACTTGATTCTATACGTTGCTGTATAGTTGTAACTCCTAGAGTTACACGTGGCATCTCCAATTCTCAAATCAACCATGAATCCATGATTACCCTCCCTAATTCACATGCCAGACAGCC
The DNA here is from genome assembly GCF_018687715.1 of Carya illinoinensis. Taxonomy (NCBI): domain Eukaryota; kingdom Viridiplantae; phylum Streptophyta; class Magnoliopsida; order Fagales; family Juglandaceae; genus Carya; species Carya illinoinensis. Next base: position 37,856,435 of record NC_056752.1, read on the forward strand.
AGAGTTGTTTTTTTTTCGTAGAAATGTTTTCGGGATCCGAATTTTGTGTCTCGAATGTTTTTCTTATTTAACGGTTAATAAAATATTTTTTTAGTAATTTTACGAATTTTTTTATTTTAAAAGAAATATAAATAATTTTTTTTTATCTCCTTATTCGGTGGGTTCTCTACCACTACTCTTTTTTGTGTGGGTATTGTCCAATTTCTAATCAATCCAATTCCGCTTATTTGTCTATAAAATAGCTTTTTCTAATCAACACGCGCCTCTATTTACAACAAAGAGGTCAGATATTTTTCAAGATTTTGAATTTCATTCCGTTGCAGTCGGAATGGCCGGCCATTTCAATATAGTATCCAGTATATTCTACTACCTAATTTTATTTCACTTCAAATTCCAGTCATTTCAATCTCGTTTCGACTATTCCGGTCATTTCAATCGGAATTAAGCGTTTCGGTCTATATTCCATTTCGAACAGTTTTTGTAATTTTTTTATATTTAAATGACATTTTTATAAATTTTAAATCCAAATGGTATTTAATTCATTCCAAAATATAAAATATATTTATATAATTTTAACTTTTTTTATAATTTTAAATATGTCCCCTCATTCTCTATTTTTTAAGTATTATTATTTTTAATAATTCATCTATTCTTTAATTTTTTTCTTTATTTTTATGTCTTAACTCAAGTTTGTGATTTTTTTCAATATATATTTATTTTATAAATATTTAATTATTCTATATATATACACATATACATGATACACACTTAAATTTATATGTATTTATTTTATTGGTTGTTAGTTTATATATAATATATAATTAATACTGAAATGGTACACCGAAACGTATTGGTACCGAAATATTTCGTTCCAATACTTCAACTAGAATGATCTCGGGAACGGATTTTAAAATTTTGTTTTTTTCTAGTAGAAATCTTGCCAGAAGCAACAGAACCACACCTTCTAATGAATTATCAAATCGATCATTTTTGTCATCTCTATCTCGGAGAACTAGATTCAAACCCTCCACTCTTTTGTTTATAATAATAATAAAAATTGGAGTAATATTTTTTTAATCACTATATAAAAAAATAAAAATAATAATAATAATAAAAATTAGAGTGGAAAAAATGAAGGGATCCCTATCATTTTCCTACAATAGTAATAGATTTGTGTTGGGTCTGACTCACCTCTTTATTATTGTTATTAATTTATATATATATATATATATATATTTTGCGTAATGCATATGGAAAATGGGTGTAATTGATTAACGTGATACCTACGCCCCTCCCTTTAAATTTTATTTTACTTTAATTGGGTTATACCTTTCTCAAAGCATCTACATACACAACAAAAAAGGAAAGAAAACTTAAGAGGTAAGCCAATGTGATTGGTCATTACAAATGAATTGAGTCTGGATCTGGCGGCAGCCACTTTGTAAAAGTCCCTGCTATATGACTTTTGTAAAACCCCTTAACTACTAGCACACGTACGCAACCCCATCTTGAATATTAATGCACGTCACCAACAAACAAACGGAGCTTTAATCATTTTGCTCTCCATGAAAAATATCTAAATGATTTCTGATACATTTGTAGCGTCGGTAAGTTTGCGCACTCGTTTTGATATGACTTTGAGTGTACTAAAAACAAAAAAAACATTAAAAAAATTAAAAAAGAAGAAGAAGAAGAAGAAGTTATCTTGTCATATGAATCTTATTATTAAATTTTTTTTAATGTAAAATTTATATATTCTAAAATTATATAAATCATATCGCTTTTATAAAATTATTATTTTCAAATCATTCAACTGTCATTAAAAAATTAGGTATAGTATAATGGAATAATATTATGTATGATTATAGAATGTATAAGTATCGTTCAATCATTTTAAAAATAAATAAGATTTATTATTAAAAAATTAAATTTTTTTATATTTATTTATATTTACTTATTTTTTTTAAAAAAAATTATGTAATACTCGCATATTTTATCACTATAAATATCATTTCTTAATTTAAAGGTAAAAAAAAAAGGGAACAATTGCGTCTACGTATGGTTCTTTCTCCCATTATAGATAACTACATTTCTAACTTTATTGCCTTAAGGTTTACGTCATTTTAGTGGGTTGCATGCGGGACAAAACATAGAACTTTTCCACCAAACCACTGTTTCCTTTTGAAGAAGTTATCCAATTTATCCGAGTGATGTCAATTCTCAAATTTTTTACTATTATTTATTATTATTTATAAATTATTTTGTTACTATTTACAAATACCATTAAAGCCTTATATTTATTATTTACAAATAACTATAGTAAATCATTGCCTGTTGTTAAATAATATCCATAATTTGTTAACCCATGTATTTTTTATAATTTAAGAAGATTAACATCATTAAATATATCTATGGAGAATGAAAATCACATATTAAATATTAGAAAAATATTTTAATCATAAAAATTTTTATAACAGTAAATTTAATAACTTACGAACTGACATAATTTGATATGATAGATTATATTATAGAGTTTTTTTTTTATTATTATAAAATAAGTTTAACATATTCACATATGTTTATGAGTTTACTATTAATTGACATGATATGATATAATAAATCAAATAATAAAATTAATTTTATTATAAAATAAATTTAATATATCATATAAAATTATTTTTATTTGTAATTTCTTTTTATAAAAGATATTGTTAGCAGGCTGTCCAACCGTTACTAGTGTATTTAAATTTTTTCTTTTTTTTTTTTATTTTTTCAAAAAAATTTTAACATTCTTAATTATTAAGAATTTTTTTTATTAATAGTCAATTATTTAACTATTAAATTAAAAAAATTAAAATTGAAAAAAATGTAATAAGTTTGAGTGATAAATTTGACGCTATCATTTTCTTTTTATAAAATCATTTTATCCCGTAGCCGTCGTTCACCCGGGTTCAAGCGGTTCTGTTTGAGCTGGCTAGTGTCGGTTACAAAACCGGTTGCACCGGCCCAACCGGTGTTTACTCTCCCAAGTCGACCTGGTTATAATCTCCAGAACCCATTCCAAAAACCAAAACAATGCAATATCCCTCGCAATATAGCACGTAAAAATTCCTTTGACGGAGCAAACAGAAAACGCTACTAATTCAATTCGCAGGAAATCCCACTGATTCAATTCGCAGAAAATCCTACTGATTCAATTCGCAGAAAATCTCAAAACTCGTGCAATTCTCTGAGTCGCAGATCACCCTAGCTGAGATGATCGCTAGCCAGAACATGGTGGCTGAGGCTGAGGTTATCTGCCAGCCGAACCTCCCCGTGCTGGACGTGAAGTATCATCTGCGCGTGGCTACCACCCAAGAACACAACCTTCCGATCGATTTGGTGGCCTCCCCTTCTTCTTCTTCTTCTTCTACTATCTCTGCTGATATGTCACGCTTCGATTCCGTACGTTTCTTGAATTCCAAAAAGCTGTTCTTGTTTTTTGAAGTTATGGTTGTCTTGGTTTTTTATTTTTTATTTTTTACGGGTCCATTGATCCCAGTACTTGAAGCCTTATACTTGCGCTGGTTTAAGGTTTAAGCACGATTTGTTGCTCGCATAATTTATTGGGGGATGATTACAAGATGTCTTATATTCATGGAGCTTGGAGTTCCAAAGTTTTTGGGTTATGATGGTTGAGAGAACTGAATTACTTGATTTTATGTTCTAGATTCTGATCTTTTTTCCAAAAATCGAAGCAATCAACTGAGATAATTGCAGAAAAAGTTTCAAATTCTTGTTGGTTTCCCGTTGCAGTAACTCGACACAAGCTTTTATTGATCTGCATAATTCTTGATTTGAATCACGATCTGGAATCTGGTTCTGTACTTAATTATTTATTTTTGGCCTTGTTTGCTAATCTAAGTTACACATATTTAGTTTTTGTACATTTATGGAAAAAGAAATTTGCCTTGCTAGAATTTTTGGCATTGGGGAATCCGTTTAATGGTATTAGTTCTTTTATGATATGTTTGATGTTTTTCCCCAACTTCATATTTGTCATAGGCTACTTTTTGTCTTAGCGAGTTTGTTTCCTTTACAAAGCTTGCAAATTTTTGGAGAGATTTATCAGGATTTGGTATTAGGAAGTCTTCTTGGTATGAAAGGATGGTGAATTACACAATTAGACCCTAGCAAGCACTGATGCCAATATAGAACATGCGTAAGATATGATACAATGGAAAATATTGAAAAATTAAGGATATTGCAGGGCAATTTCTTAATCAGTATTTTAGTTAATTTAGGATTAAGAAATGGGGTGGGTCCGAAGGGCCCTGCTTGGAGAGGTTCACCGACATAAAAAATAAAAATAAAAAAATAAAATAAAAAGAAGAAGTTAATTTAGGATTAAGAAATAAATAAAAATAAACTAAATGTTTAAAAACACACATACAGGTGATTTTGATCTATAATACATAATATATAAGCACGTTCAATCCCTATAAAATTATATTTATAATATAATTAAACAATCATAAAATCTATCAGCAGTTGTATAATTCAACAACTCAACAAAATTCAACAACAACAACAATAATAAAAGAATTAAGGCCACAGAGTGACAGTTTGCTGGTGTGACAAGAGGAGGTAGGTACTAAAGGACTGGGCGCTGGTATGAACCTCTGCTGTATATGCAGTGGTATGAACCTCAAATTGGATGATTCCGTAGCAGTGGTGGAACTAACAAGCTAAGTTTGAGCTTATTTGTGTCTGAGTTGGAAACTGGCATCCAGGGATCTTGGAGTAGCTGTGCTTCATAGATTATAGCCATATTTCCATCTAACTGGTGGCTTGTTTGTGCCAATTAATGATATTCCTAAGACTCTTCCTAAGGCTCTATTGTAACTATTTATAGATCAAGAGTTGTTTTGTGTCTTGATTTATAATTGGATAAGACATACGATGATTTGTAACATATAGCTGGCAGCTTTCCTTTCCGTGAATAAGAAATAAAGGAATGCAATCAACAGCTTGGGATTTTATTATGAACCTTTACAAAATATTTTTGATAAGTAAAATGAAAAACTTGAATATAATGTAAACAAGAAAAACCTAGAAAGGATGGAGGGGGGGCGGGGGGAATACATTTGGTAACATAAGTGCAGGAAAAGAACAAGGCGATATTTTGATAGCCTTCAAAGAGAACTGTTACAATTGCTGAAATCAGATCATGTTTTCTTTCAATGGATTTGATATGGGGCAGTTCTGTTTATGCTTCCTTGTTCAAAGTTATGTCATTTCCTTCCCTTTTTCTTTTTTCTTTTACAATTTCCTTGCAATGCATTAAGTAGATACCTTTGTGATTGGCTAACCTTTGGAAAATTGGAATTCTTCAATCAGGTGGTTAATTGCTCAGACACCATTAAAGATGCCATCATCATAGAAGCTTCTGCCGCAAAGTTTGTTCCAATTATTCGTTCTGGTAGCTATGCTGATATTGGACCAAGGATATCCATGGATGATGAACACATTCAAATTGATGATCTATCTTCCTACATGGGTTCCTTATTCAGGTGCCATATGCCTAGTGCTTTTTATGCAGTATTTGATGGTCATGGAGGGCCTGATGCAGCTACTTATATTAAGAAAAATGCTATGAGATTATTTTTTGAAGATGCTGATTTGCCCAAAACATCCGATATCGATGCCATCTACTTAAAAGAGTTGGAGGATTCTCATCGAAAAGCATTTTTATTGGCAGATCTTGCCTTGGCCAAGGAATGCAGTGTTAGCAATTCCTGTGGAACAACAGCACTGACTGCACTAATACTTGGAAGGCATTTACTGGTTGCAAATGCTGGTGACTGTCGAGCAGTACTCTGCCGGAAAGGACAAGCAGTTGAGATGTCTCAAGATCATAAGCCTTCTTATCTACCAGAACGAAAGCGGGTTGAGGAATTAGGTGGCAAGATCAATGACGGTTATCTCAATGATCTCAGTGTCACCCGAGCCCTTGGAGACTGGGACTTGAAATTCCCACCTGGTTCTGCATCACCTCTCAGCGCTGAACCAGATGTTCAACAGGTTGTGTTAACAGCTGATGATGAGTTCTTGATTATAGGTTGTGATGGGATCTGGGATGTCATGTCTAGCCAGTATGCAGTCAGTTTTGTCCGCCGAGGATTGAGGAAGCATGATGATCCACAGCAGTGTGCCAGGGATCTGGTCATGGAAGCATTACGCTTAAATACATCCGATAATGTCACCGTGCTTGTTATCTGCTTATCTCACCCTTCTCGTGAACATACTGTTGAGTCATGTCCTAGACGACAACGGTGGAGGCCTTGTTGTCTTTCTGAGGAGGCTCGACATAGATTGAAGAGCTTGCTAGAAGGGAACTGAATTTAAAGAATCCATTTTATTTACTGATATTTTAATGTGAGGATTTTTTTTACCCCCAGTAATGGCTGTTTCAGATAGTTTAGAGAAAGCGGCTAGCAATTTTGCCGGGGTTGAAAGAGAATTTGGGTTTTGTCCGAACCCTTCAATTGGAAGCTGTGTTTGTCATTGCCGAACATTTTGAATTGGACTCATTAGATGAGGGATATGTCTTATAACAGGATCTCTAGTGCAAGAGATTCAGTTACACAGTTATAAGCAAATGGACTCAAGACAAGTGTCATTGATTGTATATTTGTGATATATGTATGTTTCACTGTATGTTTAGGTCTCTCTCTCTCTCTCTCTCTCTCTCTCTCTCTCTCTCTCTCTCTCTATATATATATATATATATATATATATTGGTTATTTCTCAATAATGCCTTGGATAAAATGTGAGTGGGGCCATCAGTGTGGGTTAAAATATAAAGTGAAGGTAGCTTTTGGAGGCAAGAGGTTCGTCCATTTGGGATAACGTACTATATTATCATTACCTTCCCAAGCTCACCACCGGACAGAATCATAGAATGAACCACTGGAATTGGATATGCGTCGTTCATGTTTTTAGGGAAGCAATCGTAATCGTCGTCCTCCACCAAACATTCAGATGATGATGATGATAAGGTGTTTAAGGCTAACATTCTCTACCATTTCTATATATATATATTTGTTCCAAAATCTTTTAAATAAGAAGAAAATACACTTATATTCTTTGAGAAAAAGGAAATGAGAAATTCCCAAAATACATTGCGCTTCCCATTGTATCTTAATTATTTGGTAACACCGCAGATTTAGACATGTAATCATGTCTGTATATCATGTCTCGTGCTTACATGTTGGGCAATCCTCATGAGTGGGATATTTATCAACGCTTCGGATTAGAATCTCTTCTGTGCTATTTTTTTCAGTCAGCGACCCAGATGGAATGCCATTTTTTCACGATTCTCATTCGCTGTAAAGTCAAAAATAGCAAGCGACTGCTCAACATTAGTGTGAACTAATTATCATTTACTTAAAACTTTTCATATATTTATGCAATACGTCTTCAAATAAGGAAGATTACTTATTATACGTACCATAAATATAATACATACATGCAAATATACTATCACTATGCCACAGATTAAAAGAAAAATAATAATTTTTTTCTTTATTTTAAATAAAATAGACTTACGTTTAAATGCTAATTAGTTATAAATCAGTATGTAAAAATACTATTTATCATTAAAAAAAATTTAAAAATACTAATATTTTCTATCAGTATCTAATATAATAGATTTCTATATCAAAGAGAATCATATATTAAAAATTTTATGTGTAATTACTTTTACGTACTTCTTATTCTTTGTTATATTATTCTTTTTAATATAAAATAAATATTTTATATATTAAATTATGATTTGTATAAATTCTCAGATAAAGATCATGCGGAGTGGTATTTATTCTGTTAAAACTGGGTTTTAGAATACCTATTTCTTTTAAGAAAAAAAAACCGATAAATAATATTAATAATTCGTCGTCCCACAGCCGAAGTAGCCAGCCAGAGCCTTTGTATTTGGAAGACCCAACAAAGCAAAAGCAGAGCAGACCATTCCATATTATACCAAACCCACACCACCAGGCTTCTTGACCGAAAGCTCTCTGTGAGAGTGAGAAAGAGAGAGAGGGATTAAAAGGAGGAGAAGATGGCTCTGGCAAGCTTTGCGAGACGGAGGGCGTACTTACTCTCGAGGAACCTCTCGAATTCCACCTCCGATGTGTTCAAGTACTCCCACTCCCTCACTGCCTTCTCCCGAGGATTTGCGTCCTCGGGATCTGATGATAACGACGTCGTCGTTATCGGAGGTGGGCCTGGTGGCTACGTCGCCGCCATCAAAGCCGCCCAGCTTGGCCTCAAGACCACCTGTATTGAGAAGCGTGGGACTCTCGGCGGCACATGCCTCAACGTCGGCTGCATCCCCTCCAAGGTAGGGTTTTTCTTGCTTATTTTCTATTCTTTTTATGTTTTACAATCCTTTCCTTTTGTAATATCTTTTAACTGCTTCTTTCCCCTAGCCCTTCCCTTTTTCTTTTTCTTTTTCAATTTTATGTATGACGATTGTGTTGTTCGGTTGAATTTAGTGTTTCTGAGATGATGTGGCATCAATATATCTATGTAACCTGAAAACTATAAAAAATTTAGTGTAATCACATCGACTGTAATTACTTACAAAAATGAAATTAGATAAACCATAATTTATCCTACATTTCTTTGTGCCCTTGTTTTAGTGGATACACTAAATGATATAGGATATGATGTTTTTGGAAATAGCATCTAAATATATTGATTTCCGATTGGAGTCGTTTGGCATTGAAAGTGCTGCAATTTGTAAGCCCCAAAAAACTCCAAAAGGAGGTTCTTCATGGCTTGGGAGAGGCTGTTTTTATATGGTGTAACTTCTTTCACATATTAAACAAGTCGTTCTCACTTCCGTTTTCAAGTCCTCTGTTGGTTTTCTAAAAATGGATAACCTGCCTGTGCAATCAAGTCCACTATTCAATTAATTTTACTAAGCGTGCTGTTGAGTGGTCGATATTGTGTTGGACACTCTTTACGTTTGCAAGTGTCCAATATAGTGAGAGAGTTTGGTGTCAGAACTTTGCTCAAATAAGGTGTTCCCGCAAGATTCATGGTGGTCTAGTTGAATTAATCACACTACTAATTTGTTCCCTGGAAATTGGATTGCTAAGGTTGCTTATTGTACAGTAGGCAGGTCTCTATTCATATTATCTAGGTTACTTATTGCCCAGTAAGGTTTGTTTTTACCTATAAAAAGAATTGACCAGTAGGGAGTTCTTTATTCATCTCTTCCGGGTAAATAAAACCTTTCTTTATCCATCCTCCTATTTTATTTTCTTCTTTTCAGGCTCTTCTGCATTCCTCCCACATGTATCATGAAGCCACGCATGCATTTGCCAACCATGGAGTGAAGTTTTCTTCTGTTGAGGTTGATTTACCTGCCATGATGGCCCAGAAAGATAAAGCTGTGGCTAATCTTACTCGAGGTATTGAAGGCTTGTTCAAGAAGAACAAGGTGAACTATGTCAAAGGTTATGGCAAGTTCATTTCCCCCTCTGAAATTTCTGTGGATACCCCTGATGGTGGTACCGCCATTGTTAAAGGCAAGAATATCATAGTTGCTACTGGTTCTGATGTCAAATCTTTACCTGGCATCACCATTGATGAGAAGAGAATTGTATCATCAACGGGCGCTTTAGCTTTGTCTGCAATCCCAAGGAAACTTGTAGTCATTGGAGCAGGCTACATCGGCCTAGAGATGGGTTCAGTCTGGGGCCGTATTGGATCAGAGATAACTGTTGTTGAGTTTGCCCCAGATATTGTCCCAACTTTGGATGGGGAAATTCGTAAGCAATTTCAGCGTTCCCTTGAGAAGCAAGGGATGAAATTCATGCTCAAGACTAAGGTGGTAGGAGTTGATACTTCTGAAAATGGTGTGAAGCTGACCCTTGAACCAGCTGCAGGTGGTGAACAGACCACACTTGAAGCTGATGTTGTTCTCGTCTCTGCTGGCAGAACTCCATTCACAGCTGGACTTGGACTGGACAAAATAGGTGTGGAAACAGATAAGATTGGACGGATTTTAGTCAATGAAAGATTTGCTTCAAATGTGCCAGGTGTTTTTGCAATTGGTGATGTAATTCCTGGACCAATGTTAGCCCACAAGGCAGAAGAAGATGGGGTTGCTTGTGTAGAGTTTATAGCTGGTAAGGTAGGTCATGTGGATTATGACAAGGTCCCTGGGGTTGTCTACACTCATCCTGAGGTTGCTTCTGTTGGAAAGACCGAGGAGCAGGTGAAGGCACTTGGTGTTAATTACCGTGTTGGAAAGTTCCCTTTCATGGCGAATAGCAGGGCCAAAGCAATTGATGATGCAGAGGGGTTGGTCAAGATACTGGCTGAAAAGGAGACTGACAAGATATTGGGAGTCCATATTATGGCACCCAATGCAGGTGAGCTCATTCATGAGGCAGCGATAGCCTTGCAGTATGATGCATCAAGCGAGGATATAGCGCGTGTTTGCCATGCACATCCAACAATGAGCGAGGCATTGAAGGAAGCTGCCATGGCCACTTATGACAAGCCCATTCACATTTAGAAAGTTGTTTATTGTTTTTCTTTTATTTTTTGTTTCAAAGATTTTGGAATGACTGTGAAGACTTTCCATTTTCTGAATCTTCTGCTCGTGGAAGTAGATGAAGTCTCTGAAATAGAAATGTGCTGCTATTTCTCATTGTTACCATGACAAGAATAATTTTGTGTTATAATAACAACATGAGAGGGGTTTGTTGAACCAGTTGGTGTCATAAGAATCTATGCCTGCGGTTATTGCAGGCTTTTTGGATGTGACTTTATTTTGTCTAATTGTTGTATTCCTGTATAAATGCATACATTGATGTATCTGTAAATTATCTTTCTTTTCCATAGGTGCACGCCCGGACAACTTGCCTGGAATTTCCTTTTTCTTATTCATTCAATAAACAGATAAGTATTAGAATCAAAGTGCTGTTTATTTTTATCTGATGTGAATCTTTTCGTTTATGTGCCCTTTATCCCTTTGGTAAATCTTTTTCTTAAAACTTTTCTGTATACTACCCACAGGCTTCTATCCATCCATCAAACTATTCTGTCAAAATGTGTGAGAAAAGAATGTGGGGAGATGGGAGTTCTATTTTTATACCGATCTAGAAGTAGTTACAATTCTAGAAACTCCACTTCTTACTCTGTTTCTGTCAAAAAAAAAAAAAAAAATGATAATCGAGGGTTGTTTCTACATTTTACCTCAATTCTTTTGATAGGAAGCAGGGCATTGGATCCCTAATTGCTTGCTTTTTTTTGTCAACTTGATTGCTTCGGCTTTCAGATTTTTTCCATGACCGTCACTGACGGGTCTCACTGATGACCCATCAGTACTAATCTTTGGCGTCCTTCCATGTCACTTTATAATGTATTTCTATAATGCACCCTTCTCATATAACATGATGCTTATTGCAATCTACGCCTTCGACCCTCAAAAATACCGATTTACCCATTGCACATTTTACCACTATTGAACAACGCTCGCAGCGGAACGGAAAATGGTAAAATCTAAATCAGAGTTGTATTCCAATGCCGGAAAAACACCAAAGAAAAAAGAAAGAATTCTGAGGGGTTAGGAGAAGGAAACAGCACTTCGGTCTCTGTTTCATAAAGTGGCACTGCAACTGCATGCTCCAATGTCTTTAAAACAAGAGACCTATAACCCACCAAATAAAACTTAAATAGGAGGACAAATCTAAATATTTTTTTAAGTACTAATAAGAGGAAAAATATATTTTGCTGATTTACAATAAAGCCTATTCAGTCCTCAGAAAGAACATGTAACAGGAAATTCCCATTCCTGTTAGGGTATCTAAAACCTACACAATTTGCCGAAATGCATCACATCTCCACCAACAATATTAGAGGCCTTCTTTCCTCTTCAACAATATCGACGGTCTTCTTCCCTCATTGAACAAGGCCGCCAGGAAAATTATCAGGCTATCAGCAACTCCCCCCCTCTTCTTATCTTTGTAATCTCTAGGGTGAAATTGCACAAACTCATCAAGAGGGGAGAAACTCAAGAGAGTCATCCAGTCATAGGTCCTCTCGCATATCTGGCTTCCTCCTGGCCTGCAAAGCTAACCGTGCATCTCTCTCCCGCTCAAACTCCCGGTAATCTGTTCGCTGCAAAAAGGATACCTTTTCCAAATACTGGTTTGAGCTCTTTTTGTAAGCGTCCAACTCATCTTCCAAGCCTCTGTTTTCTTCCTTGAACTCCCCCCAATCCTGTTTTGTCTTGTCAAGCACACTGAGCTTTTGTTTCTTCTTGATTTGTTCAAGCACTGCATCAACAGCAGAAGGTGCAGGACCTTTGGCTTTTTCAGAAGCTTCCTTTGAATCAGCATCAACAAGCTTTTTAACTTCAATTTCTTGGCCGGCAAAGTCCCGAACCTCGGTGATCTATAGAAGGAGATAAATGAGCAAACATATAACTAACGATTGACCATAAACAAAATGGGGGTATTCACCAATGTAACCACCAAAACACATGAAAGAATTTCCCATACTTTCCAGCAATCTATGCCCATGAAAATTGATCTAAATGCACAGGCAGTCTTGGCATAATTTCCAGTGTTTTCAAGCTAATTAGCAGAAGGCCAGAACTGATAGTTAATGTGTTAAAGTCTATTTGCTAATTATTTAAACAAAACTACTTATAAAAAAAATTATTTAAAAAAAAAACTGGTTCTCAAAGAAATTAGGAACTGGACTATAAAGCAAAAGCCACCTTAACATTATCAAAACAAACCATGCCCATTTGTAGCCACAGTGATTTCACGACTATGACACCAATAGGAAATACCAGAACATGAATAAATATCAGAGTGGGACAATTAAAAAGGAGGTACTAATCAAAGAAGTGCTTACCTCAACTTTCCCCCAGCCAGCTGCAGTAGCTGTAGCATCCCTAACAGCTGAAAGAGCAGCAGCAGCAGCAGCAAGCCTCTTGGCCTCATCACTCGTGCTGTCCTGCAGGACACTAGGTTCCTTATGTGATAAAACTTTTCCGAGGGATCCTGTATTTGGTGCCAGTCCCAGATATGCCATCCAATTCTATGAAATAAAAACCAAGCAAAAATAAATAAACAGATGATATCTAGGCAGCTATTGGACAAGTAATTCCATTATTGAAAATACTCTCTACGACAGTTCCATTATAGAGGGCATAAAGATACTCTTACAACTATTTTACAACTCATTTATAACCAACCAATGTAATAGTGCCACTCCATTAAAAATACTATGGTTTTTTTGTTTGAATTGATTTTTTTGATACATTTAGGGAATGGGGGTTTCGAACTCCAAACCTCCATTTTGGAGGCTGGGAATTATGCCAATCAGGCCACAGCCCTTTGGCGGTTTTTTTGTTTGAATTTCAAACTTAACATAACTACCCTCCAATTAAAAGCGAGTTGTAAAAAGAGTTGTATACCATTACTCCTAAAAGAATAAAATCCGCACCTTGGCTGAATTCTTTGTTTTCTTACTCTCAGATGAACTACGCTTGTTTGGAAAACTTTTGAGTGTCTTAGTAGGTACGCCTTTATTCATCTGTTCCCACATAGCATCTACCCGAGCTTTAACTTCTAGCATTATGAAATGAATACATTGCTTTGTTAAGAATGGCCCTTTACTTCCTGAAGAATACAAAATCATAAATACCCACCATTTTCTTCAGGTTTTGTCTCGGATTTTGAAGTGGGATCAGTTGCTTTAGCAGATTCATTTGATAAACCATCCTTTTCATTTGGAGTACCTGAAAAGCAAAATACAATTGGTTATGACAGGAAACAAATAACAACCATAATGTGCGAGATTGGACTCCTGAATTAATTATTCAGATCATAAAACTCCTATGAAATGAAGATTTTGGATAAGAATAAAATATGCCATTTCCTTTCTAAACATGCAAGATGACAGCAGGTCTAGCAAGGACAAGTACTCATTAGCAATTATTAATAAAAATATATCTAGTTGCTCTTGTATATGTCCCGTGTACGTGCACTATTATTGCCTATCCCTATTATCAATAAAATTTTGTTCAATTAACCACATTGTAGAGGAACAAAATGGCTAGAGACTGGAGTGTTCAATTATCTGTAGTTCCAGACAATCACAATTGATCAGTTAAGATTAATTGTAAGCAGATTCCAATTAATGTATAAACATTCACAAAAGCAAACAATCTAGGTTAAGACAATCACACTTGAATAGAACCTCAGAGAGAGAGAGAGAGAGAGAGATGGTGAATTGATTAGTCAAAGATGTGCCTGTACTAAACAGAAAAGTAACTAAGTTTCATTCCACTCTTAAAACGCCCTCATCTAATTTCCGTACTAAATTTTACGAGAAGACCATTAATCTTTTACAATACAGTAAAATAGCTAATATATAATAAGCTGCAGACACAAGAACGCAAACCCTGTATCAAGGATTCGAAAGCAGTTGTAAAACGGAGTTCTCATTAAGTAAAATCGTCCAATGAAATAGCAAAATCGACTTCTTTTGCCAAAAAGGAATACCAACAGTAGTATTCTACAATCGTATTCCGAAGCCATTGCAATTAATTCTCTCTAATATTTTCAGATTGGGTTAATATCCAGTAAAGGCGCAACTCTATAGCTCATGCAACTTTGGCTACCAAAAGATACAGGAAAAGAAAAAAATATATATTTCATCTCGAAGGCAACTCAAAATAAGTGCAATCACGAAAAGAAACCGAGTCTGAGTTGAGTCGCTAAAAGATTAAACCCGTCTAGTTTAAAATCTTTATGAACGCGATGTATGCATTTTACACGGGAAAAAAGGATCTCCTAATGTTCCAGGAAAACATACAGAGCCTGAAAAAAAATTATTGCATCTGGAGTTTCATAATGAGATATCAAAACCCAAAAATGAAAATATAAACTAAAAATATAAAAAAAATTAAAAGAAAAAGGAACCTGTTCCTGAGGTGTGGGATCCGTTCGTTGTAGCCATTAAAGAGCGAGTTCATGGAATGGAAGCAATCTCGCTGCTGATTTAAGGGATTTTGTTCTTACGCCGTCGGTTCAGAGTCCGTGATGGGCTATTCCGGGTCGGAGTGATCCGGTCTTTACTCAGTTAGGTTAGTTTTGGGCCTAGCCCAGCCTGGGCCTTGTATAAGTCCAGTTAAAGCGAAATTATAAGTATCAATAAAGTGAAATATTTGGTCAATAAAATTGAACTATTAAACTAATATAATTTAATATGGTATGTAAGATTATAAAATATTTTTTTATTATAAAATAGATATAACATACAACTTCACACATACTATTATGCAAGAAAGATGTTTGATTTACAAAATCAAATTTATAAAGTGATATGGTATGATATGATGCATCATATAATAAAGATTTTCTTTGCTATGAAGTAGATTTGATGTATCATATCAAACTACATTATTTTATAAGATTTTTTTTTTTTTTTATAGACAGCACTTTTCATAAATCAATCAAATAAAAGAAAATGGATTAGTTACACTTAGGGAAGATTTGAGGAGTAAGATGAGATAAAATTTTTGTGAATAATAATAAGATTGTTTGTTAATAGTAGTGAGATAGTTGTTTTATGGAGTTTTGAAAAATGAGAGAGAAAAAGTTGAATAAAAAATATTATAAGGTTAAAATATTGTAATAATACAGTTTTATAATATTATTTTTGTTTGAGAATTTAAAAAAGTTGGAATTATATTTTATTTTTTATTTGAAAGTTTGAAAATTTTGTAATGATTAGTTTTAAAAAGTTGTAATGATTAATTTAAAAATTTTATATTTGAATTATGTTTGAAAATAAAATAAGATTATATAAAAATTTTGCATCTCTTTCCATGCTCCAAACTTGCCCTTAAAGCTCGTTTGGATATTAAGAACATTTCATAATATTTATCAATAGTAGTAAAATGGTTTAAGTTAAAACTTTTTTAGGGTTTTGAAAAAGTAGAGAGAAAAAGTTTGATAAAATATTATAAAGTTAAAAAAAAAATTTAAATATTATTTTTATTTTAAAATTTGAAAAAGTTTGTATTGTTTTTTTATGTTTTGTTTGGAAGTTTTAAAAAATTATAATGATTTGGTAATTATTAGATAAAAAATTTGAATATTTGAAATTGAAAAATATTTTATTTTTAAATAATGTTTGAAAATGAAATATTTGAGAATATTTAAGAAAAATTGTCTTCCTAAACGGGCCCTTAAAAACTACAAATTATCACCTCTTTTTCAAAATGTTTTGCCTGAACTACAAAATGCTTAAATATGCATCCTACATTGCTCATATCTTCACCTTTTTTATGCTCAATTCTGCCAAAGAGGAACTATAAGAAACCAGACCATATGGTGCTGAACCATATCAAAGACCTTTTTACGGGCGAGGGAAAACATTGTAGGAATGGCAACGCTCTTCTCTTGGGTTTTATTTTTTAATTTTATTTGAAAAATGTTATTCTTCGTCCTAAATTTAATTGTTCTCAGTCACACTTGTTGGTTAACACATTTTAAGTTACTGTCCATTTACATATAGACATTGAAAACCATTTATATATTATATCAACAAATGTGACTGAAAATGAAAAAATGTAGGATGCATTGACAGGGAAAAGCTTCTTTGAATGCATATCAAAGAAATTCTTTCCATGGTGGGTGGCCATTGGAAACTGCACATTAGAGTCTAGACAAGTGCAGAAGCATGGCCTAACGTGGGACTTTTGTTGCTTGCTAAGAGATTGCAGTAGCTCCAAAAAAACTTTTTATAAAAAGTATAATATATATATTTTTTTATAGGTAAAAGTATAATATATACGAGACTTGCAACCTCGTTTTGGCCTGAATTGGTTATGGATGGATTATCAAAACAGAGTAGACCTCTCGCATATGTCGCAATCCAAGATTCTCAACACTTGTGATTCCTTCAATCTTAATAACGCAGCATCAGCTTCGCCAACCATAAATTGTTTGTGGGCAATGACTCCATCTCAAAAGCTGGATGGGCATTCAATCACATTGGTGAAACATATTCAGCCTTCGCAGGCTTCCCAATAGACAAATGATTGGGCTCAAAACAAAGTTCAGGTATCAGCAAAGAGTACAGATTTATATTTTATTTCAAACAATATCAATCACCATGGCATAACTAAAATACGGCACAGAAGAGTTCATCAACATCAGTTTCGCATAGCATGTGAGTTCTTCAAATGTCATCAATCCATGAGATGGACCTAATTTTACACCTTATGCATAACAAAGCTCCACTGAAAAGGCAGCATAATAGGATCAAAGATGAATTGCCTTTTTTATTCACATTTGAACGGTTGTGGGTTTGTAGTCGAATACAAGGACTTTATCCAACATGGGAAGGAACAAATTTGCAAATTCAACACGGGCAGGATGAGCTAAATACTCAGCAATACCTTCTGTACTCTCGAAAGTAGACTCAAAAGCATGAGTGAAGCCTTGATGCAGGCTTTCAATGCTCACATCCCCGCCCCTGTTAGATAAGAAACAAAAAAATGAAGGACAAATTTAGGACTTCCCTATCGATCGATTGACGATTTTTGACAGATTATATGCAGTGATCCAGGAAAAGCACTAGCCACTCCAGAATGACTAATCAATTTAAAACTTCTTTAGAATCACTTATAAAGCTTAGTTTCATCTAGTAACGAGGAGATATTTATTATTTATCACCTTATAATCTACTCATTATGTTCGTATTCTCAATGTGGGACTGGAATCTGGATGTCTCAAGACTCAAATAGAAATCAGGATTCAATTACAACAAGGAGAGAACAGTGGGGGAAATCTGGGATTTTTTTCCTTTTTCTTTGGTTCAATGGTTTTCGGCTACTTTTGAGAAATGATATATATACAACATATTTCACAACAATTTACACAACAAAGTTTAAAAGGAGGGGTATTTTTGTAAACTACCGTATAAAATTAACATCACTTTACAAAAATACCATTTTACAACGTGTTGCGTAAATTGTTGTGAAATATGTTGGGTATATATCATTTCTCCTTTTATATACCCCTGTGCACATGGGCTTTGCCGGGTTGCATTCGATCAATAAAGTTTATTACTTTTATATATAAAAATAAATAAATAAATAAAAAATTAATAATAATCAGGGTTCAAAAGCTCTATGTGCCATCATTAATATGCCCAAATCACCTTCCCACGTCAAATTGCGTTCTTCGTATAGTCTAGGACCATAAAATCCAGAAAATGGTTTCACTGGAAACAATAAAAGAATCATCTTTGTAAGATTATGTAACACATTATCTAATCGGGTAAAATCTCTTATCAAACTCCCATCTAACTTTTACTTGAAAAATTAAACACAAGTAGAAAACAGACATGGGATCCAGATCCAAACCAGAACAAATGAAGAAAACTGTATTTTTTTTCCCCTGTAGTTGGAAATGCTACATCTGAAAGAACATTGAGAGAATTTACCAGTGGAAGGACTTCATTGGTTCGACGAGATTGACGAGGTTGGCATAACCCTCGATGAGTTTATCGATCTCGTCCTGTGGCGTTTCATCTTTGAACCTTGCTAATAGAATGTGTTTCACCAATCCCTCCGCTTCCCCCATCTCTCAGACCGACTCTTTTCGGATCCGCACTTTTCTCCTCTTGGAAGTTATATTAGACAGAAATGCTACAGAGAAAGTTGGCGCAGGAATTGCGCACACCTCCGCTGCCTATTTTTTACGTTTCCTTTCGTGCGCAATTCCTGCACCAAAACACCTGCATCAATCATTTTTCTATATTAAAAGAGTCTGTTTGCACTTGATCTGATTGTTGGGACTTGTGCCAGCTCTTCTGGTGACGATGTGAGGTCGTGGGAGAAGCATCCATTCGAAAAGAAAATTTGTATTTATTGTTTTTACGGACCGCTCATTATTTTTTTTTAGTTTTTTAAATTATTAAGTGATATATAGGTAATGAATAAAAGAATTTAATTAATTTTTTTAAAAATATATATATATATATATATATATATATATGATATATGAAGACGATGATTATAAAAGCTCATTCGAAAATCACATACGAGCATGCGACCGAAAAAATAAAAAAAAAAATATAGTTGCAAGCACAATTGTATATTAATCTGTGCATTAATATGATGTGATTAATCAAAAAGTAAATTTTATTAAAAATAGTGTTAATTTAAATTTTAAATATAAATAAATCAATATTAGTATACAGATTAGTGTACGACTGTATTTGTATATAACAAAACTCAACCAAAAATCCCTTATTGCAGTTCTAAACATGTATATTGATGGACCCATGGCATTGAGGCTTGGTGGCCTTTGTGGGCTCAGCTCTGTTGGTTGTGATGGCCATTTCTTTTATTTTCAAGTTAAGCTCGAGTGAGGCCGTGGCCAATATACAATTGTTAGAATTGTAACAATTGTTGAATTGTTTTTATTTTACAATCTTGTTAAAATAGCTCTGGCCCATTAGTAAGTGAGAAGAATAACAATATATATAGTAAAAGGAGGGATTAAGTTAGGGATCTTCCATTAGGCAACTTTGGTAATTAATTGCCTAAGACCCCCAGTGGAAGAGAGACTCTAAAATAGAGTTTAAGTATAATTTTAAAAAAAATATATATATATATATATCCTATTAAAAATATCAACCAACTCAATGAGAGCATATAAAAAATATTAAATAGATTTTATGTCATTGTTAGTTTTAAAAGTATTTCACGTAATAATTATTTTAGATAGTCTCGTTCTAAGAATATATTTATCTTTTGTAATTATTAGTTTAATATATAATGTGAATATTATAAATAACAAAATCTAATTTTTAAGTATTTTTTTTTCCAAATGTACGTGTAGGTTGTTTATAGAACTTTATTGACAATAATGATGATAATTACTTCCAATTTTCTCAATAAACGTACTTAATTTCTCATGATAATTAAGTAAGAAATGTAAGTTCATATTCGATTTTCTGATCAATAATGGCTGACAAAAACGTTAATTCTCATCGACTGTCTTACAATGCATTGTATATGCATTATAAATATAATTAATTCATTCTCATGATTAAAAAATAATTAATTAATTTCATTTTCTTTCCCAAGGGATCAACAACTTCAAAATGGAAAATTTCAATCAAAGATATCTCATTCTAATTGTTTTCGGAGAATTATAATTAATAACGCGCGATCACTTTCCTAATCATACCTTTAAATTTGGACTCTATTAATTGGTTAATATATAAGAATATCGATTGCAATTAATCCTAAGATCTTAATTCCATGATTTACTGCATACGGATTGCATGAATATTGGCATCATATGTTCATTAATTTCACCTATAAGGAGTACGTGCTGCGAAATTGATTGCAATCCTTTCAAAGTGAAATAAATTAATGAAATACTATAATATAATATTATAGTCCATAAAAGGTACTTATACGTAGCTGACAATTAAGGCGTTGTTAATACGAAATAATAAGCACAGCCTTTAATTTATTATATCATGTATGGCATTAGGCATGCAATTACAATAATACGTACTACTGTACGTACGTAGCTTAATTAGTTAATTACTACGTACCCTACTGTAGTACTACTACTTGTCATTAATTAATTAATACATAGCTCATGCACGCCGCGCGCATGCATGCGTGCTGTGTTTATGTAGCGACGACGATAGTACATGATTAACGTCTAAATATAATTAATTAAGCAGCGGACGGAACATTCCCATGTCCAACCGCAGGCTGACTATCGGCCTGATGATCTGATAGAGCCTGGATGACTCGCTCATTCTCAGCTGCTAAGTTGGACAAAGCATTTTTGTAATCTAAAGTCTCGTCCTCGTAAATATCCCACCATTTCTTCACCAGCATCTTTATGTCTTCCCTCTCCATGTTTTCTTCTTTCCCTGTGTACCTCCAAGGCTTCGCTCCCTTAATTTACCATAAAAATGCATGGATACAAAGAAAAAAGATTATTAACACCATCGAAATAAAAGCAATATCTAAATAAATATTAATATCTTTAAAGACACTATAAACGTACCGCAGCACAATAGTGGACGACCTTTACTTTGTCAATTATGTCCAACTTTTCGGGGTGACGCCACAGCATGGCTGAAACAAGGTTGTATGTGGGAGGAATAGGCTCAAATATATCCCTGAAGTACACGTTCAGGAAGTCCTGCACCACATTATAACCCAAAAAGTATGATTTCATCTCTATGACTAGGAGAGGGAATTAAAGTTTTTTTAGAGAAACAAATTAATAAAATATTAGTTTCATTCCTCATCATGACCGTACCGAGGAACATAAAACAGAACAAGTGCACAGGTACGAAATATAGGAATTAAGAATATGTACGTACGTTTTCCCGAAAATGAAAACAAGATTATATAGTGCAAGCTAGTCAACCCACCCCTGAATTAATTAAGTTTACCTGCTCTGCAAATGAAGTGGGAGGGGTGGCTTTGACAGTGTCCAAGAGATCTCGGTAAGTTGAAAGGTTAGGCTCATAGACGAACATGCCGGCATTGAAGTAGCGAGGAGGAGGCGAGCCCAACTCAGCAGGCCACTGCACCTTTTCAGGGCATTGCTGACAGTACCCAATCTGATACTGAGGAGAACTGCTCCATGTCTTCTCACAGAAGCAGTCCATCACAGCATAAAACTGGCCATCCGGCAACTCAAAGAGGTGATCAATATTATCAAACACTTGTATATCACCGTCCAGGTAGATCATCTTCTCATACTCCACAAACTACGAACAAGTCATGATCAAAATATTTCAGTTCCGTAATTAATAACACTAACTTTTTATTGCCAATAAAAAGCGTCTTTAAGTGGCAAAGATTAATATAAACAAAGGTGATGAAAGGGCCGAGCAAAAGATTACCTCCCAAATACGAAGTTTAGAGTAGTTGATGACATAGTAAGCCATAGAATATGCAGTCTGGTTACCATCGGGAGGGTTCAGGGGCTCGATCTCCCGTACAATACATCCCTGAGAATGAAGAATCTCACGGTGCTCGGCAGGCACGTCGGGCAAAATGGCCACCACAAGAGGGTAGGCTGATTTAGCCTTCCGAAGACCTTTGGCCAAACCAACCACCCCTTTCACGTAGTCTCCATTGCCAGCCAAGAACGTCACGTATGCCCTCCTTGCTACAGCCATATCATTATTATTATTCAAAGGCTCGGTTGTTGCTTGAGGCGCCATCCTCTCTTGGTTTCAGGGAAGTTGAAAGAGAGATCAAAGAAGTACTGGGTATTGGTCGTTCGAAGATGTTGTGAAGATAATTGGTGTGTGGCTATATATATATATATATATAAATACGCATTCAATGGTGTCGAGAATGTAATGAATATTACTAGGTACTGCTGAAGATCATTATGATTCTTATTTCGAAATCTGCACTTGGCATGCTGTGATTAGATTGCAGAATGTGACTCATTTTTTTGGAAGTGATTCAACGGATATGATTTGGGCCATGCATGCTTTAATTATTAAGATCATCGAAGTCGGTCGTCTCGATTGGTAAGTTATAAAGGAAAAGAAGAATATTATTAGAAGTTACAAATAAAGAAAAAGGAACTGGTTTTTTGGAAGTACATACCATAGCTACGTGCACAAAACGGCAAGTAAATATCTATATATAATTACTCCATGCTAAATATCGTTGCGCACATATTCACCTTCCTTTTTCTTGCTCTCTTGGTCAGAGAATATTATATGTATCGACGTTGATAGAAAAAATTTAAAGATTCCGCACTCTAAGAGCACTCCCAATGAATTATGTAAATTTCATATTTTTGTAAAATTTAAAAAAAATAGTTCAAAATAGCCCTCCAATGAATTATGTATTTTATTTTTAATATACAGTTTACTACAGTATCTCCTTTACATTTATAGAACACTGCTCACTCATGTATAAATATTCAATTCATTTCTCTTTTTACATTTTACTCTTTATTTATTTCTTTATCTACTTTCTACTTTTTACTTTATTTGAAATGAATAAAATAAATTAAAAATTATAATATTTAAATGATATGAAGAAAAAATAAATAAGTTGATATATGGTATATTGTAAAGATTAATATGTAAAATAGAAAAAGTAAATTTTAATAATGTATTTTAAATGATAAAATGAAAAATCTATTGGGAGTGCTTTAACTATTTCACCCATAAATAAAATAAAATCTCCCTCATTCTTGAAATCGGAATCTAAAGTACCACATTAAGACTATTAATGTACGTACCGTACTGCGGATTCCATCTTTAATTACGTACTCTGAGGAAATCAATCTAAATCGTTTGAAATTTGAGCAAAATTACGCGTCGTTAATCTATACAGATTAACATACTCACAATTGAAGTACTACAGTGCATGGCTGCATGCAACAGCTTTGTTTCGTTCATTTAGTTTTGTAATTTTTATTACGGTTTTCCTTCGCTGTGTTCATCATCATTTGATGATCAGTACGTACGTGCATGTTCTCCTCCTATGGGTTCAAAGCTATATATTTTTCTTAGGTGACTACTACTCCTTTCACATGCATACGCTTCTGCATCTGTGGCACTTTCGGAGTCCTCCCGATCGACCGCAAGAGCGTCCGGACGGGCGGGAACTTGAGATTTTCGGGTAGTATTGATCATCATGATCCAGTCTTCATGTTCAGATTTGGACGTACGTTGTCATTTCATTTTCTCTGTGTTTGGCTTGATCCTATTCCTTAATATTGCTTGCGTTAATTTTCTATCACTACAAAAAAAAAAAAAAATGAATTTTTGTGATTGATATTTTGCAATCAAAAGAGTTATTTCTGACAGAAACGTACTCGTCGAAAATAATAATTTTAGTTGCAAAATATTGATCGCAAATATCTATTTTTCTTGTGATGCATTATGCTGTACTTGGGTTCCTTAATGAAATTAGAAAAAAAAAAAAACACGAGCTCCTAATTAGTCCTTAACCAAACGCCACAATGAAAAAAGACAAACAAATAACAGATTACTAATCACAAATACATCATCCCAAAAATAAATAACAAGAAGATAATTATTTTTGTGACTTTGAATTACTTTCCTACATCGATCCTAATTTAATAAATACCATGCATGATAACTTATGAAGTGTGGTTTTTAGTACTACCAAGATCTTGCAATTATATTAATTAGTCCATAATTAGAAGATTAATGTTTAATTCGAAAAATCTTACATTCCCTTTAACATGCTGCATCCACGTACGTTCTTATTAGGAACGTACGTTATATATGCTTGGAAATCTTATAGAATATTATTCTCGGGAGAAAGCCAACATGATCACCTTAAAAGAGGAAAGCTAGCTACTTGATCATGAAGTATTTCCTTTTATTGCAATTTATGAGTAAGTTCAAATTAAAGAGAATAACATATAGTCGGTGATTGGAGAATAAAATTTTTTTCACGGTATTTCCTTTTAAAATATCGTATGGATCTGAAACACATGGAGCCAGTTAATTAGCCACAAAATGATATTTATAAACAACTAAAAGTTGCTGCCACTAGTATATCATCAAGGATCGATCATTAATTACTAAAGATAATCTTAATTAATAATATACAATGAAATATTGGAATTCGGATCTTATATAATTAATTTACAAGACATATCTGTCAGTTACAGGACAATATGCGTGATTGTGTTGCATGTTGTTGATGATGACTAGTAGTATATACTCATGTTGCCGTGTGTCGTGTAGCAGTATACGTATTCGTGGCGTTACTACATATGTAAAAGCATGCATGGAGGTGACCATCTTTGTAATTGCGGGGTTAATTACGAACGAATGTCGTTTTCATTTATTCTTAGATGCCAACAGTGTTAAACACGCATATGCGACTCGTGAGATGCAAACATACTGCGACAACAAAATAGAATAGGATCTGCGGCACGAATGGTATAATTTTGTATTAACTTTATCATAAGGTGGAAAGGGGAAATACTAAAGTCGAAAATGATATTTGGCAAAAAAGAGAATCACATTCTACTTGGAGATTATGCATGCAATGCCTTTATCTTTTGCTTTGTTTCTTTCCCTGAGCACGCTGTACTCTTATTATCACAGCTCTATAATCAATGAGTAGTGATAGAGATTGAGGCTACACTCATGCATGATTATATTATTCATGAGTTTGATGTGGAGAAATTGTTCGTGCATTTCATCGCGTCCGTGTAAATGATAGCAATATTTTCACCCGCTCGATCGGGATCTGATATTTTTCTTCGGTGTTTGTTTTTTTCCTTGGTTTCAGTTAAGAACAAGATTAATGTTTAAAATGTTTTAGTGATTTTTGTCAAACATATGGACAGATATGAAGTTAGGATTAAAGTGATAGTTAAAGGACGATCGATCGACGGAAATTAAATATTCTAATTAACGTCATGATTCGGACGTTAATGCAGGAGATCATGATCTCCGGACTGATTCTCGATCCCTAATCGCCTTTAAATATGAGCGGGACAACCCCATAATTATCTAGATCCTATAACTTGCCCTACACTTTTAAAGAGTATATTCTTTCTGGCCGGCCATCTCCCGTTATATCTATCCATATGCTCCTTTGATCATCATGAGCACATGAAAATCTGAAAAGCTAAATTGAGTTAAAGATAATGCAGGGGCGATATATGATTAAAATTGAATGATAGATAGAGAGGGAAGTTGCATGCATGTGTTGCGCGCACTGTTCCGATCCATTCTGTAAAATGAGTGAAAACTGATTACCATGCATGAAATAGTACCGATTCAAGTGCGGATCGACGTCGAGATCGCGACGAGTGAGTCGATAATTTGCATTTATACATGATATATGTAATTTAAAATTCAATTACTTAATTGGAATCCATGATCGATGTATTTTTATTCTCCTAGCTAGCTAACTTTTATCAGCTTGTCTTTGTTGAAAGAGTTTACCATTTATCTATTGGAGCATACTGCTTTTAGGCCAGTTTCCGTATCAGAAGATCAAAGAGAGAACAATATTTCGAATATTCATTTCATTCATGGTACGGTACATAATCTCTCTGGATAGTTTATGTAGGTATGAGGTGATGCAAGTAATAACAAAAAGCAATATAAAGAGAATAATGTTTGTTACAACCGAATCAGTATACAAGGAAAAACACGAAAAATCTTGAAGCTTCTAAAGCTGCTGAGGTGGCTTTTGCTTCTTTTTGTTTTGCTGAGTGGCATCATCTCAACTTAGGCTAATATGCCCCCTCGAGTCAAGTGGGGTGTTAATCACACGAAAAGTGAACACATATGCAATTTGGTCTTTGCTGCTATAGAATTGAACTTGTAATGCTTTGGCACCCACTCTATCTCGCACAAAGTGAAAATCAATGTCCATATTCCTTGTGCAAGAGTGATACACAGGATTAAAAGTTAGGTATGTGGCTCCTAAATTATCACACCATAAAACAGGGGGCATTGAGAGAGAGAAACCGAGCTCTTTTATCAAGGTTTGCAACCAAATAAGTTTAGCATATGTATTGACCAATGATTTGTATTCAGCCTCAGTGCTGGAACGCGCAAGGTTGCTTCCTTGAACTTCATGAAATAGGATGATTGCCCAGAAAAATACAATCGCCTCCAGTAGATCTTCTGTCATCTGGGCATTCAAGTCAATCAGCATTAGAGTAGGCATGTAAGGCGAAGGAAGATTTTTTTTTTAGAGACAAAGACCATAATTGATGGTGGATTTTAAGTAGCGAAGAATTCGCTTGACTGCTGTTCAGTGAGAGAGTTTGGGTTCATGCATGAAATGACATACTTTATTGACAGCAAATGAGAGATCAGGTCGAGTTAGGGAGAGGTATTGTAAGCTGCCAACAATGCTTCTAAATAAAGTGACATTATCAAAAGATTGAGAGTCAAATTCTGAGAGCTTTGTCAACGCTGACATGGGTGAGGAGATAGGATTAGCACCACTCATACTAGTCTTTGTTAACAAATCATACATATATTTTCACTGGCTGATAAGGAGCCTATCCAAGACATACTCAAGTTCTAAACCAAGGAAATAAGACAAACTGCCTCGATGCTTAACTGGAAAATCTTGACTGAGTGATGTGATAAGATTGTCAACAACCAACGATGAAGAAGATGTAATTATCATATCATCAATATATATCAAGATAAACATGCAGATGATTGTCGTATGCATAATAAAAAGTGATGGATCAGCCTTTGACGCAGAAAAGCCATAGGTGACTAACCAAGAGCTCAGTGGCGAGAACCATGCTTAGGGAGCTTGCTTAAAGCCGTAAATGGCCTTGTTCAATTTACAAACAAAATGAGGCCTTAATGGATCTTCCACAAAACCTTGCGGTTGTTGCATAAAAATTATCTCAGAAAGCGGACCTTGAAGGAAAGCATTTTGTATGTCAATTTGTCTTAGGCACTAACCACAAGTAATGGCAATTGAGAGAACTAACCGAATAGTGGATGGCTTTAGCACTGGGCTAAAGGTTTCGATATGATCAATACTAATTTGTTGATGAAAGCCTTTAGCCACAAGCCTCAACTTCCACCATTCAATAGAGCCATCTAATCTCAATTTCATTTTAAACACCCACCTACAACTGATTAGGTTAGAAATAGAGGAAGGGGGAACTAAGGTCCAAGTGTTGATTTTGACAAGGGATTAATATTCTTGAGACATGTCTATTTTCCATTCAGGAAATTTGGAGGCAATAGTGAAAGAAAATGGCTCATCGAGAACCATTGTAGTGGAAACATAGCAATGCCGAGATGGATAGGGACAGTACCATCATTGAGAGTGCATGGTTGGGAAGAGTTGGTAAGGGACCGATTAATGATCAAAGATCTTGGAGGAATTAGAGTGGTGGAGTGATGAAGTGGTGGGGGAGGAGATGAATTAGAGTTAGAGTTAGGGATTTCAAGAGAAGACAAGGAAATGGAATTTAGGGAAGGAGAGGACAAAGACGTAAGTGGAGATGGAGAATAATAGGGCTAGAGTTGTGAAAGAGATAGATTATAGGATGGGCCAGGGGTGTGTATTGTGCTAGAGTGTGGGAGAGTATTGGGTAGACTAGCTGAGATAGGATTTTGGGCTGAGATTGACGGAGAGGGGTATAGGCCAAGGATGGAATTGGAGAAATGTGGAATGAGGGTAGTAGGAGAATTGGGCGGGGAAGAAACTGAATTGAGTTTCATGTAAGAAAAATTGGTCTCATTAAAAATGACATCACAGGAAATGTAGAGACGACTTTTATGGTAGTCAAGACATTTATATCATTTGTGAGATGGACTATAGCCAAGGAATAAATAAGAAGTGGACCGAAAACTTAACTTGTGACAGTTATTGTGATGACCCGCTTTTACGTGTATTTTCACTGAATGAGGATTTTTAATTTAATTAATATAGTAGTTCTTTTATTTTAAATTATTGTATTTTAAATTGGCTTTATTTTATTTGATGTAGTGTTTAATTTATTTTAGTCGTTTTATGTTTTTAAAATCGTTTTCGGTGGATCAGTTTTTTGTTTCCGGAAGTGAGGACTGGATCTCATTTCTTTCCCCTCGTCTTTTCTTTTTCTTTTCTTTTTTTTTTCTTTTTTTCTTTTTCCTTTTTCTTTATTTTTATTTCTTTTCTTCTTCTTCTTTTTTCCTTCTCCTCTCCCGCACGCCCAAACTGTTTCTTTTCCCTCTCCCCGTCGCCATCCGTTGACCAGCCCTAACCCACTGTCGTCCGGCTGCCGTGGTCGACACCACCCCTGCCGTTCGGTTCCCCTCCGGCCGGTGCACCACCCCACCGAATCTCAGTCCCATCCGAGCCGCCGTTAGCCTCCTACGCCCCATCTAAGCCGCACGGTTTTAAGTCGTTTCCGGCGCCGTCGCTCCACCTCCGGCCACCACCTCTTCACAGCTTCTTCCTCTACCTCTTGCCGTCCTAACCCACCCAATTTCGACCCCGATCCGTTGCCAGAGCAGCTCCCACGAGCTCAACTCCGTTCAGCCCCTTTTTCCGCTTCCACCACCGTTTCCACGGCCACCCACGGCCAGAACTCACTTCCTTTACCTTCATAAACATCTCAAGGTCATTCTCTATCAATTTCATGTCTTGGTTTGTCCCCGTTCGAAAGTGGGTAATTTACTACCCACGGCCACAGTGTAAAATACACTGTTACGTTATTTTTTTTCCATTGTTTGCAACGCCGCAAGCTTTCAAAAAATACCGTATAGCGCTGTAAGTATTTTTCAAACTCTACTTTTAGATTTAAATATATTATGCTCTTACAATAATTATTTATCTGCTGGTTAGTTGATTCCGGACTGAGTCCGAGGAATTCAGGGGTCGGATGGATTGAGGACGGAGTTGCTTGGTTTGTTTATTTGTGATTGGTTGGTTGTTTTGTGCCTTGAGGTTGCATTTACATGGTACATGCACGTGCATTGTATTTAATTAAGAAAAATCATGTTTTGTTGGCGTAAATGGATTTTCGGGTGCGTGTGTATCACGACCCCAAGCCGAGATGGGGTATTATCTCGGTGGAACTCCTCTGGTCACTCGAGAGCGTAATATACTGAATGACGTTCCCTGAGTTGTTGTTGGGTGACAACGGGAGCGGGCGGGATGGTAACGCTCTCGTACCGACTCCATGGCCCTTCGCTGGCGATGGCTAGAGGATGCTTGACTACGAACGCGCAGGGCGGGGAACTGGACATCGCGCGTTTAGGTGTCACACGCGTGATCGTTACCCGCGGTGTGTCACAGGAGATAGGGTGTGCGAATGACCCCTAGGGGAGGTCATTGTGCATTTGGATTAATTGGATATTGGATTGAGTTGGTTTTGGGCCAAATGAGACTTTTGGCGTAAGTTGGAAAGTAATACGTTTTTTGGGCCAAATGGGATTTTTGGCGTGTGGAAAAAATATGGTTTTATGGGTTATGTGCATTGGCATTCCATCATGCATATTGTTTGAGTTTTAATATGTATTTATCTAGTGGCGTTTGGATCTTACTTACCTGCGGTACCATTTTTGATACCGTAGATTTTGATGCAGAGGTCGAGGAGGAGGAGGAGGATGAGCCTGAGGATGCAGCTCTGCTGGAGTACTAAGTTGGAGTTATGCTTGGTAGATGGTTTTAAAATAATATTTGTAGTTTGTAATATTTTATTATGTATGAGTTGAACCGCTTTGTATTAAACTATAAAAATTCTAGTACTTAGTTTATGACTTTGCTATCTGCTGCGTGTTTCTTTGTGCACATTTGTCGCTTATCCACACACTTGACACTTGGCGATAGGGTGGTGACCCGTGATGTCACCATCCGGACGTCTCGATTTTCCCGTGTCCATACGTAGGAATTTTGGGGCGTCACAGTTATAAGGTCGAAGATAGGGCCAACATTCACACCCAAAAATTTTGAGAAAAGAATAATCAGGTGGTTTATGATAAATCATGAAATATGGGGACCAATTTTGTAAAATAGGGGTAGGAAGTAAATTAATAAGATAAGTGGTGGTTTCGAAAGCATCGGCCCAAAAAGAAAAGGGAATGGAAGCTTGGGCTAGTAATATAAGCCTAGTTTCTACGATGTGACAGTATTTGTGCTCAACAATATTGTTTTGCTGATGTGTATGTGGACAATAAAAGCAATGAATTATGCCAAGACTTTTACATAGTGAGTTGAGAGAAATAAATTCTCCTTCGGCATCAGTTTGTAATGAAATGATTTTTGTGTTAAAAAAGTGTTCAGCAAATTTAATGAATGAGGTAAAAACGAATAGAACATCAGACTTCTTTTTTAGGGAAAAACACCATGTGAATGTTGTGAAGTGATCAATAATATAGAGATAGTATTTGCAACTAGTTCTTGAAACATAAGGAGCTGGGCCCTATACATCAGCCTATAATATTTCCAAGGGCCTACCGATTGCATATTGCTAAATGAAGGAAACAGCAACTAATGGGCCTTTGCAATAGGGCATTCATGACATACAAAGGAAGGCTAACTAGGAACATAAGACAAACAGTTTTGCTGCAAAATGTTAGAGACAACATTAAGAACTGGATGGCCAAGTCGTTGATGCCAGAAGCTTAAGGATGCCTTTTCACCAATATGGACAAAGGAATAGGACAACGGCAGGGAGGAGGGGAACTTGTAGAGGCCGTTATGGGTTGGTAAGCTAATGAGGACCCTCCTTGTCAATTTGTCCTTTTATGGAGAACTGAATGGCATGAAATTCAAATAAACAAGAATTGTCAACGCAAAATTGTAAAATTGAAACCAAGTTTTTGGTGATAGAAGGTACATGAAGAAGATTATGAAGTTTAAAAGAAAAGGTAATGAAAAAAGAAGAGTCACTAATATTGTGAATGAGTAGATCTGTGCCATTTCCAACCAGAATCTGCTCGTTTCCACTATAAGGTTCAAATGAGAGGTTTAGGTGAGAAAGGTCATGAGTTATTTGGTGAGTAGCAGCACTGTTATGTTATCAAGATGAATATGTAATAGCGAATGGGAAGGTATAATTGGTGGAGAAGGAGGTGGGTGGATCATATTGGTAAGCATGATCAAAAGAAAAATGTCATTGTAATGCAACATGTCAACGTTTGTTACAAACTTGGCAATGGGTTACTGGGTGTTATTTTGGTAGGGGGGTCGATAGTTGGGGGAGGAACGCCCTTTAGATGGGGAGAACCTACCATAACCTTGACCATTTTGACCTCCATGAAAATAACCTCAGCCACGTTGATCTCTTGGGTTGGTGGTGCTAAAGTTTGCTGATGGCTCAAACGAAGAAGGTGTGGAACCAAAAGAAGCATGGTTTAATCTGCTCTAATGAATGAGAAGGAGATGATAAAGCTCATGAGAGGTTATAGAATCTATTCAGGTTGTAACCGAGGTTATGAAGGACTCATAGGTTGGACCTAGTCCATTTAGCAGATATGTGACATACTCTTTGTCCGAAAGAGGTGTTCCAGTTGCCACAAGAGTATCAGCAAGTATCTTCACCTTGTTGAAGTAATCTGTGATTGATTGGTCACCTCTAGACAGGTTTGTAAGCTGAAACCTGATTTGGAACTCCCTTGCTTGAGAATGGGAGCTAAACATGGACTCAAGGGTTTTCCAGAACTCACGTGAGCTTACATAACTAATAATCGACTCGGTTAGAGAATAAAACAAAATACTCAAGATGAGTTGATCAGACCATTACCAAATGAGGTAATCTAGATTAATTTTGGGGCTAGAAGTGCTCACATGAGACAACATTTTTGGTGGAGTTATTTGTGTTCCATCCACAAAGGAGAACAAGTCTTGTCCTCTAAGATAGGTTGTGATTTGAACTTTCCACATCATATAGTTTTTAGAATTTAGTTTAGAACTTTCCACAACATTATGAACAAGTCTTGTCCATAATGTATGCAAAGTGTTATATACATATTTGCATATGAACATAGACATACTCATACTAATTCATAGTAAATTACAAAAAACTGCCAAAATTTACAAATAAATTTGCAAAAAATCTTTTGAGACCCAACCACCCAATTCCTTATCTGGCGACACCGAGTCAACTAATCTTAGCTCCTCCAGTAGTGCTACTGTTATTGGTACTTTTTTCAGCTAGTGGTCAAGAAAAGTTGAGCTAGTGGTCATTGTGCTAAGAGCACAAATTAATGAGATCCATGA
This sequence comes from Carya illinoinensis, assembly GCF_018687715.1. Taxonomy (NCBI): domain Eukaryota; kingdom Viridiplantae; phylum Streptophyta; class Magnoliopsida; order Fagales; family Juglandaceae; genus Carya; species Carya illinoinensis. The sequence continues at coordinate 37,889,233 of NC_056752.1, forward strand.
CCATGACTATGAGCCAGTGAACACATATCTTAGACCAATGATGATAAGGAAAAAAATAGAATAGGGAAGAGAGCAAAAGAAGAAGAAGACAAAGAATGAAGAGAAAAAGAGGAAACTAGAAATCAATAAACAAAGAGAAAGGATGAGACCTTTTTTTTTTATTTTTTGGTTCTTTCTTTTAACAAGGTCTGGCCTCTTATTATTAATAAGCCTCACTGAGAGGATGAGACCTAAAAACAAGAGAGGAAAGGGATGGAAAAAAAAAAGTGACAAATGGCTACGCTTTTGGTTTTTTAGAGCATTGGTATTGGATTAGACATCCTCAATCAAAGTCAAAAGTTTGCTTAATATTTGCTCAAAAACACGTACACTAGATTAGGAAAGTCTAAATACATTTGACCTTGAGCTACAACGTTTCAAGAGCTTGGGTCATATTTGACCTACTACTATAGCTCAGTCATAACTTGTTTAACTAATTCTTTATTTTTCACGTACAATAGTCATAGAAGTTGGAAGCTCTCTTTTCCCTCAATTTTTCTTTTCTTTTCCCTTTTCCATTCCCTTTCTAGCTTCCATTTTCTTTTCATTTCTCTTTATTTCTCTTCGTTTTGCCCCTACTCAATCATCTTAGTAAACTCATTCATCCAGTTTACTTCCTGCACACTTGAGGTGAGCAAGTTGTCCACCTGTCCCTTAAATGTTGGGTTATAAAGCCTAATTGGTTTTGTGAGCTGGAAAAGGCACAAACAAATTGCTCGCTCAACTGTCGTTTGACCTAGAGCTCGAGCGAAACTTAGGCAAAGAGTTTGCTCGAAGAGCACTCGATAGTTAGCTAAAGCGAAGCTTGGACAGAAAGTTCCCTCAAGGCTCGCTCGACAGTCTGCTTGAGCCAATGTTAGATTGGTTGTTCATTCGTGGCGCACTCGACACCCGCTTGAGCGAAGAACCCTGTTTTGCCAGATTAGGTTTTCCAGCACTGTTTTCTATATATATGTTATGTTTATGATCATAGTGCATTAGATTGAGAGAACAGTGAGAGGAAAATGGTGTAGAACACTCTTGAGATAAACAATCCCTAGAGAGAGTTAAGATTATGTGAGTAGAGTGAAGCTCTTGTAACTCACTGTGTGATTGTAATCTCCTTTGAAATAAAATTTCATGCAACTCTGTGGACGTAGGCATATTGGCGAACCATGTTAAATACTATGTGTCATGTGTGTGTGCTTGATTCATGTGTTTTTGCATTTATTTCATTGTCTATCTCATTATTGTTGTTTGTAAGTGTGGTATTTCTCACATCAATTGGTATCAAGAGCCCAGTTTGGGTCTAGAGGCTGAACGATGGTAAGAGGTGCAATGAAGGTTGGAATTGAGAAGTTTGAAAGCACAAACTTTGGGTATGGGTACTGAAGAATGTAGATCAATGATTTATCTTTATGGGAAGAAACTCTATTTGCCTTTGTTGGGACAAAAGTCGAAAAGCATAGACGATGCTGATTGGAATATGTTGGATGGACATGTTCTAGGGGTAATTCAACTCACTCTGTTTAGATCAGTGGAGCACCAGGTTATTAAGAAAAGAACCATGACAGATCTTATAGCGGCTTTGTCAGGTATATATGAAAAGTCATAAGCAAATAACAATGTGCATCTGATGATTAAACTGTTTAATATGAGAACGAAAATGTACGTCTATAGTCCAACACTTGAATGATTTTAATACGATCACAAATCAATTGTCTTATGTAGATATTGAGTTTGATGATGAGATTAGAGTGTTGATTCTATTGGCATCGTTGCCAAATAGTTTGGAGGCATGAGGATGGCAATGAGTAATTCAGTTGGCAAGATGAAATTACCTCCTCAGAAACACTCTAGGGAGTTTTTTGGTACTAATTCGGCTGTTTCTAAGCCATTTTGGGCCTATAATTAGCATCTTGGCCGATAACCCATTTGGGGCAGAAAAATTGAGTGTCCGCCACCGCACACTGGGGGCAGGTGCCAAGATGGAAAACTCAACCCCTGCATGGGGGGCTACACTGCCCCCTAGGGTACAGGTAGCACCCCTACTCTAGTTAAAAATACTAAAAATAATTTGTGATGCGCCATGAAAGCTAAGGTCGTGGTTCATATTTTCTTTTAAATCGGGGACATTTATGTTATATATGTTATAATGAGGGTAATATTTTCACTTTCTCATACAATATTGTAATAGTACCTAATTTTTCTAGAAATAAAAAGTTTGAAAATTTAAAAAATAAATTATCATGGTTTTAATTTGGAGATGCATTTGAAAATTAGGTGATAATTTAAAGCAATTTTTTGTAATATAATCTCAAAATAAAAAATAAAAATCTCAATGTAACCAAGGGTAAAGTCAATAATACTTTTTCAAAATTGGTAAAATGGTTTAGAAACTTATATATCGAACTTACCTATGTTTGATTTCTTTATATATATATTATATTATTTATTGCCCAGATGACTAATACAAGAGGGGAGATGAATTGAGTTGTATTAAAAAAAATAACAATTATAAATCAAATATAAAATATAAAATATAAACAAAATACGAAATAACAATAAACATAAAGAGCAAGGGTAAGAGAGAAGTAAACTCAGTATGTTAATGAGGTTCGGCCCCACTGCCTACGTCCTCGCCTCAAGCTACCCCTTGAGAATTCCCAAATTCACTATTCAACCTCATTCAGGTGGAGATAGAAACCTATTACACCTTTGAACAACACCGCTACAAAGGATCCGTGTAGAATACCCTCTATACTTGCAATCACCTTATACGTGGTGATTCAACTATTCCCTATGTAGAACACTTTTTACACACACAAGGGTTATACACACTCTTTTACTGATACAAAAGCTGATAGTGGGTAGGTTATCAGAAAACACTTCTCAATGAGTGAAATAAGAACAATACAGCGTAAACTATATCTCTTTCAAAATGAACAAGGATTAAGGCTCAATGCTTAGAGAAGAGAGAATGAAAACTTTGAATGAATGTTATATGCTTTAAATGTTGTAAATGTGAAACTCTCAAATGATCTATTTATAGGTATATAAGATTTCATATTCAAATTTAAAAAAATTCACATGTCAAATACAACATCATTCACTTTTTCAAAAAATTCAAATAAAAGGTTCTTCTTTTTCAATTGTCAAAAACAACATCATTTATTTTTCAAATACTTCAAACTAATTTTTTACTTTTGGCATATGACAAAATGAGCACACTTTACTTTTCAAAAAATTCAAACCTAATCTTTTACTTTTTGCATATGACAAAAGGAGCACACTTTACTTTTCAAAAAATTCAAACCTAATCTTTTTACTTTTTGTATATGACAAAATGAGCACACTTTGCTTTTCAAAATTTTCAAACAAAAACATATACCTTTTGCAGAAGTCAAAAAAAGTATCAATCATTTCTGAAAATATTCAAATAAAACATGCATATGTGAAAGATGACAATCAATCATCTTTAATATTTTTGTTACCCAGATGACTAACACAAGAGGGGGGTGAATTGAGTTGTATTAAAAAAAAATTATAAATCAAATATATAATATAAAATATAAACAAAATATGAAATAATAATAAATATAAAGAGTAAGGGTAAGAGAGAAACAAACTCAGTATGTTAACGAGATTCGGCCCTACTGTCTACGTCCTCGCCTCAAGCTACCCCTTGAGAATTCCCAAATTCACTATTCAACCTCCTTTAGGTGGAGATAGAAACCTATTACACCTTTGAACAACACCGCTACAAAAGATCCGTGTAGACCACCTTCTACACTTGCAATCACCTTACACGTGGTGATTCAAGTATTCCCCGTGTAAAATACTTTCTACACGCACAAGGGTTATACATACCCTTTTTCTTATACAAGAGCTGATAGTGGGTAGGTTATCAGAAAACACTCCTCAATAAGTGAAATAAGAACAATATAGCGCAAACTATATCTCTTAAAATGAACAAGGATTAAGGCTCAATGTTTAGAGAAGAGAGAATGAAAGCTTTGAATGAATGTTGTATGTTCTTGATGTTGTGAATGTGAAACTCTCAAATGATCTATTTATAGGCATATGAGACTTCATATTCAAATTAAAAAAGATTCACATGTCAAAAACAACATCATTCACTTTTTCAAAACATTCAAATGAAAGGTTCTTCTTTTTCAATTGTCAAATACAACATCATTCACTTTTTCAAAAAAATCAAATCTAATATTTTACTTTTGGCATATGATAAAAGGAGCACACTTTCCTTTTCAAAAAAATTCAAACCTAATCTTTTACTTTTTGCATATGACAAAAGGAGCACACTTTCTTTTTCAAAAAATTCAAACCAAATCTTTTACTTTTTGTATATGACAAAAGGAGCACACTTTACTTTTCAAATTTTTCAAACAAAATCATCTACCTTTTGTATAAGTCTAAAAAAGCATCAATCACTTTTGAAAATATTCAAATAAAACATGCACATGTGAAATATGACAATCAATCATCTTTAATATTTTCAAAGTTCAACCCTTTAATCAAGGCATGCACATGTAAAAGATGACAATCAATCATCTTTCAAAATTTTCAAATTTAATTTTCAAAAATATTCATGCACATGTGGAAAATGTATTTTAATGCTTTATGATAAAATATTAATTTTGAGCATTAATCCTAATTTCGAATTTTAAGAGATTTACAACATTACTCTATGACTTTAATGTGAACTTGTTTCCTTCTTGCTCATGCTTGGTTCTTTGATGTGCTTGACTCCATTGTGTGGACAACTTGAGCTTGAAACTCCTTTATTCTTTGAATTCATTTGTTATCATCAAAATCTATGTGTAGATTTATAATCACATGAAACTTGAAACCTTGGGTTCAACAATCTCTCCTTTTTTTATGATGACAAATACTTGATAGAACTTGAAACATGTATTAATACTTAAACTCCCCCTGAAAATATGCGTTAGTTTTTCAAGCAAAAATATAAATATAATTCCAAGCATATATAACAAGTTTAGCAATTTAAACAATGTTAAGGTTCTAGTCTAAAACTTCTCCCCCTTTTGGCATCATTAAAAAGGATCGGCAGCAAATAAATGGACTGAAGAAAACGATGCGTTTAAAAGTCACCGTAGATAATTGAAAAAGGAGCCGTCCGTGACCGGACAAATGCTGCAAAGTCTCAAGGCCTAACTCTATGAATTTAGTGCGGCTGGAGATTTAAACAGTCGTCTGATGTTGTTGACAAACGTGATTGAAGGCTCTGAGTTTCTATAAAAAAAATGAGCATTTTCATCTATCGGATGTCAAAAAAATACATCGCTTCTTGACTTGAATTCTGTTTTTCTACAACGATAGAATGGCTGAGCAATTCTCTTCCACTAATGTTCCAGACTTGAATCAGGAACCCTTGACGCATCAATCATCAATCTTCTCTCCTGAGACCGTCAATACCATGATAGGAGCATAAAACCGTTTTTCTAGTAAAGCTGATTCTGAGATTATTGCAAAATCAAGAATGCTCAGTAGTCAATATGCTGCCTCTGTTACGATCACGTCTCGGAGGTTAATGGCGAGAGTGAGTGAGATTGATCATCTTAACATGCAAATATCTGAGTTACGACAGAAGCTTGCTAATAAGGATAGTGAGAATAAAAAGCTAAAGTAAGAAAACCAAGAGTTGAAAAAATTTACATATTGGTATGCTCATGATCTGCAACCACGAATAGAGGAGCTGGAACGAGAAAGGGTTCAGATACAAGGTCAACATCGGCAGATAACAGCAGAAGTTCATCGTTTACTAGAAAAATAGGGACAATCTACTGTTAATCTCGCTGGCTTAGTAAGAAAACTTTTGACAATGTGTGTCCAGCATATCTTGTATTTCTTTTGACTAAATAAGATTTGAAGAGACAATAGTTTGTCTTATTCTTTATGCTATCTCTATAAAATCAGTCCTGAAGTTCATCCAATCCGCATCAAGTTTTCTTCTCATCTCTATAACTCATCTGCATTCCTTCAACATTCTCGTTTTAAGCCTTCTATTCTTTTCTCAATGGCTCATACTTCTAACATTTCTCTAGATCCATCCATGAGGCACTCTGCATCTCAACCTCCTGTCCTTTCTGCAGCTGCCATTGGTGCCATGTTGCAGCAAAAAAATAATAATCTGACTAATAAGTCAGATTCTGATGCTATTTATGACTTGGTGAGTCTTGGTACTCGCTACTCTTCCTCTATTGTTGCTTTTTCTCAGCGGCTACAAGCCAAAAATCATGAAGTTGAAAAGCTCAAAGAACAAATTGTTGTACTTCAACGAATTGTTCAAGAGTCTCACACAAGGGAAGAAATCATTCGGCAGAAGAATAAACAGTTGAAATCTTTATTAGATTCTTCATTCCACTTGCCGGTTCCCATGAATAAGAATGACATGATATTGTATGAAGAAAATGAGCATCTCAAACATGAGGTTAAGAATCTCAAGTTTATGTAAAAATATTTAAAAAATTTATCTCTATTTTTATTGACTCTAGTCTATCTTTTAAGAGATATTCATAGCATGCATCATACCTATTTCTCTTCTGATCATACATAATCTATCTTCTGGTAAAGGCTTTGTGAAAATATCTGCTAACTGATCGTGTGTGTTTGTGAATTCTAGTACTATATCGCCTTTCTGCACATGATCTCGAAGAAAATGATATCTTATTTCAATATGCTTAGTTCTAGAATATTGTATTGGGTTCTTTGAAAGATTTAGAGCACTTGTATTATCACATTTGATTGGAATGTGATTATACATGAGTTTAAAATCTTCAAGTTGTTACTTCATGTAGAGAAATTGAGCACAACAACTACCCGCAGCAACATATTCTGCCTCAGCAGTAGATAGTGCAACAGAATTTTATTTTTTACTAAACCAGGAAACTAGTGCATGACCTAAGAAATGGCATGCTCCACTAGTGCTTTTTCGATCTATTTTACAGCCAGCATAATCTGCATCTGTGTAGCTGATTAGATCGAAAGATGTGTACTTAGGGTACCATAACCCTAAGTTAATTGTACCACTAAGATATCTAAGAATGCGCTTAACTGTAATTAAATGTGATTCTTTTGGAAATGATTGAAAGCGTGTACATAAGCACACACTAAACATAATATCTGGTCTACTGGCTGTTAAATATAATAAGCTACCAATCATACTTCGATATATTTTCGAGTCAACTGGCTTACCGGATTCATCTTTATCAAGTTTAGTTGATGGGCTCATTGGTGTTCCAATTTCCTTATCATTTTCCATTCCAAATTTCTTCAGTAATTCGTTAATATATTTTGATTGATTGATGAATGTCCCACTTTTTGCTTGCTTAATTTGCAATCCGAGAAAGAATGTAAGTTCTCCCATCATGCCCATCTCAAATTCTTTCTGCATAGTCTTAGCAAAAACTTGACACATATTTTCATTAGTAGCATCGAATATTATATCATCAACATAAATCTGAATCAAAAGAATATCATCATTTTCATATTTAATGAAAAGAGTTGTGTCGATTTTTCCTCTTGAAAAACCTTTTTCAATCAAAAAATCACTGAGTCTCTCGTACCAAGCTCTAGGAGCTTGTTTAAGTCCATATAGTGCTTTTGTGAGTTTGAAAACATGATTTGGAGAAATATGACTTTCAAAACCTGGAGGTTGCTCAACATATACCTCTTCATTTATAAAACCATTTAAGAAAACACTTTTAACATCCATTTAAAAAAATTTGAAATTTTTATAACAAGCATATGCAAGTAGCATTCGAATAGCTTCTAATCTTGCGACAGGTGCATATGTCTCATCATAATCGATTCCTTCTTCTTGATTAAAATCTTGGGCTACAAGTTGAGCCTTATTTCTAGTAATGACTCCGGACTCATCTTTCTTGTTTCTAAAAACCCATTTTGTTCCAATAATAGTATGATTTTTGGGTTTAGGAACAAGTGTCCAAATATCATTTCTTTCAAATTGATTCAACTCTTCTTGCATAGCTAGAATCCAAGATTCATCAAGAAGTGCGTCATCAATATTTTTGGGTTCAATTTGAGATAGAAAAGCAGTATGATTGCAAATATTTCTAAGAGATGATCGAGTACTTACACCTTGTGAAGGTTCTCCCAAAATTTGTTCCACTGGATGATCTTTCACAAATTTTCACTATTTGGTTGCATCTTGTATTAAATTTTGATGATCTTTCCTGATGGCTCCATGTTGAACTTCCTCTATTGTTTTCTCTTTGTTAAGATTAAGAATTTCTGTGTTATTTATACCTCCTGTTTCTTCATCAATAGATTTCTTGGAGAGTGGAGAATTAGATTCATCAAATACTACATGCATAAATTCTTGTACAGTCAAAGTCTTTTTATTGAATACTCTATAAGCTTTACTATTAGTAGAATACCTGAGAAAGATACCTTCATCAGATTTTGCATCAAACTTGTCTAAATTATTCCTGTCATTCAAAATAAAACATTTGCATCCAAATACATGAAAGTAATCAATGTTGGGTTTTTTCTCATTCCAAAACTCATAGGGGGTTTTATCTAACTTAGACCTTAGCATAACTCTATTTATAACATAACATGCAGTACTTACCGCTTCGGCCCAAAAATAACTAGGCAAGTTGTTCTCATTGAGCATTGTTCTTGCCATCTCTTGAAGAGATCTATTTTTCCTCTCTACTTGAAGAGATTCTTTAAGTGCCAAGCTCTTCTTTGGCTTTCTTTCTTCTTCTCCTCTTTTCAATGTGTACTCATGGGTGATAAGTGACCCGATGAGTTCATTCACTTCGAGCTTCTTGAGGTCTCTAGCTTCAAGAATCGCTGTCACTTTTGATTCCCAGCGTTTTGGTAGAGAGTTGAGAATTTTTCTTACTATCTCTACCTTGGAATAAACTTTGCCAAGAGCTGTCAAGCTGTTTATGATGTTAGTAAAACGAGTGTGCATATTAGAAATAGATTCATCATCATTCATCTTAAACATTTCATATTCATGAGAAAGAATATAAATTTTTGATTCCTTGACTTGCGAAGTTCCTTCATAAGTAACTTCCAAATTATCCCAAATTTCTTTTGCCGTAGCACAAGTCATTATTCTATTAAACTCATTTCCATTGAGAGCATTAAATAATAAATTCATAGTAGTTAAATTCAAAGTATAAAGTCTATCGTCTTCACGATCAAAGTCTTCTTCTTCCTTTTTGACCTTTACTCCATCAACCACTTTTGTTGGAATATAAGGTCCATTTACAATACATTTCCAGATTTCTCGACCTTGAGCCTGAAGGAATATTCTCATTCTAACTTTCCAGAATGAGTAATTATCTCCACAAAAGAGTGGAGGCCGACTGCTAGATTGACCTTCACCAAATGAAGCTGAAATGTTAGCCATAAGATCTTAACTCAAAAGATAGTTAATCTTATAATAGAGCTCTTAGCTCTGATACCAATTATTACTGATCATAGGCCGCAGCTATGTCCCCTAACAATTGTACCTACCAGACTAGCCGGCCACCGTCTCTACCGGTGCACCGTCACCCATGGTCGGAGAGTCTTGCTTTGGTGACATAGTCACAAGCGAGAGTTCCCATGAGTAATCTGCTTGTATGAACAGTACAGGTCAACTAACTCTGATACCAATTGTTACTGATCATAGGCCGCACCTATGTCACCTAACAATTATACCTACCAGACTAGCCGGCCACCGTCTCTACCGGTGCACCGTCACTCATGGTCGGAGAGTCTTGCTTCGGTGACACAGTCACAAGCGAGAGTTCCCATGAGTGATCTGCCTGTATGAACAGTACATGTCAACTAGCTCTGATACCAATTGTTGCCCAGATGATTAACACAAGAGGGAGGGTGAATTGAGTTGTATTAAAAAAAAATTATAAATCAAATATATAATATAAAATATAAACAAAATATGAAATAACAATAAATATAAAGAGTAAGGGTAAGAGAGAAACAAACTCAGTATGTTAACGAGGTTCGGCCCCACTGCCTAGGTCCTCGCCTCAAGCTACCCCTTGAGGATTCCCAAATTCACTATTCAACCTCCTTCAGGTGGAGATAGAAACCTATTACACCTTTGAACAACACCGCTACAAAGGATCCGTGTAGAACACCCTCTACACTTGCTATCATCTTACACGTGGTGATTCAATTATTCCCCGTGTAGAATACTTTCTACACGCACAAGGGTTATACACACCCTTTTTCTGATACAAGAGCTGATAGTGGGTAGGTTATCAGAAAACACTCCTCAATAAGTGAAATAAGAACAATACAGCGCAAACTATATCTCTCAAAATGAACAAGGATTAAGGCTCAATGCTTAGAGAAGAGAGAATGAAAGCTTTGAATGAATGTTGTATGCTCTTGGTGTTGTGAATGTGAAACTCTGAAATGATCTATTTATAGGCATATGAGATTTCATATTCAAATTAAAAAAGATTCACATGTCAAAAACAACATCATTCACTTTTTCAAAAAATTCAAATAAAAAGTTCTTCTTTTTCAATTGTCAAAGACAGAATCATTCACTTTTTCAAAAAAATCAAACCTAATATTTTACTTTTGGCATATGACAAAAGGAGCACACTTTCCTTTTCAAAAAAATTCAAACGTAATCTTTTACTTTTTGCATATGACAAAAGGAACACACTTTCCTTTTCAAAAAATTCAAACCTAATCTTTTACTTTTTGTATATGACAAAAGGAGCACACTTTACTTTTCAAATTTTTCAAACAAAATCATATACCTTTTGTATAAGTCTAAAAAAGTATCAATCACTTTTGAAAATATTCAAATAAAACATGCAAATGTGAAAGATGACAATCAATCATCTTTAATATTTTCAAAGTTCAACTCTTTAATCAAGGCATGCACATGTAAAATATGACAATCAATCATCTTTAATATTTTCAAAGTTCAACCCTTTAATCAAGGCATGCACATGTAAAAGATGACAATCAATCATATTTCAAAATTTTCAAATTTAATTTTAAAAAATATTCATGCACATGTGGAAAATGTATTTTAATACTTTATGATAAAATATTAATTTTGAACATTAATCCTAATTTTGAATTTTAAGAGATTTACAACATTATTTTATGACTTTAATGTGAACTTATTTCCTTCTTGCTCATGCTTGGTTCTTTGATGTGCTTGACTCTATTGTGTGAACAACTTGAGCTTGAAACTCCTTTATTCTTTGAATTCATTTGTTATCATCAAAATCCATGTGTAAATTTATAATCACATGAAACTTGAAACCTTGGATTCAACAATTTTCAAAGTTCAAACCTTTAATCAAGGCATGCACATGTGAAAGATAACAATTTTTAATATTTTCAAAATTCAAACATTTAATCAAGGCATGCACATGTGAAAGATGACAATTAATCATCTTTCAAAAATTTCAAATTTAATTTTCAAAATATTCATGCACATGTGGAAAATATATTTTAATGCTTTATGATAAAAGATTAATTTTGAGTCTTAATCCTAATTTTGAATTTTTAAGAGATTTACAACATTACTCTATCACTTTAATATGAACTCATTTCTTTCTTTCTCATACTTGTTTCCTTGATGTGCTTGACTCTATTGTGTAGACAACTTGAGCTTGAGACTCCTTTATTTTTTGAATTTATTTGTTATCATCAAAATTCATATATAGATATATAATTACACAAAACTTAAAATCTTGGATTCAACATTATTGATAAACTTTCATTATAATAAAAAAAATAATAATCTTGAAGATTATAAAAGCTCAAAAATCATGTAAATTCTATCATTTACAAACATAAAATTCTACCACCGGGTACTGTTTGGCCACAAGAAATTTTCATCTCAAATATAAAATTCTCATCTCATCATTATAACTTTCTCAAATTCTCATACAAAATATAATAAACAATTTAACCTTTTTTTTAACTTTTTTAAATTTCAATACAATAATAATATTAAAATATAAAATTTTAATATTTAATCTTAAAACTCAAAATTTTCATTTAAAAAATTTTAATGGCCAAGCAGATAACAAACTATTTATTAAGCTACGTGCAAAAACAAACAGTAATAAGGATGCCTAACTCTTGGAACCTGAAAAAATCCAACCCCGTAATCACCAAAGAACACTTTTAACATCCGAGCAACAACGCTAATTTAAATATTAAAAATATTTCAAAATATATATAAATAATAATAAAATAATAAAAATAATTAATAATTTTTAAATAAAAATAAATAATTTTTAAATAATAGTAAAATTTCTACAAAAATAAAAAAAATAGTAATAAAATATTTTAAAAATATCTAAAAATAATTATGTTCCCAAATAAACTCTTAATGTAGCATTTAAAAGTCCTTGCACCGCCTTCTTTAGCTAAATGATCAGCTACCGTTGGGGGTGTAAAAGTTTCAGTGACCAACCGAATTATAATTATATATATTTTTAAATATTTTTTATATATTATTTTATATAATAATTAGATAAATTAATTATGTAATTTTCATATAACCTATCATTATTGACAATTAATATGATATCAATTAATTAATATATTATATGACTCGTGATAAATCATAAATTTTATAAATTAATAATATTATACACAAAGATACATATTCTAGTATATACACCTAATTAAAGTAATTAAATAAATTTTTTTTTATAAGATACCTAAATTGCAAGTAAGTATAAAATATCTATGGTCAATGAAAATTATTCATTAACCAAATGTTAAAATTTTAATATAGGTCATTATGCATTAAGTATCATAATACAATTTACATAGTATTAAGTACTAAGTTAGTAACTATTAATATCATAAATATAATTATAATTAACTATTTTTTTAATGAGTTAAATACATAATTCACATTAAAAAGTTCACTTAATTTTAATTTTTCCAATTTAAATACTTTTTGTATTAATTTATCTGTAAAAAAAAAAAAAAGTAAAAAAATGTTTCTACTTCATATGGATTGAATTGAGCCAACCAAACCGATAGCTAACGGTCTGATCAAGTCTATAGGAATAATCGGTTCAGTTCGATTTAGAAAAAGAAGGAACCGAAATTTTACATGCAGTCCAAAAACCCTCCCGAACAAAACCGATTACACCCCTAGCTACCATGTTGATTTCATAGCTTGAATTTCTAGTGGTTAATATTGACATTGGCCTAGCTAAATGCTAGTAAAATCCCTTAAATGCATAATATGACTTAAAACCGTCCAGCAACGAATTTGGCAACTTCTGATCATCAAAGCTTAATTTGATCTACAGTAACTTAAAATGTTTCAATATCTCTGGCGTGTATTATAGCAAAGTCTTTCTAATTTTATTTTTATTTTTATTTATTTTTTTCATCCCAGCTGAATGATACTTTCTCGTTTTCCCTCGGTTTCTTTATATTTCCATGCCTTTTTCCTTTCATTTTCCTCATGCTACTTCACATTCCATCGGTTTAACAAAAGCAAAATCAGGACAACCATCACATTTTCCGTCCGGTCATCAACTTCTCAACTTTTTTCACAACCCAATACTATCATCTTGATCCTCTGTTTTTTTTTTTATTAAAATAAAATATTACTAATATTCTACCAAAATATGACAAAAAAATTAGATAAATAAAAAATCAAAAATAAATAATATATCATTCTTATATAGAATTTAAAAGATAATCTAATGTCTGGTTAAATTTTGAGTGGAATAGATAAAATGTAAAAATGTGATACGAGACGAACTTTGACTAATGAGATAGTCAAGCTAATGCTAATTAGCATGCTCTTTACATGCTCTCTCTAATGCCACCACCAAAGCCTTACTACTTGAGTTTTCGAGAAATAATTGTCGCCTTAGCAAGTAATTATATCAGAAATTATATTGGAAGACTTGTTAAAGTGAGTCTTGTCTTCGTGGTACCCTTTTAAGAAAAACCACTCGTTAGAACCTTTATGTCGCCTTAGCAAATTTGTCACCACAGATGACCACAAGAATTTCCTTATCTGAGTTCTGCGCCCGATTTGCCGAGAAGGCAACATTTTTTTTTTTTTTAATAAAAAATTTACAGCACTACTTAAAAAAAACAATTCCTTAATAATTAAGTTAAAATTTTTTTTTAAGGACACTTTTTGGATCCCGAATTGGTCCCGAATTCGGGACCCAAAAGTATTTCCTTATCTGACCAAACAAAGACAGAGAGGCACGCAGACGCAGGAAGCGTATTACAAGAAGAGAGAGAGCCATGGCGTCTTTGGCTCAGCAAGTCACAGGCCTGAGATGCCCGCCACTCTCTTCCTCGCGACTCTCAAAGCCCTTCTTTGCTCCTAAACAAACCCACAAGCTTTCTGCCCTCTCCCCCATTGTCTCGGCAGCAGTGGCAATCTCAAACGCACAGACCAAAGAGAGGGCCCAGCTCAAACAACTCTTCGAGGAAGCCTACGAGCGGTGTCGTACTGACCCTACAGAAGGCGTGGCATTCACTCTCGAGGACTTCCACTCTGCTCTCGACAAATACGACTTCAATTCTGAGCTGGGGACCAAGGTTGGTTGCCCACTCTTTCGTGTCCGTAGTCTGGATGTTTTCTCTTTGAAACTTTGAGTGGGAACTGTGTTTGGAAAGGGATTTTTTTAATTGGCAAGAGCTGAATCGAGGAATTGTCAATGTGCTTGCGTGAGATTTGTATTGTCGAAGTGAGGAATTCACAGGATGGAGGTTTCGTGAAAGCTTTCAAAGTGGGTGTGGCCTAAAATGGGGAACTTTATGTGAGTTTTTGTGTAATTTGATATTGGGTGTATGTGATCTCCTGACGAGTTGATGTAGGGAACTGCAAATTGTGACATGTGAAAAGGATGAATTTATTGATGGTTTGAGTTTGCGTGACTACGAAAATCATTTAAAAAAGAGAACATTTTTTTGAATTAATTTTTTAAAAAATATGATCTTGTATATTCATTGGGTTTCTGCATGCAGGGTTACTCTTCTCCTGAATTATGTGTTATTTTGTCGAGTATCAGTTTGCATTAATTTACTTATGAAAAAGAAAAGGATAATTCGTTCTTTATTTTGATATCATAAAAGCGAATTTCCTTATGAGGCGCAGTCCAGATCCTTTTTTTTTCTTAATGAGATAAAAAGAAATAAAGCTATAGCCTATTACTTTTGTATTGCTGCTTTACGTTCTTTCATGCCTAATTGCATAGGCATAAACAAAGTCGCAGACACGCACAAGAGGAAGATAAGTTTGATGAGTTTGATGCATATTTTCTCTCAGGTCAAAGGAACAGTGTTCAGTACGGATAACAACGGTGCCCTAGTTGACATTACTGCAAAGTCTTCAGCGTACTTGCCAGTCCAAGAGGCTTGCATTTACAAAGTAAAACACGTGGAAGAAGCTGGCATAGTTCCTGGTCTGAAAGAGGAGTTTGTAATTATTGGTGAAAATGAAGTTGATGATAGCTTGATCCTAAGCTTAAGAACTATCCAATATCAACTTGCATGGGAAAGATGTAGACAGCTTCAAGCCGAGGATGTTGTCGTCAAGGGTAAGGTGGGTGCATGACACCAAGGTTTTTTTTTTTTTTGTTCTGGTTCTTCTATTGTCTAGAGTATTCATATGTGATCCCTTCCAGTAGTTTTATGCAGGCAATGTGTTAGATGCTAAGCATCTTGAGTATGATTGCCGATAGTGTTGCAGGTCAAATGCTATCTTGTACTGTTGTGAAGTCTAAGTAATCAGTGGAGGAATTTCTTGCCATAAATCCTTCCTTTTATGCTTACTCTGTGGAATGGCTCAAAACTTGTGTTTAATTCACATAACTGCTCTATTCTTTCCTATCTTCTTAATTCCTGGAATCTATATGCAGGTTGTCAGTGGAAATAAAGGTGGAGTAGTAGCTTTGGTGGAAGGACTTAGAGGGTTTCTGCCTTTTTCACAGATATCATCGGTTAGTTCTTAAACATGGCTCACATGTTTCCATGGCTCAATTTAGTTGGCTTGAACCTTACGGTAATCACATGAAAAAATCATAGGTGAAAATAATTTTTAGTAGTAGTTGAATATTGAACGAACTGGCTGTAAGATTGACCACCCTTAAGCACGTATCAAATGATGATAGAAGTAATAACTATAATTGCCTCATAACAAATACCAGGGATGGTCAAAGACAAAGCACTTGGTCCAGACAGATTTTCTATGGGATTTTTTCCATCATGTTGGGATGTGGTGAAGGAGGATTTAATGAAGGTTTTCCAGGAATTTTTTTTGGTTGATTTGAGAAAAGCCTCAATGCCACTTTTATTGCACTTATCCCAAGAATATTGGGGCATCGGAGGTGAAGGACTATCGGCCCATTAGTCTTATGAATGGTGTGTACAAGATCCAAGGTGCTGGCAAATTGCCTAGGGGAGATTTTGGGGAGGATCATTACGAAACCCCAAAATGCATTTGTAAGGGGTAGACAAATTTTGGACTTAGTTCTCACCGCCAATGAATGTCTAGATAATAGATTAAAATATGACAACATGGATATCCTATGCAAGTTGGATATGGAGAAGGTTTACGATCATGTCAATTGGGATTTCCTGCTTTACATGCTTGGGAGGTGTGGAATTGGGAAGAGATGGTGATCGTGGATCAAGTGGTGCATAGCAGCAATGAAGTTCTTAGTTTTGGTGAATGGCAGTCTAGTTGACTTTTTTAACAGCTCTTGAGGTCTAAGACAAGGGGATCATTTGTCCCCCCCTTCTTTTTGTCATTGTCATTGACGCACTTAGTAGAATGATCTCTGCCTTGGTTAACAGTGGCTTTGTGGCCGGTTTCTCGGTTAGTGACCCCAATAGGGGTACCCTTAAGATTTCTCACTTCTTGTTTGCAAATGATACTCTGATATTTTGTTAGGCAAAGCAAAGCCAGATTTGGACATTGAGGGCAATTTTACTCTGTTTTGAAGCGGTATCCGATTTGAAAGTGAACTTCGCCAAGTCAGAGTTGGTGCTAGTTGGTAATGTTCACAACATCTAGCCGTTGGATAACACTCTTGGATGTAAGGTCTCCTCTCTTCCCATGAATTAATTGTTCTTCCTTTGGGGGCAGCCTCAAGGGCTAAATCAATATGGGATACAATAATTGAGAAGATTGAACATAAATTGCTAGGTTGGAAGAGATTGCATTTGTTGAAATGTGGTAGGATCACCTTAATCAAGAGTACTCTGTCAAATTTACCAACTTATTTCTTATCGTTACTCCCAATTTCAGCAAGTGTAGTGACCTGTATTGAGAAACATCATCGTGATTTCCTTTGGAGTGGTTTGGGGAATTTCAAATTTCATCTGGTTAAGTGGGATAAGGTATGCTCCCCAATCTCTTCTAGTGGGTTGGGTGAGGATTTTCAATCAGGCCTACTTGGGAAATGGTTGTGTTAATATAACATGGAACTGGAAGCCTTATGGAAGTCAATGATTGACTTCAATTATAGAGGTTTTGTTTTTGCTCTTCTTTTTTTTTTTGGGGGGGGGAGTACTAGGGAGGTACGTGGGGTTTATGAAGTGGGTGTATGGAAGCACATTAGACGATGTAGGGGTTTTTGCTCGTCACACTAGACTTGTGTTGGAAGATGGCTTTAGAATAAAATTCTAGTGCGACTTATGGTGTGGAGATAACGCCATTAAGGACTCATTCCCTTCAATTTACAGCATTGCATGTGAGAAAAAAGCTTCAGTGGCTAACTTTATGGAAATATCTGGTTACCTAGTCCAATGGAATGTGAATTTCACTAGGGCGGCCCAAGATTTGGAAGTTGGGAGCTTTTTGGATTTTTTAGACTCTAGTACCGAGCACTTAAGGATCTAACATGTTGTGGCGGGTACCCGCAAGAAAAGGTTCATTCTCTATTCACTCTTTCTATAAGTCTCTCACACAATCACAGAACAATCATTTTCCACGGAGAAGGGATTTGGCAAAATAAAGCGTCTTTCAAAGCTGCATTTTTTGCTTGGATGGTTTCTCTGGGAAAGATTTTGACGATGGATAACTTACGGAAACGCATGGTGATTATATTGGATTGGTGTTGTATGTGCAAAAAAAAGTGGTGAGACTGTGGATCATCTTCAACTGCATTCTGAGGTTGCTGGAGCGTTATGAGAAGATGTGTTCATCAGGTTAGAGCTAGCCTAGGTTATGCCTAACACAGTGGTTAAGCTTTTGGCCAGTTGGAAAAATTTATGAGGTATTCCACAAATCACAAATGTGTGGAAGAAGGGTCCTATTTGTATTCTGTGGTGCTAATGGCAGAAGCGCAACAACCTGACGCTCGAAGATAAGGAGCACTCATTAGAGGAGCTTAGATTACTTTTTGTTAGAACTTTATTTCTATGGCCCAAAGCTGTAGATTTTATCATTTTAATGGCCTTGGTTCTCATGATTTTCTTGTTTCCATTTCTTCTTCCTGAATAGGTGTTACCTCTTGTATATCATCTTGTGTGCGTAGGCTATGCCTATTCTTATTAATACAATCATTTACTTATATTAAAAAAAAAAAAAATCAAGTACCTGGGTTGAACAATTTTTACGTTTCAATAAAATTTTACTCATAAAAAACTTTCTTATAACAAAATATGCATTATGCATGATACCTGTTCAGTGTCATGTTGAGAAGTTTCTGCAACACTAGTTTAGGTTAGGTGAGTATTCTACCACAATTTATTTAATTGGATTTTATCTGGTATGTATGATTCAAAGAATGAGATCACTATCACAATCTTTTTCCCATTTAACATGCATTTATTTCCAAATATTTTTAATTATCAAATTTGTCACTCTTTCTTGCATGTATCAGAAATCAACTGCAGAGGAGCTCCTTAATAAGGAGCTTCCACTGAAGTTTGTGGAGGTTGATGAGGAACAGTCAAGGCTTGTCCTCAGTAACCGAAAAGCCATGGCTGATAGCCAGGCACAATTAGGAATTGGATCAGTGGTCATTGGAACTGTGCAGAGCCTAAAACCATATGGTGCCTTCATTGACATTGGTGGAATCAATGGCCTTCTTCATGTTAGTCAGATCAGTCACGATCGTGTCTCAGATATTGCAGCAGTACTTCAACCTGGTGATACTCTTAAGGTATGTCCTTAATATGAGTTCTTGGCAGCAGACAATTGATGCTACTCGGTGGATATGAACATTTTTAACCTATGTAGGTCATGATATTGAGCCATGACCGTGAGAGAGGCCGAGTCAGTCTTTCCACCAAGAAGTTAGAACCTACTCCTGGAGACATGATTCGCAATCCAAAGCTTGTTTTTGAGAAGGTATTTTCTGAAAAACACTCCTAAGCCTCACTAGTAGTTGTGTTTTTTATTGTACAGTAAATTCTAGTGATGGAGGCCTGATGGTTAGGTCCCTGCCATATTTACCCATTTCATTCGCGATGAGAACTTTTGGTCTGACTAATATCTTGTTGCTTCAGTGCATAGAAGAAGATCCAAAAGGAAGTCTATTAGCATATGTTTCCTTTTTTCTCTGATACATGAAATATTTATCTCATGTCCAAGCCTTTTGGATTTATAGAAAAATATATAGTCATATTTATAATTCTGTTCTGACAGGCGGAGGAAATGGCTCAGACATTCAGGCAGAGGATAGCTCAAGCAGAAGCTATGGCTCGTGCAGACATGCTTAGATTCCAGCCTCAGGTATTTGCTTAGTTATTCCTTAAAAAGTTATACTCAGTTCAAAATATTTAAGAAATTAGGAGATGCACATAGAAGACCAATATATGATTCACATCAATTTGAGTTATCAACTTATCAGATCTTGGCCCGCCTTATGAACTAACAGACCTGAAGGTCAGGGGTCCAAGGGCTGGGAGATATTGTTGGCGTGTTTTTAAATGAGATTTTCTGTACATTCTGGTGAGAGTAAGTGTGCATATACTGTTTCCATCTGCAGAGTGGACTGACTCTAGGCTCTGACGGAATTTTGGGTCCTCTCACTTCAGACTTGCCAGCAGAAGGTCTAAATCTGAGTGATGTTTCTCCGGCAGTAGAATCATGATTGAAACTTGGTAGTTTTTCTCCTTTTGAGTGTTTCTATGTTACTTAGCTTGTAAAATTATACCCAAGGCTATACTTCTCTGCTTCTGGCCTAAGATTCCTTTTGATTGTTGATCACAGCGCCTTGATTTAAAAACTCACACTTCCTAATGTCACTTAATGGATTTACTTTCCTGGACTCTGATATTCATACTCAATTAGTACTCTTTATTTAAAGAACCAGCACCCTAGGATGATTTAACTTGGCATTAATAATCAGCCTAGTCCGCAGAAGTTCTGAAGGCCAAGTTGCAGAACGTTCAAAATCGACCAGGAAATATTATTGTACTTATCCCACATCCATTCTCGTAAGTAAAGTTTATTTCTTGCAAAAAAATTGAAATTACCGCGAAAGAATTTGGAGCAGTACTTTTCAGGAATCAAACGAGCATCTGCCTCTTGCTTTCCAGTGATGTGTTAACGCTAATGAATTGCTAGTAGTTCCCAAGTGCGATGCTTGCAGCACGTGGTTGTAGAGATTACAAGCTAGTAAAATTTTCGGCCAGAAAAGAGAGAAGATGACGTTAGGTTGGGTTGGAGGAGCCGGGAACAAGGAACTTGGGATCTTTAACCTAAAAATTAGACTTTTTGACTGCCGAAAAAACAAAACGAAGAGGTAAGGGAGAAGGGGCTAGGAAGAAAAAAAATGATTGCCCTTTTAAACGTAAATGCCAAGTAAACATAACTAATGCTCCTAAGATTTCAGTTAACCTTTTGGGTTGGGGAAAGCTTTGCAAATGTTATGATCCTAACAGTTATAAGTTTAATCAAACAAGCATCTAATAATTCCAAGACTTTTGGATCAATAGTTAGATCTTTTAAGAGAACGGTGCTACGTCTACCACTCCCAGCTACAGCTGGGAGCTACCGTTAGTTAATTGTAGTGTATTTTTTGTTTTTGGTTTTTTTATATGTATTTTTTAAACACTTTCAAATAATTTTTTTTTTTAAATTCACATCTTTAAAAAAATACTTTATTAATCACGAAGTAAAAATAAAAAATAAATAAATAAAAACTGTGAGCAGTAGCTCCCAGCGGGACCACGATCATTTTCGTTAAGAGAAAGCTTTGCAATGCAAATGAATGAAATCTCACAGAACATGAGCGGAAGCGTGCCGTCTCGCGGAGCTTAGTAAGGGAAGACTGTTCCTTATATGTAATACCCTATAATCAACACATACTCAAATGTACTAAATTAATCACGTGATTCTTGGCATCGACCATCTTCAAACATGCCAACTATTTATCAAATTTTTAGGCAAGCTCATTTTATAGTCTACTCGACTCTACCCAGAGATGCACTAATAATGCTCATTCATAGTGATTGCAAAATCTTGGATTCGAAATCAGAAATGATTTGAAATTCAAATTTAAATTTAAATCCAAGATTTTCTAACCATGTACAACATGTAGATGATAATCGCTAACACATAGCTCCATGATTTTTTATTATGAGAAATCAAGAATAAATATAATTTATTATGGCCACACAACGTTATTGAAATCATTTTGATTCTACACCTGTCTTTTGCAACAATGAGAGTTGCAGCTGCTGCTTCTAAAGAACATTTAAGCTCCATGCAGAATATATCAGAACTGTGTCATTTATACAATCATCATATATTTAAAAGGTTAGAAATGAGGATAAAAAAATGAGAACACTGCCTAAACATCCTACAAACCCCTACTAATACATGCAGTGTCATCCCTTCTCATTTACAGAAATATGTCAATCCAAGTTTTAAAAGATTTACAATCTACAAAATGATGACATTTATATGACCATCTAGCAATGGTCCTGCACGTGTAGGCTTTAGAATGCCTCCATCCATTTTGCAGATTATCCCACATATGTACATTTTAAACTCGAATAAGCAGGCTGGCCGGAAATCATAACTTACATGCCTTTTATTCAGCCACCAATCTGCCTTTAACACCTTCAAAGTCTCCTAGGAAGCTCTTATGGTTTTCACCACTTCCCCCAAGAGTGGAGAGTTATAAAACCGAAAAATGGTAAATGCCATATCTAATGACAGTATTCTTCTCCACTTCCATTTGGCGTAGTTGGTCAATCAGCTCAAATCAAAACCAGCATCGGCATTTATAGCATATAGCAACTTTGTTTCCAGTTGCTCTTTGCTGTTTTTATAAAAAATAAATAAATAAATAAAAATAAAAATAAAAATAAAAATAGTCGATAATGTTCAATAAAAGTTGAGGTAAGAAATATTGACAATAATTAATAAGAACAAATCATGTCTTGAAGTAATAGTTACAGATCAATTTGTTTCAAAAAGGAAAAAAGAAGATACTTTCAGATTGATCAAGATTTAAGGTTCTAAACAATCAAACTAACACACTTAGGCTACATTTGGCCTTTCAAGAAGAAGCAAGTTCCTAATGGAAACATGTAGTTAATTAAGTGCAAAATATAAAATAGAAATCAAACTTTCAAGACGCCCCAAAAGAAATAAACCAATTTTGATGAGAACCTTTCTTGGCAAGATGATCTAAGTTGAGGCAGATATCCAGAAGAGAATGAAAGAAAGATTTAAAAGATGAGACACTTTGTACGCCTAAATTCCTGATATAATACATATCCTCCCAAAACAAAACTCTGGGAGGATATGTACCATGGTACCATGGGATTAGGCTTCTAACATTGACACATGACAAGTTTTTTTTTTTTTTTAATAAGTATTGGCACAGGACAAATAGAAAACCCTTTTTTTTATAAGTAACATGACAAGTAGAAAACTAAGCCAATAGGTTTCTATCTTTTAAATCGATAACTGGGATGACTGCAGTTATCAAAGCAGCCTGACTTGAAACCTGAAGGTTTTTGAATGAGTTGCCAAGTAGTGCTCCATAAAGTAGCACACAAATCTGACAATGCTCTTTCTTTTACCTGTGTTTTATTCAAGTAATCTTCTGGCAATATGAAGAATCTTTTTAATAAAATCTATGTCACTTTTCTTTGATAGATTAATGGAACATCATATGCGTACAAGATTAAACTTGTGACTTCACCCTCCACATCTTTTTTTATGGGAGAGGGGCCAAGGGCTCTCCATTTGGTCCCAAGACTATTGGCAGAATAAAATCCCTTCCATTTTCAGAAAAGGAAGTTATGATCGGGACAAACCTTCTATATGGTGGAAGCTTTAGAAGATTCATACAAGTAGCTGATGTTGGTAACCGGTCAAGAGCCTCCTCAGAGGCACTACCAGCAGCCCTGCAATAAGAGAGACCAACAAACTGATAAACAACGAGAGAGAGAGAGAGAGAGAGAGAGAGAGAGAGAGAGAGAGAGAGAGAGAGAGAGAGAGAGAGAGAGAGAGAGAGAGAGGCTCTCTCAAAGCCATTAGGCTAAGATCACCTAAAATAACTCTTAGTAAATTGTAGTTGGTGCATTTTTTTATAGGAAAAAAAATTTATTGATAAGGGCATAGCCGAAGTATATACAAGAGAAAACATCTAGCTAAGAACTAGAGAAATTGGTACAAGTTGTTACCTTTGTATGCAAAATAAAGGCTCGAGATATCTGAATCCAAGGAGGGGTCCTCGAGAGCACCCAGTGACAAACCTGGAAAAAATATGATCCGGTTATTTTCCTATCAGATATCCATTTCCTTTAAGCTGACTAAACACTAGTAACTAGAGCAGTCAACATAAATAAACAGTAATGTGATGATAGATGATCTCCCTCACTTCAAAAATTTCTTCTGATTTTCCAATGAAAAGCTTTTCAGAACTTCCCAGAACATCTCTACGACGTAATGTTCCTGTGAAAGCAAATAGTAAAAAATTAAGTACTCGCAATTGCAAAGTTAAGTGATGGTACACAGTTAAAGTATCACTACCATCTTGTTATCAGACCATCAAACACTTGCATACAGTAATTATATGCATCAAATTGTTTTCTTCTTAGAAATGAAATGCAGAATTTCAAACAAGATATTCAAAATAAAAACTCTGGTCATTCAAAATGTCAGAGGAATAGGCAGCAAGAATTTCAAGTCCTCATCATGCCTATGAGCTGTAAAGCACAGACAACCAAGTTAATGTTCTTATACAATACAATCAAAAGAAGGCAGAATATATTGAGCGACCACAAACTTCTTTGCATGCAAAATCCATCTAGGAGAATACACCTGAGCTATGCATTCATTGCAAAGACAAATTATAACATACAACAAAAAAATAACATACTTTATGATAGCCGCCTACATAATTGGTATTCAATCTTAGATCATCAAAATCCAAGCTGTCAACTGAACCTGATATCAAAAGCTGTAATAAAGAAGATGTGTCAAAGAGGTAGGAAGAAAATATAAACAAAACATATTAGGTTTCCTAATGGTTCAAACATGAGCTGCAATCTAGGACAGATGAAACACCAAGTGGCAGGTAACCACATTTCTATTATCTGAATACTGAGATGGAAGGAAAACATTTCATGGCAAAGAGTTCGGCTTGGAATTATCAATAACAATACCAACTGTTTGAGTGGACATTATAGTGGTTTCAAGATGACAGCGTCCATATCTTTTGATGGCATGTGTGTATCTTTGTTAGATGCTTTTTGAGTTTTTGTTATCTATTCTATTCTATCGATTGTATCCTGCTTATCAAAATCTATCAATTATGTCATGGTTTGTTTAATTGTCTTCCCTATGATTGGACTTCGTAATGAAATAGATGGTACGTTTATTAAGTACAAAGTTGATTATTAGATTAAAGGATCTGTCTTTGTTCTATATGTAAATTCTCAACCTGTTCAGTGCAATTAAGATGAATCAAGTAATCCTAGTAATAAAATTAAATTTCAATGGATCATCTCAGGGTGAAAATATTGCTGGTCTGGATGTCAATTTTTTTCTTTTTTGATAAGTGATATGTGATTTTATTAAAGAAGAATGTACAGGCAAAGCCCATGTACACAGGAAGTATACAAAAGAAATCACCTAAATACATTCTAGAAGACAGAAAAAGACATCAGAAAGTCATGATCTGAGAGACCATTAGACCCTAAAACTGAAAACCAAGACAGATCTGTTCTAAAGGGGGCTCTTTATCATTGAAACATCGCTCATTCCTTTCTATTCAAATACACCACATGAGACACAAGGGGATCATCTTCCATGCTGCACCCATTTGAGGACAACCAATAATCCCATTCCAGCAAGCAAGGAGCTCAACCACTCTCAAGGGCATTTACCTATTCCAAACCTATTTTACGGAAGACAACATACCACAAAGCCCTCGCCACCTCACAATGCAAAAAAAGATGGTCCACTGTTTTCCCATTCTTTTTACACATGCAGCACCACTCCATAACAATAATGTCTCGCTTCCTTAGACTATCCGGCATCAGAATTTTCCTGAGAGAAGCTGTCCAAATGAAAAAAGCCACTTTTGAAGCCACATGCAACCTCCAAATACTCTACCAAGGGAATGAGGAACTGTCCTGAGTAGATAATAGCTTGTAATACGAACAGACTCTGAGTTTTTTGCTCCCCTTCACTGTCCACAACATCCTATCCACAGCATTACCATTGAACCTCAATGAGTATAAAAGCTTAAAAAGAGATCAGAAACTTCATCCATCTCCCAATCTTGAACAGCTCGGGTTAAGCAAATATCCCAATGAATCACCCCATTGGAGTAGGAAAACAGATCTGAAACTGCTGCATGCTGATTTGAAGCCAATCTGAAGACGGCTGAAAACATGCTGTTACGAGCCCCCTCGCCACACCAAATATCAAACCAAAAAGGGATCCTCGATCCCTCGCCAACAGCAAAACTAACGCAACTAACAAAGCTCTCACAGCCCTTTCAGATGATTTCCAAAGCCCCACACCATAAGTCCCCCGAACGGCATTAGAGCACCAACCCCCCCAAACACTACCATATTTTCGATCAATGATCACCCTCCAAAGTGACTCCCCTTCCAATTGGTATCTCCATAGCCACTTTCCCAGTAATGCCATATTGAACATCATCAAATTATGGACCAATCGGGTTTGGCTCAAGTGGTAAAGGCCTTGGACTTGGGGGTATGCTCCCCCTAGGTCTAAGGTTCAAATCCCCTTGGGTGCAAACAATCTTTAGGGGTCATCGGACTAGGGAATTTTTCCCTTTGAATTACCCGAGGTGCACTTGCGGGAAAATCCTTCCCGAGGGCCTGTGCACCCCCGAGATCAGTCAGAACGATGTTCCTGTACACCCAATGCTGATCAAAAAAATAATTACGGACTCCTAGCCCTCCAACTGAGATGGGAGAGCAAACTTTATTCCAACTTACGAGATAGAATTTGGTAGCTTCGCCCGTACCATCCCATTAGAAAGCACGGAACAACTTCTCAATTCTGTTTGCCTACTCTTGCGGGCAATGGAAATAGTGATAGAAAATAAGTAGAGAGATTAGAGAGAGTACTCTTAATAAGAGTGAGTTTACCCCCTTTAGATAAATAAAGACGCTTCCATCCAGCCAGCTTTTTCTCAACTTTCTCAACAACCCCGTCCCAAATAGTAGAAGTCTTGAAAGGCACCCCCAAAGGAAGACCCAAGTATTTCATAGGAAGAGATGCAATTTAGCAGCCCATTAATCTTGCCAGGTAGGGCTATAAATAAACCAGTCTATTTGATAGTCTGCTCGGTACTCGCCCAGTTAAACTCGAATCGACTTGTGAAAAAAAAAAAAAAAAAAAGCTCATCCTTGAAAGTAAATACCCACTCGATTAGTAAATGACACATACTAAACAAAACTCGACTCGACTCGACTCGACTCGGCTAAGGCCCGCTTGTTTATACTTGAGTCTGACTCGATTAAAGCTCATTCATATGTTGATAAATAAATACATACACCTATGTATATATGCATATATATATGTATTAGCTAATAATATAAGCATAGCACTTTTATAATTAAATATATAATATGTAACTTAATTACTTATGTCTATATATATTATATATAGAATATATTTCATAGCTATATTTTATAATTTTTAAAATAATTAATCGATAAGATTTAATAATTTCATATACTAGTATGTGGAAACCATATATGAAATAAATGTGCTATCATATTATGTGTATGTATTAATAATTTCTATAGGCATATAATATATTGTTATTATGAATAAATATCAACTAGTTAGATATTAGTTATTTATAAATTTTTAAAATCTTATAATTCAATAAAGGCTCTACTTGTTGGTTGTACAAATTCAATATTAGATTTTTTTTTTTTTTTATCTATGTAATTTATTAATTATTATATATTATTCAAAAATAAAAATAAAAATAAAAAATTCGAGCCGAGCTAGAGACTCGAGCTCATTTTTGGGATGAGCTCGAGCCTGAGTTGGAAATTTAGCTTACCGAGTCAAGCTCAACCAAAGAATAAATAAAAATCTCGAGCTCGAGTATTTTGAGTCGATCTGAGCTCGACAAGCCAAAGACCGGCTTGGCTCGATTACACCCCTTTGCCATGCTATTAATATTTCGTACCTCCATCATCGAGACCAATTCAGACTTGCCCAAGTTCAACTTAAGGCCCGAAATAGTTTCAAAACATAAAAGTGCAGCCCTTAAGGTTTGGATATGGCCACGGTTTGCATCACAAAAATGATGGTATCATCTGCAAAAAGTAAATGCGAGAGGGTAATAGACCCATTAAGGTCATTACCAACTAAAAAGCCAAAAAGGAATCCTCCCCTAACAGCAGCCTCCACCATCTGACCCAACGCCTCCATAACAATGACAATCAGAAAAGGAGATAGAGGGTCCCCTGTCTCAATCCACACGAATTGTGTGGAAAATCCAGCAGGAGTACCATTAACTAAAATCGAGAAACAAGGAGTAGAAACACAATGTCTAATCCATGAACACCACCTTGCCCCAAAACTACATCTCTTAAGCATGTAGAATAGGAAATCCCAATTCACGTGGTCAAAAGCTTTCTCGATATCCAGCTTACAAATAACACCAGGAATGCCCTCCCTTAGCTGACTATCAAGGCATTCATTAGCCATCAACACCAAATCAAGAATTTTCCTACCCCGAACAAATGCATTTGGGGCTTAGAGATGATTTGTTTTATCACCTTGCTCATTCAATTAGCAAGGACCTTCAATATAATCTTGTAAATCCCACTCACTAGGCTAATGGGTCGAAAATTCTTAAGCTCAAAGGCCCCAAGTTTTTTAGGGATTAAAGCAATGGCAGTTGCATTAAGAGATTTTTCAAACTTACCATAGGAAAAGAACTCCTGGAAAATCCGCATTACTTCTTTTAGGGCAGGCTTGGGGCAAGGGATAAGACATAAAATTCTCATATCTCATCATTACAACTTTCCCAAATTCCCACACAAAATATAATAAACAACTCAATTTTTTCAAATCCTAATTCTTTTTTTTTTTAAATCCCAAAACAATAATAATATTAAAAATAATATTTTAAACTTTCATCTAAAATAAAAAAACTCTCATCTCACTCCCCAAACCTGTCCTTACAATCTCCCAACAAACTTGAAAGAAGGTCATTAAGAATCCATCTAGTCCAGGAGCTTTGTCTTTGACCATACTACTAACCACCTAAAAGACTTCATCTTCGTCAAAAAGTCTCTCCAATCAGCTTGCACTAATTGAATCAAGGGGGTCAAATTCCATCCCCTCTAGTCTAGGTCTCCAAGTGGCAGATTCGGTAAGAAGCTCTTCATAATAGTGCACTATAAGATCCTGGATTACAGAGGGAGATGAGCTCATACCACTATCAGAATAAAGCGTCTCAATGGCATTGTTCTTGCGATGAGTTAAGCCATTTTATGGAAGAATTTAGTGCATTTATCCACTTCTCTCAACCATAAGGCCCTTGATTTTTTGCGCCAAGAGATTTCTTCCATCAATAGAACCCTCTCAAGATCAGCCATCACAGATTTTTTCCTCAGAAATGCGTCCTCAAAAAGGACCTCTTCTTCCCCAAACTCCACACTGAGGCTATCACAAGGATTTGCCATGCAAAGGTGATTGCATTGTTTGTTGTCTTCATGATAAGCTTGGTTTAGAAGATTTACCACCTTGGCTTTTTATTTCTGGAACCATCCTCCCTCTATATCTACCCCAGATCATTTGATTACTTTCTCTTGTATAATTCTTTTCCTCTAATCATGAACCGAACTGGTGTCATTACATTCATTTCTTTGATGCTATTTTAAATAAGGCCTCGTATGGTTACACCGTTAAGATGACGTGAGATGTTTTGTTGAAAGTTAAATATATTGTTATAATATAATTTTTAATATTATTTTTGTTTTAGAATTTGAAAATGTTGGATTATTTATTATATTTTGTATGAAATTTTGGAAAAGTTGTAATGATTAGATGAGATGAAATAGTTTGGTATTTGGTAACCAAACCAGGCCTAAATAGTTTTAGGCTTGGTTATTTGCCATTTTGTTATATGTTGCTAATTATTACATATGAATTTGCACTTGTGTTGTTGCTTAGCTGGGATGGTTTAGATGTATGGTATGATTACTTACAGGTTTGGAGTTTCTTTCCTCTACTTGTAAAAGTGTGTAATAGAGGGTAAAAGATTTAAATGAGTCTCCATCTGCTTGAACTACAACATGATTCAAGAATATGGAAAAAGTCATTTCGCACATAATCACTGTAGATTCTTAATTGGACTACCGTACACTACCTATGAGCAAAACACATCTTGCCATGGGTGCTCTCATACTCTCATACAATGGGAAAGAGAAAATTGTCTAACAGAGCAAAACAAAAGAAGTGAAGCATGTTAATGGTCCAGAAAAAACATATTACCGTAAGCACCATGCATTATGTCAAAATAACTTTAACTTCACAAAGAATGGTTTTGTGAATGATATCAAAGTTTCACGCAACTAAACATAATTTTTGGCAACTAGAAGTTACAAGGGTACCTGAAGTTCATGCTCGTTAAACATGTCAATCCAATCTTTCTGTATAAGCAGCTGAAACCCCCTCAAGAAATGAGAACTTTGTTGACGTATCTGAAAACAATTTTATTTTATAAGTATATTTGAAAGCAATGTTAGTAATCATGTCATAACAATATGAAAAAACATAGAGACCTGGAAGAAACTTGAAATGACCAATGATAGAAGATAAAATACCTGAAAATTCAAACGGTGATTGGCCACAAGATGTATAAACGTAATAACATTCTCATTGGAAACACGCAAGTTCTTTCCTCCAGGAAGTAGCTCTTCTTCTGTCTGCTCTCCATATTCATTATTGACGATAACAAAGTACAGTTCTAAATCTGAAATGTCACCTTCATAATGCTGCGGATCAGAGATAAGGGATGAAAGAAAAGGCAATTACGATTAGAATAATCATTAAGGAGATGAACGGACACCATATGGAAATATAAACATCCCCTTTAGTTTTCCCTATCAACGAAAGAACAAAGAAAATGTAGTTACACAATCTTCTGCATAAGCACTCGATAGAATCTTCATCTCACTCTTTTTTACTAATAAAAAAGAATAACTAAAAAAAAGGGGGACTTGTTCTTTAAAGAAAGGGGGGCTAATTTAAAATAAAACCCCATTTAACCTTAAGTTAAGCAAAGATTGCTCAAGATCAAAAGTGTAAATCATAAAAGCGGTAACAAAGTGATAAAACGAATACACATTGGGCATTAGACTCTTATTTCTTAATGTAGTGGTGTGAAAACAAATGTAAAACCTGAGAATAAATAACAACATTATCATGGAAGAGTCCCAACTAACTGGGCATTAGACTCTTTAGTTCTTGTATTAACACCCCACAAAGATGTCGACAATTTTCATATCCTGAACGCATAAACTAAAAAAGTACACATCATTCATTAAATTGATTGGGATATAAGAAGCATTACTTCTCTCTAAGTATCATGAGAGCCAAAATTTAATATAGGTAAGACAAATGAGGAAATAAAAGAAGATGAAGAATCATTACCTTCAAGAAAATAAGATGGCGATACAGTTCTGGGTCCAATGAAGGTAAGTCATTCAGATAATTGTACCTGTTTAGTTGACAAATAGTACATATCAGATATGATACTGAAAGGTGTGATACCCCATATGATAAGGATAAAGGTAGGTGATATATGGGATCCCACATTGCTTAGGAAGAAGAAGTTCTTGCTCTTTATGATGTTCCAATGGGTCTCCAATTGTATCATTGACTAATCCTTTTGGAATATAGGCCATGTGGTTTGGGCTTTCCATTGAGATAATACAAATAGTATCAGAGTCTATCCCAACCAAAAATATGGGACTTGAGCCATGCCACCTACAACATACAGGCCCGACAAGGACGTCGGGAATTAAAGAGGGTAGATTGTGATACCACTTATGATAAGGATAAAGGCAGGTGGTATATGGAATCTCATATTGTTTGACAATGAGAAGTTCTTCCTCTTTATAATGTTCCGATGGGGCTCCAATTGTATCATTGACTAATCCTTTTGTAGTATGGGCCATGTGGTTTAGGCTTTCCATTGAGGCGTTACAAAAGGGGAGTGTTCTTTTTTCTTTGTATTAGAAAATCGAGTAGAATTTATAGGTGAGGACATCAAAGAAACATCAGCTGACTATAAGTTGTGAGATAAATGGTAAAAGATAAGATTAGATACTATAGAAAAAAGGAAGGATTCAAGCTAGTTCAGCCAATAGTGAGGGAATGAAGTGGAACGAAAAGATTGACTGATGAATCCATCACGAGGAAAACCCAATTGGCAATGGTAAGAGCTCTATAAACAAGTGTCATCCTGCAACCAAGCATTTTTCTTGTTTTTTAACCTCTTCAATTACTTATCCAAAAAAACAATCCATTTAGACAATTCCTACAAGTCAATGGTATTTTACTTGCAACCTATAGCCAGTATAGATATCTGGGGCTCTCATCAGTTCATTAATTTGGTATAATAATGAAATAGGATATCAATCTCTTTGAAAACTCCTAACTAGAGTGTAAACAAATAGGATATGTGAGTCTTTAATACTCGAGGTGGTTTCTATTATATTTCTTCAATTAATCTATATGGGAAATTACATTTTGCACCCTCAAACTACCATCATTTTTTTAAGTGTACCCTAAAATACCATGGCAATTCACATCCTTGGTTAAGATCTAACAATTAAGATTATACCACATGCCATTTTTTATGTTGACAATCAGATTTTAACCGAATGTGCACATTGTCAAAATTTGATAGTTTAGGGTGATGTTGCCATTTTACATTTGGACTGTTATTTTTCACTTATAAAAAAAAATATGCAAATAAAAAAAAGGGTGGTAGGTCTGAGGGAGAAAATGTAGTTTCCCTGTACATACATACATAAATACATACATATATACTTGTGTGTGTGTGTGTGTGTGTGTGTGTGTGTGTGTGTGTGTGTGTGTTTTAATACATATGTATATCAACATCTGCAGCAGATCTATGCGTCTAGTCTCATTCCCCAAGTATAATATGCTTCAATGCAAACTTAAATAAGTTTACCTAATCTTTAATCACACATATAAGGTCCAGATTATAAGAACAATTTAACTATAGCCATAAACAATTTGAGAAGGAAAAGAAAAGAAAAAAAACTATTGAAAAGAATAGGGCAGGAAGTCTTTCTGAAACCTTACTTCTGCTTTAATTTGCTCAAGAAAAATGTTGCAAATGGTATATCAACAAGAATTCCTTCAAACATAGCCTTCAAGAAGAAGAGAAACATGAGTTAACGCAAGGAAGCATGGACAGAATTAAATTAGCACAAAGAGAATAAAATCATCCTATACTTTTAAGGGTTGTATATTGAACGTATGAAAGTAAATTGATTGGGCAACCTACTCTGTGAGACAAACTGCTAATTGTAATAGCATTTGCTCCTGTTATGGAGCAGAAAAAATTTTGTCACCTTAACTGCTAATAAAAGAAGTCAATTCATGGAAGTTATTTCATTCGTTTGCTTCATTTAGATGAAATATGGCATATGGATAAAGACACCAACAACATTGAAAGTTCTTCAAGCTTCCGCCAAACCACATGCAGACCACGCTACACGACAGAAAGAAGGCACTGGTAATTGAAAACACATCTTACCTTTGCCAGAAGAGTTCCAAGAAAATGGAAAAATTGGAGATGTTGTTCATGTATCATTCCAGATCCAGGGTTAGGGTAGAGCAGGTGATCAGCTGTTTCCTGGATATTCCAAGCCAAGCAGAGAATCAGTGGAACACAACCAACATTTCATTTTCACAAGGAATCTAATTTCATTAAAAGTGTAAAGGGGCACAACCCAAGTAAACAGAAACACGCATGTTTTGAATAATACAACATTGGAAGACATTGACAAGTGAATGAATACATTTGAAGTCAGATATGAAATATAATTCAACTGCTTTGGCCAATGATTCATCATATCAGGCTACCCGTATTGGTTTTAGACAAACGTCTTTCAGATTGTGTTGGGCAACTAATGGGGAAAAAAAAAAAAAAAATGAGATGTCTTCTAAGGTTCTAGCATGGCTTGGTCACGCAGGGCATTCAGCAGGTGAAGTTCATATATTCCTTTTTTCCCCTTTCTCCCCAAGCAATTACAAGTGCTTCATTAATGCTTCATTTGAAGGCCTTACAGGAAATCAATTATTAGGCAAAGTGGAGTAGAAGGAAAATAAATATTTTCCATAACCTGTTGGTTTACAAGAAACCTTAAGAGGGTCATGATCTTAATTTTCCCATGACACTTGAGATGATTTGAGGAACTTTTTTTAATAGTAGCGAAAATGATTTGAGGAGAAATGTTTCCTGCAACTGCAAGAAAGTGTAACCGGTGGGTTCCACATCCTTTCCAAACCACTAAAAACAGGAAAAGCGAATAAAAACAAGTTTTCTTATAAATCAAAACAAGCCTTAATGTTGGAGTTACTGAGAGCACTGAGAAATGACCTTAAATAAACCATACTGGACATCAAAAGCTGCTCGAGTAATATTCTCCATGAAATCTTTGAAAATTCCACCACCATCAATACCAGCCTCCTCAACTCCAAATTCATTGACAAACGTTACACGAATCTGTAGTGAACATCAAACAGTAATTGTACTGGTATTGTATTAATAAAAAAAATCTATAGTTATCTTCTGTGACAACAACAAAGGGGTAAAGAACAATTTTCAGAACTTCAAATAGGTAGTGCGATTATATTTTAGTTGCATGTGAGTGTGTGTGTGTGTGTGTGTGCAGAAGAAAGGACTTACAACTCCTCGAAGATCCTCTTCAGACAATGCACTCATCTGGTTATAGGCATCTTCTAAAATATGATCCCTTCGTATTCTGAATCGGTTCCTAGTAAAAACAGAATGAGACTCCTGTCTTTGCCGAACTGCCGTTAACTGTGACTGTTAAATGGATGGGAAACAAAAAAGTTGTAAAAATGAAAGAATTAAGTGCAAAAAACAATTTTTAAGATTTCATTCATTTGTCTCAAAAAAGAATGACTAATTCATATAAAAGAAGGAATTCCAAAAAATGACACCGCTAATTATATAGTAATTTATATGACCTATTCTTAATGGCATTCTGGCTCAAAATTGAGTGTAAACAGTAAAACACTTACAGTGAATATTTTAACCCTGCTTGTAAATGGCACCAAGAAGGGTGCTTGCTTCAATATGTCATTTGCTCGGGTATTTTCTATTAGAGCCTGGGAAAAAAGAAAGAAAACATGTTTAGAACAAGCAGACCAAGAGATTTTGGTCATGCGAGCCTAAAAATGCAACAGAAGCTATTACCTGGGAAATGAAAAATTCATTAACACCATCAGCATGGAAGTCACTGGGGGATGTAAATTGCCGTCTATTGTTCCAGTCTTGCAACTATGGAAATGGCATACAACAAATTATAAGTACAAACAGAGCATAACACTCTCAGTACATTGTTATTTTGGTCAAATGCATTTGAACAACACTTTTTATTAATGAAGAATAAAGAAGCTCTACTGACCCACTGGGACTATAACCGCATGGAAAGCCTTAGAATGTCACACAAGTAGGAAATAGGATGTACAAAACAAGAACACAGAAATTCAAGAACTCACGCTTAAATATACCTGTGAAAGGAGCTCAGAGGCTACAATGCTAACCCTTTCTTGGATGAATTCCTCAGGATGCCTCTTATTAGTAGAGGTGTTGGTGGCGAATTTCACAGAATTAGCTGGTGTTGCAGGATTGATCCATAGAAGCTGCCATAGCGCCTGCAGAAAACAGCATAGAGAATTGAAATTGTCACAGATCTAATATTACCAGTTATTCTAGTTGAACAATTAGGCGGCCTCCACTACTGCCAATCATGGTTACAATATTGCTGCTAACCTAATGATAAAGAGTAATGCTACATAGCACACTCCCATCCCACTTTCATCCCACTATGTAAAATGTGGCAATTTTATCACCCTTGGATCATATTTTAATTTTTTTTAAAGAAAATTTCAAAGGTCAATGGGCCATGTCACTTCATCATAGTGGGGTGGAAGTGTAATATGTAGAATTTTCCAATGATAAATAGATTCAAAAAGTATCCAGACATCAAAAAGAGCCTTCAGGTGAAGATTTTCCAACAAGTTACCTGTCTTAGAATAATTATAAGGCATCTAATATCCTTCAATGATAGTGGTTTCTCCTGCTCATAGAACTCCTCATTATCAACTATCATAAGCATGTGCCTGGTCAACCACAAAAGATGATCAACTGGTAAATTTAACTTGTATCAGCCTCAGAAAAGCATGTCAGTTTAGCATTAACACAACTGCTCTAATCAATACAACCGATGTACAGAATGGAATTACCAGAATTAAAAAGGGGTCTTACTTGTACACAGGACAGAAAACAGCCAGGGGCAATAGCCAACCAGGTGCATCTCCAGACAGATATGCAAACTGCTGTGACAAGGATGACCATTTCTGATTCTCATGGCACCGCTTCATAAAATTCCAAAGTACAGGAACAAGTTCAGTTCTGTAAGCTAGTACAGTCATGATTCGCTCAAGAGGTAAAGTGTTGAAAGTGACATGCAGAAAAGCACAAGCTGCACCAACAGCTGCCACCTCCTTATCATCCGGTCCATCGTGTGAACCACCAGCAAGAGAAATTCCTCCAAATAACAAATTTGTCTGCACCAAAGCATAAAATTCCAAGTTGTTTTATTTTCATTTTTATTTTTAAAAACGTGAAGGCTGTTCTTAGTGATGTAAATCTTCATTCTGGAGACTAATATGCTGTCTCAAGAAGGTATACCAATTGCAGAAGAAATCGAGGATCTATAGCATTGCATATTTGTTGTTCCAAATCCTTACTCAAACCTATTTCTATTGCTTCATCACCTGCAACTGTGTCATCCTCAACCAGCATGGAACCTGGAGTGAACATATATATTTCAATCAATAATTATCAAAGAACAAATAAAAGATTACACAATTTCACTTACAAAAGTTACATAGCCAACTGTTCAAACTGAAAACTTATGACAAAGTAACTACCATGCAGAGCACATAATAAAAGAAAAAATAATCAGATCTCTATATAGCTTTCTGGCTTGCGTGCTTGTAGCAAGTATCAGTGATGTGTTCAAAAGATGGTATAGAGGAGAGGAAACTCAAGCATAAAATATGGAAGAGCCATACTTTCTTTACTCTCTCTGCCAGATGATTTCATGGAAGGAAGTGTCTCCAACAAAAACGTTGTAACAGAAGCAAGATCCACAGCCTGCTCATGTTAGAGTTCAAGAATAAATTTAGCTTTAAAACCAAACAGAATCACCGTACAACCAGATCATGTCATAGAACAAACTGACTTGTTACAAATCTAATAAAATTAAGCATTGAATTCCATCCCTTGGAAGAAAAACTGATATAAACTAAGCAATGCTCACAAATTCCTGACCATTTTCACTCTTAAGAGAGATGAAGAATGATGGGTGGCAATCTAATTAATTTTAACAGTTCCTTACCATTTCAAATGAGCAGTTGGGCTGTGATAAAGCAACACCAGCAGTTTCTAAAATATTCCCAAGAAGGCAGGCATAACTAGGATATTCAGCGGATACATCATTAGGAAGTATATTAGCACTATTTTGCATACAAAATGCCATCTGATGTAAGTAATGTTGGCTAAGCCCCCGACTTGCAAAAACCTGGATAGCAAAATATCACTCAGATTAGAACAGGCAACAGGCCTCAACAAGAACTAAAAAATAAAAATAAAAAGGAAAACAAGAAGAAGAAGAGCATTCTGAAGTATTGCAACATAAATAAAACATGAATTGGAAAAACTAGACTTTGTTATATCAAGTAGAAACAACTAGGGTTGAGAAAATAACTCAGTGGCTCTTCAGCACTTTATGTTTCCACTAAATCATGTGTCAAATGAAGCTAAAAATAAATGGGTGATATGGAAAAAATGCTACCTCTTTTAAGTATGGGAAAAGCTGCCACAAGAATGGAATTGTAAGAATCTGGGATGAGAAACTCGATTGTGAGTAGATATTTGGACAAGTACATGGCTTCTGACCAACGTGAGGAATTATAAGGCCAAGCACATGCCCCAATGACAAAACTGTACCAATGGCATTACCACTCTTAGTACTTTCCTGCAGCAAAACAAGAGTGAATGAGTTAGCAAAGGACCAACACAGAATAAAAGAAAAAGATCTAGGAACACAATTACTAGCAGAGTTAGACCAATCATAACAAGAATGCTGACACTAGTGACACATACAACTCCACCTCAATTTGGATATACCAAAAGTGTCCAGACACTTAAAAGGCCAAAAGGTTTAAGTTCCAAAGTTAAAGTTGTAGTGGCTAGCATGCAACTTGCTGTTTATTTTAGGTTCTAAAGTTCAGACATCTATTTTTTTATAGTAAAAATTTCAGACATCTACACGAACATGACCGAACAGTAGATTTACTTTGGGGTGGAAAAAGCTCCATAAGGCTTAAAAAAGGCTGCTTACAATACTCTTGAGAGTTTCTGGTCAGGAAAACCCACAATATAATGGTTTTCATCATACTTCGATGATTAAAGCTTTGGGATACATCTTAACATGGTATCACATCTACGTAGTTTAAAGGGCAATCAACTACGACACAAAGGGAGGTAGTACAAGTCGAGGGAGGACCAGAGGGAAGGCATAGAGGCTTCCTCAGTCCTCATAGGATCATTCGAGTTGAGTATTAATTGTGTGGGAAACAAAGGGTTGGGGTAGTTATAGTGACTTGCTTTGCTTTGGGGAGGCGTGTTTTGTCCCAATAGAGCTTGGGGCTCTATTATGGGCTAGGTGTTCTCTCTTGTATACACCCAGCGTACTTGGTTACGCCTATTAATATTAATATACTTTTACTTTAAAAAAAAAAAAAAAAACCAGCTATGCAGTTTAAACTATTAAGATCCTTGTTTACCCCCAACTATGTCCCCCCTAACCACTTGAGGGCAAAGATGCAAATTAAAGAAAAACTGCTTGCATGCAAAATATTCATTGTAAAGAATAAATGAACAAACATAAGAATGATGATATAAAAACCATACCTTCCATGTAAGTGCAATCTCTCTAAATAGGGTGAATGTATTTCTTTGCAATAGATAGCCAACTATATTACAAGCCCATGGAAGTTTTGGATTTATCAATAAAACTACTGTTTCTAGCAAGACACTCGTTGATGTGCTAGATTCCTCAGGCGCCATCAATACTTGCTCCTCTAACCAATTTCTGTCAAACGAAAATCCGAATAAGCAAAACTTGCATTCAACACCAACACCAACAATGAATACAAATTTTATTCCCGAAGGTTTAATATTAAGTTCAATTAAATATAACACAATATTATTTATTCATCCAACATATGTGTCTACAAAACCCTATAAGGGAATACTGCACACGTATAATTTAGAACACTTCATCCATCAACAACTTCCTATACTCTCAAGAAAGAAAACCCTTTTGGTAAGGAAATGGTTTGTTACAGATACATTTCATGAAACAACTTTTCTAGCATTAGATACAATAAAGCAGGGATCTTACTTGGCTGAAAAAAATTAGGTGTGTGGAATAGAATGACTCCACTAAGGCAGTAACTATAGTCGAGATAAATGGCTGACATATTAATTCCAAATATATTGATTGAACATAACAAGCACACACATAAAGATACAATCAGCCGTTGTATTCAAAGAAGCTGAACCCTCAACAAATTGATATCATTTCCAAAAACAAAAGATCGTGAGCCAACCTATTCTGATGCACAGCCTGAATACAAGCATATGCAAGTTGCTTCACTCTAAAGTCCACCAAGGTTCGGTTGGATGAATAATCCTTGCCAGCAAAGAGGCCTTCGATGTTCCCTGTTGCATGATGTGATAATGTTTTTTTATAAGTAAGAAATATTTATTAATAAGCACAAAAGAACAACCCATGAACTAGTACACGGGAGACACTAATCTCGAAGGAGAATGATAAGGTAATGTTAATACCACCAACTAAAGTTCTAGGCAGCAAAGGTTTCTGTGAGATACTGTACCCTGTCAAATCACATTTTCTCTCATAGATTCATACATGGGAGAGAAAAAACAGACAAATACGAGCTTGAATATCATGATAAGCATCATATACAAAGTGGAGAACTGCAATTCAGAATGTATGTTATCCTTTTTTTCAAAAACATATATAAATTTCCAAGGATATGATGTTTGAAACATATTAGATTACATAATTTAACACTTAACAATAGTTTGAATAATAATTAGTTTTAAAATTAGTTTGAATAATAATTAGTTTTAAAGTATTTAGAAAATACTTCAGGATTTTATCAAGAGGATATTTGATAAAATTCAGCATTTTTTTCAATATTCAACATCAAGAAATACTTAAGTTTTCAATAAGAGTTTTTTTTTTACAAGAAATACAAGAAAACTTTTTTTTTTTTTTTTACTCATCAAAAAAAAAAAAGTTTTCAATAAGAGTTTTTCTTGTTATTTAATTCCCTACCTCTGCCAATCTTCAGTTAGTCCTGTTTTCCACTGGCATTAGTATGCCACGTGTCAAATCTTTGATTGGCTGACATGGCATGCTGATGCCACGTTTCCGCCAATCAAAGATTAACACTTGGGGTACCATTAATTTTCTAATACCTGGGAAGCTTATCAAACAGCCCATATTCCTAGTAAGGTTTCAGAAATCTAATTGTAGCCTTCATATGTTATGTAAATCAGCAAGGCACATATCGTGACTTGATTTATACTGACCTTATAAACGGACCACCTTGACAAAAGCATGCCTATATTATTATTTTTCTTTTTTTCTTTTTTTCTTTTTCTTCTTTTTTGATAAGTTCATGGCTGTATTCTACTAGACAAAGAACCAAACCACAAATGCTGCAAATATGGGTTGTATTCATAAGTCTTCACTTTGAGAAACAAAAGATATTCAAAAAAAAATTTTGGACGGGTGAGGGTTGGGAAAAAATACAGGATGAAAAATAAAGGCTCCATTAGAAAAGCCTCAATGAAAAATTTCAGGAACCAAAATAGAGG
Source organism: Carya illinoinensis (assembly GCF_018687715.1). Lineage (NCBI taxonomy): Eukaryota > Viridiplantae > Streptophyta > Magnoliopsida > Fagales > Juglandaceae > Carya > Carya illinoinensis. The sequence goes on from NC_056752.1 coordinate 37,930,014, forward strand.
TCGAAATAAAAAGCAAATGACAAAACTTTGAAAAATAACACTGGTAAAAATTACCACTATCACGAAAAAATTGCAGAAGTAATTGGCATGTCTCCACAAGGATTGCAAAATCACCAACATTTTGTGCATTAAAGAAAAACAAGCAGCCGGCAGAGGACCAAAAGCAAATCTTTGAGAAATAACACTGCTAAAAGTTACCACTATCACGAACAAATTGCAGAAGTAATCGGCATGTCTCCACAAGGATTGCAAAATCGCCAGCATTTTGTGCATTAAAGAAAAAAAGTAACTGACGGAGGAACTCTGAGTCTGGGCCAAAACAATGCCTGAATGGACAAAGATAATTAAAACAAAATCAATTAATCAAGTGAAAGAAGACCCCATTAAGCATAAAGATGATCAATGGTTCAGAAATAGCATTGCCGAATATATAATCACAAAGATATTAGGAGAAACTACGAGTAAAGAAGAAATTAAACAGGATTGGGTACAAGGGTAAAGAGGATACAACACTGCTACCTGTTTACATTTTGGTAGTGCTTCCCATAGGTTTCATAGAAATGCTCTCGCGCCTTAAAATGTTCAGCTTTCACTGCCTTTCTCCCTCTGAAGCATTTCTGTAGCTAGTAATCAGTCAAAACTTTGCAATAGATTATACATTTTAACCCCCATTTAGAGAAAAAGGTAAGTAAGCCCAACAACAGCTGCCTGTATTTGAAATCATATTTTAAAAATAAACTACTTCATATAATACTGATAAAAAATAATAATAAACAGCTATCAGTTCACTCTCAAATAATCACTAGCATTCAATACAATTAAACTTATTCCAATGTTAGATACAACTAAATAAAAAACTTACAGTGCTCCAACCCACAATAAATGATAAGATAGGATTATTTTTATATGAATTTTATTACCAAGTAGATGGGTATACCGTATAGCCCAAGTACACAGGAAGTATACAAGAGAAAACACCTAAATACAAGCTAGAACTAGGAACGACTAAGGACAAGCTTGGGGAGTGAGATGAGATGAGAATTTTGTGAATAATTGTTAGATAGTTTGTGAATAGTGGTGAGATAGTTTGAGTTAATTTTTTATGGGGTTTTGGGAAATGAGAGAGAAAAAGTAGAAAAAATATATTATAAAGTTAAGATATTAAAATATTGTTAGAATATAATTTTTTTAATATTATTTTTGTTTGGGGATTTGAAAAATTTGAATTGTTTTTATTTTTTGTTTGAAAGTTAGAAAAAGTTGTAATGATTAGTTTGAAAAAATTGTAATGATTAGTTTGAAAGTATTTGTTTGAGTTATGTTTGGGAAGGAGATGGGATGAGATAGATGAAATTTTTTTTCCAAGCAAGCCCTAAAGCAATGAGATAGGAATATCATGCGCATTGAGGGATGATGTCAAAAAATAACTCCACTCAAAATGCATCTAGATGGTCCAATCTGATTTATATAATAGGAATGTGAATGTCATGCTTTCTAACACACTTCTTTTTTTCAAATAATTGACAATTTGATATGAGAAATGAGAAGTAAATAAGGAATACAGGCCCTTTCTAATGATTAATTGAAAGGGAATTCAAGCTTTTGTCAATGTAGATGACACCCTCAGTGGTGATGAATTTCTTAGTTTATGGTCCCAGATCCACTTAGTATTATTTTCTGGGCTAAACGTGACAATTTTTTTCCTTTTTTCTTTGCCTAACTCACTAATTCATGGGAAGAAACTGAACTCTTGTTGTGTTTGAAAAATGTTTCAAGAGCGATCTCCGAAGTAGATGGTGGTTGATACAATAAGGGGATGTTTGGAAAAGCTTTTCATCCCATCTTATCCCATCTCATTTCCTTTCCAAACATCATTCAAACACAAAAATTTTCAAACTAATCATTACAACTTTTTCAAGCTAATCATTACAAAAAACAAAAAACAATTTAACTTTTTCAAATTTCAAAAATAAAAATTATATTAAAAAATTATATTCTAACAATATTTTAATTTTATAATTTTTTTATTCAACTTTTTCTCTGTCCTTTTCCAAAACCCAACAAATACTTAACTCAAACTATCACTATTATTCACAAACCATCTTACTATTATTCACAAAATTCTCATCTCATTTCATTTCCTAAACATCCGCTAATTCTCAATCATAATTTCCATTATGAGCACTTCATCCAATACAAGACTTGTGGCTGATAGTAAAACACCCACTCTCCTGTTGAGACCTAATTAGATCTTCATATATTTCTCAAACTAGTTTTTTACGAAGTTTTCCTATAGCATCTATAACAGCTTCCAGTTTAGGTGGACAGCCTGGCAAATAGACATCTACAGGAATTAGCTTATCAACTCCCCAAACAGTACTATAAGAATCGTACTGAACACCCCCCCTGTAATTTCAATTTTGAAGCATACAAGATGGAAAGAGAGTTGTTTGGTAATCTTATCAAATCAGTTTGAAAACAGTTGCTTTTTCAGATAAAAAATAAGTGCTTTAATGCGTGGACCGTAAGCCCAAAAGGCCATGGGGAGGTACCATCTATGATCCAATCAGGAAACCCTATCCAAGCTCTGTGGCTAGTCTGCACTCTTTGGCTCACTTTTCGGAGCCGCTCCCATCTCACACTAAAATAATCACATTGGATGTTTGCAAGAGACAGAAAGACCCAAATAAGACATGAGCTTTTTTCTAATTGTTCCTTCTGAAATGATCAAATTGGATGTTTGCCAGAGACAGAAAGACCCAATAATTAAACAGGAGTAGCCCCTCTAAACACTTGAACATATCTAAAGGGTGTTTACCATACATGAAAGGCACCCTGATTTTACCAAAGCACGTGCAAAACCAATGGCACCACTACTACTAACTACGATCTTTTATTCTCAGGTTTACTTTTATTTTTGATACATCAACTATGATAATAGAATTTGAAAACCTGCTTTCTTTATTTTCATACAATCCCATTCCGTATAGTCATTGAGAAGTTAAAAAAAAAACACTTTCGAGCACAAACATCCTGATGCATTCGCACTGTTGGATCTGCCCTCTATCTCCATAACATGTCCACTATAATGCATCACCAATGGGACACAAGAACAACTCATCTCACTAAAAAATAGTCCAAAAACCATGCCATCTTTAGCTTCTCTCAACGTTTTACATTAAAAATCAGTTGTAAACAAACATTTCATAACCAAGTCTCGCACTCTCTTTTCCCACATAATCTAACCATATCGCACCTAGAGTAGAAGACACGTGCACTGATTGATTCCACAGCAAAGTCTAATCGAGCAAACGCTTCCAATTCCACGACTTAATAGGAATTAAGCAAAGGACATAGCAGTTATTTGTATTAAAAGGAAGCTTATACGCATTGCCTAATGTTACCACGCCATTCAAACAGTTAGCTATCGAATTCTGAGCCCGATGCTAACAAGCACAATAAATTCTTCAATAATTTTTTTTTTTTTTTGATAAATAATCTTCAATAAAATATTAAAATCCGAAGATCGAAAGTATGTGCGAAAACCGAACCTGGATTTTGAGCGCGGCTGAGTTTTGCTGGCGTAAAAACAAGCGCCGATTGCGCTCCAACCTCGTCTGCTCCAGAAGCTTCTGCCTATCCCTTTCCTTCGAACTCCGGCCCCCCAAATCAACTCGCTTCCGAGTCGATGGATCGCCCGAGAAGAACATTATCCCGAGTCGACTTGGCCGGCTCTACGCACTAATTACAATAACACAAAAATAGGAAAGAAAACTCTCAAAGCTCTAACAATTGTTTCCGATTGCTTGATGGAGGGGGGGTTTGGTGGGAAGAGTAAAAAAACAAAGAAGCTGCCCTAGAATCGGAGGAAGGTACGTTGATGGAGTGAAACAAAGATATGGAGATTTGTGTTTAGTTGGATGGAAAATGGAAAAAGGGGAAAGAGAGCTTCTCTCGCTTTCTTGACTAGGAAGACAGAGACAACGGAAGTCGACTGGGTGGGCTTAAGGGAAGTTCGCGCACAAAGGAATTCATTACGCGTAGTGGTGCTGTTCCTGTATATAAAGCCAATGAAAAACGAGCCGGGGACCCTTTTTTCTCTTGCGAAATTGTCAGGCATGTTTTGGGTGTTAAAAGATTTTTCTTTATTATTATTTTTTATCTATTTTTTATTATTATTTATTATTTTTTTTAATATTATTTAACATTTTATTATTAATTTTTAATTATTTTATTATTATTATTCATAATATATCTCAACACTTCTCAATATCTAAGCTTAATCTTATTTTTAATTTTTTTTGTCACCGGATATTACGACGACCTTACGATATATGCCTATGACGTCAACAATTGTTCGTATTTACAAATCAAGGCATGGCTTGAATGATTATTTCATTTGATTACATAATTCAGATGAGATGAGATAAAATATTCTGTTAAAAAATAAATAAAATATTATTATAATATAATTTTTAATATTAATTTTAATTTAAAATTTAAAAAATTAAATTATTTATTTTATATTTTGTATGAAAATTTAAAAAAGTTATAATAATTAGATGAGATAGTTTGATGCTTGATAACTAAACCATGTAAGAATAATAAAATACAGAATAGACACTAGCGAAAATAATAAATTGCATATCTCTTGTCATGGTAATTCAATAGCAAGTAAAAACCTAATGAAAACTCACTTAAAGAGAAAAAAACTATTTGAGTAGGAAGATAATCTTCTGGCCTATACGTTTTGATTGCCATATTGATGGTGTATATAGACCCTTTATTTATACGCTAGACTAGAGACTCTCAAACAGAGTTAAACTTAAACTATTCATCCCATCAAAGAATAGGATAAGATTTATCCATTACTAGTTATTCAAAATAAAACTCGTAATATCCTAGTTTAAATTTAAATTTAAACTTCTTAACAGATAAAATCTTATATTTTTAATAGATAAATCTTATTAAAACTTGATAAGTAAGATAGTCACTCTAAATAAAACTCTAATAAACCAGGCATCAATCGATTCCACGACATATTAATTCTTCGAGCCGACCTTTTCTTTTTTCTTCTTCTTATTTTTTTAAAATTTTTAAAATAAAAAATTAAAGTCAACTTGATCTGTACGATCATATCAGAGTCACAAGTGCTCCAACAAAAAATGTTGATTTAGTTATACAAAATCAACCTATCTCATGTCATTTCATATAATTATTATAAATTTCTCAAATTCTTATACAAAATATAATAAACAATTCAACTTTTTTAGATCTCAAAACAAAACCAATATTCAAAAATTATATTATAATAATATTTTATTTAACTTTCAACTAAATATCTCATCTCACCTTATCTGAACTGTGTAACCAAACGAGATCTAAGAATTTATAAGATTTTGTTATCTTCTAATAATATATGTTAAATAATTATTATTTAAGTAACAAATATATAAAGTTATCTAAAATATTTTTAAAAAAATACTATGCACAATTTTATGAGTTTTATAATTATTTGACATGGTGATTGACAAGATAGTTTAGGATCATAACTTTGATCATGTCACTGGTCATTTAATTATGATAGACATCAAGTGTGAGTAAAGATGATAGTTAAAAAAAAAAAAAAAAAAGTATCGCTCACTTAAACAATATCTAAAGCCACGGCCTAAGATTTGCGTATGATCTCTGTTTAAGGTAAATATAAATATATTGCTCAATTAAGAACATGATGTTATTCATTTAATTTTACATGATTCAAGCTATAGAAAGAACCTGATGCCTATTGATACAGTATTTCGACCCCTAGCCTTGGCAAAATCTTCAATATTTCATTACTTCGCTACCTCCAGCAATTCAGTACTAGGGTTGGTCCAGCTCTATACACTCTGAAAGTTGAATCAGTTCTCTTCAAGGCAAAAGTGTAGTGGGTGCTCCTTCATAGGAAGAAAAATACGAAGAGAATGAAGTCTTCCAGTCCTTACCTAGAAGATTAAGGTATATATTGATACGTGGTGGTGGAATCAGAGAAAATTATTCTCTATTGTGCAGACATTATTAAATACTTAATTTGGATAAGGAGAAGTGGTAAAATGATTTTAGATGAAAATTAAAAATCAAATAAACTATTATTATTATAGTATTTTTTTTAATATTATTTTTATTTTAAAGATTGAAAAAATTAAATTATTTATTATATTTTATATAAAAATTTTAAAAAATTATAATAATAAAATAAAACCACTTTATCCAAATTAGGGCCGTCATCAGACTTTAGAACGGGATAGTACATAATGATTAGACTTTATGTCGTTCATTAAATGGTCGATCAAGTCACTTCTGCATTGATTCTTATTCTGAAGTTCATCTTAATCCCATTCAAAACCATGTGAACTCTCTATTGCGAGAGCACTTCCTTCAATGAGGGGTCTCGCTTAAACGAGAAGAGATTCTCTTAAAAGCGATAATTCTCAACTAGAAGAGCATTTAATGCAAATTTGGGAGGTAGAATATTTTCAGCATATTTTATTATTATTTTTTTATATATTTTTTATTATTTTTTTATAATGATTTATTATTATTTAACATTTTATCATTATTTTTTTATTATTTTTTTATTATTTACAATAAATCTAACATCATTTCAGCGTCAAAAAGAATCTTAACCCATCCCGGAGGAATGATGAGGTTTTGCCATTAGTCTTTTAACCGTATGCTAATTTTTTAGCGTGTGCGGTGTGCCCCACAAGGTTTTAAAAACCGTTCCGTTCCGGTCGGAATGGCCTGAATTTTTCGTGCCGAAACAGTGACCGGAACCGGATATGTGTCTATTCCCTTCCGGGTCAAATTCCGGCCATTCCGATCAAATTCCAGCCGTTCCGGTCAATTCCGGCCAGAATTCCGGTATTTCGGCCGGAATAGTAATTCCAGTCCCAAAAAAAAAAAAAAAACTCTCTTGTAAATAAGTTGAAAAATAATGAATAAAATTGTACTTTTAGAATTCAAATACCTCTTTCCGTGCACTAGAAGTATTGTTACTTTTAATAATCTGTCTATTTTTTAATTTTTTTCTTTATTTTTGTGTCTTAACTGAAGTTTATGATTTTTTTCAATATATATTCATTTTATAAATCTTTAATTCTTCTATATATATACACATATACATATCACACACTTACATATATATGTATTTATTTTATTAATTGTTAGTTTATATATACATATAAATATTTATATATAATATATAATTAATTCCGAAACGGTACACCGAAACGCACCGGTACCGAAATATTCCGTTCCAGTGCCTCGACCGGAATGGTCTCCGGAACGAATTTTAAAACTTTGGTGCCCCATCCTTATGCCTAAATGGTGGGCTTTTATTATTTGAGTTTTATCATAGGATTTTCCCTCCTAACAACGCCAATTTATGCATTTATATGCTTCTCATCAATGTTTTCAGTATTTTTGGCACAATTAGTTTCACTCGATATAGCTCATAACAATTAGTTAGATCAAGGTTCGAGTCTTACGTTCCAGTTATCTTGAAAGGGAAAAAAATTATTTCCGTCATTTTTATATTTTCACCAGTCCTCTTAATACATAAGGGGTTTTTAAAAGATTTTTAATTAATTATTGTGATACCACATCCTAAAATGATAAAAGATTAATAATTCAAAATTAAGACAAGTTAGGAGTACGTTTGGTTGAAAACCCAAATTTAACATCAACCAATCAAATTCCGCATGTAAATGGTGCAATAAATTCTCATTTACACTCATATGCACTAGATTCTATACTTATTTTTATCTCATTTCCCTTCTTCTTCTTCTTCCTCTTCTTCTCTCTCTTTCTCTTGACTGGTAGCTTGCAACTCTCTCTCTCTATAATACGCTCTCTTATGTGGGCCAAGTAACCAAAAGTCGATGTTTACGAAACAAAGAAATTGGTCTCTAGCTCGATTTTGCCTGATTTGGTTTTTTAAAAATCTATTTTCAATTATGTTGGTCATTTTAAGTTGGGAAAAGCTCCCTCCACATAATCAAGCTGCCAAAAAAGCTTGATGTTTAAATATTGAAGTTTCTAGATTGCAATAATCCCTTACAACAAAATTTCTAAGAAGTCTGTGGCAATGGAACCCCTCGTAAAAACAAGCACATTATGAAAGGTTCTCATGGTTGATTGAAAATAGCAAAATTGAAAATATCTCAAGAATTAATGGCATTGATATCAATAATAGAAGGTAGGGGTGATACCCTAATGGTGTGGGGTGGAGTGGACCATTCCCCACACCTTGCCCCACACCATGTGGGGGAAGGGTTTTCAACCCCGCCGCAGTGCTGGGGCTAGGGTTGAAAACCTCATCTGCCCTGCCTCCCACCTAAGCCAATACTTACTTATAATCCATTAGGTCTAAAAAATATTTTAAAATTCTAAATTAGAACTTATAATACAAAAAAGAATTTAAAATCTTTAAAATTATATTTTGGATTGTCTTAGTCTCTTGAACCAACCTTTATATTGAAGGTTAATGTAATACGATAGTCATACTTAAGCAATATAAGACTTAATATAAATTCAAGTCTTAACAAATTGTATATACTATATATAATATATTTATTTATATAAATATATAAAATTTATTTTTTTATACATAGTAGAGCAGAGCGGTGGGCGGGGCCTCATTAGGCATTCTCCCTACAGTAGCGAGGTGTGGGCCCCCACTGCTCACCTCTAGTTGAAATGAGAGATGGTATGTAAAGAGATGAAGATGGAAATGATTGCAATGACAAAGATAGAGATTAGCTGAAAGAAGGAGAGAAAGAGATAGAAGCAGCAATGAAAAGAAGAGAATACAAAAAAAGATGAGCATAAATAATGAAGAAATGAGAACTCACATGCTAGGCCAAAGCAAATTTCAAATGGCATCGAGTGTCAACAATTAAAGTACATAAAGTACAAGAGTTGTTCATGGTTCTATGTTCAGGTGGGGGGACTGTAACGTATTTGAGAGAGAGAGAGAGAGGGAGGGTTGTAGGCGACGTGGTGGATGAGGGAGAGAGAGAGAGAGAGAGAGAGAGAGAGAGAGAGAGAGAGAGAGAGAGAGAGAGGGGGGAAAGAGAAAAAAAATAGAGCACTTCTAGATACAGGCCCCCAACAAGGCCTGCTTGCGGACAGATGGGCTTTTAGTCATTTTATTCTTTTAATTGTAGTGAAATGTCAAAAAGGTCCCCCGCATATTTTCTCTCAAATTCTCTCTCCCTCCAGCGGTAGAATTCTCAAATCCCTCAAGTGGCTCCCTCTCTCACCCTCCAACTCTCCCTCACCCATCTCCACCTCCTCTGCATCTTCTACCTCCTTGGTTTTTTTTTTAAATCATAAATATCATTGTGATGAATTTTATTATATATTGAAAAATGTTGCAAACATAAACAGAAGATCAATAAAATGAATCATCGTAATTGTTTCCATACAACCAGTTTCACATACCTTCAAATCAATAGCAGTAAAAAGATTAAACCCACCCCCTCTGAACAATTTCAAGACGCCATCTGCTTTGGCTGCTGCTTCAACTTGGCCCTTTCTTTACTAATCTTCTGCATCTTGAGCATCCACTCCATGACGAGTTCATACTTGCACTTCTCATAAGCGGGACCCTCGCCTCCACCATCTCAGTCTGCACTACGATCATTTTATTCGAAGATCCCCCTACACTTGGTTACATGCAAAGTAGCTATCGGCATGGAGATCTTTGAAGTATGATTTATGGTCTGATTCTTTCATATGTTTTACTCTACTTAATGGAATAATAGGGTTTTACAATTAATGAAACGATGCGTTTCAAGGCATGCAAGGGGAGTCCCAAAGTTGCGAACTATATATAGAATTTTTCAAAAAAATAAGTAGATAATCTAGTGTATGTGAGTGGAAATAGGGATTTGTTGCACCTCCTATATGACAAAATTTGATTGGTTAGAGTTAATTTTAGTTTTTCATCCAACCGGTTAGGGGCCTTTTTCTTTCGAAATTATGTATGGTATTCTCTTTCTCCAAAATTGTACATGCATATATAAAATAAAATAAAATAAAATAAAATAATATCAAGGATCCGGCCTTATAAAAAGCATTATTAGTTGCTTATCTATAATTAATTATTGGTCAAAATAAAACACGAGCTCAATAGATGGTCAACAAACTTTAATATTAATGAATTTTATACATAAGCTCTTTAATATTTGTTCTCTAAATAAACCTTTTAAACTCAAAAGCTCAGTTAAGTAGGATTCTATATTTACAATATCTTCTATATATAAAAAGTGTCTATAAAACGAAATTTTGTTATTTTAATAGAAAATCTTATTTTACCGTTAGTTCCCATTAAGTATCAGTTAAGCTACCGTTTGCAGCCATTTGACAACGTATGTAAATGTAACGTATCGACCATCAAATACTGCATTTATTTCATTCTCAGTCTCTTCATCTTCTCTCTTCTCAGTCTCTTCGCCTCTCAATCTCCTCCACCGCGCCTTAGATACTACGGATTTGGACCCATTGCAGCTCAACACTCCTTTCTCCAACAAAAACCAAAGCCCAGAGAGAGAGAGAGAGAGAGAGAGAGAGAGAGAGAGAGAGAGAGAGAGAGAGAGAGAGAGAATGCGAGGCTTCTAAATGTGTTCCTAGGGTTCGACGAAACCCACCTCTCCACAGTCAACGACAGCTAGCTCGATAGAAACTCTGCTCACTAGATTTCATTAAAGTTGATGTTCGTGTAATGAAGTGTGCAAATAATAAGAAAGAGAAACGGACATTTGAAGCTGGATGGGTGCAGATAATAAGCAAAGAGAAATGGGCACGGTGATGAGATAGAATTCGATATTGAGGTCGTGGACACCAAGACACTTCGGAAGCTCGATCGACTCATCACCAATTGGAAGAAGATGGTTAGCAAGATCAAGGACCAAGCTCTCATGGGAATCTATGGCAAAAATGTGACGCCCCCAAATTCCGTTTGGGATCGGACGGACATTTGAAGCGTCGAGACATGCAACACAAGGTTACCTGCCCCCGTTCATGAGATATAAGATGCAATGTTCCTAACATGCATCTAACATTATGCAATATTCGCAGCGGATAATTTTTTTTTCTTTAGCAATACTATGCACCAAATTGAAAATATCCCAAATGCTTAAAACATACTTCATACATAAAGACCCATTGAATAGATCACAACATTAGTCCAAAATGGTTATGATCCAAAAAGTACTAAAGATGCAACTCCATTGTACAAGTAGTAATTTACGTTAACTACTATATTAATATTGACGTCGCACCGTCGCTTAGTCAACTGTGTCTAATTGATCAGCTCCTGATTCTCCTTCAAATCCTGTAACAAGATCTACCATTCGGGGGGAATGGTAGTTGGGACTACCAAAGTGAGATTTGATTACAAATCTCAGTAAGTTAACAAAAAAACTTCCACACAAGCTAATGATGCATGGATGACAGTAAAAACATAAATGCATAATCAAATTCATAAGTAATTAAAGCATAACTTGGCGTACAACATAGCATAATTGACGTAACTTAAATTGAAACATGAACTGAACTTGACTTGACATGAACTTGATCTGAAACTTGACTTATCATGAAAAATACATACTCCACAGTTGTTGTGGCCCCATGTATTCTACGTGTAAATACATACTCCACAGTTATTGTGGCCCCATGTATTCTACACAAACTTGACTTAACATGAAAAATACATACTTCACAGTTGTTGTGGCCCCATGTATTCTACGTGTAAATACATACTCCACAGTTGTTGTGGCCCCATGTATTCTACGGAAACTTATTCTTTAACTGCTTAAATACATACTCCACAGTTGTTGTGGCCCCATGTATTTTACGTGTAAATACATACTTCACAGTTGTTGTGGCCCCATGTATTCTACACAAACTTGACTTAACATGAAAAATACATACTCCACAGTTGTTGTGGCCCCATGTATTCTACGTGTAAATACATACTCCACAGTTGTTGTGGCCCTATGTATTCTACACAAATTCAATATGAAAAATGACTGAAATACGAAATGACTGAAGCCCTGACATAACATAACGTGACTTGAATATAACTTGAAATACATGACCAACTTGAGATAGAAATATTTCGTAACATTGCATAACATATAATAAACAACATATTTAACATGACATACTTGCAACAGTGAATATTACATGACTTGACATACATGTAATAGATGGCATACTTAGCATGACGTACTTGTAAGGTACAGTAATACATGACAGAATATATTATGTAACAGATAAAAATTGACGACAGAATAAATTCTGTATAATAGACAATTACGTGATAACTTGGCATGGCATGACATATATGATAACATACATACATACACTATAGTTCCTTTACTTAGCACACATACACAGTAGACTGCTAGTAAGTTAAAAGCTAACTTACCTTGATCTCCGCGTTTCTTATAAAACTTCAAGTGTGACCACAAGGAACTGTAATTAGTGATTCTAAAATTTAGAACTAAATCACTAAATATTTGAAATATGGAAAATACTAACTTAAAGAGTAAAATTTTCATTTTACTCTCTACATGTGGGAAAATGACCGTTTTATCCATAACTTAAGGATTTTGCATACTAATTCCAAAAGTTTTTAAAATTTACATTCCTCATGTAAATTTTGTCCTAAACTTAAATATCAATTCAGAAAAATTTAAAACAAAACACAACTATGAAGAACACACTATGGCCGAAACATCCATAGGCCATTTCCCTTGATTTTTGTTGCAATTCCTTCCAACTTCAAAACTCATGCTTAAACCAAAATTTTGCAACAAACATATTCCAATCCTAAGTTCAAAACCATACTTAAAATATCCATTTAGAAAAAGCTAATAATTAACACCAAACTTTTTTGTAAAAAGATCTAAACACTTGAATCACAAGTTTTGACCTTAAATCAAAACATCTCCAAGAATTTCAAAAATCAAATCTTACTTCTAACATATTCATAATATCATCCTAACATTAACCATGTTTTAAATCATCAAACTAAAGTCACCAAAATCACAAAATAACATTTGGAGTTTTTGGTTTTACACTTAGTCCAAAAACATAAACTTTTTCCTCAACTAGTTTTGATAAATCTCTTGATCTATGACTTATAAATATATGATCTTCAAACTAAACCATCACATGGTTTAAAAAGATGTCCTAAAACATATATAAGCTTATAATTCAAGATCACATGGTTAGAAATTAACCAAAACATAAATTTAGCCAAGAATATCCACACTTTGGCTTATTTGAATATCTCTTTGCATAAAATTTCATATCTTTGACACTAACATCAAATATTTTCAAAATAATAATATAACATGTATATAAGATACTTAAGATCCTCCAATAAAATTATTAAAGTCATTAGAATAGGTTTAGACCACCAAAGAGTTAAACTTTCTCAAAACAGAAACTGTTTTTCTTCTTCCAGTTTCTAAATTTCTAAATCTAAGAAAATCTTTCATCAAAACCTTTAATCATGCAAAAATCCTCAACCAATAGTCACATATACATGTTAACAATACTCCATAAAAATTTTAGATCAATATCTATCCATTAGCTTGGTCAAAAACTCCAAACTATAACATATTCTCTAGTTTATCTCCCAGAATGACATTTCTATAGTTTACACAATATTTGACTGACCAAATGATCTTCAAATGGGGCAAATAAGATATCCATGTAAACTAGACTAAAAAAGGAACAACTTATATGAATGAGACTTTATGATAAAACACTTACAAAAACTTCGAAATGGGTGTACAAAAGACCTCCTAAAAGTTGTCCGAGAGAGAGTGTTTGATATTCTTTCAATGGAAAGTGTAAATGAAGATAATTTCATGGGGAGAGGTGGTTGGAGATACTTATGGATGAGATATGGAAGAGATGAGGCTGGAGTTGAGAGTTGAGTGTAGTTTTCTCATACCCAAAAAAAATCTATAAATGATTATCTTATAATATTCTATCCAATAATATCTAAAAAAAAAAAATCAACTTAAGATATTTTTATCTAATAATATCTATCAACTCAAAATATTTTTACCCAATAATATTCACGAAAATTAACTCAAGATATTTCTTTTTATCCAATAATATCTACAGTTTTGAACAGACGTTTTGTCCGAAAATATGAAAAAATGTTATTGCGCCATAAGACTTTAAATAACCCTCCGAGTCTAATGGCACAAACCATAATACATTTTGACACTTCTAACTATCTCCAATAATCAAAAATACACTTATGATACCATAGTAAATAATAACACTAACTATATAGTTAGACAAAAACCTATACGATTAATGGATTCGTGAAAACTTATAAGGTTTTCACGAGGTTCCTAAAGTTAATAGAAATTTCACAATTGAATTTCTAGCGGGCTGTTACAAAAAACAATGGGGTAGAGAAATTCTACAAATTCTAGAATACAGGTATTGTTTTAATTTTGATCCAAAATTTTGAGCATTTTATGCTAACTTTGCTTGCTAATTATTGTGTATGTGTAGGAGCTACCTGTGAGCAGCGAGAAGACAGTCATTCCTCATCAAGTGGTATATAACCCATTGTTTCATTTCTTCTTGGTGGGTTTGAGAAATTTTTTTTTGCATAAATGATTCACGGTGAGGTTTGGATGCAGATTCAAATTCAGGGAGCTCTTCTGGGAGTGATTCAGATGCCAATAATGCATATTTATGAGGTTGCATTGAATTAATTGAAATGGCCTCCCAAGAGTGGAATCAAGTGGAGAGGTGGATCATAAAGTTTGTGCTATATAATTGTCCTCGATAAATTTCATTTGTACTTTTTGGTATGAGTTGAATTACAAAGAAGCTCTTTCGATACAGGGGATGGGTGTTAAAATCGGTGAAGTGTGATATTGGCATGAATGATACAGCTTGCATGATGATTTGTTGGCATGAAAGCCTCTTTTTGCAGTGTCCACATGGACTTGTTAGCTATTTCTCTTTTGCATTCTTTCTTTTTTTTTTCCTTTTTTAGTTATTGATTTTACCTTGTAAATTATCAATGGAACTAAATCTAAAATAATTATTAAAGAATCGAAGTGACTTCTTTTGGGACTATTATTTTCTCATTTAAATCAATATATACTTGAAGAGGAATATAGGGATCATCATTTTTCTTATGTTATCTGCCCTCTGGTTGAGTAGAATGGCCATTTAAATTTTGCAAGCACTTCTTAGATGCTGATTATTGTAACCTTTCGATGTTAATGAATTGGAAGTAGCATCAAAAGTCCTTGCTAATTCTAGCCATGAAAAGGACACTCAATGGGGGAAAAAGGTGATTTCCCTGATCGCTTGGTGCCTTTGTGTGTGTGTGTGTGTATTTGTAGATGTGGAATAACTAACTTCTAATCTTGAAAATATATAATTATGAATTTGCAAATGGGGCTGATATATGGGTGCCCAGTGGAAGACATGGTAATTGGCTTGACCATCCAGTGCAGGGGTTGGAAATCACTCTATTATAATCCAAATTGGAAGGCCTTCTTGGGTGTTGCCCCAACAACCTTAGATATAACTCTTATTCAACACAAGAAGTGGTCCGAAGGCATGTTTTAGATATTCTTCTCCTAGTATTGCCCCTTCATATATGGACATGGGAAGATGAAATTGGGCACCCAGATTGGATATTGCATCTATCTTTTGTGGGCTCCAATTTCTTTACCAGCGTCCTGTCATGTGATTGTTCCTCCTCTCTACAACTCCCTATTATGTGATTGTTCCTCCTCTCTGCATGCTCCCTGACATTCCCTTATTCCCCCATGTTTATCTTTCTTTACCTTTCTATTCTTATGCTAGAGATATATGTATACTATGTTTGAACTGCATGTTAAAGAAACAAGCTAGAGTTAATCGATTTTAGAGATATTTGTGCTATATATGCATCTCCATTAATGCCACTCATATTGATGTAGTACTGCCTTTTGCATGCACACATACTGACTCTTCTTTGTTATTCCAGGTTAAAAGCCTATGGTTCTTGCCTTTTGCGTACGTTTTTCTAGCTAGGAATACATGCAGCATCGCTAAGGCCCTGTGCTTTGAGGGTACACTCAAAGCTTGGTAGAACTCTCAACGAATTTGGGTGATTCGAAGGACTACTACATTCTTTTTTATGCATTAATTAATTTTTTTAATTAAAAAATCATTTTTCTTTTATTAAAAATCTTGTCTCAACCAACTAAGCAAATGTGCTTTGCACGTTACTTCTACCTAGTATTATTATACGTAGCACGTACAACCCATACAGACAGGCTTTTTTAATTGAGGACTGGTACATTTAATGTGGTGGACAAATTCAAATAATCCCATCACTCTCTCTCCATAATTTCATTATTATTATTTTTATTTCTAATTCAGTTCTATTTTAAGGTATAACAACAAAAAATTGTTGAGCTTCCATGTGTTGAGTCTAGTCATGTATTTTACGGCTCAATTTGATGATTTGATTTGACAATTATTCATTATAAATTTTTTGAGTAATGTCATGCACTGTATTACTATTTTATTTGTATCTTACTATATATGATATAATACATCTATCACAATTTGATAATAAAGAAATATGTAATAAATGATCATTTAATAGTAGTAAATGTGTTATATTTTATTTAGTAGAATATAAATGAGATGATAGTATGATATATAGAATTTTCTATTTTTTTTATAAATTTTCAATAAGACTTAGATATAAAACGAAAGTTTGGGCCGACAGACTCAAGCCGAAGTGATCATAGACAAGCTTTGTGGGCTTTGCAGGCAGAAAATTTATTCGGCCTTTTTAGGCATGATCCAACCCAATTTGTCATTTACTATTTATTATATATATGTATATGTTGTATAATTTAACGTACGGTCGCTGTAGTACTGTTGGACTATATTTTTAATTATTATTTAAATAAAATACTCTATAGCTTTGTGTACGCATAGATGTTGTCAAATTACATAAAACTTGTGATTAATTTCACTTTTTTTTTTATTCTCTTATCCTTTTAAAGAGAAATGTTATATATATATATTCTATATATAAAAAGTGTGTATGAAACGAAATTTGTTATTTTAAATGAAAAATCTTGTTTTTCCGTTAGTTTTGTTGCTCCCGTTAAATAACAGTTAAGCCACCATTTGTGGCCATTTATGTTGTGTCTGTTTCAATTCCATTATCTAATAATTTAGAATCTACAAGAAAAACAGTGCCAAATTATAATTACACCCGTTAGTGGCCAATTGTGTTGTTTGTTTAAATTCCATTATATAATAACTCAAAATTTTGAAGAAAAAGAGTGCCAAATTATATATGTTGAGTCTAGACAGGAATACCATTATCTTTTCCTATAAATTATAATGGCAAAACATTATAATAAGTTACAATTTGAAAAAACTACAGTCTCATTTCCTCTTATTTTTCCCCTTTTGTACGTGTGCCAGCTATTAAATTTGTGAATATTATCCATGCATTGGAATGGAAGCTGCAACCAGAGAGAAAATATAAGTTAAAAATCTGTGGAGACAGATTTTAATAACATGTAATAGAAATTTATAATAAGTTTTTATAATACAATATAACTTATAATTTATAATAAGTTGCTTTTTATGTCCATGTGTATAGGCAGGGAGAAATCAATAATTTTCAATCACTTGATGAGGCAGCCAAATGGCTAAGCAGTGCAGTAGTCATATTCAAACTTTGAATACCAAGAGACATATTTAGTAGGAACCCAAGAGGCATTGAAAGGGGTTTAAGAAAACCCTTCTATTACTTTCAGTGCATTGGTGCTACAGCTTCCTTGGTTTGAAGGAAGATTGAAAAGTGAGTCTAACTTTCTTTTATGTGTTTATAATACATCTATGCATTACATATGTTTTTTCACATTTCTAAGAAATGAACTAACTAATACCATAAAACCATGGAATTCATAAAACTTATTAAAAAACCTATCACAAAACTCAATTCAGAAAACTTATCCATGCTCTGTCTCTCTCAAATCAGGTGTGGTGAAACAGTGCATTGGTGCAAAGGTTTGAAGGTATATTAAAAATGTCAGTTTTACTGCCTTTTTGTGTTTATTTTATATATAATCTATCTATATATTACATCAACCTCTAAGTTTTATGCTATTAGATTACTGCATTTTAATAATCTCTAAAGTTTTATGATATTATATTACTGCCTTTTAATTAAAACATCAATCCAAATCAAACCACAAATTTTCTAACATGAGCATATATGATCACAGATGTTTTCCTGCACAAATTTTCTAGCATATAATTACATCAGTGCCTTATAATTATATAATTCAAAACCCTTCACATAATTAGACAGACAAATGAAGACCAATGCATGGATAGATAAAATGCATGAAAAGATAGTAATGATAAGCTAGAGATGTATAATAATTACTTTCTATTACTAAAATATTAAGTCAAAAACAAATAAGTTAAACAGACCATAGGTTGATACAAGTTTGGGGGAATTGAAATTACAGTTTTTTCCTAATATGAGCATACATGATCAGATGTTTTCTTGCACAAATTTTCTAGTATATAATTACATCAGTGCATCCTAAAATAAATTGTGTTTTCATGAATGCTGCATGAGTTTGTACAGGACTCACCCAAAACAAACAAGATTATAAAGTTCAAAACTCTTCACATCACTAGATTCCAAGGAGCCCTCTTCGATCATTTCCCACCCCATTTATCACTTTTTATTATCTACTTTCTTTTTTTGTTAAACATAAAGTTTTGATTAATGGTACGTATGGCTTGTAAGTGGCTGGCCGCCACAACATTTCAAACGTTTAGGGCTAATTCTATTAAACTTATAAGTTATAAGTCTAAATGCACGGATCATTTAGAGGTTGGAAATATTTTGTGGAAGGTTTATATAAAATACCATACATTAATTGAGATATGAATTAAAATGATTCAAAACATAAAATCTTAAATCGAATATATATGTATATATATATATATATATATTAACCTAGAGGCTCTCTTGAAGAAGCCCATTGCAATTTGCATGCCCTCTGTGACTCTAAGTAATTAACAAGCTGTCACTTCCTTAGAGAGTAAAATGCCTGCAGCTTGGCCTTTTTTCCCACTATTTTTTGGTTGGTATCATAAATTAGGGATCAACTGATCACAAAACGTTTTCACTTAGTTTGCAAGGTTGTTTCATAATAACATTTTATTGCATAATTAATTGCAGACTTTTTTCATGCACGAGAAAAAGGAAATTAACAAAAAAAAAAAAAACTTTAGGATTCAAATCTTTCAAGAACTTTAGTTTTAGTTGAGATCAATATAAAACAAACACAGTACTATTATCAACAATATTATTTAGCAAATTAGAATTGAAAGGGTTGGGTAATTCCATAAAAACAAAAATCCAAAATACCAAACCCACCCTTTTTTTTTTACTTTTACATTCTAATTGGTATATTATAATTAGGCATAGATTCAAACAATGCAAATACAAATGCATTAAACAGGAGAAAAAACTGTTAAAGTAGTTTCTTTGTTTAAGTCTTGCAAATAGGTTGGTTTGCTTTAGTATACTCAAGGTCTAGGACTGATCAAGAACTTAGCTACATCAAAATAAATATCTACTGAATAATTTCAGTAAGAAAAAAATTTGCCTACTAATGAAAAAAATAAAAATAATGACATGCAAACCAAAAAAATAAAACCCATAATTTTTAATAAACACAAATTGCAATCTGACTTGAGCATAAAAAGTTGTATAGATGCTTCAGTTCATACAAAAATTATGATATGAAACATCTAAACATATTTATGTAGAAATTCATAAAACTTATTAAAAAAACCTATAACCAAAAACAAACAAAATAACAGCAACTAGGGAAGCATGTATTTATAACAAATTAAGTCTAGATAGTTTGAGAAATATTAAGTAGTACTGGATCTGGAGATGATTAGTAGGTAGGTGGTACCACTTGATAATTAATTTATCATTAGGAAGCTTTCATTTTCTGATGAAAAATATTATCATTTCAACTTAGAATTAATATTCTATGCAAGAAAAAACAAGAAATTCTTAAAAACATAATCCATAAAAAACAAGAGATAAAAAGAAAAAAGAAATCATGAGATAAGTGCAGTACAAAATAGGTTAAACACCATATATATTCACAACCAGATTCGCAACATTAGCCCCTATATGCAAAACAAAATATATAAAAGAAATATCTAGGTTAGGGCATTATAAAATTTATAGAGCAATCGGTGATGGAGCAATAATATTCGTAATACTTACATTACAACCAATGACGAAAATCTACTGCAATTGAGATCGAATGAATGTTTTCTTCATGTCCCTCTCATAGACAACCTGAAAAATAAAATTATAAGAAACTAAGAAAATGAGGGTCTTAGAAATAAATATTTGTGTAAAGATAAAACCAAGGCTGCAGAAAACCACGACATGCAAGGGAAAAAAAATCTAAACCCATGTATTAAATTGCTCTTAGTGGGAAATTGCATGTAACTTTGCACTGAACAAAGATTGACTCGAACAAATTAACACAGAAAAAGGGGTCTGAGTTAAGAGAGAAAGGAAGCTGGGAATGAGAGATTGTGTGATCTAAAATTATTTGGAAAAAATATTACTGATACAATGTCAAATCATAGGATATAAAGATTAAAATATCTGCACATAAACGGACACAAAACTGAGGATATAGAAGACAAAACACACAATCCACGGTCAGACAAACAAAAAACACAAGAAATTCTTTTGATTTTCATATGTCAAATACACCAATAGAAGAATGCAAGTGTCAGTTTCCTTAGCTGGCAAGGTGTTAATAAAGTTAGTTTCCAAATTCTGTGGCAAGGTGTTAATAAAATTAGTTTATAGCTGGTAAGCATCGATAAATACATTTTCTAGCTGGAAGATTAGCTAGTAAGCAGAAGATAAGAAGAAGCAGTAGACAAAAGGGTAAGTCTCAAGGTTTTTTACAATAAGATGTGGTTCATTGTAAGACAAATACACCTGCAACATGTTGTGTTCCTATTGGCCGGTGTGAACATGACTACATGAGTTAGACATCCGACTGTTTTTGAGTTTTACTACTTATTAGGCATTTAGCGTTAGACGTAACCATTACGTTTCATGTTTAGGGACTCACTTAGCTTTTACTTTTTATTGTATTAAAGTGGTAATGCTTCTTTACTGCAATATTAGTACTCTTTCCTTGAGGAGCGTGAAATATTAGTACTCTTTCCTTGAGGAGTGTTTCACGCGGGCTAATAGTAATATTGTTTAAATTAATTTCAAAATCAGTATTTTTTATTTTATTAATTTATTAAAATTCTTTAGGTTTTGAAATTTAAAGATTGGTTCTTTAACTTAAGCGTAACACAGGATTTGTCAACACACTTTTACTTTTTTAATATGTGATTTGTCATTTTTATTATTTTATTTAAACAGACAAATATTTAAACATTAAGATAGAATGACAAAATTGAGAAATCAAATATTAATTAGCTGAATGTGTGTAGTGTAAGGTTTTCATGTATAATTTCTCTGAAGTAAATGCTATAAATAATTTAAATTTTTTATTTGATTTAAAAGAGATAAATATTTAAAAAAACATTAGAAGAAAATAATGAAGCAAGAATAAAAAAAAAATTATTTTTAAAATTAAATTATGTTATAAAAATATTTTATTAAATATAAAAATACAAACATGAAAATATAAATTTTCTTCTATTAATATTACATTGCATACGTTCTTTTTTTATATCTTTTTAATATCATAAAAAGAATTTTATTTATATTTTCAATAATTATTATTTGCAAGCTAGAATCTTTTACATTTAACTGAGGTTAGTGATCAAAGCAATATATATAATATGTAATATTAAGAGGTGATTGTTTCTAAATAAGACTCTAAACCATTTCAATGAATTCAAAAGCCATATAATATAACTATGTGTAGTTGTGTGAGTACCAAGAGAAAAAGAAACATCGCTCATAGTGTTCCATAGTGTTCCAGCAACTTTAATTAGTGCTACTTTTGTTTTTTATGTCACCGTCATCACACATATATTTATATATATATACGAAAAATTATATTTGCAATCGTAGTTGTATAAGCGTCATGCAGTCTTTCTGAAAAAAGTGAATTAATATGAAACTCACATAAAAAAACTAACTTTTTAACTGTGAATACCACTTTTTTTCAAAACAATTATGTGGCATTTACACATTTCATAATTGTAAGTAGAATTACTATATATATATATATATATGTTTTCATTTTTGTCATAATAGTGTTCTAGCAACTTTAATTAGTGCACTAAATGATAGACCTATTATGGGATTCGGAATAGAAGCAAGGTAATCTTGAGTTAAAACTCAAACTAATTAAACGACATCAAATAACAAAGATAGAAAGTTCACAATATACCTTAAATCTTATACGTATGTAATAATCAATAGGGTGAAGATTAAAAATGGCCAACACTGATCAATTAAAAATATAAGAGAAGTTCTACCAAAATGTTGTTACGTAATTTGTTCCCTATATATATATATATACAGGCACACACCCCAACATATAGATATACATGTTAAGAGTTCTCTCCTCACTTCAGCTTCACTTTGTGGGAGCAACTTTCTTCCTCCTACATGGGGCGTTCTATTATGAGTTTAAGGCAATACTTGTCAATAACCTTATTCCTTTCCTTGTCTTGTCTGTAGTGAAATCACATAATTTTTTTACTTAATATATGAATTGTACATGGAACCTAATAACACAAGGAAATATAGTTCATTGATAATTCAAATTGATTCATATATCTTTTACAAAGTAAATAATATGTTCCAATTTATTGTATTTATTATTATCCCTAATATGTTAATATAGTTAAGCTTAATAAATGTAATTATATTTTTATTACATTCTATTTTTTATATTTTTTTAAAATATACCTCTTGATTATATCTTGATTTCAGTTGTGCCCATCGTGGTCATTGGAATCCTGCATTTTCACTTGCCTTTAATTAGTCTTCTACTTTTCAGTATGTCCCGATCCCTTTTAATATAAAAAAAAATTTGGTGTTTATATTTTGTAATAATTATTTTATTTATTCACATGATTGTTGATAATATCTTCTGGCATATATCCTAAATTCTAGATGTGGTATAGTATAAAAGTTTTCGTATTGTTTATCTTGAATTGAATACTTCTAATCGTGTATTCAATTTTTTAGTTGTATGTAGTAATTTGATGTTAAAAAAATTAATGCCATGAATTGTTTTTGGATTATTTGATTGCATGCTGCTATTGGTTCTTTCATCTTATATTATGTATTTGCCTTAGGACAAATTAAGAAGAAAAATGAGCAAACCAACACACCTATCTTTGTTATTTTTTTATTTTTATAATATCTTTATTCATTTTTTTTTTAAGGAAAACCTCTACAACTTTTAAATAAAATGACTTTTTCTTTTATATTATCAACAATCTAATATTAATGATCCTCAAGATTAATTGATAATAAAATAAATTCTGTGAGAAAAATTTAATTATAAGACACACACATACATACATATCTTAAATATATATATATATATATGGTAACATGAAAGTTAGGGTTTTTGGTGATTAAAACGGTGCCATTTTGGATTTGGAATAGGGTGGGTTGGGCCTATTTGTGCCTAAAACGGTGGCATTTTGGTTCTTTGGGTTATTGAGCTTGATGATTGATTCTGGGCTGAATTGGGTCTATTTTTTATTTTTTATATTTGGTTTCAAATGAGAAAAAAACATATTGTTACATGCTTGTTTACCTAGCTAATAGCACACAATTCATTTAAATTTTTTTACTTAGTATATGAATTTTACATAAAATTGTATTAAGAATTTAAAATATAAAAAAATAAGATTTATATTGTTGTAAAATTTTATTTATTTTAATTTATACATTAATAATTATTGCAGATTTAATAATAATGTTTATAAAAAATTTTAAATTTACTACTGTTCTATGAAAAAATATAAAATATGATGTTCCAGAACGTTACCCTTTTGCAAAGAGACTCGCTTCACTTACTATGGGTTGGGCCCAAAAATGACTTAATCCACACCAATAATAAATAACACCAAAAGCCCACGAAGAAATACTCAATAGTGATACAAGTGTACGGTACAATTACAAAAATTATGACTTCATATCATATGACTTAGATTTATTTTAAAATAAAAATAAATTTATAACTCAATATATAATGAGTAGAAGTTTTTATTATATAATTTTTAATTAGTTATGACTAGGAATTTTTTGACAAAATCTACAACAAAATGACCCAAACCGCCACAAAGATATTTGATCCCAATTGGGCCACCAGCCCTCCACTCAAATACAAAAATAAACTTGAAATAATGAATAAATCTATTTGAACTAATAATAATAATAATAATAAAGTAAAGTTAGATATAGTTAAATATTGTGTGATTGTTCTTAAACATTTTTCGTAGGTGATATTAAAATATGCTTTTGTTAGATTCCAATTTCATTATATTTTATCATTTGATTATTTATTTAATTGAGCGTAGGAAATAATTGTTATTTATTTCTTTCATGTTGCTTGTGTAGAACAATATACAACAATTAGAACAATCATTTCCTTCATTAACATAATGAGAAGTGGTAAGATTCCTTAAATAATTTTATAAAAAAAGTTACAAACGAAAATATAAGTTTCTATAAAAATTTAAGTTTGTAAACTATTTTTTGAAGATCATGGAAAACAACTTGCAAAAATAATTTTATATAAAGATTTACCAGAAGAGAAAAATGAAGAGATTCGTAGAAAATGAAGAGAAAGATATACTAAACAAAGAGCATCCAAAAGCAACTCGATTCGTATAAATGATTCCACATCATTTGGTGGTGATAATTTTGATATATCTGTCGGTGATCAAACGACTATGTCAATTGCTCGATATTCAAACAATGATGTCCAATATATAGACAAAATTCAAGACTTTTAGTCTTGTTCAAAGAGTATCAAAGAGACAACAGAATTATGATGTTCATATTGATATTGTTGAAGATGATTCGTCTGGTGAAGTATGTGTTTTTCCTGGTATTGAAGTCTATGTCATTAATTCAAAGACATATCCATCCATAAACAATGTCTCCGAATCTTCTAATCAACTATTTATCCAGCAGGTTCTCCTCTAATCATTTTTCGATATTTTTTATTCAACCATCATTCTGTTCTTTTTATCTGAGATTTCGGAATATATTATACAAATATGATCCCTATGTCGTTCTAGATGAGTCGAGCTATGATACAAATATGCCGACACCTTGTAGGGGGTAAGAAACAAATATAAATTAGTTGGTTCTTTTAATTCAGTCATCAAATCTTGCTACTGTACCAGTAATGTCCTTACTCAGATAATTCAAACAATATGACGAGCTTGCGTCTATTGCCTTATTTTCATTTTTTAACCAAATAGGTTAGTTGCATTACGGTTCTACTGGATTTAGATAATTGTTGAAGGTAGTGCCATTTGAAACATATTCTCTGCCATTAGTACCCAGCTGCATACATTGTAAAGCAAAGCAATTCCATCATGAAATTGGCTTTTGTGATGGAACAATTTCTTTAGTTACAAATGATGTTCTTGATCAGCTTTATGCATTGTTTACCTCTAACACATGAATCTACACATTTTAGAACATACATTCGAACTTATAATAATAAGTTCGCTTTTACATCATTTGGAGTGAAATTTGATAAAGATCTTTGCAAGAGCAATAGAGGAATCTATACTTTCATAACTTAGGGACAGATCTATCACTATATCAACGATTTGCTTTCTTCAAATAGTTGTCATTCTTATCTCCAGTTGTATTTCTATGATACAGAACATGAATTAGAAAATCGCATTTTTGATTCAAACAAAATGGATCTATCA
This sequence comes from Carya illinoinensis, assembly GCF_018687715.1. Classification (NCBI taxonomy): domain Eukaryota; kingdom Viridiplantae; phylum Streptophyta; class Magnoliopsida; order Fagales; family Juglandaceae; genus Carya; species Carya illinoinensis. The sequence continues at coordinate 37,956,090 of NC_056752.1, forward strand.
ATCGTAACTCAACTCAACGATATTCTTCGCATCAATCCGTATTCTATTTTTTTCGCTCTCTGAATTTTTAGATTTGGAAAACCAAATAATTCATATAAGATCAGATGCTGACCTAGATCAACGTATATTCAATGCCTCCACATCTTCACAAGTTCTAGTAATATGGATAGAAAATGATAATGAAGATCATCTAAGAGGACGTGAAATTTTTGTCTTTAACCATTTTGGTGGAAGTCATACAATTCAATACTATTTTGGGTGTTATGATCCATTGCAATATCCATTGTTATTTCCATTTGGCGATGTTGGTTGGCATCAAGGGATTGAAAAGGTTAGTAGAGGAAGGAGATCTACATATAACGAAACAAACAGATCAATAAATCCTCAATAATCAATGTCTGCAGAAGAATTACTAGCAAGAGAACAACGAGGTTAGATTGCAGTATTAATATTCAAAAACTTCATTTAGTATGTACGTCCAACTTAGTAACGTTTCATTCACATTCAACTTTTGTAGCGTCAAACAGAAAAAGGAAGGACCCAGTTGTTTCATGTCTTGAATATTATTGCTACAAATTGCAAATCAGAGAAAATGTTAGATCGATTTTGCTACTTTCTAGTCGACTATTGCAACAATTTGTAGTAGATATGTATGTTAAGATCAAGACGTCAAGATTAGAAGAAAGAAGCAACAACATATTCGATCAGATTTATATCAAGGTATTGTTGATACAATTACGCTTAGGGAAACACACGCTTCTAATATTGGAAAACAGATTATACTGACTTCATTATTTATTGGAGGTCTAAGAGAGATGAGAAAAATATATATAGAAGCAATGACTTTAGTTTAACGTTATGGCAAACCAGACATTTTCTTAACAATGACGTGCAATCCAAATTGGATGAACTAAATCTGCATGAGGAGAGTCAAAATCGACCTGATTTAGTTGTTTGAGTCTTTTGTGCAAAATTAGAAGAATTAAATGATCAATTATTCAAGAGGAAAATATTTGATAAAGTCTCAGCATATGTCTACGTTATTGAGCATCAAAAGAGAGGTCTTCCACATGTGTATTTTTTAATTATCTTACAGAAGAATTGGAAGGTCTATGCGGTTGAATCTTTTGACGAGATCGTATCAGCAGAGATACCTAATAAAAATACAAACTTGCACTTACATAACTTTGTTATAAAGCATATGATGTATGGGCCATGTGGAATCTTGAACCCATCAAATATTTGCATGAAAAAAATGGATGTTGCAAAAGTAATTATCCAAAGAATTACGCATCTGCTATAATCGTTGGAAATGATTGCTTCCCACGTTCAAACAATGGAAAAACTGTCAAAATCAGAGGCTAAAATTTAGATAATCGTTGGATTGTTCCATATAATCTATATCTGCTTGCAACATTTGACTGTCACATTAATGTCGAGATTTGTTCTACGATAAAAGCAGTCAAATATCTTTATAAATACATTTATAAAGGACATGTCGTGTTGCTTTCAACTCGATTTCTGAACAAAATAATCAACAAATTGATGAAATCCAACAATTCCAATCGGCCCAATGGATTGTTTCCCCCGAAGCTATGTGAAGGATATATGGCTTTACTATTAATGAAATGTACCCAACAATGTATAGTTTATATTTATATATGGAGGATCAACACATAGTGACTTTCCAAGCAAATGACGATCTAATCAATGTTGTCAACTTAGATTGTTTTAGAAAATTGATGTTGCAGAGTTCTTTACATTAAATCGAGTAGACGAGAATGCAAAGAGATTACTGTATAAAGAATTTCCAGAATATTATGTTTGGAGCCAACAAAACAAAGATTAGACTCCTCAGAAAAAGAAAACTGTTATAGGCCGTATTGTTATAGCAAATCCATTTGAAGGCGAGAGGTATTATTTATGGATATTGCTAAACCATGTAAGAGGACCTTTGTCTTTTGAAGATATCAAGACAGTTGATGGTGTTGTGGTCCGAACATTTCGCGAGGCAGAAACAATGCATGGGTTGCTACAGAGAGGCAGTAGTTTAGAAGATTGTTTAAGTGAAGCATCTCTATATTAAATATCATACAGTTTGAGATGATTATTTGCAACAATATTAGTTTATTGTAATCCAACCAATCCGAGGGAGTTTTAGGAATGTTTTGAGTAAGATATGTCAGTTGATTTCAAATCAACAGAAGATTCTATATCAAATGTAAGAACCCAAGTATTGAGATCAATCTCTTTTACAATTGAATCAATAGGAAAAGACATTAATTCCTACCATATTCTTGATGACGACATTTGCTTCGATGAAAAAGAATTTCAATTTAGAGGAATCGATGATAAATTGGCTGTTGAAATTCTAGAAGAGGATATTGCCGCATCACAATCTCTTAATAGTGAACAACAACATGTCTATAATGAAGTGCTGGAAAAAATATTTGCAAACCAAAATGCAGCATTCTTTGCAGATGGCCCAGGTGGGATAGGGAAAACATTCTTGTACAAAGCACTTCTCGCAACAGTACGATCAAGAAAATTAGTAGCACTTGTATCTGTTTTATCAGGTGTTGTTACATCTATTCTTTCGAAGGTCGAACAACACACTCACGTTTCAAGCTTCCGCTTGATACTGACGAAAGAAGCACGTGCTGTGTCAGCAAACAAAGTGCACTGGCAAACCTATTACGTGTAGCAAAATTAATAATTTGGGATGGGGCTCCAATCACGAGAAAACAACACATAGAAGTATTGGATAAAATGTTACGAGACATCAATGATTTAGATGTAACATTCGGTGGGAAGGTTATTGTTTTCGGTGGAGATTTTCGACAGGTTTTACTCGTGGTTCATAAAGGAATAAGACAAGAACAGATTAATTCCAGTTTGGTTTATTCCTATTTGTGGCCTACATTGACCAAGTTCCGATTAACTGAAAATATGCGAGCAAGACTTGATCCAGTTTTTTCAGATTATATGTTAGAAGTTGCAAACGGAATGCCGCCAAACACAGTTGATAAAACCATAAAAATTTCGAGTAAGATGCTTATTTCCATGATAATGATAGCACTTCTTTAGATCATTTGATAGAAGATGTTTTCCACAATATTCATGAATATTCAATAAATATTTTAACTATGATGAATCAGGCCATATTAACACCTAAGAAAAATTATGTACACGAAATAAACGCATTGTTGATTCATAGGCTCCTAAGTGAAATTCAGCGATATTACAGTTTTGATGAGACAATAGATGCATCTGAACAATCAGTTATAGAAGATTTCTTAAATACTCTAATCCCAAACGGACTTCCGCCTCATGAATTATTATTCAAGAAAAATTATCTCATCATGCTGCTTAGAAACATTAATGTGACGCCCCCAAATTCCGTTTGGGATCGGACGGACATTTGAAGCGTCGAGACATGCAACACAAGGTTACTTGCCCTCGTTTATGACATATAAGATGCAATATTCCTAACATGCAGTTAACAATATGCAATATTCACAGCGGATAAATTTTTTCTTTAGCAATACTATGCACCAAATTGAAAATATCCCAAATGCTTAAAACATACTTCATACATAAAAATCCATTGAACAACTAAGATCGCAACACTAGTCCAAAATGGTTATGATCCAAAAAGTACAAGAGATGCAACTCAATCGTACAAGTAGTAATTTATGTTAATTACTATATTAACATTTATGTCGCACCATCACTTAGTCAACTGTGTCTAGTTGATTAGCTCCTGATTCTCCTTTAGGTCCTGTAACAAGATCTACCATTCGGGGGGAATGGTAGTTGGGACTACCAAAGTGAGATTTGATTACAAATCTCAGTAAGTTAACAAAAAAACTTCCACACAAGCTAATGATGCATGGATGACAGTAAAAATATAAATGCATAATCAAATTCATAAGTAATTAAAGCATAACTTGGAGTACAACATAGCATAATTGACATAACTTAAATTGAAACATGAACTGAACTTGACTTGACATGAACTTGATCTGATACTTGACTTAGCATAAACTTGCTTTGAAACTTGAATTAACATGAAAAATACATACTCCACAGTTGTTGTGGCCCCATGTATTCTACGTGTAAATACATACTCCACAGTTGTTGTGGCCCCATATATTCTACACAAACTTGACTTAACATGAAAAATACATACTCCACAGTTGTTGTGGCCCCATATATTCTACGTGTAAATACATACTCCATAATTGTTGTGACCCCATGTATTCTACGGAAACTTATTCTTTAACTGCTTAAATACATACTCCACAGTTGTTGTGGCCCCATGTATTCTATGTGTCACAATTGCTGTGTCTCACGTAGTGTATGCGCCACAATTGCTGTGACCCCATATATAAGTAATCAAGATAAAACGTGACTGGAATACGAAATGACTGAAGCCCTGACGTAACATAACGTGACTTGAACATAACTTGAAATACATGACCAACTTGAGATAGAAACATTTCGTAACGTGGCATAACATATAATATACAATATATTTAACATGACATACTTGCAACAGTGAATATTACATGACTTGAAATACATGTAATAGATAGCATACTTAGCATGACGTACTTGTAAGGTACAGTAATACATGACAGAATATATTATGTAACAGATAAAAATTGATGACAGAATAAATTCTGTATAATAGACAATTAGGTGATAACTTGGCATGGCATGACATATATGATAACACACATACATACACTGTAGTTCCTTTACTTAGCACACATACACAGTAGACTACTAGTAAGCTAAAAACTAACTTACCTCGATCTCCGCATTTCTTATAAAACTTCAACTGCGATCACGAGGAACTGTAATTAGTGATTCTAAAAGTTAGAACTAAATCACTAATAATTTGAAATATGGAAAATACTAACTTAAAGAGTAAAATTTTCATTTTACTCTCTACATGTGAAAAAATGACCGTTTTACCCATAATTTAAGGATTTTGCATACTAACTCCAAAAGTTTCCAAAATTTACATTTCTCATGTAAATTTTGTTCTAAACTTAAATATCAATTCAGAAAAATTTAAAACAAAACACAACTATAGAAAACACACTATAGTCGAAACATCCATAGGCCATTTCCCTTGATTTTTGTTGCAATTTCTTCCAACTTCAAAACTCATACTTAAACCAAAATTTTGCAACAAACATCTTCCAATCCTAAGTTCAAAACCATACTTAAAACATCCATTTAGAAAAAGCTAATAATCAACACCAAATTTTTTTGTAAAAAAATCCAAGCACTTGAATCACAAGTTTTGACTTTAAATCAAAACATCTCCAAGAATTTCAAAAATCAAATCTTACTTCTAACATATTCATAATATCATCCTAACATCAACCATGCTTTAAATCATCAAACTAAAGTCACCAAAATCACAAAATAATATTTGGAGTTTTTGGTTTTACACTTAGTCCAAAAACAGAAACTTTTTCCTCAACTAGTTTTGATAAATCTCTTGATCTATGACTTATAAATATATGATCTTCAAACCAAACCATCACATGATTTAAAAATATGTCCTAAAACATATATAATCTTCTAATTCAAGATCACATGGTTAGAAATTAACCAAAACATAAATTTAGCCAAGAATATCCACATTTTGGCTTATTTGAATATCTCTTTGCATAAAATTTCATATCTTTGAAACTAATATCAAATATCTTCAAAATAATAATATAAAATGTATATAAGATGCTTAGGATCCTCCAATAAAATTATCAAAATCATTGGAATAGGTTTAGACCACCAAAGAGTTAAACTTTATCAAAATAGAAACTAGTTTTCTTCTTCCAGTTTCTAAGTTTCTAAATCTAAGAAAATTTTTCATCAAAACCTTTAATTATGCAAAAAAATCCTCAACCAATAGTCACATATACATGTTAACAATACTCCATAAAAATTTCGGACCAATATCTATCCATTAGCTTGGTCAAAAACTCCAAACTATAACATATTCTCCAGTTTATCTCCTAAAATGACCTTTCTATAGTTTATATAATATTTGACTAACCAAATGATTTTCAAATGGGGCAAATAAGATATCCATGTAAACTAGACTAAAAAAGGAACAACTTATATGAAGGATACTTTATGATAAAAAACTTACAAAAGCTTCGAAATGGGCATGCAAAAGAACTCCTAAAAGTTGTCCGAGAGAGAGTATTTGATATTCTTTTAATTGAAAGTATAAATGAAAATAATTTCGTGGGGAGAGGTGGCTGGAGATACTTATGGATGAGATATGGAAGAGATGAGACTGGAGTGAGAGTTAAGTGTAGGACTCTCTTACCTAAAGTGAGAGTTAAGTGTAGGACTCTCTTACCCGGAGTAAGAGTGGAATGTAAGACTCTCTTACCTAATAATATCTGCAAAAATCAATTCAAGATATTTTTACCCAATAATATCCACGAAATTAACTTAAAATATTTTTATCTAATAATATCCACAAAATTAGTTTAAGATATTTTTATCCAATAATATCTACAGTTTTGAACAGACGTTTTGTCCAAAAATATGAAAAAATGTTATTGCGCCATAAGACCTTAAATAACTCTCCGAGTCTAATGGCACAAACCATAATACATTTTGACACTTCTAACTATCTCCAATAATCAAAAACACACTTCTGATACTATAGTAAATAATAACACTAACTATGTAGTTAGACAAAAACCTATATGATTAATGGATTCGTGAAAACTTATGGGGTCTTCACGAGGTTCATAAAGTTAATAGAAATTTTACAATTGAATTTCTAGCGGACTGTTACAATTAATCCTTCAGAAGGGCTTTGTAATAGAACCGGTTTGATTTGTCGGGCTTTTGATCGAAATGTCATAGATGCAGAAATTGCAGTTGGACACCATATCGGGAAAAGAGTGTTCATTCCAAGGATACCATTCTTACCAAATGTTGATGAAAATAGTAGTTTTCCATTCAAACGAACTCAGTTTCCTATAAGATTAAGTTTCGCAATGACTATAAATAAGTCACAAGGGCAGACATTGGATTGTGTTGGAATTTATTTACCTCAACCAATTTTTTCATATGTTCAATTATATGTGGCATTATCGAGGGCAAAGACAGCATCTGCAGTTAGGATTCTAATACGACCAGTGTCCACTAAACAACGTGAAAAGAACTGCACAAAAAATATTGTGTCTACAGAATTACTTACATTATCATGTTTAAATTAATGTTATACATGTAACTAGATTTAATTGTATAGTTTTGATTTATTGTGTATTATTATATTTCTCTATATGTCTAATATTCAATCATTTATTCAAATGTCTTCGTCAATTATTTTAGTAATTTATGAATTTAAATTAAGATATGTTATACTTATACATCTGATATTTTTGTATATGAAAAGGGAAAGAAAGTGGACGGTGTATACATCAATAAATGATATTACTCTGAAAACAAAAAAAATGGAAGATTAAGATAATTGTTGTGGAAAAGTCAGCTAAGCGAATAAGTTAACGCACAACAGTGAAGTACTAAAATTTAATATTAATTGATAAAGACGTATGATATTTGTTAGCATATATTATGTTTCCAATTTTCAATATTCTTTGAAATTAGAGGTTCTTAAATTCTATCTTATTATAAAAAATATCAATTATATTACATTTATTTATTTATCTTTTTACAACATATTTTGTTTTAAAAAAATAAAAAATACATAAATTATTTTAAAAAATTAGTATAGTAAAATAATCCTCATAATTTTATATAATACACTACTAATCACAATTATTTTTATTATTGGTTTAGGAAAATTGAGTGCAGACAATAATGTTTGGAACTGATATTGACCCCCGGGACGACACTTTAAAAATTTTACAGTCCTATTATATTATCAATGCATATGTCAAACCAATAGATCCAAAGTAAAAAATTGGAGAATATCAATATCAATGGACCCTAAACTCAAAAACATTAATAGAAGATATTCCACAGAACGAAGAGCAAATAGATGCATTGAAATATGAGATAGTGCCATTCAAGGACTTAGAGGCTTATAGAGGGTTGATTGGAGAAATATGTAATTTAATTTAAATTTTATTATAAATTAATTATCAATAAATTAACATTTTATATTTAAATATTTAGATATTTTAGCTGTCGCAATAAAAATTAAGCCAACTAAAGAGGTAACGACAGCATCTGGACCAACAACAATCCATGAGATATATGTTATTGATGAAAGGTAAAAAATTCTAACTTCTCATTTCTTTTAAAATTGAATTCCAATATTAATTTAAGAATATTTTATTAATTCTTTTAATTATTTCAATTTTGTAAATTGAACCACATATGTTTGACTATGTAGGGTCGATTTGTCCAAGACGGATGTCAAAAAATATCAGATATTATTGAAGATAAGCCAATAATACTTAGAACAAAAATATCTATTGGATCATATAACGGTATTTATAATAATAAAATAGCTTAGATATTTTTTCATATCGTATATACTAGCACTAATATTGATCTCACTTTCAATAAAGGATTGTCTTTATCATCCCGTCCATAAAGTACCTTTATAATCAATCTTCTTCTTCCTGAGGCAGCTGCAATAAAGTAATGGTAATTCTTGGAAATTAACAATTACATATTAATGCATTTATATTAGAGTTAATGATGTGATTTATGTAATTTACATATATATATTTCATTTCCTTACATTATTATTCTTTTCTGAATTTTAAAGACGGAAAATAACGATTTGATAATTAAAAGTATCATTACAAGATTCTTGACATACTTATTTGCACCACTATCATCTGTTGGTATTCGAGAAATTGTGAAAAATTGTGATATTGCAGAGTTGATTAAGGATTTACAACCCATGGTGGTAAATATTATTTTATTAGTAATAAATTAAAATATTTACATAAACATTCATTCTAAAAATTGATTATGATTTAACGTAGAAAGCAGAATTCTAGATAAAGGCGAAAATAAATGTTATTGACTTTGTCCAAGTATTTTATTACATGTCATGTGTTGGCTGTAATAAAGGAACTGAAAATAAATACAATGAAAGCTTTGTTTATATATATTGCAAAAATTAAGGGGTCTGCAAACTACGGTATGTATATTACAATTTTAATTTAAAATTGATGTCTGATTTAATTTATAATTTAACATTATTCAAATTGAAATTAATATATTCAACGCATTTAAAGTGCTAGAGCATATGTTGAAATGGATGATAATACTTGAAAGCTAGCTGCTATTATGTTTGGTGAAATAGCAGAACAAACACTTGGTTGTACAGCAGTTGAATTGATGAAATATGCTGGAGAGGTATCTCTCTAATTTTTCTTCAAAAGTTGAGTTTTGTTATAATGAATTAATTACAAAAAAAAAAAAAATTGATTTTTTTTTTTATTAATTATGTAAAGCTATTCAAAATTTATTTTGTAGAAAAATCGACCGTTTGTTAAAAGTGTTGCGAAGAAATTATAAAAAAAAAAAATTAGAAGATTTAAGTTTATGCAGATTTAGAGAAACTTAAAGAGAAAAAATATAGGCAGTTTAATGTCCTCTTTATTGAAGTGATGCAAGATGAGAAAAATGTTAGATCATTATGTTAGAATCAAAATGATCTCAAATAACTTTCATAGAATTATGAGCGATGTTTATTTATAGGACCATGCTATAGATTCTATTAATGCTCTTTTTTTTAATATATCACAACGTATAATTATTTATCAATTATATAAACATTACATCATTACTTATTTAATTAACTAAAATATTACATCTTTATTAATAAAAAATTAATTCTTAACCAAAAAAATTACATATAAACTAAGCAAACGTGCATTGCACGTTGCTTTCACTTAATATATATATATATATATCTATATTTATTATGCTCGCATTTTACTCACATCTTTAAGGAATGATATATTAAATCTAATTGTCATCTATCGATTATTGAATCTAATTGTCATTTTAAAAATTAAGAATTAAATTAATAATTGATGAATAGTCATATCAATATAACGAGACTAAGGTGAACAGTTTTGCTATTTATTATTCTCAAACAACAAATTTATTTTATTTTATTTTTATTTTTATTTTTTTAAACTAATTGAAATTTTTTAATCATTATTTATACAAGACATATTTAATAAGAGAAAAAAAAAATTAAAATTTTAAAAATTATAAATAGAATTTTTCCGAAAGCGGAATGAAAAAGCGCTACCCTTTTAGAAGATGTTAAACATGCGGCTTGAATGCCGAGGTCTGCTAAAATGCCTTTTGTGTAAAGAGTGTGAGATTTAGGCCTGAGATTTAGAGCACCCACATTAGACCAATGATGGATTTAGGCCTGAGATGAAGCCCAACAGATACCTAACATAATCAGAAGCAGAACCGCAATCTCAGTTTTATATGGAATATTTATGGATTTATACAATAAGGCCCGTAGGCTGCTCTGCATTTAACCAGGCCACATCGACTTGCCCATGAAACATAGATCGAACCTGGATTTGTCATTTTTTATTTTTTTTAAAGAGTAGGAAGACGGCATTTTTAAAACTTTATTGAAAAAATCATTGACTTAAAGTGGAGGAAAACAGTAAAACTAAACCAACCAACCAATATCTTAAATCCAAAACGACAAAACAAAGAAACATAAGGCTTTAAGAAAAAAACCGAAGCATAGCCCTCCCCACCTACCACAGAATAGAAGGCAAATCCAACGTCTTCAACTGCAAAATTCCCTTCGACGGACATTCAGGAGGATAAAAACTAGAGAAAATGAAGAAACAAACTCTGATTTGCAGCAGAAAATGGAAGTGGATATAACTCAAACTTTGAATCTCAAACGAATTAATTAGGTGTTATTGCATACTAATAATTAACATCTACAATATATATATTAGATTAATTGCTTGCTTGCTCGATCCATTCTGATTCAGTGAGCAAGATAATATAAAGTCAACAGCATTATTATTATACTGTGCTGATGATCATGCTTGTGGAGCTTATTCACTTAGCTGCATCACTCAGTATTAGGGAATATCAATGGCAGTACTAGTGACTATGGTTTTTGGCACCAGTGACTGTATATGCAGCTTGTTTCTGACTTGTTCACCTATATTCAGATTCTGGGAACACTACTTTGGACAGGTAGTACTTGATCATCATAATCATCTAGATCGACTAACCCGTCTTAAGACACTTGCGTTGTAACTCTAAAACGAAAGCATTAAATATATATATAATGCTAGTCCGCGGAATCAAATTTCTCCCAATTTCTTTTACCATTAAACAATCTGTTGAGGGAGCTTTGCGTTTCACTTCCTTTTCATTAATCTATTCTATGACAATTGGTCAGAGATTATTTCTTGTTCAGATGAATTATTTTAATTGGGAAGCTGCATCCTTTGTTGACAAGAAATCAGCAAAACATACGTATTGCGTGTTGATGGCTTTTGTAGACTTGGTACTACAGAGGTGTTTGAAACTTTGAGTCACTACAAGGAAAAAATAAAAAAAAAAGAGTACCAATATCATGGGCGAAAGTTGCTCAACATATTCATTTGCTCGATCATGTCTGGATTTAAAAAATGGGTCTCCCACTAAAGAACCCTAATAAAAAAATTCTCAAAAGCTCTAAGATTGGGAAACACAATGGCCGGGTTGCAACATTCACATTGATCAGATGCATGCATGGTGTTTGTACGTTTAATTAAGATAATCCCAAATGCATTTTATCTTTAACTAATGATCGAGGTTTTGAACTTTGAACACCGGCCTGACATTTATAAGTGTGTTAAATATAATACAAGTTGTAGTACTACTTCCTTTGGGAGATTCAACTTACTGAATTATTCTGTTGGGCTTTTAACCAACCGAGTGTCTCCGATTCATGGGATGGAACAAGAAAGTATGTTTCGATGTGCTTTAATTTGCTTTCCGCTTTGGAGATCAGTGGCTGCTTATGAGTTCAAATTGGAAAACTTGTATGTACGTATATATGCAGCTTGCTTTAATTTGTTTTAAAAATTCACAGCATTAATCTTGATGAACACATGATGCCCACATGCAAGTCAAAAGAAAAAGAAAATACAGATAATGATACATGCGCATAATGTTGGGATAATATATAGATAGATGCGAGTCTCGGGTGGGTGAAACTTAGTACATAAAAGTCAAAAGTTCAAGCCGACACTTTGAGTTTACAATGTAGCTATATTAACATTTTAGCTTTTAGGAAAAGTTCATTATTATCTAAAGAGTAATACTAAATACAAGTTTCAAATAGACAAGTAATACTAAATACAAGTTTCAAAGTAAGTTCCACTCAAAACGAATAATCTTTTTACACTTTTTCAAAGTGTGCTTGGTCAGCTTTTTTAAAAAAGCCTGTGCGAAGTTTGTCTGTTTGAGATTTGCATAAATAATTTCTCTTACCCAAAACTAACTACTATTTTCAATAATTTGTACATTCCGTCACGATTTACGACTTTACGGCCAACAAAACTATACTAGATCTTCTAATTTTCATTGATCTTAATGGTCATGATCATACACAAACTGAAAGTGTGAATTGACGATTATGGTTAATTTGCGATGTAAAAGTTAATGTACTTTTCCCTTAATTACATTTTTGTTATTTTTATTCCGCATATGGCCGGACACTCGGAAACATAACTTTTATTTATCTTTTCACAAAACGATATTATTAAAGGGTATATGGGTGTATTGATTCATGGAAAATGATTAACTTATATTTTTAATGAAATTTCATGTTTGCAATATTGGTTGATTATAAAATAGGTATAATTAGATACTTCTAAACGAGTTGTAAATCTATCATTACTCTTTATTCATAACATAATTACGATCGATCAGATGCTCAAAGCTGCGCTCATTTGATGGAAATTCCCATATTTGCTTTCAACAAGATATATTAGGAAAGGCCTGAAGTCTAGTAAAGTCATTGTAATTAGCTAGGGTCAATTACAAAGTAACAACGCTATGGTTATTCAGTTATAGTTGACTTTAATTAACTTGTAGTAACTCGAACTCCCTAATGATCATCATCAAGTCATATATATCCAACCAGGCTCGTTGGCAGCGTCCATTTACATTGGTCAACATTACCAAAAGATTATGGAATTTACTCCCAAAACCTAACGAATTTGCCGATCTTAGTGAAAACGAAGTTAGTGGGTTTTGTTAAATCAAGCATTAATAGAAACGTAACATCACATAATTGGACAAATCAACACCCCCCCCCCCCCCCCCCCCCCCCCAAAAAAAAAAAAAAGTGCCACTTTGTGTAATGAAGACTTGTTTGATTCTAAACCCTAGCTAGGAAAAGGGGTTGATCTAACCATGGCATTATATATAATAGGAAAGGGATCGTAATATATTAATAATTAGGAAGTAAAGATAGCTAGCTGTTGAAATAAATCCAAAAGCAGATAGATTAATTAAAAAGAAAGGAAGAAAAAAAAAAGTGGGGGAATGCTCCAAAAAACAACACGTCGTTTTACAACATGGACTTTATCTAAGAGGTACCATTGAATCTGGACAAAGGCATCTTAAATTTCTTCAATGGTTAGTCATATTCCAATCAATCAATCAATTGAAGTTCCATATATACATCGCAATCTTATGCCACTGCTTTAATTTAAATTCTTTTCGCAACTACTTTAGCAACAAAACTATTACAATTGAGTTCCATTTGTCAATATTATGATCGTCATCTTCATCCTCATTATTATCATGACGTGTTTGATAACTATTTAATTACTTTGATATTTTGAAAGGAAAACACTACTCCTCATCTATAAAATCTACCGACAAAACCTACCAATTGGGTTGTTATTTTTTTATTTAATGGTTATATATGGAAGTGTTTCTCAATAAATTTTTTATTTTTTTTGTATTTTTTTAAAAAAATTTAAATTATTTAAAAAAATTAGAAAAAAAAAAAAAAACAAATTTGCCATTCGTGAGAATCCTCTGATGTAGGTTCACCGATTTTGAAAAAAGAGATTGGGGTCAAACATTCAGGTATATAGAATGTCGTTATTGAATTAATCAGGAGGGAAAATATCATGTAACATTATACAGCAGGGTAGCTCATGAGCAAATTGCAAGATTTCTGATGGCCCCTACCCCTCCTACCTTTTTTGTAGTTTTAGTGGTAATGGGCGATGGATCCAAATGGCATACTATGTATGAATGACAGTTTGATGGTTACTAGCTAAAGGTCAGTACTTATCCACATGAAAACGCAAGTACCATTTCCTCGTATCTTACTGTTGTGATTCTCCTCAGACCTTACGAAACTAGCAAATTAGATGGAATATCTTACGAGTATAGGAATTAGGATTACCCTAATCCTTACAATGCTTAGCTGAACCATTTACAACCTGACACACACAAACATAGATCGATCGGAACTGAAACCCCAAAGGCAAAAATCAAAACTTAATGATCACAGCTAGGGGTTGACATTACTGTTTCAAACATTACTTTTTGGGTCAATTATCTAAAGATTTCCGTCTGATTGTAGCCTATCAATTAATGACAGGCCAACTTCAACGATCCCCAAAAACAAAAGTATGTTTGATTTTACTTTCGTTTCCAAAAGACAGTGGTCCTAATTCATCCATGGCTCCCAATAGACACATGTCACAAAACCCAGAAAGTAACGCAGTGCAGGCCGCCACCAACACGTGATATAACCACGTGATCATCCACCGTTTCTGATCTCCCCACCACCAGCAGCAGTAGCAGTGTGAAATCTGAGTAGGAAAACCTGAAGAAAGGCCCACAAAACAGGGATTGAACCATCAAATCAACTGTACATTATCTATGTATATTATATCATGATTAACTAATTAAACTAATTATTATATGTTCGCCTGTGCATGGACCTTTTGGCTAGTGGGTGCGACCGTGCGACGACACGCTCGTCCAAAAATACTGTTCTGTAATTAAACAAGAGTTCTGTCTCTAGATCTATATATTATTGGATATCCTAATCCTAATGTAGAGTTAGAAACCAACATAGACACGTATTCTTTATATAAACCGCAAAAACTTGGGGAACACGAAGACATACTTTAACCTTAAACACTCACTACTTTTTAAAACTCCAAATTATCATGCTTTTGCAAGAAGGCGTGCTTCTAAGTGATGAGACATTGGTGGTCATCTTTTTCTTCTTTGCTTTTGGCAGCTTCTGTAAAATTATTCTCATAAGCCACATGATCATGACAACCATATCGTTTAGGGTTTGTTTATATATTTAACTACGTACATGTTATCATCGTTCTTCAAAAGAATAGAATTCATGTGGAAGCATTCCATATAATGAATTATTGCTATTTTGAGTTTGTCCTCCTTTCCGATTAAAGATGAAAGAAGAAATAAAGATCGATAATCTTTTATGTAAACTTCTAGGTAGCACGTGAAGGGAACAAAGAAAAGAAAAATCTAGTTGTAAGCTATTCTGCCCACTAACATGTATAATCATCTAATGTGATTGGTCATAAAGTAGACTTTATTAAAAATAATATCAATTTAAATTTTGAATATGAAACCATCAACATTAATACGCAGATTAATACATAAATTCGTTTGTATATAGTAAAACTCAAAAATAATCTTTTCCTTTTTCTCTCTCTTAATTTATCAAATCATCGTAACAAAAGGAATGAGTGGCTTTTCTATATATGTAGATGAAGCATTATCATTAGATTATACACTATATATTACTTCTTTATGTCTCGTGATGAGTTTTATATTTTGATCTTTATCGATATTTGTTAATTTTCCTGTAGTCAATGTCCCATAAAATTAAATATTAGTTGTAATATTCCTCCTTTTATTTTTCCTTTCATGAATTCGATTGAAAAGTAGGGTGCTGTGTGGACGTCGATCTAACTCCTCAACTGCATTAATATTTTCACTCCGCTTTGTCGGTGTCGGGGCAGCTCACCAAAGTTGAACGAAACTTCAACTAGTTCTGCAATTATCAAACGCTTGCTCGCGATAATCTCGGATATTTCAGACAACAATCGAAACCAAATATTACCAGATTCATCAATTTTGTAGGGGAAAAAACACTCGTATAACAAAAACTAAATCAAGACTTAATTAATAATTAATTAGCTCGTTAAGTAATTTGTATGTTCATATATGTGTGTGTGTGTATGTGTAATAGGATTAGCCAAAAAGAAATACTATATATAATAATACTAACTAATAACTAGCTAAGCTGCATGCATGTTGAACGCAGCTAATATATAAATAGTACGTATATAGTAATTAAACTTAGATATTAAGTTGAACGCATGCATGTACTTGTTTGAATTGTTACAAGTTATCGTATAAGTTATGTTATAAATATAAATATCATGGTATATCACAGTGCTATTAATGTAGAATATATGTTAGAAATACATATATTTTTAGAATATATATATATAGATAGCATAAGTATCATGTTCCTAAGTTCTTATATATCATGAATAGTGTATATATATATGCTCTATATATATTGTATAACTATAACTATAATATATATTATTGCTAGCTAGTACTTGTATAATATATATATTAATGCATGTACGTGGCCGTATATATTTACTTTGTACGTATATACGTCTAAGTGTTAAAAAACAATTATAAACTACTTATATATACTATATATATATATAAGCTAAGATTAATCGTGGGTGTGACATTAATCAGGCTCGGATTAATGAAAAATTTTGAAGTCACCGATGATCGATGTCTAGCCGCATACTGTAAATTAATAAGGCTAATTATTAATAATTTCGTGCCAACGTGGCTACCTGAACACTGGCAGTTCATGAATAAGATCGATCAATCTAGAAAAGTGTTTTATTATATCTTTGTTTCTGTCCATATTTGAATTCCACGTTTCAAAAGGCCGTCTGAACGAGAATTAATTTATAAGTATGGTGAGAGCGCAAAATCCAGCCTCTTGAGTCTTGCCAGTTTTGAACAGGAAGTAGTACTATTTGACCCAATTAATTCAACTAAGTTTAATCAGCCAAAATCTTGGAAATTTGGAGGCTTATAATTAATTAACTATCGGTCCGAGCTGCTCAAGAATATTGGAATTTGTACTCATTCATTCATGATGACTCATTAATTAATCTCGATCGACATCAACATATATATATATATATATATATATATATGTTCGATCGAGATCATGTTTAATTAAGCTGGCCGGTAGGACAAACCGCACGTATTCATGATGAAAGAGGATCAAGAAATATATATACAGGGTAAGATACAATGGATTAATACAATTAGGATGGCACTTCCTTTACAAACTTTCCTATAGATGTAACTACTTTAATATTATCCAATCTACGTTAGCTAGCTAGCTTGTCAAACAAATCCGATCATAAAATTTTTGTACCTAACAATATCATGTATATGCCTCTTAAGAAGAAAATAATATACGCATGCCATGCCGATCAAAGAGGTCAAAGTTAGGGTGAGAAGAAAAAAATTCTGCAAACACATGTTTGGGTCAAAGACGCTTCAGATATATAGAGGAGGGAGAAGAGAATATCTAGTATCCTTAAAATAATATACTTATATATAATTAGCAATTATATGAGAGAGAGAGAGAGAGAGAGAGAGAGAGAGAGAGAGAGTTGCTGTCCATGGAAATGAACACCGGCCATTGGAAATGTCAATACCTCAAGCCCAGAAAACCCGGCTACCTTTTGACAAAAAAGACCAGGAAACTATGGATGGTGTCGCTCTCACAGAACCATTTTATTCCCTCGTTAATCTTTTTCAGCTTTCTCTGGTACTGACTGGATTAGATAACAATTAATTAGGGTTTAATCGTTTGCAGCAAATTAACGATACCATCATCTGTAAGTTCATGATGATCATCAGATTCCGAAGCCTAGTTGTCGGTTTTCATCTGAAGGATTGTTAATGAAAAGTGGTACTTTTGACTTCACGTTCAGTTTTTTTAATCCCAAATATGAACTTATAATGATCCAAACCATCTAATAGGGAAAAGAACACATCATGATCAAGCCATGCATGCTCTTTGTATGCGTGTGCTAGTTTTAGGTACTTAAAATCATTGTATAGATTTAGCTAAAAGGGTAGAACTGTTGTAGATGAAAGTTTCATTTTTACCAGTCCAATCTAATATAAACATAAGTTTATATATATGAATTAATTTTAATTTAAAGACTCATATGTAAATTAACATGGAAGATAAGCGTCCCCATTGGTCTATGGGATCTTCAATTTTGTTGTGTAAATGAGGACAGAGAAGCAGGAAGAGTTGGTGCATGCCTGGCAGCTCGATGGTGAAATGAACCTCTAATCTGACAGTGAAATATATTAAGGAGAGTCGTCGTGATGGATAGCGCGCATGCAGGTGGTGTTGAAGTGTCATAAGAAACGATTTTCTTTGTGTGGGGTATGTACGCACTGTCAGATAAGAATGATAATAATAATAATGGTTTTTTCTTTGGACAATTGTTTCAATTCTGTTCTGCTTTGCTCTGCTTTTCCCCATCTAGTCTCCTTTTGGGGGGTAAGCAGCTGGGTTTCAGAATCTGTAAACAACTCCTCCACTTTTTCAAGCGAGCTCTTTTCACAAGCAATAGCATTCTGTTCTCTTCCTTTTAGTTTTCTAATACTACCCCACAACATAATGATACAATATGATACTTGTAAAGAAAAAGCCACCCCAGTTGAAATTATCCTAACAATTAATTAATAATCGTTAATATATATATATATATATATATATTTGGATTTTTTTCCGATCATTTTTTAACAAAGTCATGATCGATCGGTGAATTAAAGAAGGATTTATTTGAGTAAAATATATATCATACTCTTTTTTTTAACCTGGAATTAATGTTTATGTGTGAGCTTCTGCATTCTTGCCTTCCACAAGAATATTTCATTGCTGCATGCAACACCGGCGGGCTAGCCTGCCGGCCAGTTGGGCGCATTTGAGTGTGAGAAATAATCCACGAAGAGTCAGCTACTCTAGTAACAGTATCTTTTCACTAGGCTTATAATTAAGTAGTCACTTTATGCATAATACCAACCTCATAATTAATTAAGAAGATATGTTAAGTAGGCCCCATAATTTAATTATATTTAAACTAAGATGCATCTAATTAGTGCAATACACGAATTCTTATATATAATTATAATATATAATTGCGGCATATAATTCCAACCTAGCCACACTTCCACTAACAAAAGTGGAAATATTGATTGAAGCATGTGATTATTGAGTAGGTCCCCCGGCCCCTTCTATCCTTTTTTTACCCATATATACACATACCTCTCTGCTTTACTACTTACTAGAAGCAATCGCCATTTTATATAAACATATATATACGGATACACACACGATATAGATATTATCTAAATGGCCATTATATTCATTAGTCGCATTTGATAACAATGCATATATACTATATGGCTGGTGCGTAACATAACCGTCATCAACACATGGAATTAAACACAATTTTCCTAACCATGAGGAAAACAGTAAAAATATTGAAAAATCAGAATGATTGAGGTCTCTTGTTTGGTTATACGGTTCATATAAGATGAGATGAGATGTTTTATTGAAAGTTCAATAAAATATTGTTATAATATAATTTTTTAATATTAGTTTTGTTTTAGGATTTGAAAATGTTGAAGTGTATATTATATTTTGTATGGAGATTGAAAAATTTGTAAGGAAAAATCTAGTTGCAAGCAAAATTATGCACTAATATATGTATCAATTCAATGTGATTGGTCAAAAAGTAGATTTTATTGAAAAAAGTGTTAATTTAAATTTGAAATATGAATGAATCAGATTTTATTGAAAAAAATGCTAATTTAAATTTGAAATATGAATGAATCAGTATTAGTACGCAGATTAGTACGCGACTTTACTTGTACGTAGTAAAACTTAAGTTGTAATGATAAGATTGGATAATTTAGGTTTTGATAAACAAATGGGCTAAATTTCATTGGCGCGCGCAAGAGGAAAGCAAACAATATCCATGCTGTGTGCTCACCAATTAGTAGTAAAAGACTTGTTACAACCCATCGATCGTGTAGTTTGGTGGATATAAGAGCTATTAATAATCATGACTTTGAAGATTCATAAGCACAATATATATAAAGTACGTAAGTCATGAGACCTACAAATGAGCCTATTACATATCATCGATCAGTGTCCACCGGCTTAGCACCCATTTACCATTGGTATATATATATGGCTAGGGTTAGCCGGCTACTCGTGATCTACTCTGTCTTGATCAGAAAGCACACATATAGGTTGAGTACTCTCTGTCACCAAGGTCGACCCTCTTGAAATTAGTTCCCTTATTAAGTATAAGGGTTGTTACTATGATCAGTACCCCGATCACATATAACGTACTAGCTATAGGGACGAAGCTAGAATTTAAAGGTTAAGGCCGGGGGTCATGCTGAATTAACTTCTTTAATTTTGGGGACTAGTTTTAATTAAAAATAATAATTTTTTTTAAAAAAAAAAAAAAATTGACTCAATAGTCCTTAATTTGTTTTCTTATATCTTTTTTGGAGGCTGGTTGTAACTAATTTCGCCTAAATTTTCACACTTTTTTGTAAAAATAATAAGAGATCAGAAACTGCAGTCCGGTGTTGGCCGATAGAGACGCTACTATAGTAGCGAAGTGCATGCATAAATTGTAGCGAAGTGCATGCATGTGCAATAATGATCAATTCGCTAGCTAGCTAGTAAGATGCAGTCGTAATTTCCGCCCACATACACGTGAATATCATGGCATAAATTGTTTCCTGATCTTTCAGCTTTTATTTTTGAGCCTTTTTAAAAAAAAAAAATAAAAAATAAAAAATGAGGACGGCACCTCCCTTTTATTGAATAGATTCTCACTTAAAACGGAGGAAAATCCTATTTAAAGGACCCATGCATGCACACAGAAACCAAAAGCAAAATACTCCAAAACCATCAACCGTAAAACAAATTACTTTAAAGATAAATTATCCTGTTTGAGCCATTCTACTAATCATTATTATTACATAACGTTTACACAATACACTTGACTTTTTTATTTTTTATTTTATTTTATTTTTATTAAATTAAACGAATTCTTCTATTTCTCATCTATACATCACATATTTAGCAAGAAAAAAAATCATGTATGGTGTATATAAATTTTTCTTTATTTTTATTTCCAACTAAAGGTTTGTTCATCTAAGCAACAGCGCGCATTAAATTCCACAAATCGTAGTATTTTTAATTATTAATAATTTTATTGCCAACTCTTTCCGCTCATAGACAATTTTGTCCATATTTAGATCATTTTCTATTATTCCAACCTCCACAACGCCGGCTCGAATTGAAGACTTATGAGTACTATAGCATCAATAGCACCATGCATAAAAATATTTTATTAAGTAGGACGTAATTAATAGTTTTCCCCTAGAGTCCATAGTATATTAATACAATTTGTTAAAATATAAATTAAATACATAAATTTATTTCTTTCAATCATTTTAAAATTTTTAAACAAATTGTGATCATTTAACAGGATATCATGAGGTGAGAGGTCCTAATCAGTTTGAAGCTTTTACTGGATTCAAACAAACTCTAGAAGATCAAAATCCAAACTGACTAGCTTTTGAGACGATCGTTGATTTAACAAACAAAATTAATAAGTAAATACTTGGAATTCTAATTTTTCAAAAGAGAAATGCTTAGCCCTCAAAATAAATTATAGAAAAACTACTCAATAAACTAGTATATAAGCTTTTATGTAGTATGTCAGATTGTAATTAATTAAATTTTACTTATTAGTGTAAAGTATTAGATCTGACGAACTACATGCATACGTGCAATAAGATCTATTATCGGGTTGTAAACTTCTTTTCATAATTCTCTTCATAGACCTAGCTAGCAATACTTAGATTGGATATATATTTCTTGCTTCTAAATTGTAACCCTCTATTTATATATATATATATATATATATGTATGTATCTATGCGATAAAGGATGGCAAATGTTGATAAATCACGGCCGCTATATATTTCGGTAGGGTCTTTTTCAGGGGGTGGCCCTGCCGGAGCGGGAAGGGAATAGTTTATTAAGGTGAGAATTAAACCCTCCCACAGTAATGCTTGTGCGTACGTACCTATCCACCAAAGCAGCTAGCCAGCCAAGTAGATCAATTAATTTCAAAGTACGTTTGAGAAAAACGTTAGCCGATTACCGGCCACATGTGCGCATTAACATTCGGCAAATTAATTAAATTCATTCATATATATTGGAGCATGTGGTCTTCGTCAAAAAGTGGCCGGTCGGTACTGTAGAAAACGGCAAATTGGTTCAGTTTTATATATATCGTATTCCATCACAGATTTTACTGTCCTCTCGCATATTTACACTGCTGAGTTGGAGATGACTTTGATGTTCTTGTACTCGTATTGGTGTCACGTGTGTGCGTACGTACATGTCCTGTACGTGTGCGTGTGTCTATATATATATATATATATGTGTGTTACATTTACATATTTATTTGTTTTCGCTGATGAGAATTAGAGATTAGTTGAGATAAAAGTTAAAAATTAAATAAAATATTATTGAAATATATTTATTTAATATTATTTTTTATTTTGAGATTTAAAAAAGTTTAATTGTTTATATTATTTTGTATGGAAATTTCAAAAAGAAAAAATCTAGTTGCACAACTGTACACTAATATATATATATATACCAATCTAATGTGATTGGTCAAAAAGTAGATTTTATTAAAAATAGTGCTAATTTAAATTTTGAATATCATGAAAAAATCAGTATTGGTACGCAGATTAGTAAACGACTATACTTGTATGTAGCAAAATTCTTTTAAAAAACTGTAATGATGATATGAGATGAAGAATTTTCTGAAAGCAAACAAGGCTTAGTCTTCTCGATCTGGAACTAGTTTTAATGATGATCTGCAGTACTCTCTTTGAAGTTTAAAATGATCGATAACACTATCCATATTAAAAATAAAAACAAGAACAAAGAACATTAAGGACAATATAATGATTTCATGTCTTAAAAAAAATGGGGAGGGTTCATGCATGTTAAAATTAAATTAAATTAAAGTTGATCAATTGGGTTGTCAAGTATCGAAGTTGTAGCTAATTAGGGGGGCATGTATTGCACCAATTAACACGGCCTATGGCCGACCCTAGCTGGCTATTTATCTCATCTTAATTATATAGGTCATGATCATAAACTTACATTAAATACAAAATATTAATAAATGTAATTACCCGCCATCTAATAAAGAATAAAATAATATATACATATATCGTGTGTGTGTGTGTGTATGCAATTATGGAACGGACATTAACATATTGTGTTTGCCAAAAGCATTAACAATATTAATGTCTAAAGTGACGCGAGGAATGGATAAAAAAGGTAGACGCTCAACTAGGAAATATATGCCAAAAGTAAATTTACACTGAAGAATGATTACAATAACGCGTGGGCCATCATAAGATATGAGAAATCAAGCACCAAGTAAGTTCCTCGAATATTGTTAATGGGGGCAAGCAAGTACCAAGTTCTCTATAGGTGTGTTGAAATAAAATTTAAATAATGACCATATTCATCTCTTCTCGACGTCATTTAAGTACATTTTTTTTGGACAAGTGACGGTATAAAATGATATAAGAGCATATGTTTAAATTCTAATATCTATACTTTAACTCATTTGATAATTAAATATTCTACATATCAATTCTTAATTTGAATTCTAACTCTCGACTTCACTACGAATACATCTTATCTACATTATCAATGGCCGACCCACGCGTCCCCCACCCCAAAAAAAAAAGTTTTTTAAAAATTCAAAATATCTACTCCTAAATTTTATTTTTGATTCTATAAATATAATAATGTCTCTCCCAAAAAATTTATAATCCCCATGTGCTTTCTAAATTTTTCTAAAATTTCAATATACCTAGACATGCTTATCTCCAATTCTTTTCCTATAGTTCCAAAAATCTTGTATGATTTTGATATATTATCTATTTTCAAGGATGTATCATTATCAAAATTAAATTAAAACTAAGTTTAGGAGAAATAATAAATTTATTAATATGGATTCTAAAGTTTTTTGTTATACAATATTAGGCTTCTTAATATAGAATCTAAATTGAAAATGTAAGAAAAATCATTTAAATTTATAATTTATATGTTTTATGTGACAAGAAAATATCCATATTTTACATGAAACTTGATAACGTAGTTTAAATATTAGAATGAAATATGGCATTTTAAAAAATTATTTGGTAGTTTTTATAAAGAAAACAAATTCTAAATATTTTATTATAAAAATAATAATGGATGAGTCTTCTTATTCCATAAAATATCTTTATCAGAAATCTAAAACATATATTAAGTTGTGTTTTTAAAATTTTTATTTCTACGTCATGTAAGCAGTAGCAAATTTTATTTCAGAAATCAATTACTTAACAATGACAATACAAGTTGGTCCCTCTTCTTTAAGTTTTTTGTTTTAATCTATTTTTCTCCCGAAGACATAGTTCCTTTTCTTAATTAAAAAGGAGAATGAAGAGAAAGGGATGTGAAGTGTGAACGGGTTGTGGGTTTAGATCTCAAATAGATTTTAAGTACACAAACAGACGTGAGTGATGGGGGAACTTAGGCTGCTAGAAAGAATATGAAAGACGTAGTACTTAGCTTGGAGATCTAGGGCGCCAGGCATAAGTGATGAGAGAAAGACGCAGTGATCGAGCCGTCGAATGCTAGCTATTACATATAATATACGTACGATACGGCCTTTGTTAACTAATTAGGGTAGCGTGGGGTTCATGGGATAATTAAGAACGTCCTATATCCATATAAATATATATATATATTCTGTTAATTGACTTCCCTATTCTTTACCTTATATATATATGTGTGTGTGTGTGTGTGTGTGTGGAATTAATGTCCTAATTGCATGTCATCCTTAGCAGAAGAAGTAACATTAATCATGGAAGAGAAAATAAAAGGAAAACGTGAAGTGGAAGATATGTCCAAATATATATGCATGGTAGATCGAACTCATGTCTAATGCTGAACTTCTAATTCCTAAATTGCTCCAAACATTGATCTTCTGAATAATTTGCAAAAAGTACAAAAGAAGTTAAAGTACTCGAATGTATTCAAATCGGCTAATTTTAAATGAAAGCTGTACATATATGTTGAAATATAGTTGAGTGAGAATACACGTAATTAATTTATGCTACGTGTTGTGGTCCTAAGAATTGATGAATATTGATTTAAAACTGTTGCATGGTCCAAACCTCACATATTTGATATATTTAGGTTTTTTAAACTATAAACGTTACAATTATAAAAAGATTTCATAAAAATAAATTTATAAACTTATATGAATTCATAGATCTCATAATAATAGCCTAATTTGATATGTGTGATAATCGAAGATCTCGGCCGATAATTTATGTCAAAAACACTTTAGAATTGGAAAGAGAAAGACAAACATAATATATGGATCTTATTATTATAATATATAGAAATTCCTCTTTTAAGACAAGATTTGTACAAAAATACATTTTTTTGCAGTGTCTCGCAATATTAAGTTGTATTTGGTTATTGAATCAAACTTAACTCATCTCAAACTAATTATTGATGGAACAAATTACTTTTTTAACATTTCATAAAACAGTTAAACTCATATCAAACTGGTTCCTACATCTCAACTTATAAAAATTAAACTCATCTTAATTAGATCCATAAAATATTATTATTTACAAATTAACCTAAATCATCTCAATATCCAAACGTAACATAAATTTGTAAATTATAGGCCGGTAGTATTAAATATTGTAAAATTTGCATTATATTATATATATTTTTCACCAACTATAAAAGTGTTTATATGTAAGAATTGCAGAAATCTCAAATTGTCGAATATTAGTGAGAAGAAGTGTTCGGTTTTCCTACTATTTCAAGTTTTGTGGCTTTGGGTGCCTATAAGAGAAATGGACGGCATGGTTCCGGAAAGGCCAAAGGAATCGAAAACCGTCAATCTCCACGGAAGCGATTAAACTCGGTACTTGCAGGCAGGCAGGCACGCACGCACGCACGCACAGATCCAGATCAGATGGGTGTGAAAGTCAAAGCGTCAAACTTCAAAAGCCTCTTGCTAACTATAATTGCTGTCAAGCTTAAGTGTTGGTTAAATCACTAAATTAATCGACTCACCATTGCGGCTATTCTCTCTCTCTCTCTCACAGAGGCTACCAGTTTTTTCAAACTCATCCATCTATCTATAAAAACCCATCCCTCCCGATCATTCTTGTAATAATCTAAATCTAACTCTCTCTCTCTCTCTCTCTCTCTCTCTCTCAAACTGTCTAAAAATCCAAAAGCATCTCTTTTTCAATCAATCGTTCCCCCATTTCAGGAAATAGAATGGAAGTTAAAGGAAGAACTCGCAGCACCACCGTTCAGATCAGCGAGGACGAGATGGACCTTAGGAGAGGTCCCTGGACTGTTGATGAGGACTTCACCCTCATCAATTACATTGCGAATCACGGCGAGGGTCGCTGGAATTCCCTTGCTCGTTGTGCCGGTACGTGCTAAGTATTTTCCATCTACTTTCTTCTTTATAATATTCCCACACATACCAAAGATCACATAACATGTTTTTTTATCAACTCGCTCTTCACATGTTTCTAGCACCATGACTCGGATTCTGTCTCTGATATGGTTTTTTTTTTTTTTTTTTTTTTTTTCTCCTCTCTTAAAATCCCGGTTTAAAATCTGGTTTTCTACTTTCTTTCTTTTTTTCTCAAATTTAATGGACTTTACACAAAGATCCACATCATAGTTCGAACATATATATAAAGCAGATGTGCAGAAGCTAGCCTTATGTGTACTCCATAAGCTTTATGGAAAAAGACTTGAGCATGATGACAGATTCAATATGGGTTCTATGTGTACAAACGAAATGATATATGCTAGCTAGAATATTGTTCTTGCCGTACATCAGATATTTATAAAGCATAATTTGTTAGCACTCGCGCATAAAGTCACGAGTGGAAAAAAGAACAAGAAAGAATAAAAATGCAATAGCTCTTCTTTCTTTCTCTCAATATTTGTTGTCATGATCAAACTTTACCAAAATCGATCTTGGTTTCTTCAAACAGGTTTGAAACGAACTGGAAAGAGCTGCAGATTAAGGTGGCTCAACTATCTTCGACCCGATGTTCGTCGTGGAAACATCACCCTAGAAGAACAGCTTATGATTCTTGACCTTCATTCCCGTTGGGGAAACCGGTAAGTACATGCGTATAACGTACGAACGTCATAATTATTAATCCAAACTGTTTGTTTGTTGGGTTTCTTTGATTCAACCCTAATTAATCCTTACCGAAAACTGGTTGTTTGCATCTGTAACAGATGGTCTAAAATTGCACAACACTTGCCGGGACGAACTGACAACGAGATCAAGAACTACTGGAGAACTCGTGTCCAAAAGCACGCCAAGCAGCTGAAATGCGACGTGAACAGCAAGCAATTCAAGGACACCATGCGTTATCTTTGGATGCCAAGGTTGGTCGAGCGCATTCAAGCCGCTGCAACCGCTCCCACCAGTACCTCCACCGTGCAGGCTGGCGCCATCAATGGAACTTCTTCCATCGGCTCAGCCACCTCCAGCATCACTTCTACCAATACCAATCACCACCTAATAAACAATAATAACCTTGACATCCACGCGGGCCAGATGGTTTTGCCACCAGCAGGGTTTAATAATATTGGCCAACGTGACTTTGGGGGTACTGCACAGATTACTCCGAGTTACACGCCGGAGAATTCTAGCACGGGGGCCTCATCGTCGGACTCTTACGGGGCACCTCAGATATCACCGGTATCCGACTTGACTGATTATTACAACATCCCGGTTTGTAACAACCCCAGTCAGGATTATTTCCCGGTCGGGTACCCAGACCAGAGCTTAACTAGCCCATCTGGAAATTACTTCAACACCGGATTACTGGGTTTGCAAGCTATGGAGCAGAGCAACCAGTGGGCGCTGGACGGTGCGGACACGTCGGACAATTTGTGGAATGTTGAGGACACGTGGTTTTTACAGCAGCAGCTCAACAACATGAACAGCCTTTGAAACGCGGAAGTGAATGGATGTAATTTACGTACGTACGTACGTCATTTAGCGTAACAAAAAAAACAGAGAAATCAGAAAGGCATGGGAGAAAGAGAACAAATTAGAAATTAAGAATTATGAAATTAATTAGAATAATTCTAATTTAGGATACATGTAGATTTATGAAAGACGAGAACAGAGAGGTCTAATTGTGAATTATTCAGTTTGTATCTTTCTGTTTTTTTTTTTTTTTTTTTTAATTTATTTTCTACATATTGGGGTGGGGAAATTTGTAATTTGAGGTGCCTTTTTCTTTTTTTGCAATCTAATTCTTTGAAATAATCTACCGTGTGTTTGTTTGTAATCTTTTCCTTTACGGGTCTTCAATTTCTTATTGATGGGTAATTGCACTGAAAACTAATAGGTTTAGATAATATACATTTATAATAATATTAATTAAGAATAATGTTATATATATTTGTAGAGTGTGTAAGTACTATATAATCATTTTAAAAAAATATAAAATTTATTATTAAAAAATTAATTTTTTTAATTTTATATTTATTTATTTATTTTAAAATAATTACACAATACTTATACATTCACGATTATAACTATAATTTTTAATTAAATATATGCATAATTGGTTCCACTACTTTAATTACAAAAGTCCTTATTGAACTGATATTATAATAAATATACTTAAGGTTAAGTCGTGTAGTATTTGAGAGCTTGTCCATGGGGCCTGAACATGGGAGATGCTAGGAGGGGTGGGGTCGGAGGATTAAAGTCCCCCTCCCCATGTTCTAGATTGGTGAAAGGTAATTGGCAATCATTTTGGAGTCGTGGATTTACGTGATTGGTAGACGTATATATTGAGTTAGCCCAATTAATACGGACAACTTTCGGAAGGCATATATAGCTAGTAATTTAAAAAACGATCTTATCGTGTTAACATGATTCAAAGGCCACCTAAGTACAATTCCGATAAGTTGTTCTTTTGCTTTCCGACGTACGGACGGACAAGAGTGTTTGGAACCCACTTACCAAGACAAAACATCATTATACTTAGACAAACACCATTTTATCTTAAAAAAAAAATATTGGGTAATGTCAATTTGTTCCGAGGTTAAAAATTACGAGTTCGTGAAAAAAAAAAAAACACAGAAGCTCACACGTGGAATTGAGACTAAAAAAGTCGTCCAAAACGTGATGGAATAGTGCAGAGAGAGAGAGAGGGGGGGCGGGGGTCATGGCGGCTGGGAATCTTTTGTAGGCCGCGTGCCTTTAAGAGAAGCCACCAAAGTGGTCCCCTTGTGAGTGAGGTGTTGTGGATGTGCCACGTGTTAAATTAAAGGTTGCTTTTTTAATTATTTATGATTATGGACAGAAGCACCGGCCGCCGCAACCCTTGAAACAGCTCCAAATATTAGAAGTCCGCGTTTGAACTGTACTCCTATTATTTTCTTTTAAATTATTGGCCCTACTCTCCACATACAGACTCATCTATATAAATTTATGGATAAATCTTTTCGTTTTTTTCTTAAAAAAATATTTTAATGAAGTATTCTACCCATGTTAATTAAGACACATCACACTCTTAATAATTTAAAAAAAAAAATGATTTTAAGGGTGTAATACCTTAGCTTTGATAGTAAATTGACTAGGAATTTTAAAAATAAAATAAAATAATAGTAATAAACTAAATTCATGTGTTTTTTAGCATAAATAGATCTAATCCATATTTAGAATTTGAACTGAATTCATTTTAATTTTAAATTAAATTTAATATCTAAATATTAAAATTTTAAATTACTAAATTCATCTTAATTTAAAATTTATTTACATATAAAATTTATAAATTTTTTCAACTCAACATTTATTTATATATGAGACTCATAATTTTTTTTAATTTTTTTTAAATATATTTAAATTTATCTTAATATTTAAATATATGTAAACTTATTTTAAATAAATTTTATAAAATTTATTTTATTAAACGGAGACTTAAATAGAAAGTATTTAATCCTTCGGTCCTCGGAATAGAATGTATAGGCTATAGCACCCGAGCTAAAAAAAATAAAAATAATAATATAATAGAATGTGTAGCTGGACTCCACAACAATGGCACCCGTTGAGTTCTTCGACAATTCAAATAAATCTTCCAGTGGTGGGGCCCACTTTGGAGAACTATATACAATGAATTCCCAGTCAATATGTGGGTCCATCGTAGTCCCCGGGCTTCGAATTCCATGAGGCATCTGGTGCTATGACTTGTGGGACCTAAAATGATATGGAACTGTGCTATTGAACACCGTTATTGTCACCAGTACTCGTCACTCTCTCTCCGTGATTGATATTATTAGCAGAAAAGGTACTTAAAAATCTTCACCAATTTAATTTCAGGTGGCTATGCCAATGCTACATGTTTACTCTCATTGTCACATTGTTTTACTTTAGAATTATTCATTTCACAAAAATTATACCTATATGCTAATGCATTAAACATGTTAATTTAATATTAAATAATATATATTTTCATTTTTTATAAAATAAATATTATATTTATACAGAAATTTGTCAGAACATTATCATCATTCGAGAATATGCACCCAGATATCTAATTTGTGGTCGATGTTTTTTAAAATATAAATATATTTTTTTAAATTTCCAGTTAGTATGAAATCTAGGCCACATGTCGTTACAGAGGGGAGGTAGAGTTATTTTTGGGAAAACAAAGAAACATGGAAACGAGCCCACTTGGGATATACATGGGTGCACTTTTGATCGTGTCTTTTCAATAAGACCTTTAAAGCCGTTTGACATTTCATTCACACAATTTCCTTCACATCCTCGTTTATCACTTGCGTGAAGCTTTGTACTGAAAGCGAGAGCACACAATTAAATGGTTGTAGTAGTAGTAGGTCTTTGAAAGCCATCACGACCACAGATTCGAAGGACGAGGGGGGTTGAGTTGAACAACAAACCTTTTGTACGTTGGTGTTATCTCTTTTCAATTTTCTAGGTCATGTCCTTAAAATGTGTAGAACATCTTCCTTACCCGCAAAACATAAAGTGAGTGCCCGTGTTGGCATTCCACTATTGCGAAGAATGACATGTCTTTGCGATTTTGTGCTTATCCTGTCCATACATTAACACGTACGCTTTCTTCTTCTTTTTCTTTTAAGAAAATGGGAGACAAAGGGTGATCAACATAGTAATTTTTTCTAACGTGATCATAGGAGCCACTGTTTGTTGTGGAATATATGGTTTGAGCTATAGCTATTGTCTCAAGAGCAAATCAACTGCCACAACATTTCTAAAATATTCAATTGGTTCAAAACCCATTCAATGACTCAAAAATGACTAGAAGTAATTTCAATTTATGTCTGGACTCGAACTCTTAATCTCAAAACCATGTAATACAAGCTCGCACTAATTACTCTACCACCTCGACGGATAATACGTACACTTTCATTTATGAGTAATCATTTTCTTTATTCTATATTTTGTCATATTCAATTACATTTACCATATGATACATTTTAGGTACTGTTTATCATTTCAGTGGTTGATAATAACGATCACTTGAAATGTATCGTATCAATATATATATTAATAGGCCGGATGGTATAATATTATTGAATGAAGAGTAACATTACTCTTCTTAATTTAAATAAATAATTCTAAAAAGATTTTGGTGCGATTGCATGTATGCAGGTTCAACAGGGTTGCACGAGCACAGTAGTAAAGTCAAGCTGGAACCACGTAATACATTATTTTTTCCGAATTATATGGGTCATTAATTGATATTATAGTTTAGTTAGTTCGACTCTACTTATATTGCTCATGAACATTTAGCTCGTCACTGTTTTTCGCTAAAAAAATAAAATAGTACATGACTTTCAACGACAAAATTAATAGAAAGAAAGGAGTCTCGAGAAGATAAGACTGAAGTACAATGTGATTTTTTATTTTATATGAGTAATTTAAAATGCAGATCATTATTTTAAATCTCAATCATTGTTCTCAATTTAAATGTTTAATATTTCGTGTCGACGGTTCTTTATTTATCATTTTTTAAAGAGAAATATTTTTTGCAGTCCGGAAATGTAGTCGGCGTGCAGTCGTAAAAAAAAAGTGAATTAATACAGGACCTATATGAAAAAAAAAAATTATTTTTATAACTTTTTTTTATTCATGTAGGTCCCCCTGAATATAAAATAATTTTTTTATAATTTTTTTTATTCATTCCTTACAGCCGACTGCACGCCGACTGCATTTGCTGACTGTATCTAGCAAAGCCCTTTTTTAAACGTGTTGAATATGCTAAATCAAATCGTGATAAATGTTATGCGGGCAAAAAAATAGATAAATAATGACATGAAAAAATCTCCATTATTTCGTCTGGATAATGCGATTGGGAGGCCAAGGTCCTTTGGATCAATTGAAAACACCTTGGTTTCTCATTAAGAAAACCAAGGATCGAATCTTCCCTCTCCATGTAAAAAAAAAAAAAGCGATTGGGAGTATATAAAGAAAAAAAAAAAACTCTTCAACTAAGAAATAATAAGAGATATTGGTATAGTGCATAAACTATTATCTTTCAATTTAAAATGTAGGTTCTAAGGGTCGGTTCGGTTTGGTTGGTCAGTTCGGTTTGGAATGGAATAGTTATTCCAAAATTTGGTTACATTTTATTTTATAAGAAATGGGTGTTCCTTAAGGAATAATCATTCCTAGATCAAAATGAGGAACAACTAAGAGGAATGGCTCCCGATCATGACTACAAAATTATTAAAATAGCCGAGAATTGTCTGAGTGACCGCTATATATGGCTAGAGGGTGGTCAAGTCACCCTCAGAAGGCTATTTTAATGGTGGTCTAGCTACTCTTATATGGGCGTTGTAAGTGAAGAATTTGTTGAAATTAGATATGTTAGAGATTTCACTCTAATTTTAATCACACACTTTAATATAAGAATGGATTAAAGTAATAAGAATGAGTATTCTTGTGAGAATGAGAAAGAATGAAAATACCATTCTGCGAACGGCCAAACATGAGCTATATATGAATTTGAAGTTACAATCAGTACGTTTCTAGTTTGAAGTTACAATATTTTTAATTTTTGGATGCATCTCATGTCAGCAGTAGCTAAATTTCAATTCCAATTGAAAAGTCGCATGATATATAACATGGACATTTAAATCAAGTTGTGAATCAGAACATAATGGACCATTAAAATTTAAACCAAAAAGAGATGATTGGAGTTGAGTATGGATAAACCCAAGACATGGATTAGGTAATGGACCTCTATAAAGGCCAGCCACAAGGAATCGATCGATCTTAACTTGTAAATATAACTAATTTTGGACTTTTTTCGCTTGATTACATTAAGATCATCATCGTACGGCGGGTATCTCGACCACTCAACCTTAGATTTTCATTCAAACACACATTAACCGATGTCTCCTGCTTCCTAATATGAATGATGGTTTGTAGCTGGCCAGTAAGTTAAAAACATGAAAGCATGGGGCGCATGCATGCCTGTCTTTGTGACTCCTTTTAGGTTTCGACAAGGATGATCAATTGGAGAAATGCGTTGGTTCACGAAAGCAGACGATGAAGTTATGTTTATGACAAATCAACACGTTAAGAAAATGTTCATCCCGTGAAATAGATAAATATATAGTATAAATGTTGATCAGTCTATATAACTTAACTTATCACGTGCATGATCAAATAACGTTAGTTTAAACTGTATTATTTTTTCTATTTTTTTTTCCAGACCAAATATTTCTCTACTTCTTTTTCCGTATTTTGTCATGTATTCGTTGAGAAGAAAGTCTTTGACGTGAATAATTTAGTTTAGATACAGAAACAGTTTCATCTCATATCATCTTACCTCATCTTATTATTTTAATTTTTTTAAATTTTTACACAAAATATAATAAACAATTCAATTTAAAAAAGTTGTAATAATGAAATGAGATAAAATGAATAAATCAGAGTATTTATCAATCCTAACGACTTCTTAACAGACGGGTTATATTAGTAGCCTATAAGAATATTTATGCATGGATAAGGTGAAGGTTCACTTGGAGCCTAGAGAATCAGAGATCAGGGTCTCATCTTCAAGTTTAATAGAAAAACAAAATAAAAGCTCTATTTCATATGATTTGTTATTTTATTAATCCAGATATTTTGTTTATTTCTCATAATCCTTAATTTAGTATGGGATAAAAAAACAAAGTACGTAGGATATATATATATACTCTTACATAAATAACATCCTTCTAATTTTCCGAGCAACTCAAACCGGCCGGATTTTTGAACAGACAGAGTTTGAAAATGCCAATTCCCGGCCATATAATTCCGACCTGATTATTCCAAATATATGTTATTATTTATCATGTTTTTTAATATTAAATTTCCAAAATGAAGTTAAAAACTTTCGAGGATAACTAGAAATAGGATACTAAAATCCAACCGATCGAGTTGCATAGAAAAAACCAGGTACAATTGAGTCAAACAATGCCTCAAATGGAGTAAAAATAAATAAAAAAATCAACCTTTTACCAAGTGGACATACACGTACAGTACTTTTATAGGGCGGGAGTAGTGCCATCTATTGTGTAAATTGCCACAGTACCCAAAAAAGGGTAGGGTGAGTAATTATATAGGGTCGGCTATTATGTTGTTATAGCTGGTCGTGCCGTTTAGGCCATTTTTTTTAAAATATTTTTTTCATATTTTTTAATATATTTAATTTTTTTAAAAAAGTACATATCAATATATTTAAAATTACTTTCTTAATTATTAAGTAAAAAAAAAATATTTTGACCGAGTAGTATACTTGAGCGATACCACCTAAACGACATAGTAGATTTATAAAATCAAAAAATATATACAGCAGCCTCACACTGTTTCATACTATTAAAAAATATAAATTTACTATTTTACCCTCTTCTATTTTACACTGATGTGTTAAGTGTGAGACTGCTGTGTAGCAGTGCTTTTATAACATTATTTATCCAACATTGTACAAATTAAAAGAATTAATTGAATACTGTAAACCTTGACCCACCCATTTACTCCAAATTATTTTATATTATAGTAGTGATCATCAAATTAACAGCTTATTTCGTCCCTTGAATTGATCAACTCATGTTTAACGTACAATAATATTATTATAATAACACCCCACACTCACGCGGGTCAAGCCCGCATTAATTTTAATCTATTTCAAGTTAAATGACTTAGTGGCATCTGACGAGTGTCATGACTCATTTCGTTCAGCACGATTCCTCCAAAATATATTTGGTCAATATTAGGTATTTTATTTTAATTTTATAATATTTCTTTTTTGAAAAGATATACATAATTATTTTACACTCCCGAACTATATATTAAAGTAGTCAATTCGTTTTTTGTCACTTGTTGATAACTTGTACCCTACCCTGGATTATGATCTATCTAATTGTCAAGATTGTACAATATTTTAATAATTTTGATGGTTTGTTTTTATAAATTAAATAAAAAAAGTGGTACTTAATTTGACATGCATATTTAAATTAATTAAGAAAACTGGATTTTATTTAAGTTATCTAAATAAAGCAGACAGTTGTGGAAATATCTGATCTGAATTGCTATCTAAAAAGAAAGGTCACGATCTCCATTGTTCATTGTGGTGGATATCGAACAAGAATGTGGCTAACCATACCAGGCTGACTTCTTTTATCAGATCCGGTTTGTCTGGAATGGGCCATCTCCTATGGTGTGTCATTGGATGAACTCATTTGTTTCTCATCTCTCCCCATGGCCCATGTTCTCCCCGTCCAAACAGAATGTCAGAGTTTCACGAGATGGGTTTTGTAAAGTTGAAATTACCCACGTAGTCACAACCCAATCTAGCAAGCTACTTGGGCTTAGTTAGTATTCACAACCCAATACAGCCTGCTACGTGGGCTTAGTTAGTAGTCACAACCCAATCTAGCCTGCTATTTAGTAGAGTTCTCTTCATCGTCTTTGCGCCCTAGCAGACCCTTTTTTACACCCAACCCAAAATCCTAGCTTGGTTTTCGACAGGCTGCCCGTAATACAATTATATCACATATATATTTTATGGAAAAATATAGTTGCAAGTATAATTATTTACTAATCTATGCATCAATATGATGTGATTGATCAAAAAGTAAATTTTATTACAAACAATGTTAATTTAAATTTTAACTATGAATGAATCAGTATTGGTACACAGATTAGTACGCGACTGTGTTTGTATATAGCAAAACTCATATTTCATAGAATTTTCTTTGCTCATTAGATTGGTGGTATGAGAATTTCTCAGCTCAGAGAATATTTCAAAATTATAGTTGATCATTTTAATTTATCTTGGTATTTATTTTTATTATGTGCAATCATCTGTACAAGTCTCGTGTATACAAGTTTTGTGCAGATTTAAAAAAAAAAAAAATTAATTCCTACCAAGCGAAAATATTTTAAAAAACCAGCTTTTTAATGCATTTTTTTAAAATAAAAGTCATGTAGAAATATTGTATATGACTTCTACTTAATATTACTCATTTGCTGTTAGGATATTTGGAGTGTCTCAAAATTTTGTGTATAGTAGTGAAATTGTCTGAATGAAAATATTTCATTGAGTTTTGAGAAAGAGGAAAAAAATTTGAATAAAAATATTATAAAATTAAAAATTATTTGAATATAATTTTTTAATCTATTTTAAAGTTTTTAAAAGTTATATTGATTTTTGAATTTGGATAATAATTAGATAATGATTAGATAAAAAAATTAAAAAATTAAAAATATATTTTATATTTAAATAATATTTAAAAATAAAATTATGAAATGTTTTTGAAAATTCTTTTACCTATTCAAACATGTCCAAAATCTATATTTACACATTTGCAGTCAACGGAGTACGCTGCATGTGACTTTTCTATATGAAGTTTCTATTTTTATTTTTTTTGTTTGGCTAAACAACAAAAACTAAAATGTAAAGTAATCCTTCGACGACGTGTCGGGCTTATCTGCTTGGGAGACAAAATCATACCGTGGTGCACGCCTCTTTCGTGCGAGATACAGAGACACGCACGTAACCTCCACTGCTATACGGAATACATACACGATACATCCCGTTCCACACGTACGTGCGATTGCGAATACGACCCAAAAAAATCCCGTTTCGCAAATATCCCGAAATTTCTAACTTTCCTATAGATATCCGTAGCCGTCCACAAAAAGCGAGCTGAAATTATTAAAAAATAAAAACTAAATAATAGTCGTTGATATTTTTATCCGTGTAAAGTCCCTCACACAACTAATCAAAGGTCTCCACGTGTTAAATACAACGATACGCTTTAGAAAAAAAACATTTATTGGGACCACCCAACTTGTGAAAAGTTTTGCGCTTTCTTGAATTTCGCACATTTTTTCAGTTTTTTAGACTAGACAGTCAGGTCTCGGTCTAGGACCCACATCGGCAAGTCCGATCCGGTTCTACGTTAACAAAAACCGGCGTGACGAGTATACCCTCCAGTAGTTTATTCTACATTTGATACAACAAGATAAAAAGGTGCCTTGCACGTGCACGGATAGGAATGTAAAATCAGATGCCATTCGAATTCAACTTTCAATGTTTCCAACCACCACGAACTTTCCCTTTCCTAAGCTTATAAAATTCCCCTTTGGGCTTGCGTTTTCATTTCTACCATTCTCATTCAAACCCCAACGTCTTCCCCAACTGTAAGTTAATCACTGTTACGAAAATTTCTTTTCCATTTCCAGTTCCCATTCCCTTCTCTGATTTATATTGTGTTAATTTATAAAGAAAATTCTTTTCTTTTTCTTTTTCTATATTTAACCTCTGTTATTCAGCTTTTCTTGATTAACAGAGCCGTACATATTTTACATTCAGTGAAATTGTAGCTTAATCTGTGCTGAAAACAATATAATTTTTCAAATTTGGGTTGTGGCTTCAATTTTAGGGGGAAAGTACAATATTTATACAGATATTAAGAATGAACACCGGCAGTTGTATTGGAATTTCCACTATGAAACCTTATTGTAGAGTATTACTAATTGGCTACAAAAGGTCGTCCATGTTTGGGTTTTCACCTGAAAAATCCAATCATGTGGTAACCGATAATTTGCTGAAATTCCATGGTCGTCGATCTCGCCGTTGTAAATCTCAGATTGTAGGATATATACCGGTAATTGATTCGAATAGGAGAGCTTTTAGTGTTTCCAATTCGAATTTGGGTCAGTCTAGGGTTTTTGGCACAAGTTGCCATGTTAATCAAAGTAAAGGTCGTGGTGGTGGTAGGGGTAGGGGTGTTTTAGTAATTCCCTTTGTAGCATCAGACTTTAGGAACCATTCCACCTCGGTCGAAACCCATGTTAATGAAAAGAACTTTGAGAGGATTTACATTCAGGGTGGGCTGAATGTGAAGCCTCTGGTGATCGAGAAGATCGAGACAGGTCATGATGTTGTTAAAGAAGAAGAGTCTCGGGTTGAATTTAATGGGCCAAGTGTAAATATCGATAATCTGAAGGGTTTGAATGAGAAAAAGGTTGAGAGAAAAGTGTCTGATATCGAGGAAGAGGCATGGAGCTTGCTTCGAAATTCAGTTGTAAGTTACTGTGGAAATCCAGTGGGGACCGTTGCAGCTAACGATCCAAGTGACAACCAGCCACTGAATTATGATCAGGTCTTTATTCGTGATTTTGTCCCGTCAGCACTTGCCTTCTTGCTCAATGGAGAAGGAGAGATTGTGAAGAATTTTCTTCTTCACACATTGCAATTGCAGGTAGTCCATTGTCTTAATTGCCTTTTCTATTTCTTCTATTATGTGTTTTTGCTTGCAAGAGAAGTTGATAGAATTTAATTTAAATATAATGGTGTAAGAAAGCGTATTTAAGAGATTTTTAATGCATCTTTTTGGCACATTGGATTGTAGTATGTGATCTATTAAGTAGTATTGATACCAGATTAATGTTCCATTTCTTATTGCATATTTTTTTCCTTGGTTATTAGAGCTGGGAGAAGACCGTGGACTGCTACAGTCCTGGGCAAGGGTTGATGCCAGCAAGCTTTAAAGTTAGAACTGTTCCTCTTGATGGAAGCAATGAAGCATTTGAGGATGTTTTAGATCCTGATTTTGGTGAATCAGCCATTGGTCGAGTTGCCCCTGTTGATTCGGGTAAGAAGATAATGGTTATGGTCACTGAAACAATGGTTAAGAACTTATTTTCCATGTAATGCCACTGCATGGGCTTTAGCCATCATTGCTTGTTTGTTGAATATCTTGCTTTTATTTATTTATTTATCTTGCCTGAAACTGTAATTTTTTGAACACTTTGTGACTTAACATATCTCATGCATGCTTAAATGGGTTGCGTATGGTCAGTTCGACAAAAATCGAAGCACAAGGATATCGAATTTTGAAGAATATGTTTGTTACTTTTTACAGGGTTGTGGTGGATTATATTGTTGAGAGCTTATGGGAAGATCACAGGAGACTATGCATTGCAAGAACGAGTTGACGTCCAGACAGGCATAAGATTAGTCCTCAATCTGTGCTTGACTGATGGGTTTGACATGTTTCCTTCTCTGTTAGTGACTGATGGCTCCTGCATGATCGATAGACGGATGGGTATTCATGGACACCCTCTTGAAATACAAGTAAGTTCAGAGTGTTGCTATTCTAAAATGTAAATCCTGTGCTTGGTATACATTAGATTCTGCCTAAAGTTTTGTGGTTTATAACGTTTCCAATTCCCATTCATATCCTTAGTATCATTTCGCACTTGTCCACATCTTAGGTTTTACTGTTTGCTTAACAAATGTTAAAATCCAGGCATTATTCTACTCAGCTCTACGCTGTTCTCGTGAGATGCTTATTGTCAATGATGGAACCAAGAATCTGGTGGCTGCTATCAATAATCGACTCAGTGCACTCTCCTTTCATATCAGAGAGTATTATTGGGTGGATATTCAGAAGATCAATGAGATTTACCGTTACAAGACAGAGGAATACTCCACAGATGCCATCAACAAGTTCAATATTTATCCTGATCAAATTCCTTCTTGGCTAGTAGATTGGATCCCCGATAAAGGTGGCTATCTCATTGGCAATCTGCAACCTGCTCATATGGATTTTAGGTTTTTTACACTTGGAAATATTTGGGCCATCGTTTCGTCTTTAGGTAGTCCACAACAGAATTATGGTATTCTGAGTTTGATTGAGGACAAATGGGAAGATCTTGTGGGTCAGATGCCTCTTAAAATTTGTTATCCTGCTTTGGAGAATGAGGAATGGAGAATAATCACTGGAAGTGACCCAAAGAATACGTGAGGCTCTATAAGTTGTTTGTTATTTTCCTATTGTCTCCCTTTTAAGCAAGTCTGACTCTGTGTTTGCTTGCAGCCCCTGGTCATATCATAATGGTGGATCTTGGCCAACACTGCTATGGCAGGTGAGTTGATTGCTGTCTAATTTAATCTGTTTAACCAGGCCTTGCTTTAAAAGCTAATCTTCAGTACTTACTGGCCATATCGTAATCATCCAACTTGGTAAATATCGTATATTTTCAGTTCACACTGGCCTGCATTAAGATGGGGAGGCCAGAATTAGCACAGAAGGCAGTTGCTTTGGCTGAGAAGAGGCTTTCAGTGGATCAGTGGCCTGAATACTATGACACACGCAGTGGGAGATTCATAGGAAAGCAATCCCGGCATTTCCAGACATGGACAATTGCCGGTTTCCTAACCTCAAAGATGCTTCTGGAGAACCCAGCGAAGGCATCCTTGTTGTTCTGGGAGGAAGATTATGAGCTCCTTGAAACTTGTGTTTGTGCGCTTAGCAAAACTGGTCGAAAGAAGTGTTCACGTGTGGCTGCAAGATCTCAGATTTTTGTCTAAGGGAGAAGCGAGCTCTTGAATAACACTCTGTAGTATTTACTGGCACACTAGTGAGTGCTGCTGATCAATAAAGCCGCAGTAGAGCGCCCTCTGGAGTCTGACTTCATTTAATATCAGACTCTGAAACTGTACGTCTCAGCACTAAGCTTATGGTGTTGCACTTTTATTTTCCAACATTAGACAATACCCTAAAATTGTCCCATTATTTGAATCTGGGATAATCCAAGTTCGATGGCTCTGTTTTTTTAGAGCCTCTTAACCTAATTGTATTGATTCTACAGCTGGAACAATAGCTTGTATGAATCAAATGGATTTGGGACTATACTATTCTTTACTGTGACTTAGCTGTACCATCCTTCCTTCGCTTACACATTTGAGTATTTGTTTCGTTTTATGGCATCGATGGATCCGTCCATAGATGTTAGATGCAAAGCATACAAAATTTGGATAATGACAAGGGCATTCACTATTAAATGCCTTTTTAATAACCGGAATTTTACTAATTCAAACATTTTTCCCATTCTAAATTCTAACATCCATCTCTACGCAAAAAGCTATGGGAATGCTTGTATATACTCTCTAAACCCCCTGGTTCCCTCATGGCCCTGCTCAAAAAAAGAAAAAATGAAAACCCAAAAGAACCCCCTTTCGTTATTCCAAAGCAGGACTGCATTCAGGAAGCAACTCCAGGAGCAGCAGCATCTGAGCATGTTCTGAAAAGGTCGAGACGTCTATCCCCGAGGCGTAGAGTGTAAACTGCTTTCTTGTATTCGGCCCAAGTGAAAGGCCTGTAGAGAGACAGCCTGTTTGTGTTGGGGGCGAGCATTTCTGGAGGTGCAGTTATCAATGCTTGGAGGGGTGGACCCCCAAAGTAGGCCATTGATATTCTCGATTTGCATGAGTTTGTTAGTGCCCTGTGTCGCACGCTTACAAATCTTCCATTTGTCATTGCCTTCAAAAACATACCAACAAATATTTCACAATCAATTCTCAATTCTTTCCTAATTACTTATACATATTATAAATACATCGATTATATAAACGCACGTTTGAATTGTTGGGTTCAATTATAATATTCTAACGTTTTATACCATTGTTTTATAATATTTATCTTTGGAGTACGTTCGTACCACTCGTGAGCATGAAAAAAAAACATCGATCATAGAAAATATTTTTCTTCGTCAAGGGGATTGTCTTTGACTCTTTGGTACAGAAAGAGCTGATTAATCGCAACAACGAGATCAAGAATGGAACAGAATAGTCAATATGATACTCCTCCGTGTACGTACACATCCATATGAATATATATGACATGCAAATATATATGTATAAATTTCTTCTATCGTGAACAGTCGTACGCATCATAAATGGCAGAGAAGGCTGCCCAATTAACCAAGTAGTTTTTCAGTTCTACTTGATCTCAAACCTAGATAAGCATTCCATTCCCCTACTCCGGTGGAAAACTGATATGCGGGTCCCCACTTACCATCACATCAATGGCTGCATTGAAAACTTTGCAGTGATTCCCTAAATTCATTTTCAGTCAGTTCCTGTCAGCCTATCTTCTAAGAATTGTTATGATTACCATGAGAAATGAGAGAAATAGAAAGAGAGAAGACCAACCTGTAACATGTCGCCCACATTAGCACAGAAGGCAGTGGGGTCAGGAGGGACAGGGATCCAAACTCCATCCTCTATAGAAATTTGCAGACCACTCACATCGTTGGATCTAAGGAGTGTCAAGATCTGAGGGTCTGAATGCTCTCCAAATCCCACCTTAATTCGATCATAGGAGGAGGGTGAGGTGTCCCAATCCAGTTGCAGAGGGGGATAGTGATTGAGCCTAAGTATAGAGTCA
The DNA here is from genome assembly GCF_018687715.1 of Carya illinoinensis. Classification (NCBI taxonomy): domain Eukaryota; kingdom Viridiplantae; phylum Streptophyta; class Magnoliopsida; order Fagales; family Juglandaceae; genus Carya; species Carya illinoinensis. The sequence goes on from NC_056752.1 coordinate 37,999,170, forward strand.
CTATCAACGTCCCTGATCAGCCTACTGAAGACTGAGGTGTCTGGGACCAACAGGCCCTCTGCCATCAGATCCAAAATCTCACATGCCAGCCCCCGAACTGCTTCAATGTACCCACTCGCGGCAGAGCTGTCATTAGGAAAGAAACGCATGCAGTCATAATCACACATCAGATGCCAGCACTGGCACCGGTACCTGTGGTTTAAACTCACACTGGTACTAACTCTGATTGACTAATGCTTATGCCAATGCTTTTGCCATTTCAGTGACAGTTAAAACCAAAGTTTTGCATTGCTTTCTTATCTATTTTTGGGGTCATTTTAACTTTGTGTAGATTGATCTTTGATTTGATTACACCTTCCTGATGCGTCTGATCTGACTTGTCCTTCTGATAGTACTTTTGTACGACCTGACCCCTACTATTTTATTTTAATTTCGCATTTTATATTCACTTCGACAATGAAAGCTGTCCCCAAGGCCAAGCTGGGACATTGCTGGGAGGAGGGCCGTGACTCTGCATGCTATCCACGCGTTCTAGGAGAAGTGCATATCCGTATCGCACAGTCCCATGTGACTTTGGGTGGATGTGTGTATATATTTTATGCTTTAGAAAAGAAGTACTCACGTGTATTATAATTCATGACGGTTGAATCTTTTCCTTCTAATTTATTAGGTTGTTCTTCCATTTCTTATCGAATTTCGTCTTGTGAACACAATTGCACATATATGTCGATCGCCATGATTTTAACCAAACAAAAAAATCAAAACATCCGTAGGATGCCTTCTCAAAATGTTAGAAACAATTTATACCCTAACCTAAACGCGTTATTGGAGACTTACTTCCCTTTATTCTATGACACAACAACCAACATTCTAAACAACCCCAAAATCTTAAAATCCATACAGAAATTTAATAATAATTGCTTTTTAGAATCATTCACTAAAAGTGCCATACATAGGGTAAACGAGCTTTGTTTTATAAAACTTAGGGGGTTAGGACACTACTCTAATTATGCTCTTATAGATACGAAGTATATGTCAAAATTCATCCCATATACGCTAATATAATTTCCATTTAACAAAATAAAAATTAAAAATTAAAAAAAAAAAAAAAAAACACAACAAAACAAAACAAAACAAGAAAACTACAAGTATATATACACCATCTTACTTCATAAAAGGTAACTGAAATCAATGAGGCGCTTGGAATGCCGGGAAAAGCAAAGAAAAACATGCTGGACATGCTTTATTTTTGTTACCCATTTTGTCACTACTCTAACCGCCATGCATAAATTACTATTCACTAACTGATGAAACCTACATGTACTTATGAACAGCTTGCATAAAGCAATTGATCAAAACCAAACATAGAGAGGAAAAGAAATGAAAAATTAACCATGCAACCACATAAATGCGTGAAACGATGGCAAAATAATCGAAGTTACTATGTTTGTTTATATATAATTGTGTTGATAAGTACCTGAATTTCGATGGGTCATTGGAGACGGTTCTGGATCTTTCAGCGAGCGAGAGAGGATTAGTATGAAGTGTAAGATATTCAACCTCTCCCTTATCTCCGTGCAAGCCTATGTTCTTGCAGCCATAGCCTAATGGATTAGCCGGCCCCGCCCGCTGTTTTTCAGAATCCGGTAGCGCAAAAAAGCTAAGTCCCTCGTGTTCCATGTTCGCTATAATGTCTTCGGGAACGCCATGGTTGATAACCTTAAAGAAACCATAATCTTCGCAGGCCTTAACGATGAGCTTTGAGACCACTGATCTCTCTGCCGAAAAGTCGATTATAGGAAGCTCTACGTCCCGAAGTTTTTCACTGCTAAGTAGTTTTGGCGACGCTACCACCATTCTGAGTCCCAATATATATAGAGCACAACGAGCAAAAGATGAGAAGGAAATAATAAAAATCCAAAAAGAAGAGCAAGTTCGTGTCTGTGATGAGTTGGTAACAGAACAGTTGAGAGAGAGAGAGAGAGAGAGAGAGAGAGTGGAGAGTATGAAGGAGAAGAAAGAAGCTAAGAAGGTAATGGAGTCTTGGAGAAGTGAAAATGGGATATTTATTGACAGAGGGAGGAGGGGGTGAAGGGGGTGAATCCTTAAGCTTTGGAACTACGAAGTACTGGCCCCCCCCCCCCCCCCCCCCCCCCCCAATGAGGTCACACTCTCAGCTACTGTCGTAAGGAAACATCAGATTTTCTTTTATTTTTTAAATAAAAGAAAATAAAAGAACAGGATAGACCCATGATTCCTTGAGCTATATGCATGTACTGATCTATGGCCAAATGTTTCAAACTTCAAGCTGGAAAGGAAAAACACTTGCCCAACATTCTTTCAAATCATGTGAAATGCTAGCTAGGTCTATGAATATATTCTGTTTGGACACTCTGAAAAATCTCAGTGTAACTAATTTTAATATTCTTAAAGAAAAATTTTATGTGTAATTATTTTTGTGCATTCTTTTGTGCACTCCAGTGATATGATTGGTTAGATATTAAAAAAAAAATTAATCTAACCAATCATATTAATAAAGTGTATAAAAAATACGTAAAAATGACTATATGTAGCATTACTTATTCTTAAATTAGCCTCGATTACTTTGAGTGCCTGAAAACTCATTATTCATATGAATATCTTAAAACTATCATTTTCCTACCTAGTAGCTGTGATATTTATATTGATTGCCGAAAGATATCCGGTGAATTAAGGAATCTTTAGACTTTTATTGTAGTGTAAAGTACAATGGCTAAATCCCTGTCGCACAAGAAGGTTGACTAACGTCTCTCATTTTACTTTGACTTGCCATTAATTTCCTTCCCTCTCTCTCCTTTAATTACCTTTTTTTTAATAAATAATATTCTTTTTTCCGACCTTTATTACAACTTTTTTGACTTTGACTTTTCTTAATTACCGCCCTGTCTGCTTTTATTCCATCCTTGCCGCGCAAGTAAAGCCCAACCACCCTCTCCTCGCGTCTCTTGCTTTTAATTCTATTTATTGCTATCTCCGAGTAATAACTTACTCCCCACTTGTTTTCAAATATGGTATCAAAATCTCTTGTATATGCAAATTCTTTTTTGAGTTTTATTATATAGAAGTAAATTTGTATATCAATTTATATATTAATATTATTATTTTTATATTTAAAATTTAAATTAATATAATTTTTATTAATATTTAATTTTTTGACCAATCATATTAGATGAGAACAAATATTAATATACAGAATCGCTTATAACTAAATTTTTTTTTTCTCTCTCCATATAAATATACGAGGGTCTGCCATTATGTTTCTATGAATGATTAATTTATTACAAATTATCAAATAAGTGTTATCTATTTAAAACGATTATTATTATTATTTTATTTTTTGTCAAACGAATACTTTAGTAGAAGAAGATTAATATAGGCCGGTGGACTGATTTAAAAAGACGGTAATTTCTTTTGATAATTTGAGAAGATAACATATTTTAAGATGCTAGAATTTTAAAGAAAACTTCATCATAAAAACTCAATTTTAAGTGAGTAATGTACTCGTTATTCTCTCATCATTTCATAATAAGGTATCAGATAATTGTAGATTATTTATTATATTTTATTTATAAATTTATTATTTGATATTATCATATTATGAGACGATAAAATAATGATAAAAAATAAAATAATAAATATATTTTTTTCCAAATTATTTAGCTTACTCTCGAGACCAAATGTTGAAAAAAGTAGATGGATGTTGTACATAGTTACCAACCTTCCGGGCTTTGCTACATACAGTCGGGAAATGCAGTCGGCGTACAGTCGGCTGTACGGAATGAATAAAAAAAAATTATAAAAAAATTATTTTATATTCAAAAGGACCTACATGAATTATAAAAAGTTATAAAAATAATTTTTTTTTTTATATAAATCTCGTATTAATTTTTTTTTTATAACCGACTACATGCCGATTACATTTTCTAACTGCACAAATCATTTCTGTAAAGCCCAACAAGTGTTTTACCAGCCCTAGCTATCGGCTTACGGTGATAGTACAATCGCCCAATTAAAATCCCGTTCATTGTACATGTCGACATGATGATCTCGTGAGTGCCAACTGCCAAGTGCTGATATTTCATCTTTCGAGTACAGCACCGCCGCCCACGTGTTGGCTCTGGCCACAATCTTCAAGCTTTATTGGGTGCCCCCCATATCTGAAGATTCCAACTACTTCACAACTCGATCTTCCGAGCCCCCCCCCCCCCCCCATGTCAATTGATCAAAGCACAAGTCAAGATTTGGATGACCTAATTTCCAAGTTTTAATTTTCTTTTTTAATATCTGTCCCGTCCTTAACAGTGTCAAAGATTACACGTACCATTTGGTGCCAGTTCTAGGGCTCCATCCATATACGCATGTTCATTTCGCATGCACGCATGTAATTATTGGTTCTATTCTTTTGTCTAGGCCTTTTTTTTATAAAAAAAAAAATTGTGAAAAAGTTAATCTTATTGTAATAAAATGATTTTTTACAATAAGATCTATTTTTTTTTTACATGCACGGAATTTATAATATATTTTAAACTTGCATTATATGTCATTATTATTTCAAAATTCCAGTTTGAATTTGCTCTGGTTGAGAAAGATAGATGTCTCATGAAAATCATTTCCATTCAGATCACGTTTCCAACATTATTAATACATATTCAAGAACAACATCATGCTAAAAACTGATCGGAGAAAGATAAGGTGTATGTGGAGCGCATGAGTACGGCGAGGAGCACCTAGTTTTGGATATTAAAAAGTCGGTTCTTGACACTGCTCATGAGCAGAAAATTATTAAATTAAAGTTGCGTCGTTGACTCGAAATGAAGAGAGGTTTGCATTCGCATGCATTGCACAGCGCGCGCGCACACGCCCCGATGACGGAGGCCGACTAATTAATTAAAAATGGAAATAGTATTAATGGCTATTTCTAAGCTGCTTCTTTCATTCCAATCGACTCCTCTAGTCAAGTCTTAAAAACCACACAACATTAATAACTATTACTAGCAGTAAATTGATGTGGATGTGTTTCTGGCGGTGGGTTAATTTCTTTTAAATAATTATAATTTATGACTTGTCTAGTATTATTTTATTTTATTTTTTTAAAAATATATATATATATATATATATATTTTCTTATCAATATCATACGGTAGCACAGGAAAAATTGTCCTCCGAAAGGGAGGGAAGCCCAAGTCTCTCTCAGCACCAACGTCATGATAATTTGATAATTCAATGGTAGCATCAATCAATACTGTAATTAAATTGATTATATATATATATGTGTGTGTGTGTGTGTTAGTTTTTCAGAACACAAAGTCCAACCCAATAACATCAATACATCGACGTACAGAGATGCTTGCAATTTTATAATAATGATAGGTACACAATAATTGGGAGGCCCAACGTCCTATACATGTCTATATGTCTTCCATGACAATTATTCATATATGTATATATAATGCATGTTAATAGCTAAGTATCAATAAACTATTGAATTATATTAATTTTAACATCTCTGAAGACTGAAGAAACATGTTCATGTTTTTACGAGCACGTACACATGATGCTACTACAACTAGAAATGCGACGGAAATTGCTTAATTACTTTGAAGATGTAACAAACCACCTCGACACCATGTCCTACAGTTCTCTCTCTCTCTCTCTCTCTCTCTCTCTCTCTCTCTCTCTCTCTCTCTCTCTCTCTCTCTCTCTCTCTCTCTATATATATATATATATATATATATATTTACACACACACACACACTCAAAGATCAAATTCTACTAATTTAATGTAGTATATATTTAAAGGGCAAACGAATAAACATGCACGCCCACACACACAAAGATAACAACCCATTGACAGGCATACTTAATTTCTACCAAAAAAAGAAAAAGAAAAATTACCCAATTAAGTCTAACTCTAATATGATTTAGGAGGATTATGTTTTCCATAGTAATCCACTAGCTAGGGTTTTCACCACCGATGGATGAAGGTAATCCAATGTTCATGCATGGATGATCACTGCCATATATATATATATATATATATATATATATATATATGTATGATATTGTGGTCAGTTAAGCTTTCACTTCAAACCTTGCATTACTCTTGTTTATTGCTAGCTAGCTAGCTAGGTCACAGTTGGGTTTCTCGATTGGATTCTAAGTGGGGCATTATAACTCTGATTATATTACTCGGGATCAAGATGATGATGATCATCATGAAAAATGTTTATTTATTTGCAAGCAAGCAAGGTGGCCAACAAGTTTCCATCCGCGGACGACGTACGTACTCTTGATCATATATAGAACTACTTATATTAATTTCTTACTACAAAAATATGGGGTTTCGTGATTTAGGGGCTAATAATAAGATCTTGTAAGAGGAGTAGTACTGAAGTTTAATACGATTCCACATCTCTATCTGAATATATAATTCGAATTAAAATGACATCATTACTTGTATTAATTAGCAAAAAGATATGACATTAGAGCACGAGGCTTCACATACTATATTCGATATGATGTATCAAACGATCTAATCGGATCTAATCGTAACACAAACTAAATCAATTATATGCGCACGTATGCATATATTAAGAAATTGCATGGCAGTACTTGATGAATATATTAAATATTGGTAAATAGCGCCAATAAATAATAATTGAAAAGGAAGAGTACTGCGTAGTAGGAGCGAGCACGTTGGTTCTCTATTATTAGTGTAGGTATATGGTCGAGGAGGGCCAAAAATAAGGCAACTCGGATCTCTCGCATTATATATATATAGCTATAGCCTTATGGCAGCAAACAATCACATGATTCATAATTCATGTCAATCTGCATGATCGGGTTGACACTGATTTAGCATAGCCTAAAAGGAAACTATGTCCTATCATATCTAGTTTCGGTTGGCTGTTTTTCATTTTCGGGGGTCCATCACTACGTATGCTAGCTTAAATTTATATATATATATATATATGTATATATATTATTGTCTATTATAATCTGGTTGGTGTTAGCTAGTTGCATTTATGACGTACGTACACAAAATAGTTCAAGAAAATTAGCATATATGTTAAAAAAAAAAGAAGCATAGTTTAATTTATTTTATGCACTTTATAAATTTGATTATATTTTCTGTGACTAGTTTTTTGTTTTCACGTACGCAATTGACTTTCACAAAATCAGACCTACTACGTTTCATTTGAGAGCTCTATCTTATAACTATATATAAATATAAATATGTATTATATTATATATATATATATATATATATTTATCTCACCCTGCATGTCGGAGTACAATTAAACGTAATCTTTTGTCCATATTACTTTTGGAAAGATGCTTATCAATTTGCATGTTCACTGTTTAAAGAGGGCCGGGGTCTTCTTCTTCTTTTTTTCTTTTTCTTTATTTCTTTATTTATTACTTTTTTTTATTTTTTTTCTGAACTACAGCATGAGATCAGATTTGTGGGAGATAGCATCTAGCCCTCCCTGGCCTCCCAAAACGAAAAGGAAATTATTGTCCGAAACATAGGTCCAACAAAGCTCCGAAGTAACCTAGATATATATTTACTCGTAAAAACAATATATATATATATATTAGTGGAAAATTAAAATTATTCGTCACGAGAAATGCTACTTTTCATCTCTATATTACACACAAATATACTATTTATCATTTTTGTCATTTTATTTAAATAAACATATTTACATATCAATATATGCGTGTTTAAATAGAATGACAAAAATGACAAATTAATCACATATTGGTGTGTTGTATGTGATGATAAGTAAAGCTTTTTAGACATCTCTATCATTATCACCATCATCATTATCATCATCATCCCCCTAGAGCCTAGACCCATATAAGCGATGTGCACTAATAAATATTATTTGTGCATGTGTAATATATCCAGATACATGCCTTTGCCATGGAAATACCTATATATATAGAACCAATGGTATATGTACTCTTATCAGTTGCTTAAATGTAATATATTATATATGATCTATATTGAAGCCTCTCATAATTAAGGAAATTTAGGGTTGACTACTGCATATATGGGTTGTGTTTGCAAGTCATGATCTCGCATTAACGAATCCTGGAAAATGAGTGGTTAGATTAACGCAAATTATTGAATGCACGCAAATTATTTATGTTGTCGGTTGTTGACATTTGGAGAGTTTTCTGACCTGTATATATTAAAATGTATACAATTAGTCTAATTAATCAACTACCGATCAAACATATAGATGATTGTTACATCCACAAAATGATTATGTAAAAGTCATTCCACAAATTGAAGTGCATGTATGTAATCCGTCATATCTGTTTTACAAACTATATCAATCTATATCAGTTTATGAGATTATTTTTATGTAATCTATTTGTGACTAGAGTATTTATTTTATAAATACATTTTTAGAGTGTATGTTTGAGACATTTTACCCACATTTAAAAAAAAAGAAAAAAAGAAAATTGAATTCTACCCTTAATATTAAAATGATTGGAATGGAGTGTGTTACTAAAAGTCATCCTATTTTCTGCAAGTCTTTTTTTATTTTTTGATGATTTGTACGTGGAGCGTCTGTATATATATCATGTTCGGGATGGGAAAGGGTTGCAATAAACTCAAATAAAGGGAAATTAATTTACATATATTTCTGGGAGGTACGATTGTAAAGACGACCCCCACACAAAAATGAAAGAAAAAGAAATAATAAAATTCGTAACATGATTTAAAACAATATATATATATATATGATGTGTCATTTTACCAAAGATTCATCTGTTTCATTAAGATCGCATGAAAGCAACCCATTAATATAGTATATACCTTTCAAAAGTTTGGAGACATGACGGTGCAATATGTCACATCATTGTTTCTCTTCAAAGGTATATTAACTCGTTTAATCGGTGTGGTACAGGTACTGATCTTGCAGCTCATGTGCCCCTAACAATTTTGTGATCTCAGATCAACCATGTGCCTACGTACAGTACTTTCAGCCAGAGATGGATCCAGGAAATCAAAGAAGATAAATGGGAATCACAAAAGAAATACGTACACGCGTGATGGATTCTTGACTTCATTTTTGGGGATGAATTAGTATTAAAATAATTAAATTATTTTATATAGTATTACGATTTTTCTATTAATATATGTTGCATCTGCTAATGTAAAAAAAAATATTATAAACATAATACAAAAAATATTAAGATATTATAATAATCAAAGATAAATAATTGTTGTCATTTGAACAAAAAACTTAATTAATTACAAGAAGAATGTTAAATTTTAATAAAGAAAAGTTGCATAAAAATCATAGCAAGCTGGGAAAACTGGGCCCAGAGAGAACTCGGTACTTGATACGAATGGGCTCAGGCCCATGATACCATCCAAAATTACCAGGCTTGTACTTTTATGGGTTTAGCAGGCAGCGGCTGAGCTGTGTAAGATGAAATTAAAGGTTATCTGTGTTTCCCAATCATAGGCCCAACAAAAAAACACAGAAAAGAAGAGACAAAAGTATTGCTAACACATGTTTTTATTGTTCTTCATCTTTTCTTCTTTGAATGTTGTCTCTTCAACGTATAATTTTTTGGCTCTTCTTAAGTTAACAACATTTTTGGTTAAACTTTGAAGGATATAAAATCCTTCTTTATTTTACAGCTGAGATTATTATAAGATCAGTTTGTAACCTAATTAACTATATTTTTCAGGTTACACATATAAACCTATAAAATATAAATTTTAAAAAATAAAGAGCAACTGTCCACACTATAACTGACGGTTTGAAAACACTAAAGAAGCGACCAAAATCAATGTTTGTCAGTTGATCGCGGGCAGCTGGCTCAAGTAACCAGCCACTCAATTGGTGGTTATTGGTTAGCCCTTAATTTTGGGATGCAGTCGGCCACGTTAGGGCTTGGTGGCCAAATCCACTCAAGGCGACGTAGGTGATCTTCAAGCACCTCGAATTAGGGTGGATCTCTTACAATCCCAAGAGGTGGCAACCACTACTTATAGGTTAACTTTAAATTTATTTATTTTTTAATAATAGATATCGATAAAATGTTATACATAATACTATATTTTGGGAAATTAATAAAACCCTTGCAAGGTGATTTGGATTTGGAGTAGACCCAAACTGTACGTTCTCTCAATCGAGAAACATGCAATAATTTGAAGGCCAAAAGTGTAATTCCACTTATCCCATCATGTCCAACCCAAAATAGAAGAGGCATTGACATGTCGAACTATCGAGTTTCCTTTGTTTCGAACCAAATTTGTCGGGACAGGCATTGTTGTGACTTGTGAGAGGAAAGTGGAAAAGGAATGTATGGCTCAACTTATATTTAAAAAAATAAAAATTAGAAGGTAAAACTAAAAATCCATTTTTTGAAGGTCATGAGAAGCTCATGAATGTATTTTGTCAAAAGCATGATGGTTTTGATAGCATACAGTTCTGTTCTTCAAATTAAAAATCTGAATTCCAAAGGCTTTACTCTCATTTAAAAAAATAAAATAAAATGAAAAACTCGTGAAAACATGCCTAAAAATACTTTACACTTTACCAAACTCTTGAGTTTGGATGCATTTATATGTAGGCCGAGTTAGGGCCGGCTGACAACTCTGGCCACCAGCTGTTGAGAAATCCGAAAAAAGAAAGAAAAGGAAAGAAATTCGGGTTTGAGTCCATTTTTTGATAGAATTGAAATTGTCCCACAAATCCAATTCCAATAAAAACTGAATAAATTAGCACAAACCAGTTATAAAAAAAGTTCGATACTTTTCATGTCAAATGAAATGAAAATCTTCGTTTTTTTATTTATGAGTAATGTTACGTATAGTCATTTTTGTGCATTCTTTGTGCACTCCACTGATATGATTGGCTGGATTAATTTTTTTTTTAATACACAATCAATCATATCACTGGAGTGCACAAATGAGTCTCCAAAAATGACTGCACATAAAATTTTCCTTTATTTATTTTGGTCATTTCCTGTATTTTCTTATCATTGAAAATAACAGCTCAGACCTCGTCATTGTAATAAATAGACAACTCGATCTTATTAAGCTTGCTACCGTTCCATCCAAATGGTCTTGTTCGATCACGATGAGGATGTATCTATAGATGTTAGAAAGGAGTTTCTCTCTTTTTTCTTTTTTCTTTTTACCTTTTTTAAAAATTATAATTTGTTTCCATTTTTGTTTTTGCTATATTATAAAAACAAGTATTCAGACATAAAAAAAATTTATAAATTAATAAAATTTTATAATTTGGTATAATACTTGCATTTATTTATAATTTTAACGTAATGGCTAAAATGTTTTTTTTATTATAAAATGAATAAAAACAATAATAAGGCCGAGGAAACCCAGAACAAAAAGGTCCAAAAATATTTATTTATATGTAAAATGTAATAATAAAGAATATTATCTTATCTGATTGATTGATGGGTGTAAGTTACAGCTGCACCATCATTCACATTTTACCAATAAAGTAAGCATCCTTGAGTTTTTTTCCATCGAGGCATTATTGAGAGGTCATTCGCCCTCCTTTCCAAGGGTCTTGAGAGGAATGATTCGTACAAAAAGTAAAAACCTAATGAAAGAGCCATGTTAGCATGTTACCTAAAGATGGAAAAGAGTTTGACAAAAATGGGCCCTATGTTGCTGATGCCTCGAGCTCATGTATTGGGTAGATATTAGGGGAATTATTGTGAGAGTGCCTCCATCCCTTCTTCCCTTTCATTTTTACCCACAAAAATTAATATAAAGTTATTTTTTCATTTTTATTATATATTTTATTAATATAATTGATTGTATCATTTATTTTTAATATAAAATAATTATTTTAACTAATCACAATATAAAAAATATAAAAAAATAATTGTATATAAAAGAATTCTTTTTCAACATAAAAAAAAAAAAAAAAGGGTTTAAACTGCTGTTAAGTCATAGACAAGCTAAAGGCATTTAGCTTTTCAATACCCACTTGTGGACATCATCATTTTGGGCTAGAAGTCACCACTCTGACCCCTTTTGATACAAAAATGTAAAAACGTTACACGGGTCTTTGCTTATAATAATTTGCTACCAAATTGGTCTTCATCTTTGAATTACTTTAGAGCACTGTTGTTCGATCAGCAAAACTGCATGACAGTGATGGACACATTATATTTCACCAGATCACCCATCTGTTCACTTAAAGCAATTCAAAAGTACTACTGATCTCCCATTAATTGCTGTAAAATTTGTTGGATTAAACTCATTTCAAATGCAATGAGTAGCTTAAATTTCTTCCCCATTAGCACGATAAGACATTTCTTTTCGTGGGTAAAAATAAGGATATGCATGGGAATTATGTCTTACATAATTAAGTTTTTAACCCTAAAATATCTTAACAAAATCTACAGTCAAAAAAGTAATCCTCCAGTTATAAAAAAATTTCATGAAAATAAAACTTATAAATTAACGAGACTTCGTGTAATAAATTAAATTTACTTTATAATATGAGTACGTACCAAGTCTATGATTCGGTGAGTTTATTTTTATAAAATTTCTTTATAGAATATATTTAAGGTACCCTATGCGCTATATTTAAGGCACCATATGCGCATTTCTTGTACTAGTTAATTGCCCTCCAAATATTTTAAAAAAAAAAAAAAAAAAAAACCATGTTACTACTGTTGGGACACATGTGGAACTGCTAATTGACAAATGTAGGGTCTAAAGCTAGCACTTGTTAAGGAGCAATGGTTTGGGTAGGTTGGTCAATCAAATTAACTCATTATATAGTCCATATGACTACAAAGAGTAGGAGTTTTTCTTTAATTATGATATGGACTTGTTCCCTATTTGGCAAGAGAATCTTAATCCGATAATCATGCGAAGTTAGAAACGGGGAAAAAGGAGAAAATACATTAATTCATGCTTCATCATCATGTTAACTTGTGCATATGTGAGGTAGGTAGGTGATCATCTGATCTCTATCGATCTCTACCCTTTTTTGGGGAGCTGCTGCTTGGTGAGTTGTTCGCCATGAACTCAGGCTTTATTACATACCCTATATATCCTAAGTTAATAAATGCAATTTTCCGCAGACATGTGGAGAGAGCTCGTGAAAAAAAGGAAATGGATTAATGCAGCATCACTTTTGAACGTCAAAAATTGCAGCCATTTACCATCTTCAAGAGGCAGATGCAGAAAACAATTAACACGTACACGTTCGACTGGCCAAGATAATGAACACTACTGTGTTGGGTTTTAGGTTATTCAGCTAATTATGATCATCCTCGTACATTTTTTTTTTGTTGGTCTGAGATATCATGATGCTTTGATCATGTTCAGTTCAAGTATATATATCATGATCATGACAAGTTTTGAAGTGTTAAATTGTAAAACGGTGAAAATAACTTTAATATTTATTAGTTAATAACGATTAATGGTACAAAATACATGAGATTAAAGGCTTAGGATTGTGAACGGCCAAATTGAGTTTCTTCGATCGGGTCTATCCTTGTTTGTCTTGTTTAAAAGAAGAAACAAATCAACCATACGAAAGAGATAAGGAAATTATTTCCCCGATCTCGGCCACTCTTCCTTTTTTGGTGGGTTTTTCTTTTCTTTTCTCCTCTCTCCAAGCGCTCACTACATGAATTTCTGAGGCGTGGAAAGACAACATGACTTCTCACGTCAAAGAGTCAATCAGCTTTTTTCCATGGACAACTTTCTTAGTACTACAAAAAAGTCTTTTGGGGAGAGAGAGAGAGAGAGAGCTCCAATAATACAGTGGTTATTTTGCACATCAGAGCAGTCACGAGTGGGAACTCTTCCACAGATCTGAGAGAACAATATTTATTCTCTTCCTCATCTTCGGGTCAGCCAACAACATATAAAACAACGAAACTGATGCCTGCACGCAGCAGCATATTTCTGCAGTACACAATAATACAAGATTGAAATTGATGGCCTCAACAGAATAAGAAACAAAGAGTATTGATTGTGAATGAAAACAACAAGGAAATTTTTTTGTTTAACATATTCTAGATTCTTGTACAGCTCCACCTCAAGGACCACTTCTTGCTTTTTCTTCGATCCTTCTATATTTACATGTGAATAAAAAGTCATCCATGTTGCAACCGAGAAGGCTCCATTGCTTGCATGAACTCTAAGATGTGATCATCAAGTCCTCTGTATACAGGACAAGTTCTTGAGGCAAGATGCATGCCAAAGGTAATTTCAAACAGCTCAGGAGGGATAGACAGGGAAGGAGAAGATGAGTTGGGTGGAAACGGGGAAAGGTAATTACTAAGTTCTATATCAATTAACTTTGATATATAACTTATAACAAATTAAAAAACAAAGACAATAGGTATGGTGTAAGGTCTTACAAGATCAAGAAAAGGTCTTACAAGGTCAAGAAGACCAAAAATAAAGAAAATTGAAAGAAATAAATAAAGAAAAGGTTGGATGAAGAAGAGGGTATAGATTAAAGCTCAGGTAGGATAGCACCCAATCAACATGAACAGGCCAACATCACAATAGAACTCCCATCCTCAAATTGAATGCCAGCAGAGATGTCTGCTGCAAGAAGTTCTCTTTTGCCATGGATTCCAATTTCCAAAGGGTTGAGTACGGTTGTGATGGTGTTCATGGATTCATGCATGACAACCGCATCAAGGTGATCTGCACCAACAATTATATATAATGTGAGACCACATATATTTAGAGGATAAGAAAAACAGGAGATAATTAACTCTAGATTAATCATGAATTTTGCTGGGGTTACGATTTGAGCTACGGCAAAAATCACATTAGTCATTTATATGAAGTAGAAACAATCTTTGTCTTTCTGATAAACTGTGTATGGCTGAGAAAAAGAGGGAAGAAAAAAAGGTTGAACACTGAGGATACATATAAGGATAAGAGAGTGGAATAGAGAATGTAAGTTCTGCAAAAATGGAATTACAAAGGTTTTTGTAATGGCATGTAAATCTTTCACTATATTCATACCTTGCAGAAACTTTTGTCTCGCTTTCATCTTTTCTCTTCCTCACACAAACACACACGCAGAGAAGAGAGAAACAGAGAGCGAGAGAGAGAGATGTGAATGGAAGAAGAAGAAGAAGCAAGTGCAATGTGAGAAAAAAGGTGTGAAGGAGCCGAAGGCTTTTATGGGGAAAAAGGGATGGGGACAACAAATGGGCTGCACCGATGGACCTGAAAGCGACAGGTTTAGGCCCAGGAACAATGTATTTTATTTTATTTCGAAAATTGACAGACTGACGTCAGTAGAGTGACCCTCGCCGCCGGGACTTGAGCGTGGTGCCCGGCCGACCGCCTCGGGTAAAATAAAGGCAAAGCGAATGAGGCTGAGTAAATAAGCCAAACGGTGCCTGCCCTAATATTAATAGAAAACTGCGACATACGCAAAAAGATTATATAAAATAAATTTATAAATTAAAGTGACTTTATATAATCTATTAGATCTGCATTATAATAAATATAAATTTATAATTTGACACACTACATAAAGCCATATCAGTTTATAAATTTATTTGTGTGTAATATTTTTATGGTTAAAATATTTTTCATATTTTAATAATATTTACTTACAGTTCCCATATTCGGCCATGTCCGTACCATTAGAGAACCAAATGATCCTCTCTTCTAGTCCATGTGACAGCTTTTGGTCCGTTGGTGGAAATTTGGGGTAGGGTCGGTATGCTCGTGGGGCTCCCAACCAAATTTTGGTATGCTTTTGTGGCCAAAGTTCAGCCATTACTGCACAAGCCGCGAAGTTAATCCCAATCTTACAAATTTTTTAAAATGTTTATATAAAATATAATAAATAATTTAATTTTTATAAATTTTAAAATAATAATAATATTATAATAATATTTTATTCAATTTTCAACTTTTATCTAAAATTATCTCACGTCATCTCATTATTTAAATAACATCTAAATCATCTCACTGTTTAAATAACATTTAAATGAAAAAAATAGTTTTTTCTTATCATTTTTCAGATTTTTTTAAGTTTAATTTATTACTCTCGTAAGAAGTAAATACCAAGTAATTAATGCCGGTTAAAGGTTAAAGGCCTTGAAAGATGGAGTGATTAGCTTTCGAAGCTATAGCTGGCACGAAATGATTAGAGCCTGTTTCTCACATACAATTATGGGCCAATTACTTTTGGTAATTATATTTTATGAGTTGTTTGTAGATTTTAATGCAAGGATTAAGGTCACTTTTGAGACTGCTGTAAGACTTGTGTCTGCTTAATATAATCAGTCAATTGTGTAACAAAAGGGCCCGAATTGGGCAAAAAGATGAGGGAACAAGGAATCTTGGTAACTGTAATAAACCTTTAAAAATTGCTTGAAATTTCCCAAACAGAAATTTTTAAAAAAAAAAAGAGAGGGAAAAAGAGGTGTTTGTTTTTGTTATTCTATTGGAGTGGCTGTTGAGGGGAATGGAACCTCGAGGGGTTGAGGGGAAGGCATCACTATCACGGTCTCCTACAATATGGTCAAAGTAATGTAAAAATCACCTTCCCCAACTTCTTGGCCTGCGTTAATTTAAATTTTGTCTATAACATTGTTTCACATGCTTTGACTCTTTCACTGGTTTTGAATGTCCTAGAGCCAACAGCACATGTTGCCCCATTAGTCATGAATCATGAAAAGTAAACAAAAGATGAAATATGAGACACCCAATTCGCATATGTACACCATTAAACACAATTTAATATTCATTTTGCTACTCAATTTGCTCACAAAATGATGTGTGAATTTGAACTCAATCGTTTTTTCTTTCCTAAAAGATAAAGGATAAAGAATACGAGACCAAATGTTGGTATTCTTTATCTGGATATTATTATAATAACACTCTCATTATATGTCAAGAAGTACTTTAAGATGGATTTAAATAAATCCATAAAGAGATACTCTGTATACTCTCCATTTCAGGTCATGTTTAGATAATAAAATTGTTTTATTTCATCTCATCCGGTCTCATTATTACAATTTTTTAAAATTTCTATATAAAATATAATAAACAATTCAATTTTTTCAAATCCATTTAATTCAACTTTCAATTTTTATCTTAACTTATCTCATTTCAACTTACTATCTAAATAACATCTTAAGACTCTTTACTCATTCTTTCTATTCTTATATGAGGACTTTGATAATCTCCGAAAAACATATAGTAATAGAACGTTAAGAGGAAATAATTTGATCTCCATCACTCCAGTGATGAGAAGCTAGGAAAGGTTGCAATTACCTACGTTCTTCTTCTTCTCTATTTTTTTTTTTTTTTAAAAGAATAAGTAAATAAATAAATGTGTGTGCAGGAATAGTGTGGTGGTGTTAGATTTGTGAGTTTTGTCACAATGCACAGGTAACGTCAACTGGGGATGGGTATGTATGCAATCTCTTCCACAATCACTCATAATTAGCTCCATGGCCTGTGGCTGCAACATCTCAACCAGGTGATTGGTTTCAGTTTCCGGAGCATATTCGTGGCTTTTACTCCATCTTTTGCCCATACTTTCTATCTCTTGCATGCATACCATGTTTCATTTTCTCTTATTCTATAGTGTTTTATATCCTGATTCAGCCCCCCACCTCTCTCTCTCTCTCTCTCTAAAAAAAGAAGAAGCATAAATTAATACGTCCTATGTGAGTCAAGAGGTCTAAGACATAATGATGTACCATCCACTTGGAACTTGGCTGCTTTGTTTCTTGAAACTCGAATTGGATCTGCCTAATTTCGTTGCATAATTACTCAGGCCGGGCCTGGATTTTAGAAACTTTCCAAACCTTCCAAGTAATCGATATCCTGTCATGGGCTGTTGTTCTGTTCCATTCGGTTCCATTGTGCCTTCTCATTGCCTATTTCAAAATTGAAGTTTAATATATTGGCGGTTAGTTTGAACTTATAATATTGCTTAAATATTTAATATTATTCAAGAAATTAAAGCAATGCAACTAAAGAAGGTGGAAGGGGGGTTTTCGTACCAATCGGGCCAACTCAGGCCACTCTACTAAAGCTCGCAGACCATGACTTGGCGGGTTAGGAGATGACACGGAAGATGCCCAGGCCGGCCCAATAAAGGAGAAGTGATCCTGACTTGAACTTGGAGCATTAATGAATGAAAGATCGATCGTGATCCTGTCATTTGCAGTATCATCCACATTAAATTCGACGTTGAATGGCCGGTACCAAAATTGAGCTCCTATTACTAACAGAAACGGCCACATTAAATGTTTCGCCATGCCATCCAAAATAGGGGTGATCATTATAGAGATAAAAGGTTTAGGGATCCTTAAAGTAATTTCGTATAAATAGAAAAATATAAGGAGGTTAATCACTCTTTAGACTCTTAGCTTTTCCTCTATTTTTCCCATAAAATGTACTTTTTGACTTTGGTATCGGTGGTGTTAGAGACACACGACCATTCTAGTGTTCCCTTCCTTATGGGCATACGAAGCATCATCGGAGCTGGTGGTTACAAAACTCCCGCCTTAACAGGAGGGCAAGTCAAAACAAACCATATTGCCATAGGAGTCAAGTCACTTAAATCGTACTTGACTCGAAATTATCACCGGATAATCTTTCTATGATCAACTGATAGAGAGAAAAATTCAGGCAGAACATATGCACCAAATCAACCCCATTAATGGTCAAATCAAGCTCTAAGAAGATTTAACACATTAAATTCCTGGATTAAGCTCTAAGCGGCATTGGTTTATGTGCATGTATATGCTAAAACACATTTTTTGGAGATTGACTTTACCATTTAAGAAAAGCTTTCACATTAGATTATACATCTTTGAGTGAAAATATTATTATTTTTTTATTATTAATTTTTTTCCTAAAATTAATCTTTTTATTTATTTTTTACAATTAGCATCCACTACATACATTTGGCATTAATAATACAAATATAATAATAAAAATATAATATATTATAAATTTATAATAATAAAATTAAGGTGAAGGTGAATGTTTTTTGTGTTGTTGAGAGAGGGAGAAGAGGAAAGGGTTGTGTGAGAGAGAGTGAGCATAGAGAGAAATAATTAGTAAAATAAGATTTGTAGAGTGAATAGTGGATCTCTAAATTTATATAAGTACTGTTTATAGTTATGTAAAAATATAAAAATATATAATTCAATATAGTGAAATTTAAGATTATTTTATACAAATATGTCTATGCATATGCCGATGCATAATTCAATAACACTGCTCTAAGAAGTGTTACCATGTGAGATACTAGAAATTAAGCCCCTTAAAGAGTAATGCCATACTGGATCTCTCATCATCTATAAATAGATGAATAATATTATATATAATTATTTTTTCATATTTTCTGCAATTGTTGTTGATTCTAAAGACTGAGAGGTGCATCCTAAAGACTCTCTGTAAACCTTAATTATCGACAATCATATCACATTTTCTGACTTAATCCTGGAAGGTTTCCTTCTTTCGAGATCCTGAGTTTCCATTCTTATTGCCGGATGATTATACGACTGGGAGTCAGGGAGGCTTACCAGGAAATTGCTTCAAGTTTCAACGCGGTTTGTACAATCAACTCTTCAGTCTCTTCAAACAATTCACCAAAAAAGCCAATTTTCAAAGTAGCATCGGAGTATAGAAGTTGGAATCTAGCTAATTCCCGACCTCATACAGATGGGGAAGTTGATGTGACCCTCGATAGTCCTTGAAAGTTGAAACAGCTGCACTGTAAAGGAGACCCATGTTGGGACAATGTTAATACAACGGACACATACATTACCAGTTTGATAAATGAAAACGGATAAATTCACAATTATTTTTCATAATTATGTTTAAATAAAAGATATTTTTATAAGATAATTATAAAAATAAAAGCATTTTATCAAAATATCTTCATTTTAAAACATGATTATATATATATATAAAGAATTGTGTATAAATCATTATACTAAGTACATGTTTGGAATTGACATAAAAAATATAACTTATAGCCTTAAAGTTTATAGTTTATAACTTAATTAATAAGTTTTATTATTAAAAAGATATTTACTGTTAGGTAACTATATATTTAAAGTACTTTCAAACATGTTACATTTGTTTGAAAATAAATTAAAAAGTGATTTTTGAAGTAGAAATTTAAATTTTCAAAAATTATGTCCATATTCTTAAAAGTTTGAAAATTGTAGTTATCTTAAAGTTATATGTGTCTTTTTGTCCATTAGCATTCTTTTTAAAATTCGAATTATGTTTTACATTATCTGAAAAATCACGTATATTTTTCCTTAAACGTACTTTTTAACTTATTTGAGATTAAAAGTATTTTAATATCTAATACCCAAACAATTTAATTTTTTCATTAAAGAGATTTTAGGGCTTTTTAAATACTTTTTAAGATTCTTACCATAATATCAAATAGGCTCTAATAGATACGACCCAATAATTAAAAAAAGAAAAAAAAAAGGTACAACCAAATGATCAGTTCCACTCAAATGACTTATACAAGGCATACCAAATAGTAAACCAATAGAGTTTTACTATATACAAGCACAGTCATGTACTAATCTGTGTACCAATACTGATTCATTTATATTTAAAATTTAAATTAACAATATTTTTAATAAAATCTATTTTTTAACCAATCACATCATATTGGTACATATATTAATACACAAATATATTTACAATTATATTTTTCCAAACCAATAATGTCGAAAATATGGATAAAAAAGAGAGTTTGAAAGATGTATGGCATCAGGATATTTCTAGTTTTTTATTTTTTTATTTTTTGGTAATAAATCGGGGTCCAAATGGCAGCAATTTGATTTTCTGGAGAGACATTCATTTGGAAGAGGAAAGAAACAAAAACCCTGCAAAGATTCCCAGACACAGAGAGAGAGAGAGAGAGAGAGAGAGAGGTGAATAATTCGAAATTTTTATCTGTGGTAGTCCATATATGTATACAATTTCCAAGTAAAACGGTAACACTTCCGTAACATATTAGTGAATAGTACTGTACTGGAGACAGTTTTTTGTTCTCTTTTCATAATTCATATATATATATATATATATACATACATATATTTATTTCTATCATTCTATTGTAATGCTCATTGATCTTGAAGAACATGGAACTCGATCGATTATTGTGTGGCTTGGTTTGCAACTTCAAGATTATTGTGCATTCTCTTCAAAGAAAAAACACTCAAATACAACTAAAATTAACTGAACTTGTGATAGCAAAATGCCAAATGGCCTATTATCCTTAGAATGAATGTGATAGAAATTCCCTATAGTTTTTCTTCTAGCTAGCCTCTTGGGATAGAAATTCCTGAAAAATTCATGTGAGCAATTGTAAATACAATAAGATCTACTTTATGTAATTATCTTTCTTTCATCTTAGATCTTAGAGTTTTTATTATTATCAAGAACTCTAAAAAATCTAAGTTGGAATGATAATAGCATTCTAATAAACCAATTGTCTTGGCATGCATGCATCCTAGGCCAAGTTAATTTGTCTCATTTTCTATGGGAGTTCCAACTGCATAAGATTTGCGTGCATCTTTAACTTAAGCCCACATTTTTTGGCATCTCCTAAGTTTTAGAGTTCAAATTTTGAATTTAAATATGAATTCACCTTAAACTATTAGTATTGGCTGTTTGAAGATTTATTGAATTTTCTAATGGGATTGAATCTAAACTATGGCTCAAATCCGACTTGCGAGATCGTCTACAATTTCCTGTCGTCTTGATCCCTCTTGTCTGTTTCTAGCAAACAATTATAAAGCTACTTGATCATAATTCACTCTTCATTCACGTTGTTATTATATAATATATATAAAATTAAGCTAAACTTATAAAATAAAAATTCAAATTGTATAGAGTGGGAATTCTAGCTCTTTCCGATGGTAACAGAAACCTCCATGACAAGCTCCTTCAAACTCATGATGTTCTTCTGTGGATTGGACAGCTGACTTCAGTAGTTAGAAAAGTCTATATGAGCTTGGTCTCCACTCTACATCTGCAACGATCCAGCCAAACCAAAGGAACAGACAGCAATAATATTGGTTCAAACGTGAAGAGTGAGTCCAAAAGGGTAGCCAGTAAACTGCTTCACACTTGAGCTGAGATCTGAAGAATGATTATACAAAAGGGTCAATATGCATATAATGGTAGTAGATTATGGCTCTATTTTTTTTAAAAAAATTTATTAAATTTTATTTCTGGTTTTTAAGGTTTCTTTTTTTCAGAATTTTTCTTTTTCCTTGTGACACCCGTTGTTCGTTTATTGGTGGGAACGTAAGTGCGTGGCTTATGAGTTTCAGCCAAGGCTTAACAGATCTATAATGAAAGATTTTAAGAGTTTTTTGCAATTTATTTTTTAAATATCATTTAAATATAAAACATTTATTAATTTCAAATTCTTAATTTTTTTCATCTACCTATTCATTACAATTTTTTCAAATTCTAAATAAAAATTATATCAATATATTTTGTTTAATTTTATAATATTTTTATTTCTATTTTTTTCAAACTCATTAAAATATCTTAACTAACAATATTACAATAGTTGTCATTGTTGAACCCAAAATTTCAAGTTTTGTGTAATTATATATCTACACATAAATTTTGATGATAACAAATAAATTCAAAAAATAAAGGAGTTTCAAACTCAAGTTGTCAACGCAATGGAGTCAAGCAAATCAAGGAAACAAGCATGAGCAAAAAGATAATAAGTTCACATTAAAGTCATAGAGTAATGTTATAAATTTCTTTAAAATTCGAAATTAGGATTAATGCTCAAAATTAATATTTTGATAATAACAAATGAATTCAAAGAATAAAGGAGTTTCAAACTCTAGTTGTCCACACAATGGAGTCAAACACATTAAGGAAACAAGCATGAGCAAGAAGGGAATAAGTTCACATTAAAGTCAGAGTAATGTTGTAAATATTTTAAAAATTTGAAATTAGGATTAAGGTTCAAAATTAATATTTTATCATAAAGCATTAAAATACATTTTCCACATGTGCATAAATATTTTGAAAATTAAATTTGAAAATTTTGAAAGATGATTGATTGTCATCTTTCATATGTGCATACCTTGATTAAAGGGTTGAATTTTGAAAATATTAAAAATGATTGATTGTCATCTTTCACATGTTTATGTTTTATTTGAATATTTTCAAAAGTAATTGATGTTTTTTTTACTTATGCAAAAGGTAGATAATTTTGTTTGAAATATTTGAAAAGTAAAGTGTGCTCCTTTTGTCATATGCAAAAAGTAAAAAATTAGATTTGAATTTTTTGAAAAGTAAAGTGTGATTCTTTTGTCATATGCCAAAATTAAAAGATTAGGTTTGAAGTTTTTGAAAAATGAATGATGTTGTCTTTGATAATTGAAAAAGAAAAACCTCTTATTTGAATTTTTTGAAAAAGTGAATAATGTTATTTTTGATATGTGATTTTTTTTTTAATTTGAATATGAAGTCTCATATGCCTATAAATAGATCATTTGAGAGCTTCACATTCACAACATTTAGAGCATACAACATTCATTCTAAGCTTTCATTCTCTTTTCTCTGAGCATTAAGTCTTAATCCTTATTCATTTTGAGAGATATAGTTTGCGCTGTATTGTTCTTATTTCACTCATTGAGGAGTGTTTTCTGATAATCTATCCACTATCAGCTCTTGTATCAGAAAAATGTGTGTATAACCCTTGTGCGTGTAGAAAGTGTTCTACACGGGGAATAGTTGAATCACTACATGTAAGGTGATTGCAAATGTAGAGAGTGTTCTACACGGATCCTTTGTAGCGGTGTTGTTCAAAGGTATAATAGGTTTATATCTCCACCTGAAAAAGGTTGAATAGTGAATTTGGGAATCCTCAAGGGGTAACTTGAGGCGATGACGTAAGCAGTGGGGCCGAACCTCGTTAACATACTGAGTTTGCTTCTCTCTTACCCTTACTCTTTATATTTATTGTTATTTCATATTTTGTTTATATTTTATATTATATATTTGATTTATAATTGTTACTTTTTTAATACAACTCAATTCACCCCCTATTGTGTTAGTCATCTGGGCAACAATTGGTATCAGAGTTAGGAGCTCTATTATAAGATTAACTATCTTTTGAGTTAAGATCTTATGGCTAACATTTCAGCTTCATTTGGTGAAAGTCAATCTAGTAGTTGGCATTCACTCTTTTGTGGAGATAATTACTCATTTTGGAAAGTTAAAATGAGAATATTCCTTTAGGCTCAAGGTCGAGAAATCTGGAAATGCATTGTAAATGGACCTTATATTCCAACAAAAGTGGTTGATGGAGTAAAGGTCAAAAAGGAAGAAGAAGAGTTTGATCGTGAAGACATTAGACTTTATACTTTGAATTTAACTGCTATGAATTTATTATTTAATGCTATCAATGGAAATGAATTTAATAAAATAATAACTTGTGCTACGGCAAAAGAAATTTGAGATAATTTGGAAGTTATTTATGAAGGAACTTCGCAAGTCAAGGAATCAAAAATTTATATTCTTACTCATGAATATAAAATGTTTAAGATGAATGATGATGAATCTATTTCTAGTATGCACACTCGTTTTACTAATATCATAAACAGCTTGACAGCTCTTGGCAAAGTTTATTCCAAGGTGGAGATAGTAAGAAAAATTCTCAACTCTCTACCAAAACGCTGGGAATCAAAAGTGATAGCGATTCTTGAAGATAGAGACGTCAAGAAGATCGAAGTGAATGAACTCATCGGGTCACTTATCACCCATGAGTACACATTGAAAAGAGGAGAAGAAGAATGAAAGCCAAAGAAGAGCTTAACACTTAAAATTGTTTCTCATAAAAGTGAAAGTGATGACGATGAGGAAAATGAAGACAAAGATAAAGAAATTGTAATGATAACAAGAAGAATTCAGAGGTTATTAAAGAAAAATAAAATCCCTCTGAGTAAATCCTTCAAAAAGTTTTCTAAGAAAGATTCATGTAAAAATTACACTTTAATTTGTTATAAATGCAATAAGTCTAGTCATATTAAGCCAGATTGTCATCTGCTAAAGAAAAATCGAAACAAGAATAAGAAAACAATGAAAGTTACATGGGATGATGATTCAAGTAGCTTAGATAGTGAAGCAAGCAATGGAGAATTAGCAAATTTTTGTCTTATGGTTAAAGATGACATTGAGGTAACAAATCTTGATAATATTGAAGATCCTTCATACGAAGAATTGCAAAATATTTTAGAAGATGTATATGAGGAATTTGAAAAATTAGGTATCAAGTATACTGCTTTGAAAAAGAAAAATTCTTCTTTAACAAACGAAATTGATATTTTAAGAAAAGAAAGTATAATTTTGAAAGATGAAAATTTTGAGTTGAATAAGAAGAAAACTAATTTAGAAAATATTGTTGAAAACTTTACGAATGGAAAAAGAAATTTTGAAAAACTTCTTGGTAGTCAAAGATGTGTTTTTGACAAGGCAGGCTTGGGATATATGCCAAAACAAAAATACAAATCTTATAAAAATTTCTTTAACAATCATTCTACATCAAAAACCAATATTCAAAATTCTTTTCATAAAAATAATTTTGTCAAGAAAAGATATTGTTATAATCATTCAAGTTCTTCATATATGTCACATGCTATTTACAATTTCTGTAATAAAAATTGTCATAATTATCATACTTGTTCTATTAGAAGAAATCATACAATGACTATTAGGGCCATATGGGTACCTAAAGATCTTGTTTCTTCTAATACTAATAAATAAATGACCCAAAGAACTTGGGTACCAAGAAAAATCATTTTAATTATTTTTATAGGTATGCATGAAGTCATCCACAAGAAAAAATAAATGGTTTTTAGATAGTAGATGTTCAAGACACATGATGGGAGACAAGACTAAGTTCTTTGATTTTAGATCTAAAGAAGAAGGACACGTAACATTTGGAGACAACTCAAAAGGGAAGATCGTGGAAATATGTAAAATTGGTAATGAATATTCTCTTATAATTGAAGACGTTCTACTTGTTGAAAGTCTAAAACATAATCTTTTGAGCATAAGTCAATTATGTGATAAAGGATTTACAGTTACTTTCAAAATGGATAAGTGCATTATTTTGAATGATTATGATTGTAATATTTGTTTTATTACTTTTATAAGCAACAATGTGTATACAATCGATTTTGAATAAATTATCTCACAAGATGTGTAACAGCCCGCTAGAAATTCAATTGTGAAATTTCTATTAACTTTAAGAACCTCGTGAAAACCCCATAAGTTTTCACGAATCCATTAATCATATAGGTTTTTGTCTAATTACATAGTTAGTGTTATTATTTACTATGGTATCAGAAGTGTGTTTTTGATTATTGGAGATAGTTAGAAGTGCCAAAATGTATTATGGTTTGTGCCATTAGACTCGGAGGGTTATTTAAAGTCTTATGGCGCAATAACTTTTTTTTTATATTTTCGGTCAAAACGTCTGTTTAAAACTGTAGATATTATTGGATAAAAAGAAATATCTTGAGGTAATTTTCATGAATATTATTGGGTAAAAATATTTTGAGTTGATTTTTATAGATATTATTAGATAAAATATTATGAGATAATCTTTTATAGATATTTTGGGTAGGAGAAAACTACACTCAACTCTCAACTCCAGCCTCATCTCTTCTATATCTCATCCATAATTATCTCCAGCCACCTCTCCCCACGAAATTATCTAATTACACCTTCCAATAAAAGATTATCAAACACTCTCTCTCGGACAGCTTTTAGGAGGTCTTTTGCACACCCATTTCGAAGCTGTTGTAAGTGTTTTATCATAAAGTCTCCTTCATATAAGTTGTTCCTTTTTGAGTCTAGTTTACATGGATATCTTATTTGCCCCATTTGAAGATCATTTGGTCAGTCAAATATTGTATAAACTATAGAAAGGTCATTCTGGGAGATAAACTGGAGAATATGTTATAGTTTGGAGTTTTTGACCAAGCTAATGGATAGATATTGGTCCGAAATTTTTATGGAGTATTGTTAACATGTATATGTGACTATTGGTTGAGGATTTTTGCATGATTAAAGGTTTTGATGAAAGATTTACTTAGATTTAGAAACTTAGAAACTGGAAGAAGAAAAACAGTTTCTGTTTTGAGAAAGTTTAACTCTTTGGTGGTCTAAACCTATTCTAATGACTTTAATAATTTTATTGGAGGATCCTAAGTATCTTATATACATGTTATATTATTATTTTGAAGATATTTGATGTTAGTTTCAAAGATATGAAATTTTATGCAAAGAGATATTCAAACAAGCCAAAGTGTGGATATTCTTGGCTAAATTTATGTTTTGGTTAATTTCTAACCATGTGATCTTGAATTAGAAGCTTGTATATGTTTTAGGACATCTTTTTAAACCATGTGATGGTTTGGTTTGAAGATCATATATTTATAAGTCATAGATCAAGATATTTATCAAAACTAGTTGAGGAAAAAGTTTCTGTTTTTGGATTAAGTGTAAAACCAAAAACTCCAAATGTTATTTTGTGATTTTGGTGACTTTGGTTTGATGATTTAAAGCATGGTTGATGTTAGGATGATATTATGAATATGTTAGAAGTAAGATTTGATTTTTTGAAACTCTTGGAGATGTTTTGATTTAATGTCAAAACTTGTGATTCAAGTGCTTGGATCTTTTTACAAAAAAGTTTGGTGTTGATTATTAGCTTTTTCTAAATGGATGTTTTAAGTATGGTTTTGAACTTAGGATTGGAAGATGTTTGTTGCAAAATTTTGGTTTAAGCATGAGTTTTGAAGTTGGAAGGAATTGCAACAAAAATAAAGGGAAATGGCCTATGGATGTTTCAACCATAGTGTGTTCTTCATAGTTATGTTTTGTTTTAAATTTTTCTGAGTTGATATTTAAGTTTAGGATAAAATTTACATGAGGAATGTAAATTTTAGAAACTTTTAGAGTTAGTATGCAAAATCCTTAAGTTATGGGTAAAACAGTCATTTTTTCCACATGTAGAGAGTAAAATAAAAATTTTACTCTTTAAGTTAGTATTTTCCATATTTCAAATTATTAGTGATTTAGTTATAACTTTTAGAATTACTAATTACAGTTCCTCGTGATCGCACTTGAAGTTTTATAAGAAACGCGGAGATCGAGGTAAGTTAGCTTTTAACTTACTAGCAGTCTACTGTGTATGTGTGCTAAATAAAGGAATTACAGTGTATGTATGTGTGTTATCATATATGTCATGCCATGCCAAGTTATCACGTAATTGTCTATTATACAGAATTTATTCTGTCATCAATTTTTATCTGTTACATAATATATTCTGTCATGTATTACTGTACCTTACAAGTACGTCATGCTAAGTATGCCATCTATTACATGTATGTCAAGTCATGTAATATTCACTGTTGCAAGTATGTCATGTTAAATATGTTGTCTATTATATGTTATGCCATGTTACGAAATGTTTCTATCTCAAGTTGGTCATGTATTCTAAGTTATGTTCAAGTCACGTTATGTTACGTCAGGACTTCAGTCCTTTCGTATTCCAATCACATTTCATCTTGAGTACAATATGATGTGTAGAATACATGGGGCCACAACAACTGTGGAGTATGTATTTAACTACAATTGTGATGCGTAAAATACATGGGGCCACAACAACTGTGGAGTATGTATTTTTCATGTTAAGTCAAGTTTGTGTAGAATACATGGGGCCACAACAACTGTGGAGTATGTATTTACACGTAGAATACATGGGGCCACAACAACTGTGGAGTATGTATTTTTAATGTTAAGTCAAGTTTGTGTAGAATACATGGGGCCACAACAACTGTGGAGTATGTATTTACACGTAGAATACATGGGGCCACAACAACTGTGGAGTATGTATTTACACGTACAATACATGGGGCCACAACAACTGTGGAGTATGTATTTACACGTAGAATACATGGGGCCACAACAACTGTGGAGTATGTAATTTTTCATGTTAATTCAAGTTTCAGAGCAAGTTCATGCTAAGTCAAGTTTCAGATCAAATTCATGTCAAGTCAAGTTTAGTTCATGATTCAATTTAAGCTATGTCAATTATGCTATGTTGTACGCTAAGTTATACTTTAATTACTTATGAATTTGATTATGCATTTATGCTTTTACTGTCATACATGCATCATTAGTCTGTATGGAAGTTTTTTGTTAACTTGCTGAGATTTGTAATCAAATCTCACTGTGGTAGTCCCAACTACCATTCCCCCCGAATGGTAGATCTTGTTACAGGACCTGAAGGAAGATCAGGAGCTGACCAACTAGATACAGTCGACTGAACGACGGTGCGTCGTTAAGGTTAATATAGTAGTTAAATTACTACTTGTACAATGGAGTTGCATTTCCAGTACTTTTAGATCATAACTATTTTGGAATAGTTCTGTGATCTTAGTTATTTAATGTATCTTTATATATGAAGTATGTTTTAAGTATTTGGGATATTTTAATTTGGTGCATAGTATTGCTAAAGAAAAAAAAAATTATCCGCTGCGAATATTGCATAATGTTAGATGCATGTTAGGATTATTGCATCTTATATGTCATGAACGGGGGCAGGTAACCTTGTGTTGCATGTCTCGACGCTTCAAATGTCCGTCCAATCCCAAACGGAATTTGGGGGCGTCACAGGGTGGTATCAGAGCAATACGTCTCTGGGCAGTAAATCCACATGTCCTTAGGAAATGCACCAAACATTAGGCTTGAAATTTTAGTCGTCAGTAGGCTTGAATTTCTTAAGATACGAAGGGTACTATGTGGTTTTAATATATATGCTCGTGTGTTTCAAGAAGGGACACATGACTCGTGATAGAATACCTCGGAATCCTAAGGGAGATAACAATCAAGAGGATCAGAATTTCCCCGATGGATGAAGAATTAGTTGAGGTAAACATAGTTAACGTTGATCTGATTGCAATTGATGGTAGTATTGCATTATTGTTATTTTGGAGTAGGTCAAGTCATTGGAGTTGGTAAATTGTACATTGTTTGATTCAAACGAGTCATTGTTTCTATTAATTGTGGTGCTTGAGAATTCAGCTTGGAAGTTAAATTGTTACCCTAGTGGTAAGAGTAACAATTTTCATTAGAAGTATTATTGTTAATACCAATGTAGATATAGAATACATTTTAGTAATATGAGAAAGGATATGTAGGATTGATGAATGGTATTCCACATATTTGGAGAATTGTTTTGATTCTAAAAATACGATAGAAATTGTGTTTGGAAGAGTAATTTGATTAGGAGAAGCTTTAGCATTAGTAGGATTCATTTATGATAATAGTATTACCACACCGCCAGTAAATGATTTCTGGCAAAGCACTATCTTTATGGATACATAGATCGATCTTCTTTTGAAGACTATTATATGGAGAGTAAAATATTGGTCTTGAGGATTTATGTGAACATTAGGAACAAATTATTTAGAGTTAGAATAATTGATAACTTATGATGGATAGAAGAGTTATGACAATCATAAGAGAGAAAGTTTCAAGTTTAAGTTATTAACTGGTCAGTTATCAAAGTACCACCTAGGAAGATGACTGATTGTTGCGATTATAAAGAAGTAAGTTAGTCCTAGACCAGTAGAACTCCTTGAGGTTTTTATTAACTTGAAGATTACTGAGAGTTTGGATATGCATGATTAAATGCATATTTATATGAGTCATTGGATCATGTCATATATATGAAAATCCCTGAAAGAAATAAAATGCAGTACATAAAACATATACCAGAAGATAGAAACACAAATATGAATATTTGTGAAGTATTATTTTATTATCATAAAGCAAAATTACAGAAATTTGAGGCTCTTTGCCTCAATCTTTAAACGTTCTTGCTCTTCAAAAATCTGCATGCCTCTCCTATCTAAAGGAGTAGCCACTCGAAAAGAAGAGTTAAGCAAAGATTTTAAATCTCTGTTCTCTCGCTTTACTGCTTCTATCTTCATGTTGGATTCCATAAGAAGCCTCTGAAGCAGAGAAATACTCTCGTGGAGTTTGTCAACCCCACCAGTCCTGGATTGCAGTCTCTGAGAATATGCGACAATGACTGATGAGTATCGAGTACCGAGACTCACAAGCTCGTAGATAAGTTCATTTTCTGACTTATTAGTCAGATCATTATTTGATTGCATAATAGCACCTATGGAAGAAGCAGAAACAACTGGGGAACGAGGTGCAGAATACCTCATGTTTTGGCAATGAGAAGATTGCTGAGCCATTGCAAAGTGAGTAAGCAGAAAGAGATTGCAGAGTAAGAATGCAGATTAATTTCAGAAAAGTGAAGAAGATGAGATGAGAAAGAAGATGAACTGAATAATTCTTTTATAGAGAAAATTATGACGAATCACCTCTCGTGAATCATTTCTCTACAAGAGACAAGAGCAATGTAGTATCATAGCTGCGGTGCCTGACAATTACAGAAGAACAAAGTAGTGTCGTAGCTATGCGGCGCATGACAACTACAGAAGACCTATAAAAATCACGCGGATCAGAGTTGTCTGGTCTAAAACAGAGTGCCACCGATTTTGTTAAAAAGAGAGAGGTTAACGGTTTAATTTTGATGAATTCTTTACTAACTATGGTATTTACAAGAACATTTAAAGTATATCACCTATGCTTTTTTAAAGAAGAGTTTCGGAAGATTATTTACTTAAAGTTTTAGGTTTGGAGAGTATGTCGTTACAACTTGGCCAACCTTGTGCAAAGAAGTATAATATAATTGTTGATTAAAATAAGAGAGTTAAGGAATGACATAATCTCAAAGGTAAATATATACGGGATAGACACCAGGTTGGTAAGCAACACATATTTCTTAACTTGTTATTTCTTACTTACTTCGATTTCGAGGACGAAATCTTTTTTTTAGGAGGGGAGATTGTAACAGCCCGCTAGAAATTCAATTGTGAAATTTCTATTAACTTTAAGAACCTCGTGAAAACCCCATAAGTTTTCACGAATCCATTAATCATATAGGTTTTTGTCTAATTACATAGTTAGTGTTATTATTTACTATGGTATCAGAAGTGTGTTTTTGATTATTGGAGATAGTTAGAAGTGTCAAAATGTATTATGGTTTGTGCCATTAGACTCGGAGGGTTATTTAAAGTCTTATGGCGCAATAACTTTTTTTTTATATTTTCGGTCAAAACGTCTGTTTAAAACTGTAGATATTATTGGATAAAAAGAAATATCTTGAGGTAATTTTCATGAATATTATTGGGTAAAAATATTTTGAGTTGATTTTTATAGATATTATTAGATAAAATATTATGAGATAATCTTTTATAGATATTTTGGGTAGGAGAAAACTACACTCAACTCTCAACTCCAGCCTCATCTCTTCCATATCTCATCCATAATTATCTCCAGCCACCTCTCCCCACGAAATTATCTAATTACACCTTCCAATAAAAGATTATCAAACACTCTCTCTCGGACAGCTTTTAGGAGGTCTTTTGCACACCCATTTCGAAGCTGTTGTAAGTGTTTTATCATAAAGTCTCCTTCATATAAGTTGTTCCTTTTTGAGTCTAGTTTACATGGATATCTTATTTGCCCCATTTGAAGATCATTTGGTCAGTCAAATATTGTATAAACTATAGAAAGGTCATTCTGGGAGATAAACTGGAGAATATGTTATAGTTTGGAGTTTTTGACCAAGCTAATGGATAGATATTGGTCCGAAATTTTTATGGAGTATTGTTAACATGTATATGTGACTATTGGTTGAGGATTTTTGCATGATTAAAGGTTTTGATGAAAGATTTACTTAGATTTAGAAACTTAGAAACTGGAAGAAGAAAAACAGTTTCTGTTTTGAGAAAGTTTAACTCTTTGGTGGTCTAAACCTATTCTAATGACTTTAATAATTTTATTGGAGGATCCTAAGTATCTTATATACATGTTATATTATTATTTTGAAGATATTTGATGTTAGTTTCAAAGATATGAAATTTTATGCAAAGAGATATTCAAACAAGCCAAAGTGTGGATATTCTTGGCTAAATTTATGTTTTGGTTAATTTCTAACCATGTGATCTTGAATTAGAAGCTTGTATATGTTTTAGGACATCTTTTTAAACCATGTGATGGTTTGGTTTGAAGATCATATATTTATAAGTCATAGATCAAGATATTTATCAAAACTAGTTGAGGAAAAAGTTTCTGTTTTTGGATTAAGTGTAAAACCAAAAACTCCAAATGTTATTTTGTGATTTTGGTGACTTTGGTTTGATGATTTAAAGCATGGTTGATGTTAGGATGATATTATGAATATGTTAGAAGTAAGATTTGATTTTTTGAAACTCTTGGAGATGTTTTGATTTAATGTCAAAACTTGTGATTCAAGTGCTTGGATCTTTTTACAAAAAAGTTTGGTGTTGATTATTAGCTTTTTCTAAATGGATGTTTTAAGTATGGTTTTGAACTTAGGATTGGAAGATGTTTGTTGCAAAATTTTGGTTTAAGCATGAGTTTTGAAGTTGGAAGGAATTGCAACAAAAATAAAGGGAAATGGCCTATGGATGTTTCAACCATAGTGTGTTCTTCATAGTTATGTTTTGTTTTAAATTTTTCTGAGTTGATATTTAAGTTTAGGATAAAATTTACATGAGGAATGTAAATTTTAGAAACTTTTAGAGTTAGTATGCAAAATCCTTAAGTTATGGGTAAAACAGTCATTTTTTTCCACATGTAGAGAGTAAAATAAAAATTTTACTCTTTAAGTTAGTATTTTCCATATTTCAAATTATTAGTGATTTAGTTATAACTTTTAGAATTACTAATTACAGTTCCTCGTGATCGCACTTGAAGTTTTATAAGAAACGCGGAGATCGAGGTAAGTTAGCTTTTAACTTACTAGCAGTCTACTGTGTATGTGTGCTAAATAAAGGAATTACAGTGTATGTATGTGTGTTATCATATATGTCATGCCATGCCAAGTTATCACGTAATTGTCTATTATACAGAATTTATTCTGTCATCAATTTTTATCTGTTACATAATATATTCTGTCATGTATTACTGTACCTTACAAGTACGTCATGCTAAGTATGCCATCTATTACATGTATGTCAAGTCATGTAATATTCACTGTTGCAAGTATGTCATGTTAAATATGTTGTCTATTATATGTTATGCCATGTTACGAAATGTTTCTATCTCAAGTTGGTCATGTATTCTAAGTTATGTTCAAGTCACGTTATGTTACGTCAGGACTTCAGTCCTTTCGTATTCCAATCACATTTCATCTTGAGTACAATATGATGTGTAGAATACATGGGGCCACAACAACTGTGGAGTATGTATTTAACTACAATTGTGATGCGTAAAATACATGGGGCCACAACAACTGTGGAGTATGTATTTTTCATGTTAAGTCAAGTTTGTGTAGAATACATGGGGCCACAACAACTGTGGAGTATGTATTTTTAATGTTAAGTCAAGTTTGTGTAGAATACATGGGGCCACAACAACTGTGGAGTATGTATTTACACGTAGAATACATGGGGCCACAACAACTGTGGAGTATGTATTTTTAATGTTAAGTCAAGTTTGTGTAGAATACATGGGGCCACAACAACTGTGGAGTATGTATTTACACGTAGAATACATGGGGCCACAACAACTGTGGAGTATGTATTTACACGTACAATACATGGGGCCACAACAACTGTGGAGTATGTATTTACACGTAGAATACATGGGGCCACAACAACTGTGGAGTATGTAATTTTTCATGTTAATTCAAGTTTCAGAGCAAGTTCATGCTAAGTCAAGTTTCAGATCAAATTCATGTCAAGTCAAGTTTAGTTCATGATTCAATTTAAGCTATGTCAATTATGCTATGTTGTACGCTAAGTTATACTTTAATTACTTATGAATTTGATTATGCATTTATGCTTTTACTGTCATACATGCATCATTAGTCTGTATGGAAGTTTTTTGTTAACTTGCTGAGATTTGTAATCAAATCTCACTGTGGTAGTCCCAACTACCATTCCCCCCGAATGGTAGATCTTGTTACAGGACCTGAAGGAAGATCAGGAGCTGACCAACTAGATACAGTCGACTGAACGACGGTGCGTCGTTAAGGTTAATATAGTAGTTAAATTACTACTTGTACAATGGAGTTGCATTTCCAGTACTTTTAGATCATAACTATTTTGGAATAGTTCTGTGATCTTAGTTATTTAATGTATCTTTATATATGAAGTATGTTTTAAGTATTTGGGATATTTTAATTTGGTGCATAGTATTGCTAA
This sequence comes from Carya illinoinensis, assembly GCF_018687715.1. Taxonomy (NCBI): domain Eukaryota; kingdom Viridiplantae; phylum Streptophyta; class Magnoliopsida; order Fagales; family Juglandaceae; genus Carya; species Carya illinoinensis. The sequence continues at coordinate 38,034,582 of NC_056752.1, forward strand.
AGAAAAAAAAAATTATCCGCTGCGAATATTGCATAATGTTAGATGCATGTTAGGATTATTGCATCTTATATGTCATGAACGGGGGCAGGTAACCTTGTGTTGCATGTCTCGACGCTTCAAATGTCCGTCCAATCCCAAACGGAATTTGGGGGCGTCACAAGATGCAATTTATTTTTCAGCTCAAAATGAAACTAGTTGGTTATGGCATAGAAGACTAGGTCATGCTAACATGGAACTTATTTCCAAACTTTCAAAAAATGATCTTGTGAGAAATTTACCAGAAACATATTTTCTTAAAGATAAAATCTGTGATGCATGCCAATTTGTTAAACAAACAAAAACTTCTTTTAAAACTAAGAAATATATTTTCACTATTAGACCATTGTAACTGATACACATGGATTTTTTTGGACCAAATAGAGTTGCAAGTCTAGGAGAAAAATATTATGCATTTGTTATTGTTGATGATTTCTCTAGATATACTTTGGTCATCTTTCTTACTTATAAAGATGAGATACATAATGCCTTTAACAAGTTATGCAAGATAATTTAAAATGAAAATGGCTATACTATTTCAAGTATCCGAAGTGATAGGAGAAAAAAATTTGTTAATAAAAATATTGAAACATTTTGTAATGAAAATGGTTTTGTGCATAATTTTTCTACTCCTCGAACTCCTCAACAAAATGAGGTAGTAGAGAGGAAAAATAGATCTCTTCAAGAGATGGTAAGAACAATACTCAATGAGAACAACTTACCTAATTATTTTTGGGTCAAAGCGGTAAGTACTGCATGTTATATTATAAATAGAGTTATGCTAAAGTCTAAATTAGATAAAACCCCCTATGAGCTTTGGAATGAGAAAAAGTCCAACACTGGTTACTTTCATGTATTTGGATGCAAGTGTTTTATTTTGAATGACAGGGATAATGTAGGCAAGTTTGATGCAAAATCTAATGAAAGTATTTTTCTCGAATATTCTACTAATAGTAAAGCTTATAGAGTATTCAATAAAAAAAACTTTAACTGTACAAGAATCTATGCATGTAGTATTTGATGAATCTAATTATCCACTCTCCAAGAAATCTATTGATGAAGAAACATGAGGTATAAATAACACGGAAATTCTCAATCTCAATAAAGAGAACACAATAGAAGAAGTTTAACATGAAACCACCATAAAAGATCATCAAAATTTAATACAAAATGCAACTAAACAGTGAAAATTTGTGAAAGATCATCCAGTGAAACAAATTTTGGGAGAACCTTCACGAAGTGTAAGTACTCGATCATCTCTTAAAAATATTTGCAATCATACTGCTTTTCTATCTCAGATTGAACGCAAAAATATTGATGACGCACTTATTGATGAATCTTGGATTCTAACTATGCAAGAAAAGTTGAATCAATTTGAAAAAAATGATGTTTGAACATTTGTTCCTATACCCAAAAATTATACTATTATTGGAACAAAATGGGTTTTTAGAAATAAGAAAGATGAGTCCGGAGTTATTACTAGAAGTAAGACTCGACTTGTATCCCAATGTTTTAATCAACAAGAATGAATTGATTATGATGAGACATATGCATCAGTCGCAAGATTAGAAACTATTCGAATGCTATTCGAATGCTACTTGCATATGCTTGTTATAAAGATTTCAAACTTTTTCAAATGGATGTTAAAAATACTTTCTTAAATGGTTTTATAAATGAAGAGGTATATGTTGAGCAACCTCCAGGTTTTGAAAATCATATTTCTCCAAATCATGTTTTCAAACTCACAAAATCATTATATGGACTTAAACAAGGTCCTAGAGCTTGGTATGAGAGACTCAGTGGTTTCTTGATTGAAAAAGATTTTTCAAGAGGAAAAATCGACACAACTCTTTTTATTAAATATGAAAATGATGATATTTTTTTAATTCAGATTTATGTTGATGATATAATATTCGGTGCTACTAATGAAAATATGTGTCAAGTTTTTGCTAAGACTATGCAGGAAGAATTTGAGATAAGCATGATGGGAGAACTTACATTCTTTCTCGGATTGCAAATTAAGCAAGCAAAAAGTGAGACATTCATCAATCAATCAAAATATATTAAGGAATTATTGAAAAAGTTTGGGATGGAAAGTGTTAAGGAAATTGGAACACCAATGAACCCATCAACTAAACTTGATAAAGATGAATCCGGTAAGCCAGTTGACTCGAAAATATATCGAGGTATGATTGGTAGCTTATTATATTTAACAACTAGTAGACCAGATATTATTTTTAGTGTGTGCTTATGTGCACGCTTTCAATCATTTCCAAAAGAATCACATTTAATTGCAATTAACCACATTTTTAGATATCTTAGTGGTACAATTAACCTAGGGTTATGGTACCCTAAGCACACATCTTTCGATCTAATCAGATACACAGATGTAGATTATACTGGCTGTAAAATAGATCGAAAAAACACTAGTGGAGCATGCCATTTCTTAGGTTATGCACTAGTTTCCTAATTTAATAAAAAACAAAATTCTGTTGCACTATCTACTGCTGAGGCAGAATATGTTGCTGCGGATAGTTGTTGTGCTCAAGTTCTCTACATGAAGCAACAACTTGAAGATTTTAAACTCATGTATAATCACATTCCAATCAAATGTTATAATACAAGTGTTATAAATCTTTCAAATAATTCAATACAACATTCTAGAACTAAGCATATTGAAATAAGATATCATTTTCTTCGAGATCATGTGCAGAAAGACGATATAGTACTAGAGTTTACAAACACACGCGATCAGTTAGCAGATATTTTCACAAAATCTTTACCAGAAGATAGATTATGTATGATCAGAAGAGAAATAAGTATGATGCATGCTATGAATATCTCTTAAAAGATAGACCAGAGTCAATAAAAATAGAGATAGATTTTTTAAATACTTTTACATAAACTTGAGATTCTTAGCCTCATGTTTGATACGATCATTCTCTTCATACAATATCATGTCATTCTTATCCATGGGAACCGGCAAGCGGAATGAAAAATCTAATAAAGATTTCAACTGTTTATTCTTCTGCCGAATGATTTATTCCCTTGTGTGAGACTCTTGAATAATTCGTTGAAGTACAACAATTTTTTTTTTGAACTTTTCAACTTCATGATTTCTGGCTTGTAGCCGTTGGAAAAAAACAACAATAGAGGAAGAGAATGAGTCCAAAGACTCACCAAGTCATAGATAGCATCAGAATCTGACTTATTAGCCAAATTATTATTTTCTTGCTGCAACATGGTACCAATGACAGCTGCAGAAAGGACATGAGGTTGAGGTGCAGAATGTCTCATGGATGGATCTAGAGAAATGTTAGAAGAATGAGCCATTGAGAAAAGAATAGAAGTCTTAAAACGAGAATGTTGAAGGAATGCAGATGAGTTATAGAGATGAGAAGAAAACTTGATACGGATTGAATGAACTTTAAAACTGATTTTATAGAGATAGCATAAAGAACCAGATGAGTTATCATCCAAGTCAAAGAGCAATGTGATTTTTTTTCCGATCGGTGAAAATGACATTTTTTAGAAATTCAGAGCCTTCAATCTCGTTTGTCAACAAAATCAGACGATTTTTTCAAATCTCCAACCACACTTGTCGGGTCATAGACGAATCTAATTTTTTTTTCAACTATCTATAGTGTCTACTAACGCACCGTTTTCTTCAGTCTATTTATTTGTTGCGGATCATTTTTAATGATACCAAAAGGGGGAGAAGTATTAGATTAGAACATTAACATTATTTGAATTGCTAAATTTGTTATATATGCTTGAAATTATATTTATACTTTTGCTTGAATAACTAATGCACATTCTCAGAGGGAGCTTAAGTGTTAATACAGGTTCCGAGTTCTATCAAGTATTTGTCATCATAAAAAAGGGGGAGATTGTTGAACCCAGGATTTCAAATTTTGTATACTTATATATCTACACATGGATTTTGATAATAACAAATGAATTCAAAGAATAAAGGAGTTTCAAACTCAAGTTGTCTGCACAATGGAGTCAAGCATATCAAGGAAACAAGCATGAGCAAGAAGAGAATAAGTTCACATTAAAGTCATAGAATAATGTTGTAAATCTCTTAAAAATTCGAAATTAGGATTAATGGTCAAAATTAATATTTTGATGATAACAAATGAATTCAAAGAATAAAGGAGTTTCAAACTCAAGTTGTCTACACAATGGAATCAAGTACATCAAGGAAACAAGCATGAACAAGAAGTGAATAAGTTCACATTAAAGTCACAGAGTAATATTGTAAATCTCTTAAAAATTCGAAATTAGGAGTAAGGGTCAAAATTAATATTTTATCATAAAGCATTAAAATACATTTTCTACATGTGCATGAATATTTTGAAAATTAAATTTGAAAAATTTGAAAGTTGATTGATTGTCATCTTTCACATGTGCATACCTTGATTAAAGGGTTGAATTTTGAAAATATTAAAGATGATTGATTGTCATTTTTCACATGTGCATGTTTTATTTGAATATTTTCAAAAGTGATTGATGCTTTTTTTGACTTATGTAAAAGGTAGATGATTTTGTTTGAAATATTTGGAAAGTAAAGTGTACTCCTTTTGTCATATGCAAAAAGTAAAATATTAGGTTTGAATTTTTTGAAAAGTAAAGTGTGCTCCTTTTATTATATGCCAAAAGTAAAAGTTTGAAATTTTTGAAAAATGAATGATGTTATCTTTGACAATTAAAAAAGAAGAACCTTTTATTTGAATTTTTTGAAAAAGTGAATGATGTTATCTTTGACATGTGAGTCTTTTTTAATTTGAATATGAAGTCTCATATGCCTATAAATAGATCATTTGAGAGTTTCACGTTCACAATATTCAGAGCATACAACATTCATTCAAAACTTTCATTCTCTATTCTCTAAGCATTGAGTCTTAATCCTTATTCATTTTGAGAGATATAGTTTGTGCTGTATTGTTCTTATTTCACTCATTGAGGAGTGTTTTCTGATAACCTACCCACTATCAGCTCTTGTATCAGAAAAATGGTGTGTATATCCCTTGTGCGTATAGAAAGTGTTCTACATGGAGAATAATTGAATTACCACGTGTAAGGTGATTGCAAGTGTAGATGGTGTTCTACACGGATCCTTTGTAGCGGTATTGTTCAAAGGTGTAATAGGTTTCTATCTCCACCTGAAGGAGGTTGAATAGTGAATTTGGGAATCCTCAAGGAGTAGCTTGAGGCGAGGACGTAGGCAGTGGAGTTGAACCTCTTTAACATACCGAGTTTGCTTCTCTCTTACCCTTACTCTTTATATTTATTGCTATTTCATATTTTGTTTATATTTTATATTTGATTTATAATTGTTATTTTTTTAATACAACTCAATTCACCCCCTCTTGTGTTAGTCATCTGGACAACAGTTATTTTATCATTTTTTATTGTAATATATATCTTATTTTTTTGGGGAGACACTTGTAGCCAATCGGTTATTATATCCATTTTTACACCTATGAATGTAGAGCTGCAACGTATGGGTTTCAGTAAAGTAGACAATAGACGCGCATGTAAATGATCATATTTTTGTATTCTCTGTGTGCCGGATCTCTTCCCCTCTCTCTCTTTCCTCCTCCTCGACCCCATCGATCTCTTCTCCTGTCTCTCTCTCGCACTGTGTAAAATAAAAAGTCCATTCAAAATAGTATCTTCTCCTCCCCATCCCCATCAGCCTCAAAATCTAGGCCAGGTTCTTTAAACAACTAGTTGTTGTACACGATTTATGTTATGCATTTTCATGCTATTCACATGACATAGTTTGGGAGCATATTTTCTTCAAAATCACTTGAAAAATGAGGAATGGCCATAAATCGAATTTGAAATTCCAAGTACTTGAAAGCTTTGACAGAAAAAAATGGGATGAATTATCGAAATAGAAGAAGCATAGGAGAGGGACTGAAGTGAATATCTACTTGATATGGCTTTGATGCGTTAAAGTATTGGTAATGACTTAGCTATTGCCAATTTTAAAATTTAATTAGAATATCACTTTTTCACCATAATATTAATTTTTAGTAAAATAAGTTCATATTGGACTAGTTATTTTAAGGGTAAAATAATAATATAATATTATATATTTTAATAATATTTGATTAATTTTTTTATATTTTATAAATACACTCATATATTAATTAATAATTTTATTAAAAAATAAAATATGATAATTTATTTCAATATAGTACTTATATGATTTATTTCGATATAGTAATTTATTTTAATGTGATAAAGAGAGAGAAAGAGGTTAATAAAAAGAATAAAATAATTAGATAGAGATTGAATAATAACTCTCTAACAATAGAGAGTCTCTCAATTTATTGTAAATTAAATGTTGAGATTTAAACTTTTAACTAGTTTAATGTTAACTTTTTTTGATATCTAACTAAAGTTTAAACTTCATTAATATTTAGCTAGGTTGGTGTCAATACTCTTAAACCCACGATTATGTTTTTGTCTGATCTCTTCGACGTCATGGTCAACAAGTTTGGGACTAAAAGGAATGGTGGTTGTCATAACCTTAAACCTGGCAAGCTACACGAATTACCATCCTCCAACAACCAATTTCCAGCGTCGGATACTTGAGAGAGAGTTTCGGGAGAGAAGAAGGAAGCGAGAAGGAGGGAGGGAGAATAAATATGTACTCACCGTAAGTTCAATAAGACTCTTAATTCGTCTTTAACTTATTTAATTTAATTATTATAACAATATAAAAGATAATAAATAATATAATTTTTTTAATTTTAAAATAATAATAATATTTTATTTATTTTTTAATTTTTATCTTAATTAAATTTCTCTCAACATCCAAACTTATCCGTTTATCACGTGTTGCAATTTTACTGTCCGGTGTAAAAGTTAAATGTACACCCGACCGATTTCAAGCTATCCTCATTTTTTCGTGGTACAACAAGTTCGTTGGCCGCGGGACACGTGGCTAGTCAGCCCCTCACATCACAGCACTTCGAAATGGATCGATCGCGGCCATTTCGTCCCATAAATTCAGGGAACTCCAAACTCTCTGTTTAATATCCGAGATGACGTTCGTGGCACTCTTCATAACGGCAACGAAGCTCGCCGGAATCTTGGTCACGGTTACCGTTGCCGCCAACGCCGTCTCCTTCTCTCGCTACCGGAGGAAGAATCTCCGGCGTTTCCAATCGCCTATCGACGAGTCGTCTGACATACTAGCCGACTTCGATGTTAATGGTAACTCAGTTCTTCTATATGCAGTTCACTCCGAGTCTTTCAAGCCCTAGCTCTAATTGAGTTCAAGTCAATTGGCTTGAGTTTTAGAGTTATGGTGGTAGGGTAACGTATTGTATCAAACTTAGCAGCACTAATCAGTGACTTGTAGTGTAATACAAGAGCTTCACAATCTCGAAGGATTTTCAAATTATACCCCTTTTTTTGTGGAATAAGCGCAATTGTTTGATGAATAAGTACATGTTTGGGATTACGGTGGAAAATATAGTTTATAATTTTAGAATTTATAATTCATAATTTAAATAACAAGTTTTATTATTAAAAAGTCATTTATTGTTTGGTAACCATGTTTATAAAGTACTTTTAAAGTTAGTTATATTAATTTTTTTAAAACATACATTTATAATTTTTTGATAAAAACTTCAATTTAGTAGTACTTTTTTAAAAAGTAGATTTTCAAATTTTTTAAATGATTAAAGCACTTCTTCTAAATTTACTAAACATATCATTTTTTCATTAAAAGAGCTTTTAAACAGTTAAAAGCACTTTTTAAGCTTTCAAACTCAATCCCAAACAGGCTCTGGACTATGTCTATTTCATTCATATCAATAAAATTTACTTCTCACTTAACCAAAAATAATAATAATAATAATAATAATTTGTGGGCATTTGACTGTATATTCAAGCGTACTAATGTAGTGAACTAGAATTTTAGCATGTAATAGAAAAATGGTGGTATATGGACACGGTAGGGATAATCGAAGTAAAAAAGTGTGACAAGAGATATTCCTTTTACTATTTATGTTATCTTCTTGTGCATTGATGTACTTATACCGAGTTTGTGCTGACCAGGGCAGTCATGGACATAGTTAACAACCAAAATACTTAAAATGGTTATCTCTGCATAGCTTATAAACATTATGCTAGTTGAAATCATCTTAAGAGGCATCAATTCGGATTGCTTTAGGCTGAGACTTTGTATCTCTCTCTCTCTCTCTCTCTCTCTCTCTCTCTCTCTCTCTCTCTCTCAAGCAGCTTTTTGTATTTCATTTTCTTACTAGCACATAGAAATCACAGGAATTTTATGTATATTTATATATGGAGTTGTCCTGGAGGCTCCTCAAGTGAACTGCCAATATTCCAAAGCCAATTTCTGAAAGTCAATTGCTTTATAGATTGCGGCTTAGCTTAGACAACCATAACCTTTAAGCTCCAATCAACAAAAGCAAGAAACTGAAAGGCTATTTGCTTAACTTAATGTTTTTCAAAGTGTCTCTCATACCCTTGGGGTGGTGAAACAGAGAGGAAGGTAGCCATTTTAGGGGGAAGTTACACTTTCATGTAGCTGCAATGTGATGGGAATGATAGCAATCATTTATATTCACTGTTATTTGTGTTGAAGTTTGGTATACACAATTCTGTTTGCTGGTATCGGATGGAGAATACTTGGTGAATCTTTAAGTGCTTGGCCTTGGTATCTTTTTTGACGATTTATGGTATAATTTCTATGTTTGATTCATTGCAGAAAATGGTAAGTTTTTCTTTGGACTAGCGACAGCACCAGCACACGTTGAAGACAAACTCAATGATGCATGGCTTCAGTTTGCCGAAGAAAACCCTCATGACAAATCAGAGCCACACCTGGGCCCGCAACCTGCTGATGCATTAATGGGTTCTGCTACTGGTGGTGGTGGGTCTCAGCAAGCTTCATTACCACAAAAGGGCTTTAATATCAAAGTGAAGAAGAAGAAGCCTCTTAAGTTAGCTATGGAAGCCATGATTAGGGGGTTTGAGAAGTACATAGAAGAAGAGAGTGGAGAAGAGACTGCACCAAAAGAGGAATGTCATCATAATGTAGCCGCATGGCACAATGTTCCACACCCGTAAGCTTGAGTTTCTGAGTGTTGTATTTATCAAAAAAAGTTTCTGATGCGTTGTCCAAAAGTTTAGGGTTGATTGCATAACAAGAGGTAACTTGCTTATGTATCACCCTTACATTTATGCAGATACTTATAAAAAAAAAAATTATGCAGATCACAAAATATAAGGATGAATTAGTTTGCTTGCATTGATTTTCAGGGAAGAAAGGCTAAGGTTTTGGTCTGATCCTGATGTAGAACTGAATCTGGCTAAGAACACTGGAATAAGTGTCTTCCGAATGGGAATAGATTGGTCAAGAATCATGCCCAAAGAGCCAGTCAACAGGCTTAATGAAAATGTAAGTTTATTCGTGATCATTCCTATACTGTTTTGAAGTGTTATGATGCGTTTGGGTGAAATCCAGATTCGCAGTGTAGATAAGAAATGATACTGGAGTTGAGCTTAGGATATATGGGCATCATGTAAATGTTCTAGAGAGAGACTAGGAACCGGATGTGGTGTTAAGAGGCGATTTGCACTCTCCAATAGATAGATGACACATCACCATTCTAGAAAGATTAGAATAGAACCAACCTCAACTAATCCCATGCAGTCCCCTCCGTTTCTCTTCCCTCTCCCTTCTCTTTCTCCCCTCCTCTCTCTCTCTCTCAAACCAAACAATGCTATTTGTGCTCTCTCTCTCTCTCTCTCTCTCTCTCTCTCTCTCTCTCAAGCCACACCCCTCAGTCTCTCTCCCCTTCATTCAATGTGATGCAGACATTGCAGATGCTTCTGCTTAGAGCTGACTGGGTAAAGTCTCTTTCCCACACAATTGAAGGGCTGAAGGCTCCACAAGAAGGTTCTTATATGTCCACAATGCACCTATGAAACAATTTTGGCCTTTCCAAAACCTTATATACCAGTCCTAAGATATTACATGGGTGTCTAGGTCTTTTTTTTTCCATCACTGTTCTTTTTCAAAACATTTCGATGTCTTCAATTCAACTTGTGAAGGTCTTACCTTCTGTATATACCTTTTTTAACAATCACTACTGTTAACTGTGAGCCTCACAATTGAGAAGCAAAAATGCTAAAAAGAGAGTAATATAGACAAATAAAATGGTTGTGGGCAATTCTTTCATGTTCAGTCTACATTTTGTACAGAGGCGTCTTCATCTATCGAGAGAGACTCATGAGGGGATGTGGCTTGGGGAGAGAGAGAGAGAGAGCACAAATCGTTCGGCTTAAGAGAGAGGGCGAGATGGGGCTTGTATGGGATTAGCTGAGGCTAATTCTATTTTAATTTTCTTAGAATGGTGACGTGTCGTCCGATCATTGGAGGGTGTAAAGTCCCTCTTGACACCACATCCGGTTTGAAGTTATTCTCAATGTTCTAACATATTTAACAATATGAAACATGAAAGTGTCTTAATTGACTTACTCGCAGATAAATCTGGACTGACGTTCTTTTTTAGGTCAATTATGCGGCATTGGAGCGTTACAAGTGGATAATAAACAGGGTACATTCATATGGAATGAAGGTGATGCTGACTCTGTTCCATCACTCATTGCCACCTTGGGCTGGTGAGTATGGAGGTTGGAAGCTGGAAAAAACTGTTGATTATTTCATCGATTTTACCAGGTAAGTTTTCCTTAAAAATTATTAATTTAACATTTGGTCCTTTTAGCACTTCTATATCGCTCTGACTTACTGTCACTCACTCCAGTGAACTTTCATTTGAAATTATATTTCATTTCTTTTTAATCTATGATAACTTAAAACTAACCGGAGCATAAACATTTCTCTCATTATCAAGTCAAGAAATTAAGGGTAATTTCAGCAGGTATCCATACATATCTAACAGAAGCAAAAGTGGAGATTTATCTCAATTTTTGGTTGCTGAACCTTTTTCTCCATAAACAGCTAAAGCAAGAGAAAGGGTAAATTCAGGTACGGGGACTGGTGAAACTTTAGGCCTCTTTTGTAGTTTCGGGCTGCAATCATCCTCAATCAAAGTAAAGTACCAACTTCTTTATGAAACATATTGATTGACCACCTACTTGATGAGGAGAGAAAACCCTTCCTTATGCATTCAAGTCACGTTGTTTTTTTGGAGCCAACTGACAAAAAAGATGAAGTAGGTTGATGGTAAGGCATAGTTGTTATGAAGTTACTGTATAGGGTTCAAATACTACTGTCTGCGAGGAAAAACGAATCCCATGAAAATCATGAACTCAAGCATTTGCGAAATTGACTGAACATGCATATACATAGACTTTGACCTGGGTCGTCACCTGGATCAGCTGAAAGTATGTGTTCATTTTTTTTTAAGCTGTTATGATTACATCCAGTTACTGATCTGCATGGAATTCTAGTTCTGGTTGCTGTCTATTTCCTAGAATTCCGGTTCTGAGAAATCAATGAAAGGAAACTGGGGCCAATTTGACAGGCATTAATATTCTGAAAAACACATTCCCTGAATGTTATTTTACTCATTTTCAATTAGCTTTATTAGGTTTGTTTCTGTTGTGGAGTAACATGTAATTGTCTTGTCAGTTCTGTCACCGCTTTTATTTCATGCAGGCTTGTTGTAGAGTGGGTATCGGACGCTGTAGACTATTGGGTGACATTTAACGAGCCTCATGTCTTCTGTATGCTGACTTATTGTGCCGGTGCTTGGCCTGGTGGTCATCCTGATATGCTGGAGGTTGCCACTTCTGCCCTACCAACTGGTGTTTTCCAACAGGCCATGCATTGGATGGCCAGTGCACACTCAAAAGCCTATGACTATATCCATGAGCACAGGTTTCTTTTCTTCACAGAAGCTCTGGCATGTGTAAAACATTTTCATATAATTTTGAAATTTTGGTTCTTGAAATCTTTTGTAATTATATGATCTATGGACTTTCTATATGGCCTGCTCTATGGACTACTCATCAATGTTTAATCCATAATCCTAGGGGTTATTGCAATCCTTTTTGTTGTGTTCTATCTCGAGCTATACCCTTCATTTAATCATTGTGAATCTCATATTCTCTCTATCCAAAGTTATTCATAATTTTTAATTCCTCCTCAAAGTTTCTAAGCATCTTGAGACTTTCTCTATATATCTTTCAGTGCCTTACCAAATCCAGTAGTCGGAGTAGCGCACCACGTCTCGTTTATGCGGCCATATGGTCTCTTTGATATTGCTGCTGTTTCATTGGCAAATTCCTTGACACTATTCCCATTTGTGGATAGTATCTCTGATAAGCTGGATTTTATAGGCATAAACTACTATGGGCAGGTACTTCCACTTCTTTTATAAAGCACATGCTCATACATTCTCACATGTTTAGTTGACCATATTTTTTGTGTATTTAGGAGGTGGTCTCTGGTTCTGGACTGAAGCTTGTAGAGACTGATGAGTACAGTGAATCTGGACGTGGGGTATATCCTGATGGCCTGTACCGCATGCTGCTTCAGTTCCATGAAAGATACAAACATCTGAATGTCCCCTTCATCCTTAGTGAAAACGGTGTTTCTGATGAGACAGACTTGATCCGTCAGCCATATCTGTTAGAACATTTGCTCGCTGTTTATGCTGCCATGATCATGGTATTGTGTCTGAATTAACCCTTTTTAATTATTTGGAAATAAGTTATCCTTTGTGAATGATAACCGAGTGTGAGACATGCCTATTGTTGTTTTCTAGGGTGTCCCTGTGATTGGCTACCTGTTTTGGACTATTTCTGATAATTGGGAGTGGGCTGATGGATATGGTCCCAAATTTGGACTTGTAGCAGTTAATCGGGCTGATGGTCTTTCCCGGATTCCACGCCCTTCTTACCATCTATTTTCTAAGGTAAGAACTTTTGTGTTTGTTTTGTTTCTGTGGTCATATTTCTCTCCTCTGCATTCTTCTATTAGGATTTGAATGGGTATCTTGATTTCAGGTGGTGAAATCAGGTAGAATTACAGGTGAAGACAGAAGACGTGCATGGATTGAGCTACGAAGAGCTGCTAAAGAGAACAAAACACGTCCATTTTATCGGGCCACTAATAAACAGGGTTTGATGTATGCAGGTAACCATGCAACTCATGCTCTTTTGGTTTCAAGTTGCAATCTGTCGTCTCTTGGTATTGTTTCTCATTCTGCACATTATGCTTCTTCAGAGGATGGATTTGCACATTGTCTTATACCCCACTAACTCTACAAAATAAATTTTGTGGTAGCCACATACAAATTGAATTTGGAACGGTTCCCTGGAAAACTATTTGCTTGTTCAATTCTGGGACTCTATAACCAAATACAAAAATATCGAATCCCAGAAATATATTATAAATTAATGTAAGGGTTACTCCTAAGAAATGAAACTAACAGATGCAATATTTTCCTTTGGCTACCTACCAATATATAGATGGGGAGCCCTCCAACCTCAGCTTAGAACTGTGCTAAGGGTTGGGTTGCCACCACATAGGCAACTTGAATAAGTCCAAAACCTCCAGTCGCTCTAATGCCTTGGAAACTTAGTCGCATTTTTCAAAACACAATACACTGGCAAATTTTAGTCCAAAACTGCTTGCTTCTTCTTCTTCTTTTTTATTTATTTATTAAATGTTACTGCCTCAATAGACATAATGAAGTTTCCTTGTGCACGATTGACACGATCGAGTCCTCGTTTTAATGGCCATTATTTTGTATTGATATCCCTTCAAATATTGCACATAATGATTCTTCTTCCTCCTTTAAACAGGAGGCCTTGATGAACCCATACAGCGGCCTTACGTGGTACGAGATTGGCGGTTTGGACACTATGAGATGGAAGGTCTGCAGGACCCATTGAGTCGCTTATTGAGATATCTTCTCCGACCTTTCTCCATCAAAAAGAAAAGGAAGCCTCAAAGTGATGATGCTGAGTTGGTTCTTCTGCCTCTTTAGCATCGGATGGCTTGCTCATACACACGTACGTATATTTCTTATGCTTATCCTGAAGCTGAGAAATTAGGTCTCCAAATCCTTCCGTCTGCTTACGTAGTTCAGATGAGATGAGATGAGAAGATATATTTTAAATAGTAATGAATAAAATATTGTTATAATATAATTTTTTAATGTTAGTTTTGTATTGGAATTTAAAAAAGTTGAATTGTTTATTATATTTTGTATGAAAATTTGAAAAAATTGTAATGATTAGATAATATGAGATTTTTTGGTTTTTGGTAACCAATCCAGAGTTTCGTGATGATCTAGCATATGGGTTTGGTGCCTTGGTAGTAGTTGGTATCTTTTATGTGTGCGCATATTGTTAAGGATGCTCAAGGAAAGAAAAACTACACTATTAAAGGAAGTATTCATTGTGATGAAGTGCTAGTCAATTGCATTTATTCCACCCACTTCGTATCATGAAATATGAAGAGAGAATATCTCTCTCATACAGATGGAAAACTCAAGATTAAAAAACGTTTGAATGTTTTGATGAAGTGCCATAGTCACGTTGATTGGTTGTAAAATGTGTTCTAAAATTAGTGTTCATATCATTATTCTTTTGTGGATGGAAGATGCATGCTAGCATCTCTTAATTTCCAAAACAGGGCCCTTGCCACACCAAATATCACTCTTTGGAGTGCGTTGACCGCTCAAGAAGTTGTAGATTAGGGAACTTCCGAAAAGGAAAGGTTTTGGCTTGCGGAGAAACCACAAACAAAAACTTAAGAAAGAGTTGCCATAGGATGGGTAGCTACAGGTTGAGGACCTTGAGCATTAATTCCTAACCCATGTTCATCTCTTGGACATGGCATTCTTATTTTGCTATTATATTACACATATTGGCAGAAGGTCCTACAGTAGTATCTCTGTATTTCTCAAAGCTCCTCCTTAACAACTTTGTTTAACTCTTAAAGGTGCTCGTTCTTGTTTTCCTCTTCATATATATATGTTTTTTTTTTTTCCGAATATGCAGCAAAGGCAAAGATTGGAGTTCCTGATTGTAAGCCCCACAGTAATTAAAACTTTCTAAAAGTTTTGATGTGGATAGCGGGTTAGGAGACTTCTTCTCTTCATTATCAACTTCTTCTTCTTCCTCTACAAAACGACCATGTAGTGGAAAGCAAAAGAGTGATCTGAGTCCAACAAATTTCATAGTGTAATTTCTTCCTCAAGCCACGCGAACGTAAGTCATTCTGCAGAACCCTTGATTTATTTTCTACATTTTAATCATTTCAACAAACCTTGAATGCACACCACTCTCATCGGCACCACCATACACAGCTCAATACGACCAATTTTTGATCACCGCATGGAAGAAAAGGCATCAACAACACTGTCCAACACTAGCATTCGTGGCATTTTTTGTTGCTCAGTTGTGATCTGTATCGAACACATTGTAGAAATTTTTCTTATTACCAGTTGGTTCACTTTTAAAGAAAAGAAAAGACATCCGTATTGGTAGTGTCACCCATATGGCAGTTTGTATATAAGATACTTTGTGCGTTTTCATATATATATAAGCTCGAGCAGCTGCCTATGAAATATTTATTTTTGTTGGCCACGATTTTACTTGCACACAAAAGTAGTAGGCATGACATTAATTATTGTAGGCACTCAAGACACCAAATATCTCCTTGAAGTACTGCTTAGGATCACGGCAGGCCACAACATTGCGAAGACAGTACGAATTATAATCCTGCATTTTATATTGAATAATGCTACTCCGGTACCGAGAAAAGCCATCGATTGTATTTTTTTTACTTGCTGGTTAAGGAAGTATTTTTAATAAATTTGTAGTTTTTTTTTTTAAAATAATTTAAGGGGTTTAAAAAATGTTTGGAAAAAAAAAATTACACAATCGGTAGAAGTTTTTGGTGGTCTTTGTCGGTAGGTGTAGTGTTACCCTTTTTTATTTGCATACTGGTAACGACCATTCTAGCTTTAAAGTTTCGCTCATAGCTGCTTATAACTTTCATTGAATAAAATTTGAATCTTGTAAGGTTGTGTTCCTTCATGATTTTTCGACTTCTTTTTGCTTATCTACACATGGTCTTTCTGAGAACCATCCCATCCATAGATTTAGTTTTGTAAGTCTGGTTAAATACTGAATTCGTCCCAAATTTGCAAAATTTTGCAATCGCATCGTTGGTTTCTTATTAATTAAGGGAAATGATGTTTATACAGATGGTGATCACCGATTCTTTATTTTTATTTTTATTTTTTATTTTATTTTACTTAATATTTAAGTAAATATTTTTAAATGAATTTATGATTTATATTTATATTTAAGTTTTTTGATTAAATTAAAAAAATATATTTGAAAAAAAAAATTAAAAAAAAGAAAAGAAATTTAAACGCAGTGTGAATGAAGAGAGAGAATAAACCGGTTTTACGAGGAAACCGGAACCTTCGATTTGGGCAGAATGCCTTGTATTTTCTCGTGTATACTCATTCTGGAGCATTCTTCCATTCCCTAACAAAATGCATAACAGATAACAACAGAATTGACTATAGTGCCCCTAATGTGATAATGGGCCTGGTCAATAACTAACCGAAGTATAGTCTACGGTGCATTGTACGAGTTTCTAACTAAAAAGCTCACATGAGCCCAATTACAACTTGGCCCATTGACTCAACAGAACAATAACACTGCAGGTTTGGAAATCCAAAATTCTCATCTCAATTTCAAAATTCTCATCTCATTATTACACATTTTCCAAATCCCTATACAAAATATAATAAATAATTCAACTTTTTAAAATCTCAATACAATTTTTTCAAATCCCAAAACAATAATATTACTAAAACTAATATTTTAAACTCTCATCTCAAACTCAAAATTCTCATCTCTACCCCCAAATCTCCCTGCAGAACTAAGTAAAAAAAACGTGCTTCACGTCTTCACTTCAGTTTGCCAGCCGTGAGGGTGTTAGAACCCTAGATTTGCAACATCTGCTCTCCCTTCAAAAGACTTTGTAGATTGCCCTAGCAGCTGCTCAATTGGCACATAGGTAGAGTTCTCCTTAGGCTCTCCTCTCCATTTCACTAACAATTTGATTAGGAGTTTATTTTGGTACTTCTTCATTCGTCATTGCAATATGCATTCAAAGTCAACTCAGAGGGTTCTGTGAGAGTCCAACGGAGGTAGTAATGTCAACGCTATGGTTGAGGGACCTAAGCACCTTTTTGAGGCAGGACATGTGAAACACTGGGTGGACCAAAGACCCTGGTGGTAGCTTCAACTTGTAAGCTACATCGCCGATTCACTACAAAATCTCAAAGGGGCCAAAATATCGAGGAGAAAGTTTAGAGCTTGAACGATGGGCCACACTCTGCTGCTTATACCTTTGGAGTTTGAGGTATACCATGTCTCCCTCTTTAAATTCTCTCATTGTATGCTTTTCATCATACTACTTCTTTATAACTGCATATGTTGCGTGTAAATTCTTCTTTAATATGGCCAAGATTTCATCCCTTGATTTTAATTGTGTATCTACCTCTAAGTTTTGTGTGGTGTCCGTAAGAGCCCTGGCATAGGCCTGGCTAAACGCCCGATCAATGCAAAATTTGACTAGTTTAGGCTTAAAACGTCTGGCATTGTAGCACCAAGTAAGTATTTTATGGTTTTCCGTCAACTACCATCTCTCTTTCCCTCCCTCTTCTCTCTGTTTTCTTCCTCACTCTTCTCTCAGTATTTTCTTCCTCGATCAAGATTGCAAAATACTGGGTCCCTTTCGTTGCTGGTTCTCGTCGCACCTCTCTTCCTCACTTTCCATTTTTTTTTCAGTTACGCCGATTGCACCCTCTCCTTTCTCCTTTTCATCCTCACCTTTTAGGAAATCATTTTCATCTTCTTGCAAGCATTTTCATGTTCTTCCAAGTACAAAGTTTTCGCAAATCTTCTTCCAAGCATTGCATTTTTGTCTTCTCCTAAGCATTTTTGCACGCATTGCCTTTCTCCTAAACCATTTTCGTCTCCCTCCCTCCCATTCTCTGTAGTTTTTTTTTTTCATTCCATTTTTTCCAACTTTTTCTCGATCAACTAAGTAGGGATATTCAGTGTGTGTATTTGCAGAGAAAATAGCAGCAGTTTTGGCTTTGTATTTGAAGCATCGGGTATAGATGACTTAATGCTTGTTTCTAGTGATTTAATGCCTTGTGTTTTTCTTTTTTTTTTGGGATATGGTTCCCATTGATTCTCCTACTTGTTTTGCTGATAGTCTTGCAATAATGAAAAAATACTGATAATCGAGTTTTGAAAGGTAGATCATACTGTTATTGATCAATGGTGGTATGACTTAAAAATTAAAATATTAATTAATATATAGAGTGATTTGGTAAAATAAAAAAAATAAAAATACATAATATTATATTATTATTATCACTTTAAAATAGCTAGTCCAATGTGAATTAACTTAGCTAAAGGTTTTGGCTCTAGCTAAAGATTAAAGTTCTAGCCAAAATTTGGACTTGCCAATGCTCTAACATACTATAGTAAGGTTGGTGATGGGACACCATATAAGGCCTCCAATGGAGTGATCCGGGTAGAAGAGTGGACTAGCTATTTTACTTCTTAACAAACCAAGAACTAAGTAAAAGAAACATGCTTCACATCTTCACTTCAGTTTGCCAGCCGTGAGGGTGTTAGAACCCTAGATTTGCAACATCTGCTCCCCCTTCAAAAGACTTTGCAGATTGCTCTAGCAGTTGCTCAATTGGCACATAGGTAGAGTTCTCCTTAGGCTCTCCTTTCCATTTCACTAACAATTTGATTAGGAGTTTATTTGGGTACTTAGTCATTCGTCATTGCAATATGCATTCAAGCTCAACTCAGAGGGTTCTGTGAGAGTCCAACAGAGGTAGTACTGTCAACGCTATAGTTGAGGGATCCAGGCACCTTTTGAGGTAGGACATGTACAACACTAGGTCCTGGTGGTAGCTTCAACTTGTAAGCTACATCGCCGATTCACTACAAAATCTCAAAGGGGCCAAAATATCGAGGAGAAAGTTTAGAGCTTGAACGATGGGCCACACTCTGCTGCTTATACCTCTGGAGTTTGAGGTATGCCATGTCTCGCTCTTTAAATTCTCTCATTGTATGCTTTTCATCATACTACTTCTTTATAACTGCATATGCTGCGTGTAAATTCTTCTTTAATATGGCCAAGATTTCATCCCTTGATTTTAATTGTGTATCTACCTCTAAGTTTTGTGTGGTACCCGTAAGAGCCCTGGCATAGGTCTGGCTAAACGCTCGATCAATGTAAAATTTGACTAGTTTAGGCTTTAAACGTCTGGCATTGTAGCACCAAGCAAGTATTTTATGGTTTTCCGTCAACTACCCTCTCTCTTTCCCTCGCTCTTCTCTCCCTCTTCTCTCTGTTTTCTTCCTCACTCTTCTCTCAGTATTTTCTTCCTTGATCGAGATTACAAAATACTGGGTCCCTTTCGTTGCTGGTTCTTGTCGTACCTCTCTTCCTCACTTTTCATTTTTTTTTTTCAGTTATGCCAATTGCACCCTCTCCTTTCTCCCTTTTCATCCTCTCCTTTTAGGAAATCATTTTCATCTTCTTGCAAGCATTTTCATGTTCTTCCAAGTACAAAGTTTTCGCAAATCTTCTTCCAAGCATTGCATTTTTGTCCTCTCCCAAGCATTTTTGCATGCATTGCCTTTCTCCTAAACCATTTCCGTCTCCCTCCCTCCCCATCTCTGTAGTTTTTTTTTTTTCATTCCATTTTTTTCAACTTTTTCTCGATCGACTAAGTAGGGATACTCAGTGTGTGTATTTGCAGAGAAAATAGCAGCAGTTTTGGCTTTGTATTTGAAGCATCGGGTATAGATGACTTAATGCTTGTTTCTAGTGATTTAATGCCTTGTGTTTTTTTTTTTTTTTGGGATATTGTTCCTATTGATTCTCCTACTTGTTTTGCTGATAGTCTTGCAATAATGAAAAAATATTGATAATCGAGTTTTGAAAGGTAGATCATACTGTTATTGATCAATGGTGGTATGACTTAAAAATTAAAATATTAATTAATATATAGAGTGATTTTGTAAAATAAAAAAAATAAAAATACATAATATTATATTATTATTTTCACTTTAAAATAACTAGTCCAATGTGAATTAACTTAGCTAAAGGTTTTGGCTCTAGCTAAAGATTGAAGTTCTAGCCAAAATTTGGACTTGCCAATGCTCTAACATACTATAGTAAGGTTGGTGATGGGACACCGTATAAGGCCTCCAATGGAGTGATCTGGGTAGAAGAGTGGAGGTTAGTATTGTACTACCACTCCCCCCCCCCCCCCGCTCTCCCAAAAAAAAAAAAAACGATAGCTAGGTTAGAGCATTGGCAAGTCTAAAATAAAAGCAAATATGAGAAAAGTTAGTTGCAATGGCCTAGCTAAAGATGACAAATTTGACATAACATAACTGCTACAGTATTTCTTAACAGCTCTCCATGTCTGGCAAGGGACTGTACAAGGAGCAAAGCAATATTTTATCATTTCTTAATTACATGCCGCTCTTTCTTTCCCTCAGTTTTTCGTTGTCTTCATGCCCAAAATCCTCAATTTCTCTTTCTTTCTTTGTTTCTCCCAAAACTCCCTTCTCTGTCTTCATCCCCTTCTCTCCGTCGCAATCCCTTTTCTTTCTTTATTTCTCCAACAAACCCTTTTCTTCTTCAACCCGTTGCTCTTCCCCAGCCCACAAGCGTTCCCTTCTCTCTAGCGATCGCCTTCTTCAACAGTTGTTGTTGTTTTCGTGCTCTCCAAAGTAAGTCTCTCTTCCTCGCTCTTTTCTCCCTTTTCTCTGTTGAAGCCACTGTGCCGTCGCTGGAGTGTGATTTAGCTAGAGCCGATTAGATCATTGGCATTTTCTGTTCAATTACATGTTTCGCTATTGTAAATTGTTTTGGAAGTGCTTGGATTTTCTTTCATCGGAAACGCGTTGATGCAAGTTTCAAATGTCAATGAGCTGAATTTATTATGGAAATTACAAACTGAAAGCTAGCAGAAATTTTGTGAAATAGATAAGGGAGTTTGGCAAGCATTGCACTTTCCATCATTGGAAGAAAATACATATACCATGAATATTTTTTTTTATATAGAATCCATATTCACCAAGTATGATTTAGTTTGAAAAAAATGAAAGAAAATACTTTTTCTACCATGGGTCAATGTACACGTGTATGTACCAATTATAGGGAGAACCTTCGGGGGAAAACTTGAGAATCACTTGAGAATCACTAGGAAATATGATTGTCAGAGGCCTCTTGGTTT
The DNA here is from genome assembly GCF_018687715.1 of Carya illinoinensis. NCBI lineage: Eukaryota > Viridiplantae > Streptophyta > Magnoliopsida > Fagales > Juglandaceae > Carya > Carya illinoinensis. The sequence goes on from NC_056752.1 coordinate 38,055,959, forward strand.
TTGTACGTGCTGATTCTTAAGCACATTCATATTTGGTGAAAGCATGACAAAGAATAAGTAATTAAATTTCATTGTTGCCTGAATTACGGTTGCCTCTTGTGCCTTGGCTAGGTAGTGAAGGGATAAGATGGGATGGGTTGGTTATCTCCTTATCAATTATGAAAGAAATTATTGAATCAAGGGTAGTTGAAGGATTTTTTTTTTTTTTTAGGATGAAATGATATGTTGATATCGTGTATTAAATTTGCCACACATTTGTTTGGTATTTTTTTGGGCAACTATTGATATTGCTTTTGATTCTTTGTTTTGGCATATTGTTATTGGGTATGGTGTATTGCATTTTTTTCTCTGAAATTATATGGTGTATTGCATTTGATATTGGGTATTGACCCCTTATTTACTGCCAGCTTGATGGTTCAAAACAACAAACATAGGCATATAGCAGCTTGATGTTTACATCTATAGCATATGAAACTGTTTGCCCACATCTATAGCATATGAAACTGTTTGTAAAGTTTCAGAGCCTTTAAATCATATCCATTTTGTTGATAACAACTGACTATAAAACATCCTTCTCAACCAAATCATATTATGTAAGTCTAGTAGCATGTTTGTGCATTATTGGACATTAGTTGATTGAAATTATGCGAAACAGAACACACACACACACACATATGGACACACTAGAATTTCATGAGCCCGTTTATCTTCTTTGCATACCATATTAGACTTCTTTGTTTTTTGCTACCTTTGTATCAAGGCTTATCTTACATCCTACATGAGGTGTGTAATGATAAAAAATTTCATGTTTTTGAGGTAATAAGATCAAACTTATTTGATAATGGGTGCCATCTGATTGAGTCCCAAAAAACAAACTGGACAGCAAACTGGGTGATAAATCATATGTAGTTGAACTATAAAATTATAATTTCATGCATGATCACATCCTGTTTAGAAAATTTCGTGTGAATGCAATAGCAACAACTGTTGGATAATAATTGTTGTGTGAATGCAATAGAAAAACTATAACTTGAATTATTCTTGTTGGATAATAGTTGTAGTTGATCCAGCTGATGTGAATGCAATAGCAACAACTGTCAAGAGAGCTCTTGCAACCTATGGCACCCCTGCCTTGAAAGAGATGATCCAAAATTTCATGGCCCAAGATCTTTCATGAAAGGTTAATATGATATTAACATGCCAGAGCAAAAGCTAGAGCTCATGCATCATATTAGCAGTGGGAATTTCATCTCATTCAAGTGCCAATTTGTGAGCAAAAGCAACATGCCTGATGAACAAGTCATTGTTGTTTTGCAATTTTGCTTTTGGAGGGTTACTGATGTTTTAAAACAATGTATACATGAGTGACACAAAGCTAACATGTGCTGTTATGAACCAAAGAACAGGTGGTTTTTGGCAGTTATTGGTTAATAAAAGTTTTAAGCAGTATGTAATAGGCCAATTTTAAGTAAAAATTAAATTATTAATTAAGATATGAAATGTATTTACAAAATATTTAAAAAAACTTTTTGTAAAATATTATTAAAATATATAATATTATATTACTATTTTGACTTTAAAATAGCTAGTCCAATTTGGGTTAACTAAGCCAAAACTTGAAGTTCTAGCCAAAATTTGGATTTGGGCTAGGCCATTGTCAATGCTCTAACTCTTTAAGGCGATGGCTCACAAAACACCTTAGGTATTGTTGGATCATTCTGTTAATAGTCTTGATCTGGGCATCAGACTGATGGTGATAGATTGAGCTATAGGATAGGAAAATTCCATGCAACCTAAAAAGCTCCTTCCAAAATGAGCTTGAGAAAGTCACATCCATGTCAGTGGCAGTAGTAGAGGGTATCTCATGAAGCTTAAATACTTGTAAGATGAATAGCTTAGCCACTGTAGCTGCAGTACAAGGATAAGAGAGAGGGAGGAAATGAGCATATTTTGTAAGACGGTCTACCATAACCAGAATTACAAAAAATCCCTAAGATGTAGGTAGAGAATCAATAAAGTCCATAGAAATATTTGTTCAACTTTTTGTGGGAATGGCAAGGGTTGAAGTAGGCCTGTAGGGTGTACATTTTCTAATTTACACTGCTGACAAGTGGGGCATTCATTGATGTAACTTTTAAGGTATTTCTTCATTCCAGGCCAATACAAATTAGCTTTAACCCTATGGAGAGTTTTTTGGAATCCAGCATGCCCACCATATGGGCTATCATGTATGTAATGTAGGACCTATTCTTTAAAGGGTGATTTGTTTAACAAATAAATCCTTACTTTCTTAAGCAGGAAGCCATTCACCAATGTGAACCCTTGGTTCACAAGCTGCCTCTATTGTAGCTTTTGGCATAGTTCAAAAAGTTCTAGGTCAGTTTTGTAAGAAGTTCTGAGGCATTGTAACCATACAGTGTCTAATATTGTGATTCCTGTCAAGGAAATTTGTCCCTCCAATTCAAGTTGCCTGGATAAAGCATCTGGTACTCTATTTTCTCTCCTCTTTTTATACTTGATAGAAAAGTCATACCCCAACAATTTACTTATCCATTTCTATTTAGAAGGAGTGCCTATTTTTTACTCTAGTAGAAATTTCAGAATCTATTGGTATGTCCTTACCACAAAGGATTTGCCCAAAATGTGTGGCCTCCATTTGTTAACAACATAGACTAGAGCTAAGAGCTCATTCTCATAGGTAGAAAGATTCAAGGCCTTTCCCTTGTGAGCATAGCTAAGGTAAGCCAATAGTTTGCCCTCTTGCATCAAAACAACACCTATACCCAATCCTGAGGCATCACACTCAATAATGAAAGGTTTAGAGAAATTTGGTAGGGCTAACACTAGAGGCTTAATCACTGTTGTTTTTAGTTCCTTAAAAGATTTAGAAAATGCTGCTATCCATTGGAAGGGATTTTTTTAACAAGGTAATGAGAAGGACAACTATCAACCAGTAGTGCCTTATAAACTTCTTGTAATACCCCATAACCCTAGAAAAACCGTCTAGGACTTAAGCGAATTAGGCAAGAGCCAATTTATCATAGACTAAATCTTGGAGGGATCATTTTTCACTCTTTCAACTAAGACCCCCAAATATTCGATCTCCTTGCACTTAAACTTGCATTTACTTTTCTTGGCAAACAAAGTGTGTGCTACCAGTGTTTCCAGTACCACAGTTAGGTGAAGTAAATACACTTTTGGATTTTTGTTGTAGATCAAGATATCATTAAAAAAAAAATTAACAAATTTCCTTAGATAAGGTTAAGGTTCAGTTTGGCCACTGAGAATTTTGAGACGAGAATTTTGAGTTTTAAGATATATATTTTAATATTATTATTGTTTTGGGATTTGAAAAAGTTGAGTTATTTATTATATTTTGTATGAAGATTTAGGAAAGTTATAATGATGAGATGTGAATTTCTAATGGCAAAATCGAACCAAGCATCTGATTCATAAGTCTCTGAAATGTGCTAGGGGCATTTGTCAATCCAAACAGCATTGCTAGGAACTCATAGTGATCGTGATGAGTCATAAACAGTATTTTGGAAATGCCCTCATTCTTCACCCTTATCTAATGGTATCCTGACCTTAGATCTATCTTATAAAATATGGTGGCCCCTTGCAATCAATAATCTACTAACTATTTTTTCTATTTCTTATTTTTGATAAAAATGATACTTGTAAGGTTGAATAGATATCGGAGTAGTTCACTCCTTGAGAATAATGTAGTGATCATGACTTCTTTTTGAAGGTAGTCCTCTAGGCTCGTCAAAGACCCCATTGAACTTCTGCAAAACTGTCTCTACAGCTCGCGGTACTGTCATTTCCACCTCATCTTGCCCAATTTCAAAAATTTGGAGAAGCTTCCCTCCTCTCCACCTTAGTCAACTGGGAAAGTCCAATACCATCCACCCATTCTAAGTAAATAGGATTTAACCTTTTGAGCCTAATTTACCTATTATCTTGGGTGAAGGACATTGTGAGAGCAGCAATATCCCACAGTACAGGACCCAAGGTCTTAAGACATTGCAATTTAAACATAATATCACAATCTCCCAAAGGTAGTAAAAAAAAATCTGTGGTGAAGACATGCCCCTATACTAGAATTTTTGTACCCTCTAGCTTCCCTTCACTCCTGATCCTTTGTCCATTGGCAATCCATACTTCAATTTGATCTTTAGAATTAAGGGTTAAGTGAGGATTGGAGACAATGGTAGGGTCAAGGAAATTATGAGTACTGCTAGTGTCCACCAAAATGACCATTGTTTGTTCTCTAACCCTTCCCATCAACCTCGTGGTTCTCGGGTTAGGAGATTCTGCAATAGCATGTAGAGAAATTTCAAGTGGTTTACTTCCATCTCTTGGTACAATTATTTTTTCTTTTACTAGCTCCAGTAACTCATTACTCTCTTTCTCGAATTCATTTTCATAAGAAAAATCAACCCCTTCCATAACATTCATCGTAACCCTCTTACACTTATGGCTAGGGTTTCATTTTTCGTCATAATAGTAACACAACCCCTTATCCCTCATTTCTTTCATCTCGTTTGCACTGACCTTCTGCATAGGGAAAGAACCCTTAAGCGAGAATCCTTAGAAGCTGAAATTGCCTGCCTAATAGCCCCAGGTGATAAACCTGAGCCCTTCCCTCCACTAGTCCAAGACCCTAGTGAGGGTGTATTAAATTGATTTGTTGGTGTTGGCTTACCATTCCTCTTGGAGCTATTAATATACTCCTTGAATTTTGCCAATCCAAAAGCAGAGTTGAGGGTGTGGGGTTTAAGCATTCTTATGGGCAATCTTATTTCATCCTTAAGCCCATTAAAAAAGCAGATGAACTCATAATTTTCAGCAAGCTCCATAAGTCGATTAGAGAGTATCTCGACTTAGGACATATAAGTTGCCACAGTTGAGGTTTGTCGTAATCTAGTGATTGCCTCTATGGGATCATCATAGGATGAACTTCCAAACTTGAACTGTAGTGCTTGAATGAATGAATCTCATGTGTGTAAGCTGCCCGATTCTTTAGCATCTTGGAACCACACTAATGCAACACCCTCCGTGTCAAATGAGGATATCAGAATTTTCTGATGGTTTGGCATAGGTTGTAATGCAAAATAATGGTTAACTTTGTATACCCACCTAGTAGGATTTTCCTTATCAAACCTTGGGAAATCGAGCTTGATAGATCTGAACTACATGCTCCCAAGAACACCTGAACCTTCAGATTGAAACTCCTCATTAAGAGTTTCCAATAATAGATCCATCTTCTTTGTTGAATCATCTAACAACTTCCGATGATTTTTAACTTCATGTTCTTGTAGGTCCTGATGTTGTTTCATCCCAAGCACCGGCTTTTCTAATTCCTTGTATCTAGTCCATTCCGTCATTACTACTACAATCCCTTGGAATCGATAGCTCAGAGTCAAATTGATAAGAACCCACTAAAACGAAGGAAAAAAAAAATGAGTTTGAATGAAGAGAGATAGCAAATTGATAGATTCCCTCCCTCAACAGTCAGCACAAATTCCATAAAATAATTGGAGAAACACTGTACCAACCATTTTGAAATTAAACCACCAATGAAAATTATTGGTGAGTAAACTTATGAATATGAATAATAGGTCAGCAAACACTACTTAAGAGTAGTGTGGCTTAGTAATTGGCATGCATTAAGTCTTTAAATTTGAATTTGTATATGAGTTTATCTTTGACTACATTTGATGATTTATTTAATTAAGGCCGGGATCTAGACTATCGTCAAAATATAATTTTTCTTTTAGAAATGATATCTGCAGTTTTAGGGTGTGCAAATCCTGCATACTCCATTTAAAAAATAGGTAAATTTAAAATTCACATAAAAATTATTTTTTAATAATAGACCATACCATTCTTTAAAAAGAGTATGTGAGATCTGACAATGCATGCCTTAATTCCACATTACTCAACTTTTTTATTTCATTACCGAGGTGTATATTCTTTTATTTTTAATTGTTTATCTTTGATTATTTATATTAATCGTTTAAGGATTAATTTAATTTTTTAATATAAATACTTTGATTATTTATATTAATCAACTAATATATATATATTTTTATTTTATTGTTGACATGTAAATTTTTTTTATTTTTACACTCGTCACGTTTTTGTTAAGAAAAATTCTACTTGCTCGTCTTCGCATCGCACGCCTGAGAGCACTGGCATCGGCCTGGCTAAATGCTAGGCCAATGCAAAATTTGGCTAGTTTAGGCTTAAACCGTCTGGCATTGGACTAACTATATATATGAAGTTTGACATTTATGCTACAGTATTTGTTAGTGCCTCTCCAAGTCTGGCGAGCTATTGTAGTAGCACCAAACAATATTTTATGATTTTTCATCAACTTCTCTCTTTCTCCCTCGATCTTCTCTCCCTCTTCTCTCTGTTTTCTTCCTCCCTCTTCTCTCAGTGTTTTCTTCCTTGATCGAGATTGAAAAATACTGGGTCCCTTTCATTGTTGGTTTTTGTCGCATCTCTCTTCCTCACTTTCCTTTTTTTCCCCCCAGTTATGCCGACTGCACTCTCTCCTTTCTCCTTTCTCCCTTTTCATCATCTCTTTTCAGGAAACCATTTTCGTCTTCTTCCAAGCATAAAGTTTTCGCAAATCACATCTTCTTCCAAGCATTGCATTTTTGTCTTCTCCCAAGTATTTTTGCAAGCATTGCTTTTCTCCCAAACCATTTCTGTCTCCCTCCCTCTCCTTCTCTGTAGCTTTTTCGTTCATTCCATTTTTTTCAACTTTTTCTCAATCGATGAGGTAGTTTTTGCAGAGAAAATTGCAGCAGTTTTAACTTTGAGTTTGAAGCATCGGGTATTGATGATTTAATGCTTTGTGTGTATTTTTTTTTTTTTTTTGGGATCTGGTTTCAGTGATTCTATACTTGTTTTGCTGATAGTCTTACAATAATGAAAAAATACTGATAATCAAGTTTTGAAAGGTGGATGATACTATTACTGATCAATGGTCATTTGACTTAAAAATTAAAATATTAATTAATATATAGAGTGATTTTGTAAAATATAAAAAAATATAATATTATATTATTATTATACTTTTAAAATAACTAGTCCAATGTGGATGAACTTAACTAAAAATTTTGGATCTAGCTAAAACTTTAAAATTTGGACTTGGCAATGCCAAGGCTCTGACAATAGATTCCACTCATATGCCAATTAGCCTAATTTCATTTAATTTATTTTACTTTTGCAGCCATAAGAAGACCAACCAAAAAGTGAAGATGCTGGCCAACCAAAAAGTGAAGAAGATCGGTATAAATAAATAAATAAAAACAAAGAAGACTAAGGCCTTATTTGGATACAAAATTTATTTTAATTCATTTTATTTAATAATATAACTTTCTTAAATTTTTACATAAAATATAATAAATAATTTAATTTTTTTAAATCTCAAAATAATAAATAATATTAAAAAATAAAATTTTAATAAAATTTTATTAAATTTTAAACTTTTAACTCTCATCTTACTTTACTATCAAAGTCGCACCTAAGGGTATTCAGAATTGACCTCAATTTATTTTAACTAATTATTATAATTTTTTTAAATTTTTAAATAAAATATAATAAATAATTCAATTTTTTTGAATATTAAATATAAAAAATTTTATTTTTAATTCTCAAATCATTTTATCCTATTTTAATTTATCGTTTAAATTTTAAAATAAAATTAAAAAAATAAAGAAGTGAAGTGAAAATAAAATAAATATGCAATGAAATAAAAATAGAAGGAACTGTTAAAGCTACTGCTGGAAGCTCTCGCTGGTTTAAAAAATATTTTTTCTATTTTTTATTTTTAGATTATTTTTTAATATTTTAAATATTTAAAAAAATAAAAATTTGATAATAATTTTAAATAATTTTTTCTTAATTTCTGAGAAAAAAAAAAGAAAAGAAAAATGTAGTGGTACAGTTGTATCCTAGCATGATTCAAAATAGAAAGACGACTGGGACCTTGCCATGTAAGGCTGTAAATGAACCAGTCTGTTCAATAGCTCGCTCGGTATTCGCTCGATTAAACTCAAATCGAACTCGACTGGTGAAAAAAAAAAGCTTGTTCGTTAAAGCAGATGCTTGCTCGATTTGTAAATGACACATACTCGACAAAACTCGACTCGACTCGACTAAGGCTCGTTTAGGCTTGCTCGTTTCGACTCGATTAAAACTCATTCATATATTAATAAATATATACATACACCTATGCATGTATATATGTATTAGTTAATAATATAAGCATACCACTTTTATAATTAAATATATAATATGTATTCTAATTACTTATGTCTATATAGTAAATATACTTCATAGGTATATTTTATAATTTGTATAATAATTAGTTGATAAAATTTAATAATTTCATATACTAGTATGTGGAAACCATATATGAAATAGATATATTCTATCATATTAAGTATATGTATTAATAATATATGTAGGCATATAATATATTGTTATTTTGGATAAATATCAACTAGTTAGATATTAATTATTTATAAATTTTTTAAAATTTTATAATTTAATAGAGGTTCTACTTGTTAATTGTATAAATTCAATATTAATTCTTTTTTATTTATTTATTTAATTTATTAATTATTAAATCTTATTAAAAAAAATAATTCAAGTTCGAGCTCGAGCTCGAGCTCGACTCGACTTGAACTCGTTTGTGGGACGAACTCGAGCTCGAACTCGAATTGAGATTTCAACTTATCGAGTCGAGATCAAACAAAGAATTAAAAAAAATCTCGAGTTCGGACTCGAGCTCGAATTCGAATATTTTGAGTCGAGTTCGACAAGTCAAAGCTCGGCTCGACTCAGCTTGATTACAGTCCTATTGCCATGTACTTCCGAATACACGTGACAAGAAAGCCAATAATTATCAGACAAGAAATTGTACAAACCCAAATGCTGACAAGCTAAAATTAGAAGCACTTTGAACTTTTTATTTTTTGTATAGAGTAATAAACGCAACACGATTTAAATATTGAGCGGTGCACCGTTAATTGATATGGTTAGAATATTTTTGAATTTTTTTAAATATATTTAAATATTTAAAAAAAAAAGATATTAATATATTTAAAATTACCTTTTTTAATTATTAAATAAAAAAATTAATCAACAGTCAACTAAAACGATAATAATGAAGCGACATAATAAATTTATCCTTAAAAATTTAACCATTTTAATTGCCATGGAAGAACGTAAAAAGTTAACCGCTCAAAAGCATGAATATTTCCATCAGTTTGGCAACTAGTAGTACGCGTACAGACACTGATTGGAATAAACCTCGAGACAAATTCATTAAAAGAGAAGGGGGACCAGCCTGAATATTGATTGAGAGCCAAAAAGCCGGACAAACTATCAACCTCAGCCATCTTAACTAATATTGTCAACTTGATTAGTCTGAAGAATGCTAATTTGCACCCCCAAATACATCAGTGTAAATGATTTTGGCATTTCTGTCCACCATAATCGACGGAATAATACTCCTTTAGATCAGATCAGATCCTCCCCACCCATTTTCTTATATTCAAAGTCTTGAAGTGTGTGTATATACATATGTAATCATTTCCTGATCTAGATATTTATACACACGTCTGTCTACCAGTGGGAGTAAACGCAAAGCTTGTCAACAGAGATGGCCAATCCGCTGGTTTCATATAGATGTCTCTTTCTGATCTCTCTCTTCTCCATGTCCCTCTTTCTTGATGATCATTCCATGCTAACCTACATTAAAGCATCAGAAGATAAGTATCCACAATCCCAGGAATCTGACAGAGTAATAAAATTACCAGGCCAGCCTCCCAGCCCACCAATCTCCCAGTTCTCAGGTCACATCAATGTCGATCCAGGAAATGGGAGGGCCCTCTTCTACTGGTTCTTTGAAGCTCAGTCTCAGCCGTCCAAGAAGCCTCTACTTCTCTGGCTTAATGGAGGTTAATAATTTGCAAGCATCGACTAATTTTACTGAAATCAGACTTATTTATCTGTTGTTTACTCTAAAATCTTGCTTAATTCAGTTATATATGTATATATATAGATGTATGCATTTATCTTTGTTTGTATGTAAATCATTTATGTTTTGATCTTTCTTCGCCCAATTGTGTCTTTGAAGGACCTGGATGTTCCTCAGTTGGGTATGGTGCAGCTGTGGAGTTGGGACCTCTTAGAGTGGACAAAAATGGAGTTGGCCTTCACTTCAATAAATATGCTTGGAATAAAGGTCCTTCACATTAATATTGCCATCATATTTTGGTTATCTAAAAATTAAAAGGGCCATCGTAGTTAATTTTAAGCTTGGAAATTCTACCCTGCAGAAGCCAACCTATTATTTGTGGAGTCGCCGGTTGGAGTAGGGTTCTCTTACTCCAACACATCTTCTGATCTCACCAAAGCACTGGATGATGGCTTTGTGGGTAATTCACCATTTCCTGCCTTTTATTATCGAGTTGCCTTATTATATACTAGTTAATTACTTCTAATCCCTTATCTTACTAATTAGCTGAGGATACCTACAACTTCTTGGTGAATTGGCTGCAAAGATTTCCACAGTTCCAAACCCATGATTTCTTCATCGCAGGAGAGAGCTACGCAGGCAAGTAGCTGCTCAACTTAACCTCTCTCTCTCTCTCTCTCTCTCTCATATTGTAGGATTTAAACAGTAATCCTTATTTTGCAGGCCACTACGTTCCACAACTCGCGGAGCTTGTGCATGACCGGAACAGGGATAGAACTAAATACCCGATGATAAATCTTAAAGGTTTTATGGTACGTGAGCCCCACAATTAAACACTATGTTCCATACAAGCGCTGATATTTTTAATGTTCGAATTCCTAAAATACTCGTGCATGCTTGTACAAATGATCAAGATGAGCATGCATCCATGTACATATCATGCACATGGAGTTGTCATTGAAGTCATCCTATACATATATATATATATATATGTATGTGTGTGTACGTGTGTAACAAATGAAATCGAGAGAGGAGAAATTACAGAGTAAAATGAAGCCAAACTACTGACTTTTTTTTACGACGATCGAACAAATTATTCACTTTTTGCCACTCTAGCTAACATCTGTACATATGCAGGTAGGAAACCCAGAAACTGATGATTACTATGATTCAAAGGGTTTTCTCGAATATGCTTGGAGCCATGCTGTCATATCAGACCAGCTCTATGACACGGCTAAAACAGTGTGTGATTTTAAGAGCTCCAACTGGTCTAATCAATGTAACAATGCCATAGGCCAAGTCTTTGAAAAATATGCAGAGATTGACATCTACAACATTTACGCCCCTTCGTGTCTCCTCCTCAACAGCAATTCTTCATTGGCTCATAGCAGCAGGCCGAACAGCGTCCATTCACAGGTCATTAAGGTGTGACTAAAAGTACTGTCTTTTTCATTGTCTTGACAAGCTATATTTTATATAAGAGCTTGCAGCACAGAGCCAATTATATATATATATATATATTAACTTTTAATTGTGGTTCATCAAAAAGGTGAATAATCAAGGGTTGAGGAGGTTGAGAGTTTTAGGAGGCTATGACCCATGTTTTTCCACATATATAGAAGAGTATTTCAACAGGGTAGATGTTCAAGCATCCATTCACGCAAACAAAGGAAGAGATTCTAGTACAAAATGGATGGTCTGCAGGTAAGTATATAAATTTCGAGTAATGATGCGTACAAAGTTCAAATATACAAGTTTTTTATAAGTATTTTTGTAAAAATGTGAGCTACATCAAGAAAAAAATAACGAGCTATTCACACTAATTTCTATTGTTGGAGTCTACTTTTTTAGAAGAGTAGAATTATATACTTACAATTTTATTTACAAAAATTAGTTTTGTCAGTTTTCTTTTGAATTTTAAATTTTATAATTATCAGCATATTAATAAATAACACATAAATAAATAAGTATTTTATAAATTTTTTTAAGTATATTTAACGATTTTCTTTTTATAAAATGTTTGGGTGAGATATATGCCTTTGAAGTTTGTATATATTATTTCCCATTTCTAAACAATAATTATTTTTATTTTTACTTTTATTCTTGATCAGTAATTATATCACATACAATATCACCGTCTATTCTCTCCTGTCCACCTACACCAAACTCATCAAGGGTGGCCTCAAGATATGGATTTACAGGTACAAAAGAAAGATTTACTGTCAAACTTAATTAATTAATACATTTCATTATCATCTAAGTCCATTTAAGATTCATTCATAGTCTCTTTATCCCAAATAAAAATCAATTTCTCTCTCTTTATCTCTCTCAATGAAACACGTGATCATGTCGAGATGGGCCCTTGGGACGGAAAAATAATGCAAAAACAAACCGACAAATTAGCATGGTTTGACTTTTCATAGGCTAGGTAGGTGCTCCCGTGTATATATGTTACAGTTTGATTTTTTTTTTTTAATGTGGTCTAATTATTTTATATTTAAAAAATAATATAATCAATTCTATTAACAGAGTGTAGAAAAAAATATATAAAAGTAATTATAATTTTTTATATTCTAAAAGTGGTTTATAGACTACAGTCAGTCAGCCTTCCGGTGATTGTGTCACGGTTTATCTGTCTAGAGGTGAATACGGGACTGTTCGTGAGCTGCTGCTAGCGGGGGGGCAGGAGGCTTTTTTGGCGTGTATAAAACGAAGATGACAGTAACTTTTTTTTCTTGTTCTGAACAAAAACTATTTTGTCTAGACCGGCCAAACATGAATGCATGCATGCATGCTTGCTTTTGACAGCTTTTTTTGAATTCTGACTATGTTTGCTATTTACTAAATTTAAATTTGATTAATAAGAAATATTGGTTGGGTTTGAGTGGTGGTAACAGTGGGGACACAGATGGCAGAGTGCCAGTCATTGGGTCACGATACTGGATTGAGGCTCTTTCACTTCCCCTCAAATCTCCTTGGCGTTCTTGGTATCACAACCATCAGGTTCTTTCATCATCCCTTCTTTTTTTATAACAATGGGCTATTCTCAATTTTAAAAATATTTATTATGGGTCCTTGTCTTTTTTCTCTTTATCGTATTCCATTTTCAAGGCCCAAACCTCAAATTAAGGTCTAACCCAATCCCCAGTCCTCAGGCAGTGATTTGGTATTTCAGTTTGTAAACCCATTCACGTTAAAATGAATTTTGATTGATATTGTGGGAAATAAAATGCAGGTTGGAGGGAGGATAGTGGAGTATGAAGGCATAACATTTGTGACAGTGAGAGGGGCAGGTCATTTGGTACCTCTCAACAAGCCTAGTGAAGCTCTTTCCCTCCTTCACTCTTTCTTGACTGCTCAACCTCTCCCTACCCATACATGACCTTTTCACTTTTTTATTCTAACAAAGGATTTTGATGATCCTTTCCAGCTTGGATCAAATCATGTATAAGATGTAACATCATGTTGTTGTTGTTGTGAGCCATTACCAGATAGCAAAAGAACTTCACTTTTGCACCAATCAAAAGCTGACACGTTGTGTTTTAATTCCACTTCAACCATTCGATTTAAAAGTAATAAAAACATAAAAATTAAGAACCAAATATATTATGAAACAAAAGCCTACACAACACAAGAAAATGAAAACATCTTGAAACTGAACTCCTTAAAGATGTCGTAGATGCCTCAAATGTAAGGCCCTGTCCCCCTTACATTCAACATCTTGAACGTGTTGTGTTGCTTGAAGAAGTCGATGCTTGCAATTTGACCAAATAGGTTTTTAGTAATTGCTGCCTTCTGACAATTTTAAAGTAAAGATTATCCCAATCAGATGCTCCATATCAGCCAATGTGCACGACTCTTGGCTGACACGGAAGTTTCATCATTTGCCATAACAGATGCATCTGTACAGAAGATTGTTTTGAGTTCTAATAGAAGATCTTACAAGCAAATGATTTTTTTCTGACAAGATGTTGTACTGGGTTTACTGATCTTTAGGGTATCTTTTAATGGCATTGAGGTAAGTATGTCCCGTTGCATTTTATGTCTCATGGCTTCAAACACCTCTTGCAAGTGGTATAATCAATATTATTTACTTGTGCAATTATGTTTTGGAAAAATCTATTTATTACTTATTTTTTCATTATTTCATGACGTGACATTAGATGATAGGTACTTTATAAATAAAATATAATAAATAATTTCTAATCATCTAATATCACATCATAAAATGATAAGAGGATGATGAGTAACATTACCCGAATTGAAATTCTAATTAAAACATGAATCTCTTAAGGTTATTCGGTACTATTATTCTCTTCCGGTGCAGAACGTTTTGTCTGACATCAAATTCATGACCGCATCAAAATCAAGTCTAAGAATTTCATTAATGAGTTAGTAGATGCTACTCTATATATATATATATATATATGCTCAGCTCTGATATTGTGACTGCACAATTTTTTCAAATATGGTATTTGACTTCTCCAATTCAGATGTATATAAATAGAAGATGATCACTTTCATATGCTATATTGTGGTGTGTGTTTCTCTATATATATCGTATTAACATCACATTAATTCCATATTCTATGGCAGTTTCACTTGATTAGATATTGCTTTTCCTTTTTGATTAAATTAACATTAATGATGGTTTAGTTTTAAAAAAGCAGTGGTTCTACACGACACTTCACCTAAAGGGGGGTGAATAGGTGTAATCTAATTTTTATGGCCCTTTGAAAATTAGTCAAACAAGCAGTTAGTAAATGAATCAAATAATACAAATAATCAACACATGATTTTGATCACGGAGTGAAAACTGATTTGAAGAACATCTTCAAAATCTAAAACCACTCCGGGTGTAAGACACCACCTCAAATCCACTATAGAAATTTTAGTTCGCTACAACCAATTTAGAGACACTCACAAAACTTTTGTAGTAGCTAAACTTGGCTTGCAATACCACGAGTGACCCACTCGATCTCTACACGCATGTAGTGTCAGAACTCCGACCTTTCTATAGCTTCCCATGAGAACCTCTCGATCTCTGCATCAACAGCAGCTCCGGACTATTCCGGCCAGCAAATATGTCCACTTCAATAGACTCATGTAAGAGTTGATTTTGAGTATGTTGTGGTGGAGAAGTGTATATCCAAGGGAGAATCAACCAAATGGGGAAGAGTTTCTCTAAGAAGTTCTTAGAGGCCCTTAGGATTTTTGCTCTGATTTTCCACCCTTAGAACAGAAGTTAAGCTATTCTATTTATAGTTCCAATCAAATGAGACGGTTTAAACCCTAATTTGTAAGTGATCTGGAACATTAGCTTGAGTGAAGTATCGAGCGAATGTCGAGAGGCACAATCTGTCTGAGTTCGCTCGAGCTCAGTGTCGAGCGAGTGTCGAGCGGCACACTTTGCCTGAGTTCGCTCGAGCTCAGTGTCGAGCGATGGTCGAGCGGCACACTCTGCCTGAGTTCGCTCGAGCTCAGTGTCGAGCGAGGGTCGAGTGGTTGAATCTGCTTGAGTTCGCTCGAGCTTCATATTGAGTGATGGTCGAGCGGTGCAATCTGCCTGAGTTCACTCGAGCGCTATGTTGAGCGAGGGTCGAGCGAAGTCATATGTTTTGACCAATAACGAGCACTTCAAACACACTTCAAGCCTTTCCTCCACAACACTTATTACAATACTATTTTACATAGATTTTCACAAGAATATGCCAATACACTCATTTTTCCCTCAATAAGTTTTATACGTACACACATATGTTGCTTCTATGTACATTTAACGGATCAAGATCTTTTAAATCTTTTAGGATATACTACAATGTAAAATTCATAAAATATCAACCATTATTCAAATGAAATTAAAAAATGGTTGCAATTTTGCCTCATCATTATTTCTAGCCTTATTTGCACTGCCACCGTCCGTATCCCAACTCTGTACGTGTTTGGGTCCATTCCTCGAGCACTTTTCGAGAACAAATAATTACATGACAAAACTTCAATTGTTCAATTTGAAAATAATAGTTGAAATTCAAATGATAGAATACCCCAATAATTTTAGAGATTCATGATCCATACCGTCAACGATGTTTAATCTTTTTATTAATGTCGTGTTTCGTACGCCCTTGAGTTAAATTCCAAGGACTCGGATCTTTAATAATGAGCCTGTAAACTCAATGGAGATAGAGCTAGAGGTCCAGAGGACGGCAGCCTAGGGCCGAGGGAACGTTAGGAGGGCAACTTAGGGCCGAGGGAACGTTTGATGCCAATGTTAGTTAGGATTATGAGAAGATGGCAAATAAAACACTGAAGTAAAGAATGTAGAAAAACTAGAGAGCTTTTCTCGTACCTGGGGATTGGTATTTATATTGGTGTCCAAGGAAGAGAACAGATCCTCTCTGTCCTTGTGAGTCCTTTGTCCCCATCATAACTTTTGGTTCAGTCTCATTAGTGCAATGTCTCTCAGCGCCAGCACAATTAATGTGGCGCTTGGCTAGGGCCAGATTGCTATAAATGTGGTGTGCTTTGGCAGATGCACCATTACTGCGGCATGGTTCCTCGTCTGATGTGGTCATATTGGTGTCTCTCATTGTCCGTCGATGAACTAGTGTCAGAGTTTGAAGGGCTCCTCTTTGCTTCACATTCACCCATGCTAATGAGTACTTTAGGGCTGGGCGGCGCCCATAGTGCTGGACGGACAACGTAACCTCCCCGAGTCTTGCCCGTGGGTCAGTCTGACGGGGCTCTTCTCTGCTGGGCCTTAGGCTTTGCTCCTGGCCCACGTGATCACCCCATCTTGGCTCCAAGGGTCTGTAGGAAAAATTCCCTTACAGTTACCTGCTAATTTCCATCGAGCGAGGCTGATGGGAATTCAATTCAGTGCTTGCTCCTGTTATTATACCCCTAGCTTCATGCCAAGGGGTGGGTACTGACTTTCTGTCGGGAAAGACTCCCGATAGTTCCCAAATGATGGCCTGGCACTAGCCTACGTAGGCATGATTCCCAAAGGTGGTGACGATTGGTGTCCTTTCAATCACATCGGATGACTTTTTGCTTTCTCGTTGCCTCGCAATACTCACTTCCTTGAAACGGAACCACCCCCTTTCATCTTTTCGCCACGTGTCTCTTCAAAATGGTTGCTCTTTCTCTGGTTAATAAACTAGAGGTGGTTACCGTCTGCCATCATAGCACATTCTCTAGCTAGTTCCTCTTTACCGAACCTTACTCTTTGCCACTTACTTTTCACTATCCCTCTCGCTCCTCCAATGGCTCTAGAAAGAATTGCACAGTCCACTACTCCTGCACTTGACTGTTGACCATCGGATCTTGGAGAACATACTTTCTGCTTACCAGGTCCTCGACATCGTAACCTTCGAGATTCTGAGCCCAAATGAAGGCGTTGTTGATGCCCAAGGCCGTTCGTTGAAAGTTTCCCTCTTCCCTGCCATGTTGACCAATGGCTTAAGGTTGCCATTCTCCTGGCTGGTTCGTGAAGTGTTGGATCTTTTGGGCCTGGCCCTTTCATAACTTCACCCCAACGCTTGGAGACCTGATTGGCTATTGTGTCTGGCGCGAAGCCCTACAAAGTTCACATCTTGGACACACCAATCTCACTGGCCGTGAGTTCCTTCTAACCCATAATGTTCTGGACATCCATGATCATCGTCGCAGCTTTAAGGCGAAGCAGTCCCTGGTTTTCATGGAGACTAAGTATCGCAAGGTGAAGGACTGGTCTCCCAAGTTCTTCTTTGTGTCTGGTCTAGGGTTGGAGTCCTTTGAGGGCCATCTGGACTGTTGCGAGCTCCCCATTCGGATTGTTTGGGGCAAAGTGCCTAAAGATATGGCGATACGTTTCCTACCTTTCGCGACCGAGGAGGAGCGCATTGCCATCGTGGGGGAGTGGATGAAGAATCATCCCAACGTGGTTCAGTCGAAGGTTCTCCTTTCGAAGGAGAACATTCAGATCTTCCTTTCCCCTTACGAGGGAGCCAACCCCAGCTCGGGGGTCATCCCGACCCATCCACATATTAACACTTTACAGAAACTGTAACAGCCTGCTAGAAATTTAACGGTGAAATTTCTATTGACTTTAAGAATCTCGTGAAGACCCTATAAGTTTTCATGAATCTATTAATCGTATAGTTAATGTTATTACTCACTGTGGTATCAGGAGTGTATTTTTGATTATTGGAGATAGTTAGAAAGTTTTATTTGGACACATGGAAAGATTTTAGCCACCTTACTCTTCCAAGTCTACTCCACATTTGGAAAATATCTTAAGCTGATTTTTGTAGATATTATTGGATAGAATATTATGAGATAATCTTTTATAGATATTTTGGGTAGGAGAAAACTACACTCAACTCTCAACTCTAGCCTTATCATCTTCCTTATCTCGTCCATAAGTATCTCCAGTCATCACCCACGAACTTATCTTCATTTACACGTTCATTTAAAAGAATATCAAACACTTTCTCTCGGACAGCTTTTGTGAGTGTTTTATCATAAAGTCTCTTTCATATAAGTTGTTCCTTTTTAAGTCTAGTTTACATAGATATCTTATTTGTCCCATTTGAAGATCATTTGGTCAGTCAAATATTATGTAAACTATAGAAAGGTCATTCTGGGACATAAACTGGAGAATATGTTATAGTTTGGAGTTTTTGACCAAGCTAATGGATAGATATTGGTCCGAAATTTTTATGGAGTATTTTTAACATGTATATATGACTATTGGTTGAGGATTTTTGCATGATTAAAGGTTTTGATGAAAGATTTTCTTAGATTTAGAAACTTAGAAACTGGAAGAAGAAAAACAGTTTCTGTTTTGAGAAAGTTTAACTCTTTGATGGTCTAAACCTATTATAATGACTTTGATAATTTTATTGGAGGATCCTAAGCATCTTATATACATGTTATATTATTATTTTGAAGATATTTTATGTTAGTTTCAAAGATATGAAATTTTATGCAAAAAGATATTCAGATAAGCCAAAGTGTGGATGTTCTTGGCTAAATTTATGTTTTGGTTAATTTCTAACTATGTGATCTTGAATTATAAGCTTATATATATTTTAGGACATCTTTTTAAACCATGTGATGGTTTGGTTTGAAGATCACATATTTATAAGTCATAGATCAAAAGGTTGATCAAAACAAGTTAGAAAACAAAAATCAATGGAAATAACATATGAGAATTTCGGCCCTATGGAGTTTTAATAGCTGTGATTAGTTTTAAATTTTTCTAAATTGATATTTGAATTGAGGATAAAATTTACATGAGGTATGTAAATTTTGGTGACATCTGGAGTTAGTATGCAAAATCCTTAAGTTATGGGTAAAACGGTCATTTTCCTACATGCAGAGAGTAAAATGGAAATTTTACTCTTTAAGTTAGTATTTTTCATATTTTAATTTATTAGTGATTTAATGCTAACTTTTAGAATCACTAATTACAGTTCCTCGTGATCGCGCTTAAGGTTTTATAAGAACTCGGAGATCGAGGTAAGTTAGCTTTTAACTTACTAGCAGTCTACTGTGTATGTGTGCTAAGTAAAGGAACTACAGTATATGTATGTATGTTATCATATATGTCATGCCATGCCAAGTTATCACGTAATTTTCTATTATACAGAATTTATTCTGTCATCAATTTTTATCTTTTACATAATATATTCTGTCATGTATTACTGTACATTACAAGTATGTCATGTTAAATATATTGTCTATTATATGTTATGTCATGTTACGAAATGTTTCTATCTCAAGTTGGTCATGTATTTCAAGTTATGTTCAAATCACGTTATGTTACTTCAGGGTTTCAGTCCTTTCGTATTCCAATCATATTTCATCTTGAGTACATTCAGTTTGTGTAGAATACATGGGGCCACAACAACTGTGGAGTATGTATTTAACTGCATTGTGATGTGTAGAATACATGAGGCCACAACAACTGTGGAGTATGTATTTACACGTAGAATACATGGGGCCACAACAACTGTGGAGTATGTATTTTTCATGTTGAGTCAAGTTTGCGTAGAATACATGGGGCCACAACAACTATGGAGTATGTATTTTTCATGTTAAGTCAAGTTTGCGTAGAATACATGGGGCCGCAAAAACTGTGGAGTATGTATTTACACGTAGAATACATGGGGTCACAACAACTGTGGAGTATGTATTTTTCATGTTAATTCAAGTTTCAGAGCAAGTTCATACTAAGTCAAGTTTCAGATCAAGTTCATGTCAAGTCAAGTTCAGTTCATGTTTCAATTTAAGTTATGTCAATTATGCTATGTTGTACGCTAAGTTATACTTTAATTATTTATAAATTTAATTATGCATTTATATTTTTACTGTCATCCATGCATCATTAGCCTGTGTGGAAGTTTTTTTGTTAACTTGCTGAGATTTGTAATCAAATCTCACTGTGGTAGTCCCAACTACCATTTCTCCCGAATGGTAGATCTTGTTACAGGACCTGAATGAGGATCAGGAGCTGACCAACTAGACACAGTCGACTGAACGACGGTGCATCGTTAATGTTAATATAGTAGTTAAATTACTACTTGTACGATGAAGTTGCATCTCCAGTACTCTTGGATCATAACTATTTTGGACTAGTGCTGTGATCTTAGTTATTCAATGGATCTTCATATATGAAGTATGTTTTAAGTATTTGGGATATTTTCAGTTTGGTGCATAGTTTTGCTAAAAAAAAAATTATCCTCTGCGAATATTGCATAATGTTAGATGCATGTTAGGAATATTGTATCTTATATGTCATGACGGGGGCAGGTAACCTTGTGTTGCATGTCTCGATGCTTCAAATGTCCGTCCGATCCCAAACGGAATTTGGGGGCATCACAGAAACGGCCTCCATATCCTTTGGCTACCACTAAAGGAAAGAAGTTTTGTCTAGAGGACACAGGGGTAAGCGGTTGTTCCATGCAGGAGGTTAGAGTTCCCGAGGGGTGGGTCTTGGTTACTGTTAAGGTTGTTCGTCTAGCCGATTCACCAAGCTCAACGAGAGTGCCATGCCAAACTGTTCCCATCAAAGTGGCAACAGGCTCTTCTTCCTCGAGGCCTTTAGAATCACTAAAGAGGGGCACTCCAATCAAAGTTTCTATTGAGCTTCTGTGGGGCCCTGTGGATCACGGCTTGGTCCCGATAACTTGGGGGGCTTGCTACTTTATTGCAAAGTGCTTTGGCGGCTGGAGGCCCTAGACCCGTAGACAAGGGCATGCGCCCTCTTGATGTTGGTTTGGCAATCGTACCTACCTTGACAGTCCTCTCGTCCGCGGGAGGTCATGTCCATGAGGATGAGGCCGACGTAACAGGCACGCCTTTCGGAGTGCCTCCACCGCTGGGCGGGGAAAGAAGTAGCAAGGCCACTGATATTGGCGTGGAGATTTTAGAGTTGCTGGGGAGCTCAAACTTGATCGCTAAAGAGGCTACCACTATTGACTATAACATCCAGAAGGAGGTTGATTGTCTGTCGATGAGTGGGCTCCTTTTGGATGTTGTAGTCAGTGGTGACTTGAATGGTCTGGGTTTGCCAACTGAGGGGGGAGGGCGGTCAGATGTAGCAGAATTCAGGGATCGGTCCTTTGGTCCTTCAAATGGGGATGATGTCGATGACGCTCGTCGGGTTGAGGTGGCCAACTAGGGATCCAATCGAGAAGCTCCCTCGAGGTCATCCCTCCATTAAGCCAATGGCCCATGAGAGGGCGTCACGAAGAAGCGATTGGCCAGGTGGTCAAGTACATGTCTGGGATATTCTACGAGGTACACCATCCCACTTTCTCTTCCACCTTCTTTCTTTGTCGGCTTTTCGGGTACTACGGCTCATCTTGTTTCTCTTTTTTGCTAGCAGGGTTGCTCGTCCTTGGCAACTTTTGTTGTGGATAGTCAGGAGGCCATGGTGGAGGAAAATTTGACCATTTGGGTGATGAGCTAGAAGGCCATGCAGTGCGCCGAAGGCGAGAGAGATGAGCGAGAGTGGTTGTAGTAGGGGCTGGACGTTGCCTGTTTAGCTCTAGAGGTAGCTAATAAGAAGTCAGCTAAGCACAAGAGCTGTCGGAGGGAACTGAAGAAGAGGGTGAAGAAGGATGCTGGGCTGATAAAGGAGCTAAGGGGGCACATTGCAGATCTTCAAAAGAACCTCTTGACTGGTGAACAACTCATTGTAGACCTTTAGAGGGGCCTTTCCCACATTTGAGGGGTTGCCTCCCACCTGGATAACCAGTTGAAGATGTTTGCCCTCGTCCGCGACAAGGCTTGGCCGAGGGGTGTGCAGAGGGCCTCAAGTCCTCATGAGAATATATGTTGGAGAATATTCAACCATTCCCACGGGAGTGTGAGGAGTTCCTAAGCGGCCTTGAACTTAACAAGGTCTTGGTTAAAGAAGATGCTTTCAACTGCGGTCGCAGACTGGGGATGGACCTGATGCCAGATCACTTTGCGGGCTCGGTCGACTTGGACCTGCCTATTTCATCGATTCGCGCAATAGAGGAGATGGGTCCCAAGCTGGAGCCCAATGCGCACGAGCCTTAGCTTTTCTTCTCTCTGTTTTTTTTAATTTTTGATTAGCACGGTCATTATGCACCCTGTATGTACACACCCAAACATTAATGAACACACTCCTTCATCATTTGCTGTGCTTTGTCTATTTGTTTGCTCTGGATTGATCTCGTGTTTATTTTAGATTGATCTCTTGACTGATTTCAATTGTTTATGACAACCACACTATTTTAATTGCTCCCCCATCAATCTTTATTGAGTGCTCGCAATGAGAATTTATCTGCACCCCTACTTTCCTACTACGGTCTGTTAGGGCAGGCCTAGGGGTGTCAAATCATGTTAACGGGTCTTGTTTGTGTCGTGTCAAAGTATATATTTTATACTATATAGCTTAACCCTAACCCGACCCGTTAAGCTTATCGTGTCAAAATCTCAAACCCTAACACGACTCATTAACATAACGGGTCGTGTCGTGTCAATCCGTTTTGATCCATTAGTGAATATTATGAAATAGGTTAATATGACAACATAACACAATATAACCCGTTTCAAGCTGTTTATGTAAATGGGTTGAATAGGCTTGAAATTAACCAGCTTGACCTGATTAAATTTAGCATAATTTTATATAAATTTTAAAATCACAATATTTATAAAAATTATAAAGTTAACTACAAGTCTAAAAGTACAATTCAAACAATAAAAATATCGAAATTGAAATTCTAACAATTTTACTTTTAAGTATCAGGGTATAATTGTAATTTTAACTTTCTTAATGTGTCATAACGGATTATAACGTACCATAACGGGTTAACCCATTATCAACTCGTTAAACAATCTTGTCTTAATGGGTCAACCCGTTTTGATCCGAACCCGTTAAAACTAAACTCTAACTCGCTATTATCGTGTCGTGTTCGTGTTAGGTTAACGGATCGTGTAACATATTGTCACTCCTAAACAGACCACTGGACATGTCGTACCCCGCCAAGCGCCTTGGCCTTCTTTCCTAGCTAACTCTTAGGTGGACTTTTACCCCGTTGAGCTTCCTAACCTTTTCTTTTTGTTGGATATGCGGTCATGCCTATAGTACCTTCCATTTGTCATCTCCCCAGATCTTCATGATGATAACTAAGTCCCTTGTTTCCTGTGCAATCTTGGGCGATTGTTCAGGTTCTGTAATCATAATAGAATATGACGGTTTCACTTTGCATTTAAAGCACCCCTTGATTCTCCTACCATTAATTTCGTTTGTCAGTTACCCTTTTCCACATCTTTTCACTGGACGTCCATTGCTCAAACTGTGTGAATCACGAGGACTGGATCAAGTGAATAGACTCCAGCTGTTCTAGAATCTAACCATTGCATCTGTCTATATATAAGGTCTTCCCATCCTCATTTTTTCTATCCCCTGCTCTGTACTAGTTCTTTTGTCCCTTCTTGTCTTCCTTAGGCTATTGAGTTTGGGTTCTATGGATACCTCCATGCTTCATTTCTTCTATGCCAAAATGCTTCACTGTTATCCCTTTATTCGACCTCATAGACTCGGTTTGCGAATGGTTGCAATCTGTTCCTCTTCACGTTGCAGAAATTCATTCTCTTTCTTCATTTTTCTTGTCCCAGGTGACGTGTTTGCACATAAATGTATTTTCTGTCTTCACACTTTGTGGCGATCAGGGATGGTTGCACGGTTGCTCTCACTCGAGTGGTCGTCTGCGCGGGCTTTCTTCCCTCCGATGTCAGTGGGCTCGGTCAAGGCTTCTATCCCTCGATCTTTCCCTTCTCCCCCGATACTGCCTAAAAGGACGGGGGTGTCACGTCCTGGCGTGATCCACGCATTGCATAGTGTTGTGAGAGGTGGACCTATGGTATATGCAGTAGCGACGTCCTGCATTTCGGTTGTCATCTTCATGGGTGGTAGGGTGACCGGCTTCGGTGATGGTGAGTGTGGGTCGATCGAAGTAAAGTCCTTATCCTCGCTTGGGGGCTTCCTTCTTTCTCTTGATGTGGGAAGTTTTTTCCACTTTCTCAGGAGCCCTAGCCTTAGTCAGGGCCTTGGCCTTCTGGTCTGCCATTTCCAACTCATTTTTCCTTGATTCTGTCAAAGCCTGTACAACATTGATGAAGTTGTCGACCTAATCCATAAACTCTCGCAACGTCGCAAGAGTTCTTCGGTCTAATCCTGCCATAAACTGGGACTGAGGCCAAACTCCGCCCAGGAGTGCTACCAATGTTATCTTCTCGTCCTAGTCATTAGTGGAGATGCACTCCTTCTTGAATCTTGCAAGGTACATCTTCAAGCTCTCTTCCTCAGTTTTTTTGATGGTGAGGAGATAAGCTGTTGGGCGTCACCTTCTCCGACTTGACATGAATTGGGTCAAGTAAAGTCCAGCCAGCTTGCAAAACTATCCATGGAACTGGGTGCCAAGGACCCAAACCACACTCGGGCTGGACCTTTCAAGGTCAATGGGAATGCTCTACATGCTATCTCGCTGGGGTAGCCATTCAACGTCATGTGAATTCTGAACGTGTCTAAGTGCTCGAGGGGGTCTCATCCTCCATCGTACAACTACATGGTGGGGGGTCAGAACTTCCAGGGTAGGGGGACATCCATGACCTCCTTTTTGGAAGGTAAGCTCGTACTTGCGAGCAGCTGGTCCATGGAAGAAGACGTGCCCACCTTTCTGGCGATCTCTTCATACTTCCCTTGAAGGTTATGAATTTTGTCCCTCATGCATTTCCTTACCTACTCTCGTGTTCCAAGATTCCTTGTGTTTGCCACCATCAAGGTCGAGCTCTTTAATGCATTGTTGGCAAGGTTTTCATAAGTCCTTGTTCTCCTGGTGGAGTTTTTGCACTTTACCTGTCATTTTGGTTACTCATTCCTCCATGGTCTTTAGTCTTGCTTCCATGGAGGTTTTGCCGTGGTCCTGAGTCGCTTGTGAATGGGTTGTTATAGGCATACAAATTACACGTAAAACCTACAAATATCTTTATAAGAATCCCACAGACGGCGTCATTATTAACGTCGTGTTTTGTATGCCATTGGACCAAGTTCCAGGAACTCGGGTCTTCAGTAATGAGCCTGTAAACTCGATAGAGATGGAGCTAGATGAGGGTGACCTGGGAGCCAGGGGAACCTCCGATGCCAACGTTAGTATGGATTATGAGAAGATGGCAAATAAAACATTGAAGTCAAGAATGTAGAAAAACCAGAGAGCTTTTCTTGTACCTGAGAATTGGTATTTATACAGGTATCCGAGGAAGGGGCAAATCCTCTCTGTCCTTGTGGGTCCCTTGTCCCCATCATGACTCTTGGTTCACTCTCATTAATGCAGTGTCCCTTAGCGACAACACCATTAATGAGGTGCTTGACTTGGGCTGGACTGCCATAAATACAACGTGCTTCGGCAGAGGCACCATTAATACGGCGCGATTCCCCTTCTAATGTGGCCATCTTGGTGTCTCTCTTGGTCCATCGATGAAGTAGTGTTAGAGATTGAAGGGCTCCTCTTTGCTTCATGTTCACCCATGCTGATGAGTACTCGAGGGTCGGGCGATGCCCAAAGTGCTAGATGGATGACGCAACCTCCCTGGGTCTTGCCCACGAGTTAGTCTGATGGGACTCTTCTCTACTGCGCCTTGCGTTATGCTTCTGGCCCACGTGGTCACCCCATCTTGGCCCCAAGGGTCTGTAGGGAAAATCTCCTTACACTTCTTGTATTGTTATTTTTGGTATGTAATTAGGGTTTGCAATAAATGGAAGGACTCGCATATATCTAATGATGAGTTAAATGATAGAAGAACAACTGTACTATAATTTGTTTACAAGCAAGTATAAAAAATTATTATTTTATTTACTTTAAACAACTTAAGTACATAAATTTTGAATTAAAGTAGAAAATATTAATATTTTAACGTATAGTAGTAGTTGAGTTGTAACATAGTTGGTTGCTTATTACTGTCCAGAAAGATAAAAGCAATACTATTCTCTAGATGCTTCAAGTATAATTCAATAATCAACCAGTACTGGATGTATAATAATTATCGTTTTTAACTGAATATTGATTGCTTAATTATC
The DNA here is from genome assembly GCF_018687715.1 of Carya illinoinensis. NCBI lineage: Eukaryota > Viridiplantae > Streptophyta > Magnoliopsida > Fagales > Juglandaceae > Carya > Carya illinoinensis. Next base: position 38,082,559 of record NC_056752.1, read on the forward strand.
AACATGATAATTGCATTTGTTAGCTACAATTTCCTCTTTATGTAAAGGGGTTTGAAATAACTATTCAGTCAGTGTGAATGAATGGGTGACTATACTCTTTTACAGACATCAACTGGGATGAAGCTTCCAGTCCAGGACAATGTATTTTGAATGTCTCCAATCAAGTTTTTGCTCATGCTAACCACAAGAATGAACTTCATTATATATAGATAGATAGATATACACATACATAAAGGTACCTAAAAATCAAAGTTTTGAATACCATACCGGAGATTATACCGGTCAAGGCACTGGAACGAAATATTTTGGTGTCGGTACCATTTTGGAATAGTCAATATATGAATAAATTATATATAAATACACATATATATATATATATAAATTATAAATAACTTGGTTTGAATTGGGAGTAAAAAAAATGAGCTTGCAGTTTGAAAAAATGAAAAAAAAAAAAAAAGTAAAGGCCGAAATACCAGCCAGTATGGGCCGAAATATAGGCTGGTACAAGCTGAAATATCGATCAATATTTGGGACTGTGCGAAACAGGTGTAATACATGTACCAGAAGTGGCCGATACGGAATATACCAGCCGATACGGTACGGTATTTAAAACAAGGCTAAAAATACTTCATGGTGGTTCAAAAATGAACTTAGGATTGGAAATGAAGGAGAAATATATGGTTGTTGTGGGAATGATTCCACAAATGTGGTGCCAGTTTTGCAAGGCTGTAGACAATGAAATTGACAATTTCATGTATTTTGATATATAGAACATCTTTGAGGAACCATAGGGCATTGATGTGGTTATTGTAGATAGTTGTGATGATATTGTTTTGTAAATCATCTTCTTAAATTTATTTTTTCATTCTAGGCTTTATGCATATTTAATAGCCATGCATTACTAGAGCAACTTTAGCTTCCTCTACACTTGGATTGTTCGTAGATAGCTTCTATGAGTCGGAAAATATTCTTATCACCGTGGAGAATATTTTGCATCATTTGTTTATACAAATGAGATGAGATAAAAATTGAAGAGAAATAATATTTGCAGTTCTAGAATATGTAAGTCTCACGTACTTCTTTTAAAAAAATAGGTAAATATGAGATCTACATGAAAAAATTATTTTTTAAATGGTAGACCTCATTTTTTTTTCAAAAAGAGTACGTGAGGCTTGCATATCTTAAGACTGTATGTAGTATTACCCAAAATGAGAAATAAAATTAAAAGTTGAATAAAATATTAAAATAAATATATGAGATTATCTCATCTACCAAACCAAACCAGGTATAAAGTTAACAAAGCCGCTTTGGAGCGCTTGGGCTAACAAAAGGAGAAGAGTAGCCCTCCATTCAATGCATGCCATGTAAGGAATTTCACAATAAGAGAAATAGACTCCACCAAACTAAAATGGTTCTAAGGAAATCAGCCTCACTGATTTACACCCAAAGCAACTCGTCTTTGTAAATCTGTAAATTTGCAGATCTATAAATCTGCAGATTTGTAAGCGATTACTAGTTTCTTTAAATCTGTAAATATTCTCCTCCTCTTCTTCCAATAATTTCTTCCTCCAATAATTGCTTATTTACTGGTTTCTCTCGCTCCTCTCAAGATCAGGTTCTAATTAGCCATTATAACTTTGCAACTTTACATATCTAGATAAGAGAAACGGATACCCAAATTATATATTAAAAAAAGAAAAAAAAATACCCAGATTAAGCCCCCTAATGGTTTGACGAAAGTCAGAGTTTAAAATTCTCTTAAAATCATATAACTTAACCCATGTTTGTACTCACGTGAACACCAAATCCCACATACAAAAAAATGATCAACAAAAAAAGAAAGAAGCTAGTTGAGTCGAGCTATAGAGGTGGTAGTGACGGATGAACGTTTCTCATAGTGCGGCAGTTCATGGAGCGACAATTTGGGGAAGGGTTTCGCACAAGTAACTTACAAGTGAAATTATTTTTCATTTCAGATGGGCTTGTAGGATTTTAATTTGAAGGGTCAGTCCCAATTTTTGTTTCCTTTTCACACTCCATAGCTCTGCACTTTGGGCTAAGAATTTGTAGTATGATGAAGGGGTGAGAGGGGGGTGCCATGCGAGAGCCTCTGTGTCGCTGGAGGAGACGAAGCTGAGAGGTGGGTGCCGTTCGAGAGCCTCTATGTCTCTGAAGGAGATGAAGACGAACGGGCAGAGATGAGGGTGCAAGATCTAGCCAGGGGGTGCGAAGGGCTTGCTTGATTCTAATCAGATGTAGTGCAACTATATAATAGGTGTGGTGGAAAGCCTAGGTGTCAATTAGTCAGGAGTGGGCTGCTCTTGGACTAAAAATAGCCCGACCATTTCTTAGGTTTACTCTAAAGTTAAAGAGGGGTAGCAGCCATGTTTCCATTCATGAGCTGGTTGAAACCCAAAGTTTTAAACTTCGTTCCGTTCCGGCAAGAATGGCAGGAATTTTTTGTGCCAGAATAGTAACCAGCATAGAATAGGTACCTATTCCGTTTCGGCCCAAATTCTGGCCGTTCTAGCCAATTCCAATCAATTTCGGCTAGAATTACCATTCCAGTCCAAAATTAAACTTAATGGCATTTTGGAAAATAAATTAAAAATGGGGACAGAACGGTAATTTTGTGAAAAAAGAATAGAAATAGTGAAAATAAATCACCACTGCACACCCACTTTGGCACTTTTCCTTTCTGTCTTGATTCCCGATAGATCATTCTACCTCATTAAGAAAGAAAAGGAATCATTTTCTCTCCCCCACGCCAATAGTATCTTCAACTTAAGTAGTCTATGCAGGATCTCCCATACTTCCATGCTGTAAAAATCCATTTTGAAAGGCTTTAACCGTGGAAATCTAAAGTTTTTGAAAAGTAAAAAAAGTAGAAAATATAAAATTTATTATTATCTATTTACTTGTAAATCATGATCTAGTCGTGAAAAATAAAAATAAAAAATAAAAAATATACTATAACCCAAGAGGAGAAAGCTTTTGCAAAGAATATTGATGCATTGTTGTTTTATCTATTGTTGTGTTTACCATTACCATTTTTCTTATTGTTGTATTTTCCATTGCTTATCATTTTATTGATATTATTTTGGATTATAGTTTTTATATATAATTTATTCATATAATATCTATTCCGAAACGGTATACTGAAATGTATCGGTACCGAAATATTATGTTCTAGTACATCAATCAAAATTATCAAACAGAATTCAAAACTTTGTTAAAACCTCCTGTCAAGCTTCTTTATTCCTCAAGAGTCATGTCATGTCATTGTTCATTGCAAAACTAACAATTTAACAAGAACGATTAATAGAATCATTGGGATACATATTAAGGCATGGATCATGATGTAGGGTTAAGGTTATCAAGAATTCTTATCCATTCAAATCGAGGATGCAGCAAACTTGTGCATGTCTCCTCTAAGGCCTCTCCAAACCACAAAGTGCACTTACTTGGATCCTCTAACATTGTTATTGGATTGAGCATTTTTAGTTGTAAGTAATTCTGCACATCAATACATTCACACATTCAATGTGATTGGTCAAAAAATAAACTTGATTGAAAATAATGTCAATTTAAATTTTGAATATGAAGGCATCAATATTGATATGCAGATTCACTTGTATGTAACAAAATTCGGTTGGATTATACATATAAAGGACACTTTTGATGAATATAAGATGAATTTAGATTTTAATTATTTCATTTATATAAGTCTTTACATTGGAATAATTATTTTTTATTATATAACAATAAAATAATATAAAATAAATTTGACTTTGACTATTCACATCATACATGTACATTAGATTATCTATTTATTTATTATATAATAATAAGTAATTAATAATTTAAATAATATATAATTTTTTTAATTTTTAATTTAATTATTTTATCATATTTTAATTATTAATTATCAATTTATTTTATTTGATCATGTTTTACTATTTAATTTTTAAAAAGTGAGAGAAATTTGTAGATGTAGATGATGAGAAGAGTGTTATAAAAAATAATAAAATAAATATTTGATGTTAATATAATAACTATCAAATTTTATTTTGGTTTTAAAAATACTGTAATTAAAAATTACTATAGATATATTTTGTCTAATTCAATGTAGACAATTTCTTAATATCTAAAAAGTATAACATTTTTAGATTTAGATATTCTCATCACCGTGCGATAGCTATCATTGATTGAACCACATGCCCTTTTTCCCATCTCTATACCGACTGTCCCTATCATTTTCCCACGGATAGGGACACCTTTCTATCTTAGGATCATCACCCAAGACCTTCCAATTTCTATCAATTTGCACACTGCAACGTCATCTGATCTGCCAAGATTATTTCTCGTCGGTTGCGTGAAGACTTTGGAAAGAGATCGGTAGCCTTTGAAATTGTCGGCACTTGTTTAGCATATTCTTTGAGAATAATATTTAAATAATTAAGCATTTTCTTTTCTTTCTTACAGAGAGCAGATCAAAAAGATCACCCATTCCCAGAGAAACAATAACATTTATCATTAATTATACATTTAGATACAAATATAATCTAAATAAAAGATCAATAAATCTCTACTAAAATCTATATACCTTTAATTACATACACTTGTTTGTCCTGTAATATTACCTTCATCCGCCAGCTCCTTTGCTTCCTCTTCACCATCAATTTTCCTCTCCTCCGATGAACACCGATATTGGAAAAGACTTGGACAAACCTGCTGGAGTCTTGAAAGTGATCAACCTTGCAGGAGGATCCTTTACATAAATCTCACTCAAAGTAATCCAAATCCAAAACTCCTTGGCCTTGACACCAGTCAGCTTCTTGATCTTGTTGGGCTCGAAGTAGGCAGTGACAACGGTGTCGTAGCGGACGAGGAAGTTGTCGAATCTGTATTCTCTCTTCTGTTTGTGTTTCAGCCACACAAAACCGATTTCTTTCACGTAACCGCACTCCTCTATGTCTTCTAAGATTAGCAGACCATCCGGCAACCCCATTTCTGACAGCAGCAGCATGAACTTCTCTCTGCAAGGTTCATCCCCGTGATATACCTCGGCTTTCGCCTTCATCTCTGCTGTCACCAGAGACATCTTAATTTCGACGTTTCTGCGTGTCGGGAAGCTGGGGGTGAGGTGGGAACTCTCACGCTTTGTGTGCTGGGCAGAATAAGAGTATTAATATAGAGGAGGGACAGTATGAATCAGGACCATCAATTCTTTAAGGTGCTGGAATAGGAATCCTTTTCAATGTTTTCTTTGAATCGTGTTGTCGTGAGGACACTTGCCCGGAAAAAGATATTCTGAAGAGCTTTATGGTCTGATGAATACAATATAAAAACTAGACTTTTACATAAGCATTGGGGCAGAGTCTTCTGTAGGGAAAAATCTATTTTTTATCTTTATATTTTACACGTCACACTTATTTTTTTTTATTTTTTCTATAATAAATATATAGTGTATGGATAATAAATAAATTAATTTAATTAATTTAATAAAAATAAAATAAAATAAAAAATAAAATAAATAAAAAATAATATTTTAATATATAAAATGTATAGTATAGGATGATGTGTAGTATTTTTCATATATATATATATATATATATATAGGAGAGGCAACGTCCTTTGAACGTTTTGCCTAGTGGGGGCACAATTTAGACTCAAAATAAATCATCATGTTGTTATAATTTTTGACAAAATAAAATTTGAACATTTGCCTAATTGCCTAATGCTGAAGTGTAAGTTTGGTTGTTAATAAAAAAAAAATTATCAAAATAAAAAATTGTATAATCTTTGATATTATGTTGATAAAATAAATATTAACAAAAAGAAATCTAAGAAGTTTTGTTGGACAAAAAAACCATAAATATTAATTCTGATGTTTTCGATAAAAGAAATAAAAGCATAGTAGACCAGCAACCTCCAAAGCGATCAAAATGTACCTAAATTATCTCAAGCAAACCAATCATAATATACTTATTTGTACAAACAATTAAGCTCCAATCAAATAATATGTCCAAAAATCTATGAATTTTAATATTTATATGAGGGTACTAATGGTAAATAATTTGGTTCAAGAATTGTAGTAGGTAATATTTGTCTAAAACAATGAGATCTTCTTTGCCGTTTTTCTATATTAAAAAAGTAAAAAATAAAATTATTAAAGATAAAATATTAAATAATGATATAAAAATTAACGAAAAAATGTCAATTGGTACATTACCTAAATTGAAATTTGATGTTCTTTCAAAATTAAATTCATTTTCATTTAGATAATTAACCTATAGAAGTATTTTTTTTTAATATTTATTGAATAGAATGAGAAAAGAATTGAAAGAAAGATTTTTTTTAATAACAAATGGTAATGAATAAACCTGATCGGTCAATATTGAAGTTGATGTATTGTTATGGATGTTAATTTCAGAAAAATTGATATTCGAAAATGATCCAATTTCTCTTATACAAATGCCTTCATTGTCGTTTGAAGAAAAAGAGAGAATATTCTGAAATTGTCTTTGCTTTCGTATTTTATTATGTTGAAGATTTTTCAATTCAACATATCTCTTTCTTTTTTTTTTTACGGATCTCTTCTTTTTTTTTTTCATTTGATTGGGTACTATACCAATTTCTTCTTGATAGATCGTTTTCACTCTTTTCTGGATTTATTCATAAAAGAAGTTAGATAAAAGAAAAAAGAAATAGTGTTAATAATGTTTAAGTATATTTTTGCATTTAATAATATTGTCTTACCACTAGGCATAAAGTTATGAAAAATTATAAATTCTGTATCGATTTTCGAGTGTAATCCAAAAAAAATTTGAAAATATATCAAAGATGTGTATAGATATATACATATGGCAATATATATGCATAAGAAATATCATAAACATTTATAGTAAAAGCAAAAGAAGAAAATAATTAATTCGAAATAATTTTTCACAAATCATATTAAATGGATCAAAGAAGATAACAAATCTTAGAATAAAACAAATGTATGAAAAGAAATGAATATAATGAAAAAAGCAAATATTCACATAACAAGAATATAATATCATCAATTTATCCTAATTATAAGTGCAATTATATGAACATAAAAAATTGAATAATATTTTTTCAAATAAGATAGAAAATAACATACCTGAAAATGGAGGACAAATAGAGGAAGGGTGTGAATATAGCAAATTGATAACAACTAGATTGGTGAAAAGCCAAGTAAAAACAAAAGCAACAAATCTGTAAAAAGAATTTACATAAAAAAAATATCCTAACAATAATGAGAAATGATATAAATAAATTTAGTATTTACAAAAAAAAAAAAAAACTTACAAGCAAAGAATTAATGCATTAAATGAAATTTATAATAAAAAATGTTCTTAATAAGACATATAAAAAAATAAAAACAAATAGAAAGCTGTAAAAAAATCAACAACCAAAAAAAAAAAAAATGAAAATGCTACTTTTTTTTTTGTTATAATGTTTGTAATAATCACCTACTGTTTACCAAACTTTTGAATTTTTTCTAACAAATTTTGAAAATAATGAGACTAAATACTGGACCTATGTATAAAAACTTAGAAACCATAATTTTGAAGTGATTAGTGAGTAAAGTAATCTTTTGCTATTTGCTTCCAAATGAACACCATCATGATTATGTTCAGGATTAACTGAAAAAAAAAAATTTAAATTTCATTTTTTTATATTTTAAATTCTTAATACAATTTTATGTAAAATTGATATATTAAATGAAAAAAATTTAAATGAACTATGTGCTAATAGCTAGCTAAGTAACGAAAACTTTTTATAAACATTATTATTAAATTTGCAAAAATTATTAATGTATAAATTAAAATAAATCAAATTAATATAATCATTTTATCCTAATTACAAGTACACTTATATAAACATAAAAAAATTGAATAATATTTTTTTAAATAAGATTGAAATGAATATACCAGGAAGTGGAGCACAAACAGAGGAACAACGTGGACATAGCAAATTGATACCAACCAGATTGATGAACAATCAAATAAAAGTAAAAGCAACATATCTATAAAAAAAACATACATTAAAAAAAAATTACAACGATACAAAAAATGATAATAATAAAATATAAAATAAAATAAAATAAAAGGCTATAAAAAAACCACAAAAGCAATAAATCTTAAATGAATCAAACAAGATAACAAATCTTAGAATAAAACAAATGTATTAAAACAAATTAATATAATGAGAAAAGTAATTATTCACATGACAATGATATAATATCATCAATTTATCCGAATTGCAAGTGCACTTATATGAATATATATTGAATAATATTTTTTCAAATAAGATAGAAAAGAACATACCAGAAAGTAGAGCACAAACAGAAGAACAAAGTGGATACAGCGAATTGATACCAACCAGATTGATGAAGAGCCAAACAGAAGAACAAAGTGGATACAGCGAATTGATACCAATCAGATTGATGAAGAGCCAAACAAAAGCAAAAGCAACAAATCTGACAAAAAAAATATATAAAAAAAAATTCTAATGATAAAAAAAAAAGATGATATAAATAATTCACTATTTACCAAAAAAAAAAAAAAAAGCTTACAAGCAAAGAATTAATGTATTGAATGGAATTTATTATCAAACATATTTTTAATAAAATATATAAAACAAAAAAAAAATTAAAAACAAATAAAAGGCTATAAGAAAACCACAAATAAATGGAAATGCTATTTTTTTTTATTATAATGTTTGTGTTAATAAGTTAATGTTTATCAAATTTTTAAAATTTTTCAAACAAATTTTGAAAATAACAAGACTAAATACTATATTTATGTATAAAAAATCAATAACCATAACTTCGAAGTGATTAGTAAGTAGAATGGTGTTTTACTATTAATTCCTAACTAACAGTTAATTATAAGAATTCATCAACTTTCTTATCATTTTGTTTGTTGATATAAATCTATTGTTAATCCGCCTGGATTATTACTTTGTTACTTGATTTAAAAAAATGTTTATCATTTTTCGTTTACATATAATTTATAAAAATTTTCCATTTTATTTAGAAACAATGCAAATGATAGCATAAATAATAATAAAAATAAAATGATAGTGAGAAAAAAAGAATATGATACGCATATTAATCAAAGACATTAAAAATAGAGATGAATTTTTTTGTCAATATTTTTATACAAACTATCACAAATCAATTACGGGATCAACAGTCTAAAAAGCCTCTAAATTTGCATATAAATATAATAATTAACAATAATAAAAGATAATATAAATAAATTTAATATTTATAAAAAGAAAGCCTATAAGCAAATTTATGAGCAATTATCATATTAATGTTAAAAAGATTTGAACACAGTTGAACTGAATAGTAATATCCTATATATTTAAATATATATATATATATACACACTTATCGATATGAACGTTTTTTTTTTTTTTTTTTTTTTTGTGGTGAAAAGTTTGTATTTAGCTTGTGAGTGAAGTTTTAAGATTTGGGTAGCTGAAAGATAAAAGCCATCTTCTAGGTTTGAAATATGGAACACGCTTTAACAGATTTATCAAAGTAGTAATATTTTTACTATCCTTTCTAGCAAGATAGAGACTGGGCTCGTAGTAATAAAAGAAAATTAATTTCAAATATCAGAAATCTAGCATGCAACAGCCTACTTACGGGGTCTTCAAATATTTTTGTTATCCTAACCCTAACCCTACGCCCATCTATATAAAATATTGTTGCCCAGATGACTAACACAAGAAGGGGGTAAATTGAGTTGTATTAAAAAAAATAACAATTATAAATCAAATATACAATATAAAATATAAACAAAATACGAAACAGTAATAAATATAAGGAGTAAGGGTAAGAGAGAAGCAAACTCAATATGTTAACGAAGTTTGGCCCCACTGCCTACGTCCTCGCCTCAAGCTACCCCTTTGAAGATCCCAAAATTCACTATTCAACCTCCTTCAGGTGGAGATAGAAACCTATTACACCTTTAAACAATACCGCTACAAAGGATCCGTGTAGAACATCCTCTACACTTACAATCACCTTACACGTGGTGATTCAACTATTCCCCATGTAGAACACTTTCTACACGCACAAGGGTTATACACACCATTTTTCTTATACAAGAGCTGATAGTGGATAGGTTATCAGAAAACACTCAATGAGTGAAATAAGAACAATACAGCGCAAACTATATCTCTCAAAATGAATAAGGATTAAGGCTCAATGCTTAGAGAAGAGAGAATGAAAGCTTTGAATGAATGTTGTATGTTTTGGATATTGTAAATGTGAAGCTCTCAAATGATCTATTTATAGGCATATGAGATTTCATATTCAAATTAAAAAAGATTCACATGTCAAAGATAATATCATTCACTTTTTCAAAAAATTCAAATAAAAAATTCTTCTTTTTCAATTTTCAAAGACAACATCATTCATTTTTTAAAAACTTCAAAACTAATTTTTTTACTTTTGGCATATGACAAAAGGAGCACACTTTTCTTTCCAAACAAATCAAACCTAATCTTTTATTTTTTGCATATGACAAAAGGAGCACACTTTCCTTTTCAAAAAATTCAAACCTAATCTTTTACTTTTTGCATATGACAAAAGGAGCACATTTTACTTTTCAAATATTTCAAACAAAATCATCTATCTTTTGCATAAGTCAAAAAAAGCATTAATTACTTTTGAAAATATTCAAATAAAACATGCACATGTGAAATATGACAATCAATCATCTTTAATATTTTCAAAGTTCAACCCTTTAATCAAGACATGCACATGTAAAAGATGACAATCAATTATCTTTCAAAATTTTCAAATTTAATTTTTAAAAATATTCATGCACATGTGGAAAATATATTTTAATGTTTTATGATAAAATATTATTTTTGAAACTTAATCATAATTTCAAATTTTTAAGAGATTTACAACATTACTCTATAATTTTAATGTGAACTTGTTCCCTTCTTGCTCATGCTTGTTTCCTTGATATGCTTGACTCCATTGTGTAGACAACTTGAGCTTGAGACTTCTTTATTCTTTGAATTCATTTGTTATCATCAAAATTCATGTGTAGATATATAATTACACAAAACTTGAAACCTTGGGTTCAACAATCTCTCCCTTTTTTATGATGACAAATACTTGATAGAACTTGAAACCTGTATTAATACTTAAGCTCCCCCTGAGAATGTGCGTTAGTTTTTCAAACAAAAGTATAAATATAATTCCAAGCATATATAACAAGTTTAGCAATTCAAACAATGTTAATGTTCTAATCTAACACTTCTCCCCCTTTTGGCATCATTAAAAAGGATCCGCAACAAGTAAATGAACTGAAAAAAATGGTGCGTTAGTAGACACTGTAGATAGTTGAAAAAAGATTAGATTCATCCGTGACCCGACAAGTGTAGCTGGAGATTTGAAAAAAAATCGCCTGATGTTGTTGACAAACGAGATTGAAGACTCCGAGTTTCTAAAAAAATGTCATTTTCACCGATCGGTAAAAAAAATCACATTGCTCTTTGACTTGGATAATAGCTTGTCTTGTTCTTCATTCTATTTCTATAAAATTAGTCTTGAAGTTCATCCAATCCACATCAAGTTTTCTTCTCATCTCTATAATTCATCTGCATTCCTTCAACATTCTCGTTTTAAGCCTTCTATTCTTTTCTCAATGGCTCATTCTTCTAACATTTCTCTAGATCCATCCATGAGGCATTCTGCACCTCAACCTCCTGTTCTTTCAGCAACTGCCATTGGTGCCATGTTGCAGTAAGAAAATAATAATTTGGCTAATAAGTCAAATTCTGATGCTATCTATGACTTGGTGAGTCTTGGAACTTGTTACTCTTCCTCTATTATTGCTTTTTCCCATCGGCTACAATCCAAAAATCATGAAGTTGAAAAACTCAAAGAACAAATTGTTGTATTTCAACAAATTGTTCAAGAGTCTCACACAAGAGAATGAATCATTCGGCAGAAGAATAAACAGTTGAAATTTTTATTAGATTCTTCATTCCGCTTACTGGTTCCTATGGATAAGAATGACATGATATTGTATGAAGAGAATGAGCGTCTCAAACATGAGGCTAAAAATCTCAAGTTTATGTAAAAGTATTTAAAAAATCTATCTCTATTTTTATTGACTCTGGTCTATCTTTTAAGAGATATTCATAGCATGCATCATACCTAATTCTCTTCTGATCATACATAATCTATCTTCTGGTAAAGGTTTTGTGAAAATATCTGCTAACTGATCGTGTGTGTTTGTGAACTCTAATATTATATCGCCTTTCTGCACATGATCTCAAAGAAAATGATATCTTTTTTCAATATGCTTAGTTCTAGAATGTTGTATTGGGTTCTTTGAAAGATTTATAGCACTTGTATTATCACATTCGATTGGAATGTGATTATACATGAGTTTAAAATCTTCAAGTTGTTGTTTCATGTAGAGAACTTGAGCACAACAACTACCAACAGTAACATATTCTGCCTCAGCAATAGATAATGCAACAGAATTTTGTTTTTTTACTAAACTAGGAAACTAGTGCATGACCTAAGAAATGACATGCTCCACTAGTGCTTTTTCGATCTATTTTACAGCCAGCATAATCTGCATCTGTGTAGTTAATTAGATCGAAAGAAGTGTGCTTAGGGTACCATAACCCTAGTTTAATTATACTACTAAGATATCTAAGAATGCGCTTAACTACAATTAAATGTGATTCTTTTGGAAATGATTGAAAGCGTGCACATAAGCACACACTAAATATAATATCTGGTCTACTAGTTGTTAAATATAATAAGCTACCAATCATACCACGATATATTTTCGAGTCAACTAGTTTACCGGATTCATCTTTATCAAGTTTAGTTGATGGGCTCATTGGTGTTCTAATTTCCTTAGCACTTTCCATCCCAAACTTTTTCAGTAATTCCTTAATATATTTTGATTGATTGATGAATGTCTCATTTTTTGCTTGCTTAATTTGCAATCCGAGAAAGAATGTAAGTTATCTCATCATGCTCATCTCAAATCCTTCCTGCATAGTCTTAGCAAAAACTTGACACATATTTTCATTAGTAGCACCGAATATTATATCATCAACATAAATCTGAATCAAAAGAATATCATTATTTTCATATTTAATGAAAAGAGTTGTGTCAATTTTTCCTCTTGAAAAACCTTTTTCAATCAAAAAATCACTGAGTCTCTCGCACCAAGCTCTAGGAGCTTGTTTAAGTCCGTATAGTGTTTTTATGAGTTTGAAAACATAATTTGGAGAAATATGATTTTCAAAACCTAGAGGTTGCTCAAGATATACCTCTTCATTTATAAAACCATTTAAGAAAGTACTTTTAACATCCATTTAAAAAAGTTTGAAATCTTTATAATAAGCATATGCAAGTAGCATTCGAATAGCTTCTAATCTTGCGACTGGTGCATATGTCTCATCATAATCGATTCCTTCTTCTTGATTAAAACCTTGAACTACAAGTTGAGCCTTATTTCTAGTAATGACTCCGGACTCATCTTTCTTATTTCTAAAAACCCATTTTGTTCCAATAATAGTATGATTTTTGGATCTAGGAACAAATGTCCAAATATCATTTCTTTCAAATTGATTCAACTCTTCTTGCATAATTAGAATCCAAGATTCATCAAGAAGTGCGTTATCAATATTTTTGGGTTCAATTTGAGATAGAAAAGCAGTATGATTGCAAATATTTCTAAAAATGATCGAGTACTTTCACCTCGTGAAGGTTCTCCCAAAATTTGTTCCACTGGATGATCTTTCACAAATTTCCACTGTTTGGTTACATCTTGTATTAATTTTGATGATCTTTTCTGATGGCTCCATGTTGAACTTCCTCTATTGTTTTCTCTTTGTTGAGATTGAGACTTTCCGTGTTATTTATACCTTCTGTTTCTTCATCAATAGATTTCTTGGAGAGTGGAGAATTAGATTCATCAAATACTACATGCATAAATTCTTGTACAGTCAAAGTCTTCTTATTGAATACTCTATAAGCTTTACTATTAATAGAATATCCGAGAAAGATACCTTCATCAGATTTTGCATCAAACTTGCCTAAATTATCCCTGTCATTCAAAATAAAACATTTGCATCCAAATACATGAAAGTAACCAATGTTGGACTTTTTCTCATTTCAAAACTCATAGGGGGTTTTATTTAATTTAGACCTTAGCATAACTCTATTTATAACATAACATGCAATATTTACCGCTTCGGCCCAAAAATAACTAGGTAAGTTGTTCTCATTGAGCATTGTTATTGCCACCTCTTGAAGAGATCTATTTTTCCTCTCTACTACCCCATTTTGATGAGGAGTTCGACGAGTAGAAAAATTATACACAAAACCATTTTCATTACAAAATGTTTCAATATTTTTATTAACAAATTCTTTTCCCCTATCACTTCGGATACTTGAAATAGTATAGCCATTTTTCATTTTGAATTCTCTTGTATAACTTGGTAAAGGCATTATGTGTCTCATCTTTATGAGCAAGAAAGATGACCCAAATATATATAGAGAAATCATCAATAATAACAAATGCATAATATTTTTCTCCTAGACTTACAACTCTATTTGGTCCAAAAAGATCCATGTGTATCAGTTGCAATGGTCTAGTAGTGGAAATATGTTTTTTGGTTTTAAAAAAAGTTTTTGTTTGTTTACCAAATTGGCATGCATCACAAATTTTATCTTTAAGAAAATTTGTTTTTGGTAAACCTCTCACAAGATCATTTTTTGAAAGTTTGGAAATAAGTTCCATGTTAGCATGATCTAATCTTTTATGTCATAGCCAACTAGTTTCATTTTGAACTGAAAAGCAAATAGCATCTTATGAAGTAATTTCTTCAAAATCGATTGTATAAACATTATTACTTCTAAAAGTAATAAAACAAATATTACAATCATGATCATTCAAAATAATGCACTTATTCATTTTAAAAATAACTGTAAATCTTTTATCACATAATTGACTTATACTCAAAAGATTATGTTTTAGACTTTCAACAAGTAAAACATCTTCAATTATGAGAGAAGATTCATTACCAATTTTACCTATTCCCACGATCTTCCCTTTCGAGTTGTCTCCAAATGTCACGTGTCCTTCTTTTTTAGATCTAAGATCAAAGAACTTAGTCTTGTCTCCCGTCATGTGTTTTGAACATCTACTATCTAAAAATCACTTGTTTTTGCTTGTGGATGACTTCATATATACCTATAAAAATAATTAAAATGATTTTTCTTGGTACCCAAGTTCGTTGGATCCTTTATTTATTAGTATTAGAAGAAACAAGATTTTTAGGTACCCATATGGTCCTAATAGTCATTGTATGATTTCTTCTAATAGGACAAGTATGATAATTATGACCATTTCTATTACAAAAATTGCAAATAGCATGTGACATATATGAAAAACTTGAATGATTATAATAATATCTTTTTGGATAAAATTATTTTTATGAAAAGAATTTTGAATATTAGTCTTTGATGTAGAAGGATTATCAAAGAAATTTTTATAAGGTTTATATTTTTGTTTTGGCATATATCACAAACCTGCATTGTCAAAAACACATCTTTGACTACCAAGAAGTTTTTCAAAATTTCTTTTCCATTCGTAAAGTTTTCAACAATATTTTTTAAATCAGTTTTCTTCTTATTCAATTCAAGATTTTCATCTTTCAAAATAATACTCTCTTTTCTTAAAATATCAATTTCGTTTGTTAAAGAAGAAATTTTCTTTTTCAAAGCAATATACTTGATACCCAATTTTTCAAATTCCTCATATACTTCTTCTAAAATATTTTGCAATTATTCATATGAAGGATCTTCAATATTATCAAGATTTGTTACCTCAATGTCATCTTTAGCCATAAGACAAAGATTTGCTGATTCTCCATTGCTTGCTTCACTATCTGAACTACTTGAATCATCATCTCATGTAACTTTCATTACTTTTTTGCCCTTGTTTCGATCTTTCTTTAGCAGAGGACAATCTGGTTTGATATGAACAGGTTTATTGCATTTATAACAAATTAAAGTGTCATTTTTACCTGAATCTTTTTTGGAAAACTTTTTGAAGGATTTCCTTGGAGAAGTTTTATTTTTCTTTAAGAACTTCTGAATTATTCTTGTTATCATCACAACTTCTTCATCTTTGTCTTCATTTTCCTCATCGTCATCACTTTCACTTTCATGAGGAACAACTTTAAGTGTCAAGCTCTTCTTTGGCTTTCCTTCTTCTTCTCATCTTTTCAATGTGTACTCATGGGTGAGAAGTGACCTGATGAGTTCATTCATTTCGAACTTTTTGAGATCTCTAACTTCAAGAATCGCTGTCACTTTTGATTCTCAGCGTTTTGGTAAAGAGTTGAGAATTTTTCTTACTATCTCTACCTTGGAATAAACTTTGCCAAGAGCTGTCAAGCTGTTTATGATGTTAGTAAAACGAGTGTGCATACTAGAAATAGATTCATTATCATTCATCTTAAACATTTCATATTCATGAGTAAGAATATAAATTTTTGATTCATTGACTTGCGAAATTCTTTCATAAGTAACTTCCAAATTATCCCAAATTTCTTTTGCCGTAGCACAAGTCATTATTCTATTAAACTCATTTCCATTGAGAGCATTAAATAATAAATTCATAGCAGTTAAATTCAAAGTATAAAGTCTATCGTCTTCACGATCAAACTCTTCTTATTCCTTTTTGACCTTTACTCCATCAATCACTTTTGTTGGAATATAAGGTCCATTTACAATACATTTTCAGATTTCTCGACCTTGAGGCTGAAGGAATATTCTCATTCTAACTTTCCAGAATGAGTAATTATCTCCACAAAAGAGTGGAGGCCGACTGCTAGATTGACCTTCACCAAATGAAGCTGCAATGTTAACCATAAGATCTTAACTCAAAAGATAGTTAATCTTATAATAGAGCTCTTAACTCTGATACCAATTGTTACTGATCATAGGCTGAACCTATGTCACATAACAATTGTACCTACCAGACTAGCCGGCCACCGTCTCTACCGGTGCACTGTTACTCATGGTCGGAGAGTCTTGCTTCGGTGACACAGTCACAAGCGAGAGTTCCCATGAGTGATCTGCCTGTATGAACAGTACAAGTCAACTAGCTCTGATACCAATTGTTGCCCAGATGACTAACACAAGAGGGGGATGAATTGAGTTGTATTAAAAAAAATAACAATTATAAATCAAATATACAATATAAAATATAAACAAAATACGAAACAGTAATAAATATAAGGAGTAAGGGTAAGAGAGAAGCAAACTCAGTATGTTAACGAGGTTCGGCCCCACTGCCTACGTCCTCGCCTCAAGCTACCCATTTGAGGATCCCCAAATTCACTATTCAACCTCCTTCAGGTGGAAGATAAACACCTATTACAACTTTGAGTAACACCGCTACAAAGGATCCGCGTAGAACACCCTCTACACTTGCAATCACCTTACACGTGGTGATTCAACTATTCCCCGTGTAGAACACTTTCTACACGCACAAGGGTTATACACACCTTTTTTTTGATACAAGAGCTAATAGTGGGTAGGTTATCAGAAAACACTCCTCAATGAGTGAAATAAGAACAATACAGCGCAAACTATATCTCTTAAAATGAATAAGGATTAAGCCCCAATGCTTAGAGAAGAGAGAATGAAAGCTTTGAATGAATGTTGTATGTTCTGGATATTGTAAATGTGAAGCTCTCAAATGATCTATTTATAGGCATATGAGACTTCATATTCAAATTAAAAAAGATTCACATGTCAAAACAATATCATTCACTTTTTCAAAAAATTCAAATAAAAGGTTCTTTTTTTTTTTCAATTGTCAAAGACAACATCATTCATTTTTCAAAAATTTCAAACCTAATCTTTTACTTTTGGCATATGACAAAAGGAGTACATTTTTCTTTTCAAACAAATCAAACCTAATTTTTTACTTTTTGCATATGACAAAAGGAGCATACTTTACTTTTCAAAAAATTCAAATATAATCTTTTACTTTTTACATATGACAAAAGGAGCACATTTTACTTTTCAAATATTTCAAACAAAATCATCTACCTTTTGCATAAGTCAAAAAAAGCATTAATTACTTTTGAAAATATTCAAATAAAACATGCACATGTGAAAGATGACAATCAATCATCTTTAATATTTTCAAAGTTCAACCATTTAATCAAGGCATGCACATGTAAAAGATGACAATCAATCATCTTTCAAAATTTTCAAATTTAATTTTTAAAAATATTCATGCACATGTGGAAAATGTATTTTAATGTTTTATAATAAAATATTAACTTTGAGCTTTAATCCTAATTTCAAATTTTTAAGAGATTTACAACATTACTCTATAATTTTAATGTGAACTTGTTTCCTTCTTGCTCATGCTTGTTTCCTTGATATGCTTGACTCCATTGTGTAGACAACTTGAATTTGAGACTTTTTTATTCTTTGAATTCATTTGTTATCATCAAAATCCATGTGTAAATATATAATTACACAAAGTTTGAAACCTTGGGTTCAACAAATATCCTTATGCATTCAGCACTCCTTTCGGCCGCCCCCTCTCCCCCCCCCCCCCTCTCTCTCTCTCTCTCTCTCTCTCTCTCTCTCTCTCTCTCTCACACACCTTTCTTCTTCTCGTTCTTCCTTCTTCTTTCTTCTCTCATCTACACCATCTCAATTTCCTCCTCAATTTTTTTTAAACCTTCTCAATTTCCTCCTCCATTTTTTTTAAACCTCTCAAATTTTAATTTCTATGTCTCAAATATGCCGAAATTTTTTTTCCTTTCGTTCAACGTATATTGCAGTGCAAGTTCTTGTTTTTTTCATCTATTTGTGCTGGGATTTATTTAATTGCTGGTTTGTGGTTCGATTTTTTTTGTTTCTTACTCATTTGGTTTGATGCTCACGTTTTTGTTTTTTTTTTCCAGCATTTAAATCTGTGTTCTTAACTTTTTTTGGTTTATTTTCTTGCATTTATTTACAGATCTGAACAGATTCTTGCATTTGTTGTTACATTAATGTAGAATTTTTTTTTTCTTGCGTTTCATGTATATTCTTAACGTTTTTTTTTTATGGCATTTCAGATCTGTAGAAGATTTTTGGTTTTTTTTTTGCGATCTGTGTTCTTGGGGTTTTTTAGTTTGAAGAGATCGGTTCTTGGTTTATTTTCTTGCATATATTTAGAGATTTGAACAGATCTTCATAGTTCTTAAGATATTTGTTTGTTCTTCCGTCTCTTCTATTTTTTGTTTCTTGTACAAATTTTATTTTTTTAAATGTTGCATTCGTTGTTACACTCATGTAGAATTTTTTTTTCTTGATTTTAATGTATATTCGATTCACGTTATTTTTTCCTTGCGTTTCAGATCTGTAGAATAGATTTTTTTTTTTGCGATCTGTGTTGCTAGGGTTTTTCAGTTTCCATTCCAAGTTAGTTTTTTTTTTTTTTCTTGCGTTTGATTTCTTCCACTTTTTTTTCTTGTTCATTGCCCTTTGATGTATATTACCTTTGCATTTTTCACATCTTTTAATCAAAAAATTTTTTTCTTTCCATTTGTGATTCTTTGCTTTTTCTATTTTCGGCTAAAGTTTTTTTTTTTTTTTTTTTTTTTTTTCTGTGTTTGATTTCTTTTATTTTTCTTCTTGTTATTCGGCATTTTTTTTCACACCAACTTGTTTTTTTCTTTTAAAAAAATCTCAGTAGAAACGTTCTCTGGTCGTTTCTCTCGTGAAGTGCCAGCAAATTAGAAGACAAAAGATAATATTTGTTTGATTTTCTTTTTTGTTGGGAATATTTTCTGTAAACTACATATATGAATGTGCAAACATCATTTTTATTCTGTTTCTATTTTTTTTTTTTTTTGGCTCTGATATGAAATTATATATATTGAAATATTTCATTCATGTAATACCGAAATAATAAAGAATAAGAAGCATACTTTCAATTGTCGGAGATTGACGAGTAGTACCAATCTGAAAGACACGGGCAATTTTTTTATTTTGAAAAAGTAAGAATACAGAACACAAATGAAATGAAATGCAAATATGAAGTTTTAAATTTGTGGCAGATGATAAGATCTTAAGTGTAAAAAGACAATAGTATTTAGTCGATGAAGTAAAATGGTAGCAAGCATAACAAGCTAAGCAATAGAACATGGGGGAAAAGTCGGAAATAAAATAGAGGAAAAAAGGTAGGGCAGTAAGAATGTACAAAGGTCAAAATAACTGTCGGTAAAATAAAAGTAAAATGTAACTCACTGTAATTGTCAAATAAAACTAAGAGTAAAATAGGAAAAAAAAATTAGACAAAAACACTATAGATAAACGATTCAGTATAGATATATATAGACTTATAGTTTTAAAATGACTGCACATTTATTTATTTATTTTTGCACATTTCATATTTTTATTATATATACTAACCCAATTTTAGAAAACAAATTTATTCACACAATCCGACCAATATAGATTACTTTATCACACATCTCAAAATGATATAAAATATAAGTGCGAAAGTCAAATCATATGATTTGAGGGAGATTCATATTAGGGTGGCTCTAAAGCCCCCGCAGGGCTCCCGCTAATTACTTTTGTGTATTTTTTTTAATATATTTTTTAATATTTTTAAATATATTTTTTTAAAATTCATAATATTATTAAAAAAATATTTATTTAATCATTATGTTCAAAACTAATAATAATAAAATCTCAACTCCCAATGGAAACCACTAGCAGAAAGAATAGCATTTTCATTCATATTATACACTATTTATTTGAAATTGTTTCACTTTTTTTTTGGCAAAATTGAAGCACATGGTCCCTAAGGACTAGGGCTTCAGTATTGCTAGTTGACCCATTGATCATTTACTTGCCGATGATATAAAATATAAGTAATTATTATTTTGAATGATTGTTAGTTTAAAATTTTGAAAGACTATGGGTCTTAATCTCTGTACGGCTGTATTGTGTGAGTATGTTCTTAATTCATCTAAAATATTTTAATCGATTAGATTTATGATTGAGCTTATGACTCTTATGGATGACAAGAGACCTTATATAATATAAGTAAAAAACCTTTCAAAACCTTATTGTTATTATAATGCCCAACCTTGATCCTATTCATGCCCTCTTTTGGAAGTTTGGAGACGCAACTGAAAAATACATAGGATTGGAACTTTGAGGACATATGATATGACATCAAGCCCATTTGCAAGTTTCCTTTGCATATCAAACACGTTATGCCTGACCTCATCACACGCTATGGGCCCATTTGCCGCCCACAAAGCCTTTTATTCTCTCAAGGTAAATCACAACCAATAATCTCATTCTCTGTTATAATTTCACTCGCTGGCATATTCTCCCTCCGGTTCTCGATTTGTTTTCTGATTCTCTTCCTTTCTTAATTTGTTTTGCGTAATTCTTATAAAAGCCGGTTTCTTATAATCCCTATGACTCGGACCCATTTCATTGGCCGATAAATTAGTATTTGTTAACTGACAAACGAGAGCAGAAGGAAAATGTCGAACCGAACGGACGAAAGTGAAATCCCCACTTAGATTATCGGCGTCAATTGAGATTTCACCGAATACCCATCAAGTAATTTTCATCTGGTAAGCAAATCTTGGACCTCTCTATCGATCTTCACATTTGGGTATCCTCAAGTTCTACTTGTCTCTTAGATAAGAATTATGAATTCTCGAGGAGATGGGTTTTTTCCGGACGAAGTTATTCTTCAAATTCTTGCAAGACTGCCTGTGAAGTCCTTATTTATGTGTAAAACCGTGTGTAAACTTTGGTACAGATTGTCTGCGGACAAGTATTTTGTTCAGCTCTATAATGATTTGTCTGTTAAGAACTTGATGGTATTGGTTGACGTTTCAGAGGCATCGGACTCGAAATCTAGGTTGATTTGTGTTGATAATCTCAGTGGTGTTTCTGAATTTTCATTGGATTTCTTGAAAGCTAGAGTCAAGGTTAGAGCCTCTTGTAATGGCTTGTTGTGTTGCTCTAGTATTCCTGATAAGGGTGTATACTACGTCTGCAATCCGATGACTAGGGAGTTTAGGTTGCTTCCTAGGAGTAGAGAGAGGCCAGTGACAAGGTTTTACCCTGATGGTGAGGCAACTCTGGTTGGTTTGGCATGTTGCTCCTCGAGCCAGAAGTTTAATGTTGTGTTAGCAGGTTATCACCGCTCTTTTGGTCATAGGTCGGATGGAACTTTTATATGTTTGGTTTTTGATTCAGAGTTGAACAGATGGAGGAAGTTTGTGTCTTTTCAAGATGACCATTTTACACATATGAAACGGAATCAAGTCGTGTTTGTTAACGGCTCTTTGCATTGGTTGACTGGTAGTTCGTGTATTCTTGTGCTTGATTTGCATTGTGACATATGGAGGAAGATGTCATTGCCAGGTGAAGTGAGCTATGGGTCTGGGAATAGAATTTATTTGTTGGAATCTGATGGTTGCTTGTCCGTGATTCAGATATCAGATGCTTGGTTGAATATATGGGTATTGAAAGATTATGAGAGGGAAGAATGGCATTTGGTGGATAGGGTGAGTCTTAGATGTGTCAGAGGACTTGTGCCTGGCATTTTCCCGATAAGTCAGACTGGGGAATATGTTTTCCTAGCAACTCATAAGCAGGTATTGGTTTATCAGCGGAAGAAACGAGTGTGGAAAGTGATGTACTCTGTGAATAACAGCTCTGCACTTCCATTGTGGTTCTCAGCGCATGCATTTCGAAGCACAATATTCTCTTGTCATTAAGGCGTGGACAACATCTGCTGAACTTCTGTTCATGAAATTCTTATTGCAAGCACTAACTGGTCGATTTTATTTGTCATAATTGGATGATATGACTTATTCACCGTAAGCTTTTCAGTTTTAGCTGTTGGCTTTGGCTTGGATCTCCTCACTTTTGCAAGAAATGACAGTGAGGTAGTTTTCTTCTTCAATTTATGAATTAAAGTTTCTTTGTTGCTCAGCTCAAAAGAGAAATAAAAGATGCTCTTTGTGAAAGTTGATCATCACGTCTCATTGTGCACATATTCCTGGCTCGTTTTTGTAAGTAATGTTCCTTGCTCAAATTACTCAAAGCAATTTCAGTTCACCTTCACTTGATAAGCTATTACTCCAGCACGTTCCCATGTATAGTTCAATGCTGCTAGGGCTCAATGTTTATTTAGTCTGTTTCTCATGGCTTTCATGAAACATCAAGATCCTATGTTCACATTTCAAGGCTTTGATTTTCTCATTGGTAACTTTAAGATGATTTTGTGTTTGATCTCTTTTGCATAAAGCAAGTGTATGTAATGTCATCTCTTTTGCAGCTATGTGGTGCCTGATCAAACTGGGAAAATGTTTACTTTTAGCCAGGTAGGGTTATAACTTATTTCTCACAAATAAGAAACTTGTAAAAATTGTTGATGTTGCTATTCCTATCCAACATCGAGAGATTGAAAATTTGAAAATGTTCTGGGATGCTCTCAAATGAGATATTCGCTTTATTCAGCGTTGTTGATTGTAGAAAATGTATGAGATCTAGTTATATATTGGCCTATTGTGAATTGACCATGGAGACATTAGTTTTGGACCAAAAGAGAAGTAGCATACTAGTATTCTTCTCTTTTCCACTTTCAACATTGTACCAGCAGAAGTTTACATTGGCAGGATGCAAGGGGTTCAAATTGCGTCTAATGGAGCTTGTTCGTTGACTTAAAGGATGTGTTTTTGTTAGAGTCACTTATAGCCACTAAATCAGGAAACACGTGTCAAAACCCCAATTTATTTATTTTTATTTTTATGTGGGTGTTAAGTAATGTACCCCAAAGCCAGCTCCAATTCTTATAGTCTGTTTTTGTTAGGTTAAAAGATCTTTTAGAATTTTCAAAAAAGTTGTTACTTGTTAGTCTGATATGTCAATAATTGTTAATTGTTAGTCTGATATGGCATTCGTTAAAAAGTTAAAAATATCAATAATTGTCCTTTAGGATCTATTTCAGTGCTGTGTTAAATGAGTCAGACAACAGATACAACTCATAAAGGACAATGCCCTTGGTATATGTGTATAGGAGAACGAGGGACGATGAAAGTGTTGGGCAGGGCCGGCTCGATGCCAAGTAGGGGGAGTTCGGTCCGGTCTGGGGAAGTTTTGTGAACCGGATCGGATCTATTTGGTCTGGAGTTTTTCCATCCTGGACCGGACCGAACTCCCTAAGGACCGGTCTAGTCCATCCGTTCGGTCCACCCTTGATCCTTTTTTTTTTCTAAGGGCATATTGTTTAATATTTATGTAATTATATTGTGATATATTTAATATATACATATAGTATACTATTATATATATACTAGTAATACACTAATACTATTAATCTATTAATATATAGTAAATTAATAATAGTTATTAACTTATTTACTATAACTAATAATACACTAGTACTAATACTATAACTAATAACTATATGTAATAATAGTAATACTATATGTAATATACTAGTTTTACTATATCTCTTCAAACTCCCCGCATTGATTAATACTCTATGTAATAATATATTAAATAATAGTAATACTCTTATTACTAATAATCTATGTAGTTATAGTGATTTAATACTAACATATTACATATTAACTATACTAATACTATTATAAATTTATACATATATGATATATTATAATATAATTTTTATAATATGTTAATATATTAATATATATTAGTACTATATATTATAGTTAATATTTATACATTAAAGAATATAATAATACATTGATAATAAATATATATAGTTATAGACTTATAATGATTTAGTTATTATGAATTTATGATTATTATAACTATATAATTGTAGTAGTATTAGACTATTAGCAATTTAGTATAGCTATATTATATTAGTAATATTAATTATGTATATATATTTAATATATATAGTGTACTATTATATATGTATTCATATAAATATATATATATATTAGTAATACGCTAATACTATTAATCTATTAGTATATAGTAAATAAGCAAATTAGTAATAGTTATTAACTTATTTACTATAACTAATAATACACTAGTACTAATACTATAACTAATAACTATATGTAGTATACTAATATTACTATATCTCTTCAAACCCCACACATTTATTAATATTCTATGACACTATCTAATACTATATTAAATAATAGTAATACTTTTATTATTAATACTTTATGTAGTTATAGTGATTTAATACTAACATATTAAGTTAACTATACTAATACTATTATAAATTTATACTTATACCATAATATTTATTATAACTCTTACAATATGTTAATATATATACTGGTACTATATATTATAGTTATACATTAAAGAATATAATACTTATGTAATATTGTGATATATATAATAAATTTATGCAATTATTTATATAAATAATATATATAATTTTTTTTTAAAATATTTTTCGTTTGGTTCGGTCCCATCCAGTCTGGGGTGAAAAATCCATGGATCGCGGACCGGACCAAATGAATTTGGTTCTCCCATTTTTGGACTAGACTGGACCAATTCTGTCCGATTGATTTATCCGGTCCGGACCGGCCGATGTTCTCCCTTAATGCCAAGGCAAGTTGGGCAATTGTCCCCCCACTACTCAAGGCTTCTTAAGAAAAATTTTAGGCCCGGTTTAGATGTTGAGTTGAATTGAGGTTTTTTTTTTTTTTTTTTTTTTTTTTTTTTTTTTTTAAATAGTGGTGAGTTGAGATGGTGGAGTGAGTTTTGTGTGGCCTATCTAAGATGAGTTTAGATGTGTTTGAATATTAATATGAGTTTAGATGTGTTTGAATATTAATATGAGTTTAGATATATTTATGGGAAGTTAAAAAATGTTGTAGGTTCTGCGTGTAAATATGTGTTGAGTTAAAAAAAATTTTTGGGTCCCACGTGTAAAGAAGTTTTAAGTTAAGATGAGTTTAGTAATTTAAGAATTTGGTGTTTGGATATTAAACTCAGCTTAAAATTAGACTTATTGAGTTTATCTCTGTGGAGTCTAAGTTTCAAAAGGAGATTTAATGGCCTCTATTAAGAATTAAAAGCCCTTAGATTTCTTTAGAAATTATATTGAGATTAAAATTATTTAGGAAATAATAATAGAAGGCACTCGATAAAGAAGTTCTCTAAATAAAAAAAAATAAAAAATTAGAATGATTATTAAGAAATAAAAAATTTTGAGAAAACTATTTCTGATTTTTTTTATTATAAATAATTATTAATTATTAACCTTATTAGTTATGTAAGAGAAAATCTTAGTGTAATTAATAAAACAAAAATACTATTTCTACCGAAATAGTATCCCGAATGTGTGCCCCCCGAAAATCCCTCCTTTTTTTATTTTTTACTTAGTGATTAAAGAAAAAATTTTAAAAAATTTGTATTTTTTTTAAATGTTTATGGTGATTAAGAAAATGTATATATAAAAAGAAAAAAAGAATAACAAAAAATGAAATGCATGCTTCGGGATGCATTTTCGCGATATGTTTTCGGTGATTGCACCACTCTTTAAGGAAAAAAATAATAATAAATGAAGACAAACCAAAGCAATTACAATAGTTAGTATGTAATTATTAAGAAAAAAAAAAGAATTTATAGTATTTATATTCAACTTTTTATAAATATTCTATTAAATTATTGATTTTAATATTTTCATTTATTTTAATTCTAATTTGATTTTATATAAACAATTTGAACCCTAAAGAAATGGATTCTCCCTCACCTTTTTATTTAAATGAAATGGACAATCCACACAGAAAAGAGAAAATAAGAAATTATTACGAAAAATATTTTTTTCCTGCAAATCGACTTGACTTTCCTTAACCTGGGTAGTTTTCGGCCATTAATTTGAGGGCATTTCACAAAGCCTCCTACCAAATATGATGCTTATTGCTTACTCTGAGGTGGTACAGATTCCATACGGCAAAAAGTTTCTAGGGCCCTCTCTCTCTCTCTCTCTCTCTCTCTCTCTCTCTCCGGGACCTATGAATTACGATATTCATTGAATGCATCGCCAAAACATAGTAGGAGATGTAAGAAGAGTAGTGCTGTAGCCCCAGAACCAAAGGTCAAAAAAAGTTTTTTTGAATTTTTATTCAATTTTTTTATAATCTTAAATATTTTTTAAAAAATAAAAAAATTTATAACATCATTAAAAAAATACTTTTTTAATCACTAACTAAAAAAAAGGATTTGGGATACAAATTCGGGACCCACATTCAATGTTAATATTTTTTATGTAAGAAGCATAATAAAAAAAAAATTACTGCTATATCTAAGAAGAGATTAAATAAAATTAATTTTATAAACTGACGTAGTTTTATATAATTCGTTAGATTTATTTTATAATCTGATAAACTACATCATGTTTTATCAATTTATAGAATTACTTTTATATAATTCATTTGTGGCTAGAATATTTCTCGAAAAAATAATGTCTATAATTTCTACAATTTTTTATAATCTTTATATTAAAATTATTATTATTTTGCAAGTATTTGATTTTTCTAATCGATTTTTCCTATAAAATATTTTAAAAATCTTTGGTGGAAACTAATAGAGAGATATACAAAAGTGAAATTAACAATATTTTTATAGCTATTTACGATAATTTTTAACGAGTACTAAATTGTCGTGAAATTCATTTTATTTTATTTTATCTTATTTACCCTCAAATGAGATCTTGATCTCTATATATCAGTTTGCACAAAAAATGATTATATGTAACTAATTTTTTTTATATGTTTTTGAGAGAGAGTGAATGAAACTATTTAATTAAATTAATTAAAATTCATAAATATATAATTTGTTTTAATCTCATACCATAATTAAGCATTGAAAATATAAGAGGTAGTAACAAAGGTGGATCAAAGAAAAACAAACTCAGGAAAACAAGAACGGTATTATTCTTTATTTGACATTTGATTATTTTTAGTCAAGTTTATTGATGTGATACATTTTAAATGATTTATTATATTAATTATTTAAATGGAAGTCAACGAAAATGTGTGATATTCCAACGTATGATTAAATAAGATAAAATTTGTAAACTGCTTCCTACCATACATGGTAAGGTGTCCAATGTGATATCTCAGGTTACTTCCCTCAGCCCCAAGGCAAGCTGCTCCCAATCCGTGACCAGAATATGGACAGGCAGTCAGCCAAACAGACCCGCTTTCAAACATCACGGATGAGTCAAGAGAGGAACTCCTTGGCTCAGAGCCATGAGACTGTGAAAGTCCCAGATTTCTGACAACTATATACATATGCACAGTCTGGTTTTTCTCTGTTCAGCCAACGTGCCCAATTAGAACAAAGATTGTGTAGTGTAATAAACAGTATCAATACACAGATTATCAAGAAAAGCCCAGAAAAGACTGTTTTTTAGGGCCTATTTTCACTTTGGAACGCACCTGAACTTGGCGGCGGCTCGGGTATGTCTTTATTCGCTTCCTTTCTTTTTCCTTTGAATAATTGCAAGATTTTTTCATCTAGGTATCGTTCAACTTCTTTATATATGTATTTTCTCACGTTACTTTCCATGTTATATATCATTTTTTTCACTACTGCAACATTTTTATTCATTATTTGGAAGTGGGTTCTTTTATTGTTTCTGTTTTCTTGAAAGAAATTTGTTGTTTGGTTCTCAAATGGATTTCATTTTTCTTTTTAATTTACATTCTTTCAAGATTTCTTGTTGTTCAGGATAAGAATATTGTGAATTTTTATTTCTAAAATTTGATGTGGAAAGGACTGTGAAGCTCAAGTTAGATTTCGTGGAGAAAGGAGTTAGTAAGAAGTTAATTTTTTCGTTTGACATGAATTTTCAAATTTTCTGGCGTGAAATGATCAGTTTTGGGTAATGCTTAATTATCCATGTGGCTTCTCCTTGTTTCATCAGGATTCTGTTAGCATTCGATGTTGATTTCTTTTCTTTGCTTAGTATCACCTTCATATAGACATTATAGAACTTTGCCCATGGATGGAGGGGTCTGCCTTCCACCATGGGTGAGTATTAACAAACTAAAGGCTGACCCTCATATCACGAGTTTTCATACTTTCAGTGCTAGATATGCAGATAATCCTTTGTTATGATTTATTATGCATATATGCTCGTAATTCTTGTATCACAGTGTCTATTTAGTAAATTTGGTAAACTGCCCGTTTGTTGACAGGTTATACTTCTCTCCCTAGCTAGCCTATGGCTCCATTGGTGTTGATCAGAAAATACTTAACCTGAACCCCTTTGAAACAATATCACAAGACTTATTACGTCATGGCTCGAAAAGGTAATCAACAAAAGAATGGGGTGGACCGCCCGACACTAGACCACAAAAGAAGAGGTTCAGCTTCAGGGTTTAATCCGAAAAATATGAGAGGGCGGGGAAAACCACAAGAGGCGAAGGTGTTTCCTGGAGAAGAACTCCCAAATGGTAGCCAATCAAGCAATTTTGCTGAGAGTGTGAGTGAAACCAATTATCCAGGAGATGAAAGCAAGAGTGCACAAAAATCAGAGAATATGTTGAGGGAAGAGAGGCAAGGAATGGATGCAATGCAAGGTCCAGAGCAACCAATGTCTTCTGGGAGTGATTTAGCAGATTGCATTGGAAATATTGGAGCTTCAGCTGAAGAACAAAACGAGATATTACATACTAACCAAGGTCGAAAACATACAATAAGTAGCCTGGCATTCTTGCCTAATGGTCTGAATATTAGAAAAATGATAGAAAATGTTAAGTCTTCAGATATTTTAGTGCTTAGGTGCTTGAGGGCATTCGTGGTGTTAGTCTTCAAGGCAGCTAGTGAATGGCTAGACAGGCATAGACCGTTGTTTATGACTCTCAAAACCAAAATGTTGAATGCTTGTGACTATACCAGAACGAAGATTGAGCAAGTGTATCCCATTGTTTTGAAATGGCTTATGCATTTTGGGAGCATAATGCTTCTTATATCAATGGTTTGGTTGGAATGTTTTCTTAGAGGCATTGACTCCTTCTTACGCATGGGGACAACAGCCTTCTTCTCAGTTATATGGTTCAGCGTTTTCTCAGTAATTGCTATGGTTGGGATGCTCAAGTTTCTTATTGTCTTGGTAAGTCCTGTTTATGTTTGAGCCAGCAAAAAACTTTGTGCTTCATTAATGATTGGGTTCAGCTCATAAACTAATTGAAGATAAGATACTTCTATATTTCAGTCCTTTTTTTTCCTCCCATCTTTGCAATTTATTCTGTTTGTTATTTTTATGATTTTGAGATCAGCGTAAAAAAAGAAAAAGAAAAAAGAAGGATTACCGACTCTTGAGAATCCTGATTTTCCATATTGAATTAGTGATATTCCTTTGTATGTCAATTTCCTCATCGTTTTTCAGTGTACTTACTGTTTATATGTGCAATAGTGGAGATTCCTGAAATAAGTACTGCACCTCTCTTTTGTGTTGTGGTTGTATTTTGGAGTCTGGATGATGGTTTTTTTGTCCTACCTGAAAGATGATAGACCTGTTTTCTTTGTCCTATTTGAAAGATTTAATGCCTCATGTAAATTAAACAGGTTTATCATCTTTTAGATAGGATGCTGAAGCATAGGCTTTATGCACTGAATTTTTTTCTTGTAAGTGACGTGTTTATCTTGGACTTTTGATTTTAAATGATTTTTTAGTTTATCAGTGAGATGGGTGTTATGAGCATGAGATCGTAGGAAATAGGTTTTTTATTTTGGCTAGAGGCTTTAAAGAAACTACCGATATGGTTTGATCACTAGTGAGTTGTTAAGTAGGATGGTAGTTTTGTATATTGAGGTGATACTGGAGTTGCAGTCCATGGTTATGCAGGCTTTTTATGCCTATTGGCACATGTCTATTCTTGTTTGGTTATTAGGAGATGAACTTTGTAGATGCCACATGTAACTCATATTTGTTTTGACCAACCTCAAACGTGAATTGCTTTTCAAAATCCAGGCTAGGGTCTTGGGATCATGAACTCTAGCAAAACATAAAGCAAAATATCCAGGTTTTGCACTTTGGATTTCATTTTGTACATTCATGACAACCCCTAGGGGTTAGTTCAAGTGGTAAAAACCATGGGTTTGGGCGTATGCTCTCCCTAGATCTGAGGTTCAAATCCCCTTGGGTGCAAACAATCTCTATGAGCCATTGGACTGGATGATTTTCACCTTGAATTACCCAAGGTACACTTGTGGGAAACTCCTTGCCGAGGGCCTGTGTATCCCCAAGATTAGTCAGGATGCTGTTCCCTGACACTTGGTGCCAATCAATAAAATTTGTACATTCATGACATCTAAAATTGAGGATTTAATCATGAAACCAAACCATAAGGCTTAAGAGTTTGGTTGGGTTCTAGTCTTGACACTTTAGGTGATTAACCCCTAGGGGTTGGCTCAAGTGGAAAAGGCCTTGGGCTTGGGGGTGCTCCCCTCAAGTCTAAGGTTCAAATCCCCTTAAGTGCAAACAATCTCTAGGAGCCATCAGACTGGGGGATTTTCCCTTTGTTACCCAAGGTGCACTTGCAGGAAACTCCTATTTAGGGCTTGTGCACCCCCGGGATTAGTTGGGACTGTTCTTGGACACCCGGTGCCAACAAAAAAAAACTTTAGGTGATAGCATGATGTAAATGTCACTTATAAAAAAAAAAAGCATGATGTAAATGTGATTTCTGACATGTTTCACATGCTGCTATAACAAAACGGTGAGAAAGTGATGTAAGTACTCATTTCTACGCACTTTTTCAAAATGGTTGCCATGGTTACCTGCTTTATATCTTGTAAAATGCTCTCTCGCAGTTCTCACTTCTGAGGAATTTGCATCAAGTGATTTTCTGGTTGTATTTTGAATTTTCATCTCCTTACCTTCGCTATTGTACTTTTCATATTCTTCTGTTCTCATTATGTGTCATGATCCATCAGACCTTAGCTGCACTTATTGGTGTTTTTGTCGGGTTCACTCTAGCAATGTTGACTGTTGCCATTACTGGAACTGTTTTCTTGTGGTTTTATGGAAGCTTTTGGACAACAGCGCTTGTCATCTTCTTTGGAGGTGATTATCTTACCTTACCGTTCTTGTTTATCTGTATATTTGTTAGTTCTCTGGGGTTTGACATTGTTTAAAGCTCAGGGTTGGCATTCATGTTGAGCCACGAACGTGTTGCACTACTAATCACCACGACGTACTCTGTATATTGTGCTTGGGCATACGTTGGATGGCTTGGTTTGCTTATCGGTTTGAATTTTTCTTTTATTTCGAGTGATGTTCTGATATACTTCCTGAAGAATAATATGAATAAGCATAGAAGACCCAATAGGTTCTCAGAACAAGCAGCTGGAATGCAAGGTCAACCGGGGTTCTTTAATAGTGAAACGGAACATGCTTCGACCTCTGAAATTGACCCGGGGTTATCAGCTGATCGGAGTCCAGGAATTCCGTCAACCAGTGGGGCTGATTCTGAGATAACTTCTGAAGAAGAAGTGGTTCGCTTGTTAAACTGCACTGATCACTACTCTGTGTTGAGCTTGTCCCGGTATGAGGACATAGATGTCTCTCTACTCAAACGGGAATATAGGAAAAAGGTAACTGGCATACTCTGTTTGTTATAATTGGCTATACTTATTTTTCATGTTATTCCCTTGGAAGTTTCATTTGCATTATCAGTCTTGTATGCTGATATTCAAAAATGTATCTTGCAACTTTAAAGAGATTGGTTTATTTTTGTGCTGTTTCTTAACATTTTCTCATTAAATGTAAAGAAGATAAGGAGAGTATTCTTTTATTGACTCAGTTTTTTAATTGGCTCCAGGCAATGTTGGTCCATCCTGATAAGAACATGGGGAATGAAAAGGCCGCAGAAGCTTTTAAGAAACTTCAAAATGCATATGAGGTAAATCTTTTGGTTTCAATTGTCCCAAATTTTTTATGCTCCTTTTTCCATTCCTGTCTGAATATATTGTTGTATTTATGATTTTTTTTCTAGGTTCTACTAGATACTCTGAAGCGAAAAGCATATGATGATGAATTAAGAAGGGAGGAGTTGCTGAACTTATTCAGTAGGTTCCAAAATACTTCCCAAAGGGTATGTATACACATGTTCCCGGATACCTTATACCCTTTCTGCTTCATATTCATTTTTGTAATGCTTTTTTCATGGGACTGGATGTGGGAATCAATGAAAGGTTCATAGAATTGCCTACAAAATGTGGAAATCTTGAGCACAAGGCGGTGGTGAATTTCAGTTCTCCTGCTCTAATAATAAATCAGATACATAAGATAAGCATGTCCATCTAACTATGAATGGAATGAAAGGCTGTTTTAACAATTTTAATTGTTCAAACTGACTTGACCGACGCATTTGTTGGGAAAAAGAGGAAGTGATGGTATTTCTTTATTGTTTAGATCAATACATTTGACCTAATTATGTGAACCAAACCTTTGGAATGGGAATTCCAGACATCTGATATCCTTCCCTCATTTCATAGGAGTTGATTGGCCATTTCTGTCTGGAAATTTCAGAGTCTTAGACTTGTTTGTTGCATTGCCATGAACATGGGTTTCCAAAAGGGAAGGTGATCTGATGCAGCAAATTAACTAATGTCGAACTTGTTAGCCATGCCCTTTTGTTCTTCATTCGGCATGTGTCTAGTTGAATTTCTTTGGATTTTGCATTGAGATTGTCTTTTATCAGATTACTTGGAGTACTAAATTGTGTGACTTTCATTGGGCTCTACATTCTAAAGTAATCGAGGCTTTCTTTGTTATATCTTCTTGGATAAGTAAGGCGTGTTTTCTTATATCAAAGCTTTTAACAGCATTGCACCTACTTTGGAGCATTTAGTGGTCTCTTGTTCTAGTTTTATCTGAGTTCTTTTGTCTCACTTAAGCTTTTGATGCAATTGATTCCCAGAAGGGAGGGCATGGTTTCTTTACCTCTGGATATGCACGCTCGGAGGCTGGTGTTGATCCTTCTAGAGATTCAAGGCAAATAGCCTGCAAGAAGTGTGGCAACAATCATGTCTGGTTGCACACCAAGAGATCAAAATCTCAAGCAAGATGGTGCCAGGTATTTCCTTTCCCTTTATCTCTATGCACGGTCTTCAATTGGAATGCATTTGTGTAAGCTGTCACCAAGTGTACCACCCACCTTGCACGACATGGCCTAGCTTTTTATAAACAAGGGGCTTCTTTTCCCTAGAAGGAAGGAGTTTTGTCCCTTTGTCGCTGTTGGTTATGACCTTACTCTGGGAATTTTCTTTTTGAAGGATTGCAATGAATTTCATCAAGCAAAAGATGGTGATGGATGGGTTGAGCAGTCTATGCAGCCCTTCTTTTTGGGACTGCTGCAGAAGGTATGTACCAGCAATCCATTTTAGCCAGTAACCCGTTCATTGTAAGTCACCCCCTCTCCCCCCCCCCCCCCCCCCCCCCCACAACAAAAAAGAAAAAGAAAAAGGAAGAAAACATGATTATAATCTTGAGCCATAGTATAAATATAAAAGTGACCATGTCATTCATGGAGTATACTATTGAATTGGATTATGATTCTTCTTTTTATCTTAACGTTATGTAAGCAGGTAGATGCTCCTGTTGCATATGTTTGTGCTGATAGCAGGATATATGATGCCACCGAATGGTATATTTGTCAGGTATATTTTCAATAGCTTAATTGATTTCTCTGAACCTATGTGCATTTCCTCATGTGAATGTACCATGGCTAAGTCTATATGGTGAAGAAAATAGAAATATGTTATTGCACAACTGGATGCTGCAAGGTAGCAGGCCATCCAAAATGGAACTTCTAAATCCAATTTGTTCTAGGCTTCCAAACATTATTTAAAATGACGCTCATGTATTTTAAGTTTTAAGACCACAAAAACTTATGAATTACCCGAGGTGCACTTGCGGAAAACTCCTTGGCAAGGGCCTGTGCACCCCCGGGGTTAGTTGTGAGTTGGTACACTGTTCTTGGACACCCGGTGCCAATAAAAAAATAATTCTGGATTTGAATACCAGCTACGTTTTGTAATTCTGCATCAAAGACAGTTGGATGATACAAGTGTTATTTTGGTGTCTAAATGCCGGCTTCATCCATTTTCAGATGAGAAAAAAAATTCTAATCTATATCTAAAACGTGCTACCATGGAATAAACATTTAATGTGTCTTGGTGGAAGAATCTAGGTGATTATGTATAATGGGTACTTCGGGAGATGCTCACTCAGAACCGCCCCACATGCTGACCCTTGCACCACCATTACACCTCCACATGGAAGTAGAAGGCATAATAATGCTTATCTCTTGTTGCAGGGAATGCGATGTCCAGTCAACACCCACAAGCCGAGTTTTCATGTCAACACTAGTGTAACCTCCAAGCATAACAGCGGAAAGGGAACAAGTTCAGGACAAAGGGGTGGTCAAGTGCCGGCATCTAATATGGAAGAGAGCTTGACAGAGGAAGAATTCTTTGAGTGGTTACAGAATGCTGTGCAAGCAGGCATGTTTGACAATTTCAGTGGCAGTACCTCCAATGAGAGTCCGACTGGCCGGACTGGAAGCGGCTCCAAGAGCGGTAGCAGCAATAGTGGCAGTGCCAACAAGAGAAAGAAAAAAGGAAAGAAGCAATGGTGATCACCAAAACTTTCGCAGCACAACCTTTGTAATCATTTGCGAGCCTGTCACAGAAGGTTTATTGGCTTATAGAGTAACCTATAGTCCTTTATATATATATATATATAAAGAAAATGAAGGCCTAATTGAGGAAATTTCAACCCCATTAATGCAAGCCAGCATGAGTACTCACTCTCTTGAGCCTCCGTAATGCAAAAATTGTAGAGTGTTCTGTTTTCTCTTCCTTCATTGTCGATTTTCTTAGTTTTATTGTTTATCTTTTGTCCTCTTTATGGTCGGCAAGTTATTTGTTTTGGGTTTCTTTAGAGGTTACCGGTGAATCCAAGGAGGATCTCATTTCTCTTGGATGATGGGAATCTTGCTCTGCTCAACCTACATAATACTTATTTGAGAGATACAGAAGGAAAGCATGGATACAAATCTCTCCTATAATCCTTTTAAAACTATATTTCTTGTTTGAATTATTTGTTCATTTATTTACATGAAAGTAAAATCAAATGTCTAATGACCCTTTTTTCAGATAAAGGATTGGTTATTAATTTTAGAGTAGATGATAAAATATTCTTGTTAAAAAAAACAGATATTTTTCAGATAAATTAATTATGTTTTCAGAAACGCTTCACGCCGGTCGGGCTGTAAATGAGATAAAAACAGCCCTCCATTCATGTAGTGCCACGTAGGAAAAAGCAGTCTGTAGACAAATGGGGTCAACCACAGGGAATCATCAATGCATCACATGTAATCCGTCTGTTTCTTCCTTCTCCCGGACGCCCCATCTCACATAGCCCTTCTCCCGGACGCCCTCCCTTCTTGCATAGCCCTTCTCCCGGACGCCCCATCTCAGCACGACGCCGACGGACGCCTCGCAGCACAACGCCGACGGACCGATGCTTCTCAGCACCATCTGCAGCTCAGCATGACCTCGAAAGTGTAGAAGACGAGTGGGAGAAACCGTCTGCCATCATGAAACTCGTCGTTCGTCACCCATTAATATTCACTTTGATTTACCAGCCTCGTTTGGCATAAAGAAAATCAACTCTTCTATTTAAAGTAGAAGAAAAGACAAATTTATCAGAGGAAGTTTTGCAATTTTTAAAATCTCGTTGCGATTTAGTCGGTCGTTTCCCCAAGTGCAAACTCGTTCACGTTAACTCAGTTCCTCTCTCTACGCCATTGATGCGGGTACTTGGTTCTGGGGCAAGCTTGTTGCCATTTAAGGCTGATGGAGGACGCCATGGCTCTCCTCCAGACCGGCAAGCGCCTCGCCACTGCTGCATTCCGCCGTGAAAGCATATGCCGGTCCGAAGACAGCTTCTCCGTCTCCTCCGCCATCACCATCTCCACCACAACCCCTCCCACCACTCCGCCAAGTGATCCGACCGATACCGAGAGCGTAAACCAACTCATCAGCCACATAAAGCTCCTGCTCCGTTTCGTGTTTCTGATTTCAAATGCCCCAAATAATTTTCACATGTAATGCAGGTCTACGGAGGTCTCTGTGGAAGGCTTACGTGTTAGGTTTTTATTGGCCGGCTGTTTTTATCTCATTTACAGTCCGATTGGTCCTAAAGTTTTCTCTTATGTTTTAGATCCAAATAAAAGAGAATGACATGAGAGGCACATGAATCCTATAAGTGATTTCCAATTAAAATGATAAATTTTTAATTATTTCATATATTTATCAGTTAGTGTCTAATATTCATGAATATAATTAAAAATGATACACATTTAAATTGAAAAATAAATATATTTTTAATCTATTTCCGTTTCGAAATCCACTTTGCATTGAGTGGTACTTAAAACCGCTCGACTTCACTTAATGCGTACTCCGAACACAAAATGTCAAAAACACCCTCCAAACTTGCTTGAAATTACTAACTCCACCCATTTTTACTGCTTGGAAGTTCTTTCAAACACTTCACAACAATTTGCTATTATCTTTTGCTCTCCAGGAGCTGCAATGCAGGCACTCCTAAACTCGTTGTCCTCAGTTTATTTCACACTAAATGCTCCTAAAATGGCTATCACCACTGGTTCTTTTCTAAAGGATCCAAACCTATATATGAAATCTGCAAATGGGTACTCTTCCTTATCTCTTTCGGCCCCATTTACTACGCACAAGCTCTCTTTTGGATTTAGGGACTCGGTGATAGTGGGGGCAAAGAACAGCAAGAACAAGAAGGCAGACGGTCACAGCTTTGTGCCAAAGCCAGACGAGGCCACTGGGCCTTTCCCTGAAGCTGTGCTCCTTAAAGAGGTTTGCTTTGCGCGCAAACACCCCCGTTCCTAGTTTTCATGTTTATCGGTTGGATAACGTTAAGGATATCTCCGCTTTTTCTCTTTTTATGTTTTTTTTTTTTTTTACTTGCCAAAATATTAGGAGGACAAAGCATCGCCTTTGTCTTTGTTATGCGTATTTGAGTTCCCTTTTTCCCCGTAGCTGTTGGGTTCTATTATTAAGCATATAAAAGAATGTCTTGGAACTAAATGGAATGTTTTTATTTTGAGATAAAACTAAGAAAAGGAAAAAAAAAAATGGTAGTTTTTGCATTTTTCTATTGCTTTATGCTTTGGATGAATTCATAACTGCTGAACATGTAATAGGCAAATTCAAAAACCATGAATTGATAGGTTGTGTATTTATATAGACTGGTCTGAGACTCTGAGTTACATTGCACTGCTGACAACCTCATTAAAAACTAATGTTACCATAGTTTATTGGTGCTTACTTGTAAAAGTAGTGTTGAATCCCTTGATCATCAGTTCCCTCGTACACCTTTGCAAGGAATCATGGACCCTTGTGATAGGTGACGCCAAATAAGAGATAGATGTGTAATTTAGTTGTCAGGGTTAGCAGTATGGCATAAAAAGTTGGGTAAAATATGCCTCCATATTATGTGGTCTGATGCAGTGCTATTGGCATCATCAATTGTTCTAATAAACTATATAGACCATGGGCTGTATGGCGGCATTTTACCGTATAATTGCTCCATTTTGAATGCATCCCTTGTTGTTTAATGTGGATTATTTGGAGAGAGAGAAGAGAGGGAAGGGAGGGCCATATTTTTTTAATGGTGTTGATAAGTCTTCTATTCGAGCAAAGCAAGCTACTTTTATTGGAGGTGGTTTTTTATTATTGTCTCGAATTTTTAAATATTGTAAGATTTTGTTTCTAATTCTTTGGATTCTCTTATTTTCTCTTGTGTACTCAAGCTTCTTATCTTTCTAGCAAAATTACTTTTTATGTGTGATCTCTCTAATAGAATTATCTCAATTATTGAAAAAGAGTTGGATTTGCTTAGGCTGCATCTATTTCTTTGAAGAATGTGTCTTGTCTTTTTATTTAATTGAACTTCTGGTTGGTTTTGTGGTGGGATTTTTTTTTCCTAAAATTTTCAGAAGAAAGTTCAGGATGGTAAACTTCTGCCTGAGTTTGCTGATGAAGAAGAAGGTAATTACTTCTTCCTCTTATTTTTTTTTTCCCCCAAAATAAAGACTTTTTGTATTATGCAGAAGTGTAAATTATTCATTTTTTGTTGATTTCCAGAAAAACTCTATGAAACTCTGATGCTTCAGCTAGAAAGTGAAACAGTTGTGGAACAAAGTAAGTTGGCTTTCAACTTGGTTGGTCGGTTCTACTTACTAGTAGTATAATTTTCCTTTGGTTACAGAGATTGCAGGTGAAAGAACATGTGTGTGCGTGTGTGTGTGTTCGATCTATTTTTAGCATTCAAGTAAATAAGGGGGAGTTGTGTTGCTTTCGATATGTGTAATTTGTGGGATGCAGTTTGGTGTATTCTAATTTGGATTGATTGAGAAATCATGCATTTTTATGATTTAGAGAAATGGAAAAGTTCATTGAAAAAGGTACTTGACAGTCTCTGATTTACTTTCATCTATCAGGGACCTTCATGGGTTAACTTTAGAGAGAATATCTACTTATACTTCTTAAAATGTGGTTTGGATTCAAAGATGAGATGAGATGGTTTTAGATGAGTTGAAGAAAATATTGTTATTATTGTTTTGGGATTTGAAAAGGTTGAATTGAGATTTGAAAAAGTTGAATTATTTATTATAATTTTGTGTGGGAATTTGGAAAAGTTGTAATGATGAATCCAAACTTATTCTTTCCCTTGTTTCTACAGTGCGCCACTATGAAGTGGTTTATTTAATTCATGAAAAGCATGCAGAAGAGGTTGGAAATGTTAATGAGAAAGTTCAAGGTGATCTTCGCCCTTCCATCTTTTTTCTTTTGCTGTCTATATTACTGCTAAAGTCATAGATGATCAATTTTTCCATGAAATTGATTTTATTATTAGTTCATATGAGTTTCACCTCATATGCTTCTTGGTTCTGCCTTACTGCTTTCTATAAAAACTGGCCAATGAGGGAGTTCAGATGGCTGCTAAAATATTTTGAAGCCTGGATGGTTTCATAGTGGTGCTGTTAACTCTGTTGAATCTTTCAGGGTGCTGAATTTAGCTTGATTTATAGATACTGCTTGGAGTTTTGATACCAGAGCACCATTTTCAATTGCTGTTTTGTTTCTCCTTTCTTCACAACTAATGGTATGTAGATATTGCTTAGGAAAAGTTGGGAATGGAAATCTCTACGCAAGAATTACTTTTATGGTCATTGATGAATGTTTGCAGTTCGTAAAAAGTGTTATCTCTGAAAATTCAAAATCTCAGTTGAAGTTTTTGTTTACTAAAATTTTTATTAGTTTACTAAAATTCTTATTTTACCTATAAAAAATAAGTTTTGGTTTACTAAAATAAAAATCTCTCTTTCAATCTTCACCGTGTGAATTACAGAAGCAGCTATCAACTGCTTCCTGGCAGTGTACTTGGACTATGCATAGTTTTTCATATTAATAAAAATCTGTTTTACTTATGAAAAAAAGAAAAAGAATTGCTTCCTTGCAGGATCATCTCTGCATGTGCTTGTTCAATGTTGGTATCAAATTTGTATAAAAAAAAAAAAAATATTTGTTCTATCAATGAATAGGGTTTGGCTGGTCTTCATGGCATGAAGAACTAACAAAAGGAAAAAAAAAACCACAGCTGAGTCTGTGCAGACGAAGAAAATGGGATCCCACTGATCACTCTTCAAACAAAACACCCAATATAGGCAGTAAAAGGTCATTTAGGAACTCTCTGGGATTTGATGCAGTGATTTCAAGTAGAGTTAATTTTTCCTTGTAAGTTTGATTTCAAAGCTGGATGATTTTCTTATGTACAAGGAATGTTTGATGCAGATTTTTTAAGGGAGAAGAAAGGCAAGATATGGAGACTGAGTGATTGGGGTATGAGAAGATTAGCATACAAGATACAGAAAGCCAAGAATGCCCACTACATCTTAATGAACTTCGAGTTAGAAGCAAAATGGATTAATGATTTCAAGAGCATGCTAGACAAAGATGAAAGGGTCATTCGGCATCTTGTGATAAAGAGGGATGAGGCAATTACAGAGGATTGCCCTCCACCCCCCGAGTTCCACACCCTGCGTGCAGGTACAGATGATTATGATGAAGAGGAAGAAGATATTGATTATGATGATGCCTATGACTATGAAGATGGCAAAGAGGATTGGGATGGGGAAGGTGAGGCTGAGATGGAAGATTATGATGATGAAACTGAGGATGGGATTATTGCTGTCAAGAATGAAGCTGGTGACAGAGAACATAAGAATAATATATCGGCTATTGCAAGAAATAAGGGAAGAAAGAATCTGAGATCTGAGAAAGTAGGTAGGTAATGTTTTGTTCTAAACTTATACTATGTTTTTTGGTTTGTGAGAATCTCATATTAGGTTGATGTGCATTGTACTTCATGTATAAATTTGACTGTCTTTAATTGTATTTCAATAAAGATATGAAATCGTGCAATCTATTGAATACACCCGAGTTGATGGTAGGGTTTTGGAGGTCCTAGTTGCCTTTATTTATGTCATTCCCGCATGAAGTTACATCAAGTTTCAAGACGTGGAATCTGACTGCATGAACTTTGGAATACTGGACTGCTTTGTGCTTGACAGAGACAGAATTTCAAGGTTGTCATAGAAAATTGACCTGCACTTGTTTACCGTCCGATCAAACACAAGTACGTTTAGTAGTAGTTGACATTAATATAGGACTGACTACCTTTTTTGTTTGATCTGGGTTCAAGACATAATCCTCACGAACATAGCATGTTCGTGACATGGGATTTGAGAATCTAATGGCACCGAACGTGTTATTTGCTGCTTCTTCCCTACAGGGAAAAAATGACGGGGGTCGATTCAGATTTAGAATCAAAGCGTCAGTGATTGCTAATGCAGTTTTTTACCCTGTTTTTCTGATTGGTAAAAATCAAGAAAGAGAATATTTTTCGTGCATACCAAATTATTAATTATGTCAAACCTACTTGCAAGTTAAAAACCAAACAAAATGATTTCACGAACTTCACATGGCCGTGAGAAA
The DNA here is from genome assembly GCF_018687715.1 of Carya illinoinensis. Lineage (NCBI taxonomy): Eukaryota > Viridiplantae > Streptophyta > Magnoliopsida > Fagales > Juglandaceae > Carya > Carya illinoinensis. The sequence continues at coordinate 38,124,776 of NC_056752.1, forward strand.
ACAGACTTCATGCTTGCTTGCATACTTCCAAGGCCTGCTACCTTCTCCTTACTTCTATAATTCATTTGTATATTTGTCAATAACTTTTAAGTAATGTTCCAGCAGGAGAAAATAACGGAAATGTGCCAAGAAACTGATCATTTCATGGTTTCACAAAGAGTGTGCAATTGTGCATCAACCACGAAAAAAATCTACTTACATGCATGTATTTTACACATCTAACATACCATTAAAGTGGGTCCTGCAGTGATGAATTGTAAGCCAAATTTTATGAGAACTAAGCCTGTGACATCATGTATCCGTTTTAAAGAGGATAGACTCCATGCACAAGAAATGAAGCCAAATCTTATTGGAATCTGAAAATTTTACTCTCTTTTTTCCCCTAATTGGTTGAAAGCTAATCCTACAGGATTCTTGCTTGTGTCATGAACATATCCCTATTTGAACGTTTCATGAAACGGAAAAACACGTACATGCCAAATCAATTGCCATCCTTATTTGTTTCATCAATGTATTTCTTGCGTCAAATTCATGACTCAAAAATTTTGCCGTATTTCTTTTCTTGGTGAAACTCGAATTCAGAACTAACTCCAGAAAAGTTAAGGGTCTAACTTTATATGCATTATACGTACGTACATGCATGCATACATACATACATACATATACATGCATACGTGCTTTTATATGGTCTATGATTGTACGTATTTCCTAAATGAGGGCCACTTCTCTCTCACAGTTTGTTTAGGACAAAACGCAGATTTGTATCAATATTGTACCATAACTCAAATAAAACAGAACTCGACTTACAATCAACAGCCACCTAACCATAAACCATGCAAAGACAATGACCATTAAGTAACGCAAACCTTCCCTCCTAATACTCCTCCTGAATCAACAACTGTGAAGATCAAGTTCCGCTTGGCCATTCGAAGTTTTGAGGGAGACTTTTCCTGTTGCCATCTGGCATCACCTTACACAGTCGTATCACTCTGAGCTTAGATATAAATTACACACATTAACGCCGATGTGAGATATATACATCACTAGCGAAGAACCATGGCAACATCTGCCTCCACTGCTACTAACACCCCCACCATCACAGCTCTCCTAATCCTTCTCCTCCTTCCCAAATCATATTCTTCTGAGCTCTTAGCAGATTGTGACTCTTCTGTCCCGGAATCCGACGTGGACCTTCTGGAATTTCCTTTAAATTTAGAGTTCCTAGAAGCTGAATTCTTCTTGTATGGCTCTTTGGGTTATGGCTTAGATAAAGTTGCTCCAAATCTAACCAAGGGAGGTCCGCCACCTATTGGTGCTAGACGGGCAAAGCTGGACACTTTTACCCAGGATGTTATCAAGCAATTTGCTTTGCAAGAAGTTGGACACTTGAGGTTGTCTCTTGAATCATTTCTTTTCTTTCAGATATTTATTCTTGGCGTTTAATTGCTGAGGATGACACATTATTATTAGACTTAAACATTTTTCTAAGACTCTCGATATGTGACATCAGACTCTGATTTTGAACTCTGACTATCTTCTCTAATATCATAAATAATCAATTTTGCTAAAAGCCTACCCGATGATAAGAAATGATGAATTTGAGAACCTCTTTGAGGACAATGAATTTTACCCATTTTATATACAAAATTCTTGCTCGTAGGGCAATTCAAAATAAGGTTCATGGATTCCCGAGGCCATTATTGGACTTGAGTGCAGCATCATTTGCAAAAGTGGTGAATAGCGCATTTGGACGACAGTTAATCCCACCTTTTGATCCTTACGCCAGCGCCATCAACTACCTCCTTGCATCCTACCTGATTCCTTATGTTGGACTTACTGGCTATGTCGGAGCAAATCCGAAACTCCAAGGTGCTACTTCCAAAAGGGTAAGCCCCAATCATATCCTGTAATGCCTTGAAATTGAATAGAGAACGATTAACCTTCTCCTGTTTTTGTCAGCTTGTTGCAGGCCTTTTGGGCGTGGAATCTGGCCAAGATGCAGTCATTCGAGCATTGCTATACGAGCGGGCAACGATGAAGGTGGCTCCCTATGGAATAACGGTGGCAGAGTTTACAAATCGCTTCTCAGAGCTAAGGAATAAGCTGGGACACGCAGGGTTGAAAGATGAAGGCCTTGTGGTTGCACCACGAAAGGGTGCGGAAGGAAAGAGTATTGGGAACGTGCTTTCTGGAGACAGAGACTCAGTTGCATATGATAGAACTCCGGAGGAGATCCTGAGGATTGTATATGGGGGAGGTGACGAGCATGTACCTGGTGGTTTCTATCCAAAGGGCGCTAATGGCCGTATTGCCAGATCTCATTTACAAGCTTAAAAGCTCTGCTGCTGCAATTTTCACTTATGTTTAAACCATATGCATGCCCTCGGCAAAGGTGGCAAATAAGTGAATTAGGTTTTCCTGTATGCTAGCTTTATGTGATGAAAGAGTTGTTTTGATGTTATTAATCAAGTTTTCTCTGAGACTCCTAATCCCAATTTGGAATCAGAGTTGTTTTCAACGCATCTCATCTCTTTCTAATCATTACAATTTTTTTAAATTTATACATAAAATATAATAAATAATTCAACTTTTTCAAATATCAAAATAATAATAATATTAAAAAATAATATTTTAATAATATTTTATTCAAATTTTAACTTTCATCTCATCTCATGTCAACTTACTATCCAAAACTCGCCCTAATTATTATGTGAACCTGCACTCTATACGAACCTGATCCACATATACTGCACTTCTCGAAGTTGACGGGATTGTTAAACTTTGTGAGCCACAGCATCTTCACGGCTTAGGATTTGAGAATCCAAGTGGATGAAGTCAGAGCTAGGCTTACAACCCGGCCTGGTAAAGGCGGTTTTGTACCCGACCCGAACCGAACCGCAAGACCTCATTTTAGGAGTTAACCCAGATGGACTCGACCCGAACAAAATCAAACCAGGTCGAACCCGACTTTAAAAACAATGGCATTTTCCATCTGTCAGAAACAAAAACTTATTAACTCCAAAGGATGTCCGGCAAGAAAACAGGTAGAGAGGAGCCACGTGGACGATGCTAGTGGTCACCTACTCCTGCAAGCACAACCATCCGTGGTTGGCTTCTAGAAACCACCACTCAACGAACAAACCCGTAAAGCCCAAAACCGTCGCAAGCGCTAAGCCCGAGTCGGAGAAGTTTGCTGATCTAGGGGACGAGTCGTCGTTGATGGCGAGCGACGAGTTCAGTTGGTTCAGCGACATGGAGACGACGTCTTCAACAGTGCTCGAGAGCCCCATTTTTGCATAGAGGAGTTTAGGCGACGCCGAAGTGGCGATGTTTTTCCCGATGAGGGAGGAGGACGAGTCACTCTACGCCGATATGGGGGAGCTACTGGAGTGCTCCGTCCTCTTCCACTGCGCGGGACCACGACTCAAGATCTGTATATCTGAACCCACCCTGACACGTCCCCTCCCCCCAGTTTGTCGTGCACCACAAGACACTAATTCTCCGTGGCGATTAAACCCGAGTTGAGCTCCTTGATCTTGTCCTGAATTGACTGCCATTTCGCTGCAAAGACTTTGATTGAATGGGACAATAATATCAACGACAACAAGATTTCAAGGCAAGTTGGAGACGGGACATTCCGGCGGATAGTTCAGGTGAGCTTTGGTTTGGTTTGGTTTTTCTTCACCCATTTTGGTTTTGACTGGTTTTTGAGCAAACACATTTCTTGATTCGATTGAGTCTTATGTAAAGGAAATCGCATCCCAGGATTGGTTGAGCTTCACATACTTGGAGTCTTGGAGGCTCTAGTTTGAGAAAATTGAAGGTTGTCAGTCGGTTGAACAATAAAATCTAACCCGTCTTTTTATCAGATCGGTGAACTGATGATTTATAACACGTCATCTACCGGGTCGATTTGATTTGGGTCACTCGGTTTGCCGGATCATATGCACAGGCCTAGTTAGAGCACCATGTTTTTTGCTTTTCCATCGGTAGTTTCTTCTGTATCTGTAATATGAGAGATTGGTTAATGAGATTCATGGGAGGGACAGATTTTTGTGTGATTTAAATGATTATAAAAGTAGGGCCGCACAAATAAACTGTACACCTGATTCGTCCTTTTTAGACCCGACCAGAAATCTCAACCCATTTGTATGTAGAATCAGAAACGGGTTATACCGTAATTGTTTTCATTTCTTATCGGGTAATACCCGATACCCATTTTCACACAAAAATACGCAGCTCGCAGCTATGTGATTCTCTCCCTCGCCCTTGCTTTGTTGCTCAGAAGCTCTCCCGCATCATTCTCAAGTCTCCACCTAATTTTTAGGATAATCTATAGGTATTAATCTCTCTCTCTCCCTCTCTCTCTCTCTCGATTTGTTATTGTGATTTTCATACGCGTATGCGGTATGTGTGTATGATTTTCTTTGGGTTATGTTTACTGCATACCCATTTGTACTCAAAGCCTACACTAAGCTCTCTTAGATCAAGATGGAATTTGGGTTTCATGGGGAGGTGGTCGCTGATGAAGTGTTCCAGTCATGCACATTTTTTAGAAATGCGAGACAACTATTTGATAAATGTCGGTTAGATATTTGGACTGTAAAGTGATGAAATGCCGCTACAAGCTTTGAGAAATTAGTGTACAGTTTTTTGAAAGAGACTGCCCACCAACTTTTATCAACTTTCTTTTTTTTCTTGTTATCAGACAAAATAAAACAAAATGTTGGGGATATTATAGTACACTTCATTTGGATTTAATACTTCTTCTTGTCAAAAAAATGTCGACAATACTATGATATATATATTGTTATAAACTTATTGTATGACCATACATAGCCATTAATTAAGACTATTGAGCCATCAATTAAGACCTATCTTTAGCCATCAATTAAGACTTAAGTTATACCTACTCCTTTGTACTCTTATATATATGGGTATCATTCACTTGTATATCATCAAGTTTTTTATTTGAATAGCAACTCTTTCTCTTGCAATATCCTCTCTCTCTTGCAATATCATTTCTCTTTTAGTTTCATAACACGTTATTAGCACGAAGGTTCTGACGATTTTGAAGCTAGTAGTCCTCTACTTCAAGTAAGTTTTCAATATATTTTTATAGTTTCCAAAATGAATATAAAATGTTACATTACTTATTATTACTTGATGAAAAGTCTATGTTTATTCTCTTGATTTTGTGAATGTATTTCTTATTTATAATATAAACATACTTATGTTCTTGATTTATATATGTAGAAAATGTCAAATCTTACAAAATTGAAATTCGTTGCTCTTGACATTTTTGGAAAAAATTATTTATTTTGGATCCTTGATGCTGAGATCCATCTGCATGCGATGAACCTGAGAGATACAATTAAAAAAAGGAAATCAAGGGTCTCGGCAGGATCGCGCTAAGGCAATAATTTTCTTTCGACACCATCTTCATGAAGAATTAAAAACTGATTATTTCACGGTGAAAGATCCACTTATTTTGTGGAATGATTTAAGAGAGAGATATGAGCACCAGAAAACTGTAATCCTCCCAAAAGCTCGTCATGATTGGATACACCTGAGGTTGTAAGACTTCAAGAGTGTTAGTGAGTATTAGGGGTGGCAATATATTACACGACCCGTTAACACAATACGAACACGACACGATAATAACGGGCTAAGGTTTAGTTTTAACGGATTTGGGTCAAAACGGGTTGACCCGTTAAGACACGATTGCTTAACGGGTTGATAATGGGTCAATCCGTTATGACACGTTATAACCCGTTATGACACGCTAAGAAAGTTAAAATTACAATTATAACCTTATACTTAAAAGTAAAATTGTTAAAATTTCAATATCGATATTTTTATTATTTGGATTGTAATTTTGGACTTGTATTTATTTTTATAATTTTTATAAATATTGTGATTTTTAAATTTATATAAAATTATGCTAAATTTAATTAGGTCAAACTGGTTAATTTCAAACTTATTTAACCTATTTACATAAATAGTTTTAAACTGGTCGTATTATATTGTGTTAACCTATTTCGTAATATTCATTAATGGGTCATAACGGGTTGACACGACACGACCCGCTATATTAATGGGTCGTGTTAGGATTTAAGATTTTGACACGATAAGCTTAACGGGTCGGGTTGGGATTGAGTTATATAGTATAATATACATGTTTTGACACGATACGAACACGACCCGTTAACACGATTTGACACCCCTATCTGCACTCTTTCAAATTAGCTCACTATTAAAATTATATGGTAAAAAAGTCACTGATGATGACTCGTTAGAGAAGACATATACTACTTTTCATACATCGAATGTGCTCCTGCAGCAGCAATATCGAAAGCAAAAGTTCAAAAAATATTATGAACTTATATCTTATCTTCTATTGGCTGAGCAAAATAATGAGTTTTTGTTAAGAAATCATCAGTCACGTCCTACTGGTTCTATATCATTCTCTGAAATGAATGGTACTAGATTTACACCATTCCCAGAAGCGAATGGTGCATCTTTTCAAAGAAACCGAAGACATGGACGTGGTAGGAAAAACTATAGAAGTGGAGGATCTAGAAGCGACCACACTAAAAAGGATAATAATAGATATACACTGTACCACCAGAAGTGGTTCAACTCAGAGAAGGGTAAAGGTCCCCAAAATAAATTTTTAAAAAAAGATGAAGATGGATGCCATAGATGTGGTATGACTGGGCATTAGTCTCGTACCTATCGTACAGCTAAGCACTTGGTTGACTTATACCAAACTTCTATAAAAGAAAAAACAAAAAAGCTTGAAATAAATTTTGCTGAACCATCAGATGCTATAGATGGAGAAGATATTACAAGTTTTGATGTTTCTGATTTATTTGAGGATTCTAGTGGTAGAGTTGATCATTTGATTGGTGATGGAAGTGTTCATTTTTAATTAATATATTTTCTTTATCTTATTATAATTTTTTTTTTATATTTTGCAATGTTTTGTAGTAATGAAAGTTTTATATATTTTGTAGAATTATGAGTCTTACTGATGAACTTTCTATCTCTGAGATAAATAATAGATATGTATGTCTGGCTGATAGTACTACAACTCACACAATTTTTAAAGATAAAAAATATTTTCAAAATCTAACATTGAGTAAAGCCTACGTTCATATCATATCTGGTTTATTGAATCTAATTGAAGGCTCCGAAAGAGCTTATATTGTATTACCTAATGGCACCAAATTTTGTATTGATGATACTCTATTTTGTTCATGATCCAGAAGAAATTTACTGAGTTTTAAGGATATACGTCATAATGGTTGTCATATTGAAACTACCAACGAAAGACAATAAAGAGCATCTTCTCCTTACTAAAATAAGTTCGAGCCAGAAGCTCGTATAAAAAAACTGCCTACTCTCTCATCTAGATTGTATTATACAAAAATGAGAACAATTGAATCACATGTGGTAATGCACCAGAAGTGCATTGACCCCAAAATATTTATGACTTGGCATGATCACCTTGGACATCCGGGATCAATAATGATGAGACGAATAATTGATAATTCATATGGGCATCCCCTAAATAATCAAAAGATTATCTTACCTAATGAATATACATGCTCTGCATGTTCTCAAGGTAAATTAATTATCAAACCATCTATCTCAAAGGTTGTTTTTGAATCTTCATTATTTTTACAAAGGATTCATGGGGATATATGTAGACCTATTCAATCATCAAGTGAACCGTTCAGATATTTTATGGTTTTAATTGATGCATTAAGTCGATAGTCACATCTTTGTTTACTTTCCATTAGAAATATTGCATTTGCTAAACTTCTTGTCCAAATAATTAAACTACGAGTACAATTCCCTAACTATCCAATTAAAACTATTCGATTGGATAATGCAAATGAATTTACATCTCAATCTTTTGATAACTATTTCATATCGATAGGAATAGATGTTGAACATCCAGTTGCCCCCACACACACTCAAAATGGTTTAGCTGAATCATTAATTAAAAGACTTCAGTTAATCGCTAGACTTTTACTCATGAAATCAAAACTTCCTATTTCTACCTGGGGACATGTTATACTTCATGCAATATCATTGATTCGAGTTAGACCATCAGCATATCACAAATATTCTCCATTACAGCTTGCATTTGGTCAACAATAAAATATTTTCCATTTTCGTATTTTTAGATGTACGGTATATGTTCTAATTGTATCTCCACAACGTACAAAAATGAGCTCTTAACGTAGATTTAGGATATATATTGGGTTTGATTCTCTATCTATTCTTAGATACATTGAGTTTCTTACAGGGGATATGTTTAAGGCACGTTTTGAGGATTATCATTTTGACGAATCAATTTTTTCAATATTGGGTAATGAGAAGTAAGTGCCTAAAGCACGACAGGAAATTACTTGGGAAAATAAAGCATTTCCTCAATATGATCCTCTTACAAATAAATGTAAACTAGAGGTTCAAAAGATTATTCATTTATAAAGTGTTGCAAATAAATTACTGGATGTATTTACTGACATTAAAAGTGTGGTAAAATCATATATTCCTATTGTTAATATTCCAGCAATGATTGCAGTCCCTAAAGACAAGTTGCCAAAGCAGTAATAGGTGAGTTTAAGATACACCTGAAGCGTGGACGGTCTATTGGTCCTAAGGATAAAATTTCTCGGAAGAGAAAAATACAAAATGAATTTGGTACTCTTGAAGAGTCCATACCCACAACACAGACCATAAGAGTAATTGATGCTCCTGAAGAAACTAAATCTCCTGAAAAAGAACCTCATGAAGAGGTATTTAATGAAATGTCTTCCCTTGAAGAGGTACAGGTAATTGAAAATAATGAGATCTCGATATATTTCATGAGTAATGGAGAAATTTTGAATAGAAATAAAACTGTTGTCGACAACATATTTTCATATAAAATGGCACTGGACATTACCAGAAATAATGAAAAAATTGAGTCAAGAACTGTCGAAAAATGTCGACATAGAAATGACTGGCCAAAATGGAAATCAGCTATTGAAGCTGAATTAAACTCGCTAGCAAAGCGAGAAGTCTTTGGACCAATTGTACAAACACCAAAGGGTGTAACACCTGTTGAATATAAATGGGTATTTATACGTAAGCGTAATGAGAGTAATGAAATTGTGCGATATAAAGCACGACTTGTTGCACAAGGTTTCTTGCAGAAATTGGGGATTAATTATAAGGAAACATATTTTCCTGTTATGGATGCAATCACATTTAGATTTTTGATTAATTTGGTTGTTACAAAAGGATTGGATATGCAGTTCATGGATGTGGTCACTGCATATTTATATGGATCATTAGATCATGACATATATATGAAAATCCCTAAAAGATATAAAATGTTTAAAACTTCTAATATGAGTACATCTAGAAATATATATTCTATTAAACTTCAAAAATCTTTATATGGGTTAAAGCAATCCAGACGCATGTGGTATAAACACTTTAGCGAATATCTATTGAAAGAAGGATTTGAGAATAATCCAATATACCCATGTGCTTTTATTAAGAAATTAGACTCCAGATTTGTTATTATTGCGGTTTATGTTGATGATCTAAATCTTATTGGAACTCCTGAAGAGATCAGAAGAGCCGCTACATATTTAAAGAATGAATTTGAAATGAAGGATCTTGGCAAAACGAAATTTTGCCAAGGCCTGCAGCTCGAGCATTTGCAAAATGGAATTCTCATTCATCAGTCACATTATACAGAGAAAGTCTTGAAACACTTTTACATGGACAAAACTTATCCTCTGAGTACTCGAATGGTTGTTCGATCACTTGATGTGCAGAAAGATCCATTTCGTTCTTGTGAAGACGATGGAGAAATTTTTGGTCCTGAAACACCTTATCTCAGTGCAATTAGAGCCCTAATATATCTTGTAAATTGCACTCGGCCTGATATTGCATTTTCAGTTAATTTACTTGCAAGATGTATTTCTGCATCAACTCGAAGACATTGGAATTATATTAAACATATCCTTCGATACCTCCAAAGTACGATTGATATGAGATTATTTTATCAACATGGTTCAAGTCTAAAATTAGTTGAATATGCGGATGCAGGTTACCTTTCAGATCCACACAGAGGTAGATCTTAAACTGGATATGTATTTACTTATAAAAATTCTGCTATATCATGGAGATCTGTCAAGCAAATACTATCTGCTATCTCTTCAAATCACTCAGAGATCATTGCAATTCATGAGGCAAGTCGAGAATGCATTTGGCTAAGATTAGTGATTCAATATATTCAAGAAAAGTGTGGTCTTCCAGTGATTAATGATAATTCAACAATTTTATACGAAAATAATGCTGCTTGTATTACTCAAATTAGAGGAGGATATATCAAAGGTGATAGAACCAAATATATTTCACCTAAATTCTTTTATACTCATGAACTTCAGGAGAAAAGTGAAATTAATGTCAAGCAGATATGGTCAAGTGATAATCTGACAGATTTATTCACAAAAGCATTACCAACTGCAACATTTAAGAAGATTGTGTAGAAGATTGGAATGCAAAGAGTTGAAGACCTATCACCATACACTTTTCAGAGAGAGTAATGTCTTGAAAACTTGTGCTAATTGTACTCTTTTTCCTTCGCTAAAGTTTTATCCCACTGGGTTTTCCTTTACAAGATTTTAATGAGGTAATATTAAAGCATTTGGCGTTATACATGAATATTGTACTCTTTTTCATTCGATTTTGATTTTTTCCCTCTGAGTTTTTCCTTGACAAGGTTTTAACGAGACATATTCTTTATGTATGGTCATCTAAAGGGAGAGTGTTATAAACTTATTATATGACCATACATAGTCATTAATTAAGACTATTGAGCCATCAATTAAGATCAATTTTTAGCCATTAATTAAGATCATTGAGCTATCAATTAAGACCAATATTTAGCCATTAATTAAGACTATTGAGCCATCAATTAAGACTTAAGCTATACCTACTCCTTTGTACTCCTATATATATGGGTATCATTCACTTGTATATTATCAAGTTTTGCATTTGAATAACAACTATTTCTTTTACAATATCCTCTCTTTCTCACAATATTATTTCTTTTTTAGTTTCATAACATATATATATATATATATACATATAATGTATTCTAACACTTTAGGTTCTGACATTTTTTATTTTTTATTTTTTCAGTCTTTTCTAGTTCAACATATAAAATTAGATTGGTTTCCTTACCAGATTTTTACTGATATTCTTCTTTCATATTAGTACTTGCCAGATTTTTTGGGCCTTTGTTTTGATTAAAGAAATAAGCATTTAGTCTAACCTTAAGCTGAAAACATTGTTTCATTTGGGTGCAAACTGAAAATCCAACATATTTATTGTAGGAAGACGTTGAATAAATTTAAATGATATAGAGAAAATTGCAAAAGATGACTATAACATACTGAGAAGTTTACTTGAATGTCAAACAGTAGGCAAAAGAAATTTACTTGAATAATTCGTCGGTTGATGAGAATGAGAAATAAACATGGTTGGCCTACTGATTTAATATGCAAAAGATCATAGCAATATGATTAGGATTATAATTAAAAGACTTTTAATAAAGAAAAGAAAAGATGTCAAACAGAGTTTGCTTCGTTAGATGGAAAACTATTAACTACTGAGGTGTCATGTCCCTTTTTTTTAGTGAAGTGTAAGATGTGCGTATAAGATAATCCCCACTGACATGTGACCTTTGGCTTGTCTGGCCTGGGTATAAGGTCTTTCAACTTCAATCTACAACATATCTGTCATGCTAAGACCTCTGTTTTTGGATAGTTTTTTGAAAAATCAAGAAGAATATCTTGTTTTCGGAATTTTTTACAAGAATCAAAGCTGAAACTGGAAACTCAAACCTTTAGTTGTGATAGGCCTCTGTCAGCTCTCTTTTTATTAACAGAAAGTCCACTTTTTAATGTTTCCTTGCTGCCAAAAAACCAAATCTAGTAATCAAGAATTATCTGCTACCATATTAGAAGATTAGAAGATTATTGAAACCCATGTAGATCGATGTAACACTGACTGTTTCTTTTATTCTTCCTTTCCCACAATTGATGAATATCACAAAAGTCTCTAGAACAATAGACCAAAGAAAGATTTTAAATATAGATGAACTGAACAAGCATGCATGTGAACATCTCCTTCTGCAATCACAAGGAGGCCGTCTTATTTTTTTATTATGCCCAGTGAATAGTAAAAAAATCATTAGATGTGTGATGTAAATGTAAATGAACTGATAAGATTGGGTGTGATAAATAAGTTGGCCGGCAGATATTATTTGTTCAATGTATAATAGGATACATCCAATAAATAAAAATCATTGAATATATAGAAGCCTAATTCCTCATTATTTGAAGACAATTGGGCGCCATGGTTCACATTGCCATCAACACTACCTTTTTTTTTTTTTTTTTTTTTAAACCAGAGATAGGGCCTCCGTAATTTATTGCAAGAAACCCCCTTATGGTAGGAGAACACCATTACAAACAAAGAACACAAGCATAAGCCAACAACATCATTCCAGTGCTAAACACTACTTGTGTGATACTATAGGCCACTACTGATTATGGTTTACCTATATAATGTATTAAACCCTTTTTACGGCCATCGTATTGTATTTGGTTATTATTAAAAATAAAATATTTTGCAGCTTCATAAACTTTGGTGCAATATTGCTGAACCACGCCAATCTAGCTTGTATCTTGTGTGATTAATTCTACTTTTTATTTATTTATTTCTCTTATCATTCCTAACATGCACTACCTGCCATCGTTTATTATTGGAATTGAGTGCAGCATCATTTGCAAAAGTGGTGAATAGTGCATTTGGATGACATTTAATCCCACCTTTTGATCCTTAAGCCAGCGCCATCAACTACCTCCTTGCATCCTACCTGATTCCTTATGTTGGACTTACTGGCTATGTTGGATCAAATCCGAAACTCCAAGGTGCTACTTCCAAAAGGGTAAGCCCCAATCATCTCCGGTAATGCCTTGAAACTGAACAGAAAACGAGTAACCTTCTCGTGTTTTTGTCAGCTTGTTGTAGGCCTTTTGGGCATGGAATCTGGCCAAGATGCAGTCATTCGAGAATTGCTATACGAGCGGGCAACGATGAAGGTGGCTCCCTATGGAATAACGGTGGTAGAGTTTACAAATCACTTCTCAGAGCTAAGGAATAAGCTGGGACACGCAGGATTGAAAGATGAAGGCATTGTGGTTGCACAATGAAAGGGTGCGGAGGGAAAAAGTATTGGGAGCGTGCTTGCTAGAGACATAGACTAAATTGCATATGATAGAACTCCGGAGGAGATCCTGAGGCTTGTATATGGGGGAGGTGACGAGCATGACCTGGTGGTTTCTATCCAAAGGGCACTAATGGTCATATTGCTAGATCTCATTTACAAGCTTAAAAGCTCTGCTGCTACAATTTTCACTTTTATGTTTAAACCATATGCATGCCCTCGGCAAAAGTGGCAAATAAGTGAATGAGGTTTTCCTATATGCTAGCTTTATGCGATGAAAGAGTTGTTTTGATGTTATTAATCAAGTTTTCTCAGAGACTCCTACTTCCAGTTTGGATTTAGAGTTATTTTCAACACATTTTATCTCTTTTTAATCATTACAATTTTTTCAAATTTACACAAAATATAATAAACAATTCAACTTTTTCAAATTTTAAAACAATAATAATATTAAAAAACAGCATTTTATTCAAATTTTAACTTTTATCTTATCTCATGGCAACTCACTATCCAAAACTCACCCTAATTATTATGTGAACCTGCACTCTATACGAACCCGATCCACATATATTGCACTTCTCGAAGTTGACGGGATTATTAAACTTGGATTTGAGAATCCAAGTGGATGAAGTCAGGGCACCATGTTTTTCGCTTTTCCATCGGCAGTTTCTTCTATAGCAGTAATATGAGAGATTGGTGAATGAGATTTCATGGGAGGGAGAAGCTTTTGTGTGATTTAAATGACTATTTGAATTATTTAAATGAGTTTGATCTCTTGGTTACAAGAGAGAAGTTGGTTGTGTGGGCTCAGAGGGAGGAGACCAGTTATCACAACAAGTGAAATTAAACTGGTTGGAGAAAGGGGAAGCCTCTGCCCAGTTTTTTCGGTCCTTTGCACTGACGTCCAAAATAAGAGTACGTGAATGAGATGAAGCTAAGTGATGGGCAAATTTTGAGGATTTCGGAGGAAATACATCTGGCAGCAGTCAATTATTTTGGTGACTTTCTTTGTGCTCGTCCACAACATGAATTGCCACACTTGTCATCGATGGTTAATTCTGATGTTTTGGAGCAAGAAAACGAGGTGCTTTTGCAGCTCTCTTCAATCCAAGAGGTCAAAGAGGTTATGTTCTCCATCCTGATTGATAGTAGTCCAGGCCCAGATGGCTTCGGATTGGGTTTCTATTGAGCATGCTAGGATACTATTGCATTTGACATCGTTGAGGCGATACAAGATTTCTTTCGGGGCTATATGTTGCCAAGGTTTTATATGGCCTCTTATATAGTTTTAATCATGAAGGTGCCAAATCCTACTGGTTTTGAAAAGTTTAGACCTATAAGCCTTTGCTCACTGATTTATAAGGTATGCTAAAAAAATTCTGGTTAAAAGGCTGTCTCCAATTCTATGCAGGTTGATTGGCCTCGAATAAGGTGCCTTCTTATTAGGACGTAGTATTTTTGAGAATATTTCTTTGGTCCAGGAGATGGTTCACCAAATAAATAAGCGTGTTCGTGGAGGAAATGTGTTGATTAAAGTTGATAAAAACTTATGATAGTATTGATTGGGAGTTCTTGTTGCGTGTTATGAGCTCCTTTGGGTTTTTTAGTGGTGTTTGTGGGCTTATTAGTAAGTGTATTAAGCTCCCTTAGTTCTTTGTGGTTATGAATGGAACTGTGAAAGGTTTCCTCCCTAGTGGTCAGAGTTTATGCCAAGGGGATCCCCTCTCGCTGTATTTATTTATTTTGGTGTAAGAGATTCTATCTCGGTTGCTGAAAAAGAGTTTTGCCGATGGATCTATTCAGCCATTTAATCATCCCCGAGATGCACCATTAATTTCTCATTTGTTGTATGCGGATGATGTTATGGTCTTTGTGAATGGAGGTCGGTCATCTCTTAAAATGATCAGGGATATTTTTTGGATGTATGAGGCTTGGTCGGTACAGGTAGTAAGGAGAAGTCGTCGATTTTTTTTTTTCCTACAAATTTTTCTACTGCAAGACATAGGAGTTTGTTACATTTCACAGATTACTCGACTGGGTCTTTTCTAGTGAAATATTTGGGAGCTCCTTTGATTTTTGGTAGGTTAAAATTGTGTCATTTTGACAACCTGGTAGCTTGCATCAAGGATAGGCTAGGGGGGATGGCAAAGTCATTTGTTATCTAATGGTGCTTAGATTCTTTTGCTCAAACATGTTGTGGCTAGTATGCCAGTTCATTTACTTTCGGTTGTGCATGCACCAAAGGCTGTTCTAAGTAAGTTATGCAGCCTTATGAGCAATTTCTTCTGGGGGTCCTCGGGTGGTAAGCCGAAGCATAAGTGGATTGCTTGGCAAAAAGTGTGTAAGCCGATTAGAGAGGGTGGTGTGGGTTTACGAAGCCTAAATGAAGTGCAAGCTTCACTTTTTATGAAACTCCCTTGGAATCTCTTGATTGGGAATTCTTTGTGGGTGCAATATTTTAGAGCAAAATATGTTAAACGTATGCATATTTCTTTGGTGGGACAACATAGAGGCTCTTAGTTTTGGAAGGGCATTATGCGCTGTCTGCCACAAGTCCTTAGCAATTCTAAATGGCGGATCTGTGGTGGGAACATTTCCTTCTGGCATGATAAGTGGTCGAGCATGGGTCCCTTGGTAGATGCAATTCCTATAACTGGCCATCCTCATTTATAGGTCAAAGAATGCAGGATTGATGATGACTAGGATGTGGGAATGATCCGAAGCCTGGTGGGCGATGAAAACACTAATGCAATTCTGGACAACCTGGGTATGTATAAGGCAAGCTCAGACGTACTGATATGGACTCAGAGTTTGAATGGTGAGTTTACGTCGAAGAGTGCATGGGAGTGTATTTGTCTTAAGGCGTCGCGAGTTCGTTGGTCTGAGTGGGTTTAGCATGTTGCGTTACCCAAGAAGTATTCGTTTACGATGTGGAAGGCACTTCATGCTTGTCTCAGCGTTGATGCTCGTGAAAGGCAACTAGGTATTCCATTGGTTTCAAAGTGTGAATGTTGTGTTGGGGGGTGCTTGGAAGACCAAGATCATGTCTTGGCTACTAGAACGGTTGCAAAGGAAATATGGCGCCGAGCTTCTGTTCAAGTTGGCATTCCTTTTGACCCTTATCGACCTTGGAAAGAAAAAGTTGAGTTGTGGTTCCATCGTGCTACAAACTCATCCCAAAAAGGTAATTTACTTGGTCTCTTGCCTTCTATTTTAACATGGGCTTTCCGGCTTTGGCGTTGCAAGGCACACATGGAAGGATATATGGCTTCGGTGGAGTCCCTTTGGCATTCAATCAAGGTTGCTATTGCATGGGTGGAGATTTGGCTTAAGGCTGGTAAGAAGCTCTTAATGGGGGATGAAAAGGTGTTAGCTACTTTTTCCATTCTAGTAAAACCTCCAATAAATAAGCGGGCGGTTATCGTTAGTTTGAAAAAGACCGACACAAGGGTGATATAAGCTGAATGTTGATGGCAGGTGCTTGGGTAACCCAAGTCAGATGGGGGGAGGGGGAGTAATACAGGATGATGAGGGTCAGTTGGTGTTGGCCTTCTCGTCTAGTTTGGGTCATGGTACCAAGAATTCGGCGGAGCTTATGGCTCTTCTTTTTGGGTTGAGGCATTGTAGGGAGCTTGACATAAAGAAAGTGGAAGTTGAATTGGACTCACTTTTGGTTGTACATTGGCTACAGCGAAAGCGATGTGAGATATGGTATCTTAAGGATTATTAGGATGAGATATAGGAGATTCTTTCACCAATGCAGTGTGTGGTTCAGCATGTTTTTTGAGAGTGTAATGCTGGAGCTGATCACCTCGCTCGACGGATTTGGTATCTAGGGCATGGATGCAGTTTGAAGAGCTTCCTCATCTTCTCAAAGGAATTTTGAATTTAGATCGGTTGGAGCTGCCATGTTTGTGTTGTTAGTTTCTGGATGGACCCCCTGTGGTTTGCTGGTTTGTAGTTAATATTTTTATTGGTTCTTTGGTTGGGTAATTATTTTTGGCACTTGTGGTCTTATTTTGCAATTTTTCATGTGAGTTGGTCTGTTGACATGGTATTTCTTCATTATAAGTGAAAGTTTTAATAAAATGGGGATAGGACTACTCTTGGACATGTCACCCTCGACTTTAAAAAAAAAAAATCCAAATAAATAGTGATTTTGAGATATAAGATCATGTTTGACTTCAGCTCTGCAATAGTAATTCCTAAAATCTGCAACGAGAATATTGAATTGGCAAAATAAAATCATTTTGCTGGACACAGTAGCTATTGCTTTTGAAATCAACATCAACGCGTCTTTGATGTTGATCATCTCTAAACTTAACCCTTCGAAGCGGAGTTTTTCTTGTACGGCGCTTTGGATCACGGCCTGGATAACAAATTTAAGGGGTCCAACAATTGTCGGCATACTGAGCTTCAACTTTCCCATAAGTCCATGTCAAAACTGCATTTTAATGACGATATTACACAAAGCATATGAAAGAAGTTTATTTATAACGTTTCATTCTATTTTTACATCACAACCAGTGAACTACAAGGTATGAAAGCATTGAAAATTACATACCACTTGCATATCAGTTACTTGCACAAAAAGAATACATTGTATAACCACAACCTCTGGTCCATAGAATTGAAAAATCCTCTGCGAAGGCCATGGTAGGTAGGCTTTCGCTTACCTTTCAAATAGTTTTGATCAAACTACCGGGGGATTTTGAGCGATAGAACAGCAATCCGGAGGCTCCAATTCAATTGACATCGGCTTTATGGATCTTCATCAAGTAACTTGGCTTGACTACGAAGATTACTTTTCCCCAAGGGGCAAAAGAAATGTTGTTGCCAATCTCATTATCATGTCAAAAGCATGTCACTAAGCGGTAAAGAAGGAACTGTCAGTCCAAATTCTAACATTTCCTTTCAGATTTGAATGTGGGTGCAAATTCCCCCAACACTCTCTTGTCTTTCAAATTCAATTCAACCCAAAGGGAGAGGAGATAAAGAATAAGGAGATTTCTAGTCTCTAGAGGATTAGTACTTGACATTTTTTACATTATTAAAATCGCACATGGAAAGTTAGTGCAGTTCTCCTCTGTGCCTCATCTAGTAATCCAATGTATGGTCGTAGCATGCATCTAACATATCCCCCAACAAGAGATCGGCACAAATCCACATATTCAGTCATTTTGAGCATCTGTTGTATTTGATTGATGTTTTGGCCCATCTGTCTGGAAAATAATCCAAATCTGTGCGTTATCCGTTACTCACGATATCATCTAAAATGTGAATTGGCCCCATATGACCTAAGTTGCTGAAGAAACAACGGACTAACACGTTCCAGGTAGTGAAGTTGGGGTAAATACCTTCATTGATCATCCTGCGAAGATAAAAATTGGCTTCATCATTACCTATCCAATTAGAGATCCCCCAAATAAGAGTAGTGTACCCTATTACGTCAGGGTGCCACTCTTCTGCAACACAATTCCTGTCCAAAAGTTGGATGGCAGATTTAACCTTTCCCTGCTTACAGTAAGCATAAATTATTGTGTTATATGTGATGGTATCGGGCTTTATTCCTCCAACCAGCATTTTTCCAAGAACCTGCAAGGTCTCCTGAGGCATACCAGCACTGCAAAATCCATGCAAAATGGTATTACAAGTCACCAAATTCGGCTCAATCTCCTTGTCTTTTATCTCCCTATAAAGTCCAAAAGCCTCTCTGAATCTTTTTGCCTTAAAGAGACCATTCAATAATTCATTATATGTTGTGATGTTGGGAAAACACCCATATCTCTCCATCTGCTCAAGCATGTTTAGAGCCCAGTCCAGTCTTCCATTGCCACATAACCCTTTGATAAAAGCGTTGAATGTAACCGTATTTGGAGGACAAGCTTCAGTAGTCATATTCTCTATAAGACTATGAGCTTGGTTAAACATATAATTCCTACAAAGGACATCCACCATGCAGGTATATGCCACAACATTTGGTTGACAACCATGCGTTATCATCTTGTTCCATGTCTCAGATGCACCAATAAAGTTCCCAGCTTTTGCAAAGCCGTCAATGAGAGTGCTATATGTAGTCACATTTGGAAAACAGCCATTTCTCTCCATCTCATTACAAATAGATACGGCTTTACCCATATTTCCACAGGAGCAGAGACCGTGTATTAGAGTGTTGTGCGCAACAACATTGGGCACAAATCCCTCTCGAATCATTTGGCTCCACATTTCAAGTGCTTCACATTGTCTACTTCCCAAGAGATACCCCTTTATCAATGAAGTAAACGTGTAAATATTGGGTTTACATCCTCTCCTAAACATCTGGGCAAACACTGCAAGACCCAATCCAACTTTCCCCACATCACAAAGAGAACTGATGATAGCTGAGAATGTGATGACATTAGGATCAACCACTTTATCCATCATCTCAACTAACAACTTGAACACCTCTTCAAACTTGTATTCTCTGCAAAACCCATTTATCAATGCATTATAAACCGACACACAGGGTTCAAACATCATTGCGAGCTCCCTCGCTTCCTCCAGCTTACCAACCCTGCACAATGTTGACACTACAGTTGTATAGCTCACTGCATCTGGAGAGCACCCTTTCTTCGACATTTCCTCAAGCAACTTGCGTGCACCATCGACCCTATCATTCTTACACAACGCCTTCAAGAGAATGTTATACGTAAACACATTTGGCTCCATCCCATCTCTCTTCATATTACTATATATCGGATTAATCATCTGAAACCTATTCTCACCAAGCAAAGAATCCAATAAATGATTGTAAATCTTCACCGTTGGCTCACACCCAAATTCCCTTATCCTGTAAAACGTCTTCAAGGCTTGCTCTGCCAACCCGGCTCGCCGATAAGCCTTTATAACACTCACAAACAACTCCTCGGAGCAACCAATTCCGTCCAACTTCATTTGGTGCAATAAATATTGCACGGCATCAGTTTGGTTCTCTTCCCGATCGAGTTTCTCAATCATGGTTTGGTACGTTAATGGGGTGTGCTTGAAGGTCCCTGAATTGGCAATGGACCTGAAGTAATCCAAGGCCAAAACGACGTCGCCCTCGCGTTTCAATCTGTTTAGGACGTCGCTTTCTCTGAGAAGGGACTGTTTCTGTTCATCTAGGGGTTGATGGGGATTGAGAATTGGGTTTGTGTTTAGCACAAAGGGGATAGAAGGCTTGTGGACTTTCAACAATAAGGAACGCCCTTCTTTCAAGTACATTATAAAAGAACTAAAACCCTAAACCCCAGCTTGCCTCAATCAAGTTCTTCGAGTTCTTGAATTCAAAAAATTTATTTATTTTAAAACAGCGTATAAAAAACCAGAAAAGATACTGTCCCCAAAATGGTTTAGGGTTCAGTCAAGACTCGAAGGCAGGTGGACACCCATTGAGGAGAACGGAGAAGCTGCTGTAAGGCTAGAAGTGGAAGTTCAGAGTAAGCTTAACGCCTTTAACCCGGAAAAGGCATGACGGGTACGGGTTATGAAAATTCTGAACTTGAGGGTATGAAGGTAATTTCCAGGGTATGAAATTGCAATTTGAAAGGGTATTGTATTCCGACGGCTAGTCCTAGGACTCCTACTGCTCAAAAGCACATTTGAGTGCTTTGGTCTCCGATTCCCAGTGAACATAAAGGTATCTCTTTTTTGTAAAATTTTCTTCTTCGATCATATTTTCGTCTTCTATTTTTGTAATTACGCAGTAGAATCGAAATCTTTATGAATTATTTTGTTTTGGAACAGTTCATTCTCAGATCTGACAGTGCTATTGTCTCGTATAGTTTTGTTTTGCTATTTTTTTTTTTTGTTTTTTTGTTTTGGGGGCGGGGGGGGGGGGGGGTGTTGTTTCGAAGTCTTCATAAAGCTTAAATCCTGGTGATTTTATTGTCCTTGATGGTTTGGATAATAAAAAAAGTGTTGCTTTTTGGATCAATTTTCGTTCGACTGGATTAATTATGATATTTTTAGAGGATATAGAGTGGGAATTTTGGTGGGATTGTAACATTCAGGTGAGGAATTGGGAAGGGGGTCAGCCTAGGGGGGCAATTTTTTTCTTCTAGCGTACAACAGGGCTAATTGAAGATGGGTTCTTTCTTCATCACCCCCTGGAGAAATTGCATTTCATAATTGTCGGTGGATGTTGAAATCTAATACCATTGGCGTGATGGATCGCAATCTGTATGCAGAGCTTGTGTTTAGCCGGTTAATTCTCTCACGTATTAAAGCAAAAAGGACCTGGATTCTAACTTCCCCAAAATGATATTAAACCAACATGGTTTTCTTGTTATTTAGTACATGAACAAAACATGATACAACCTAGGTGCATTAATATCTGTTCTATGAAAAGTTGGTACTTCCTGACCATAACGTTTTTGAGTTATTTGGTTGATTGCCTCATAGACCATTTATTAGTTACTTGAGTGCTGTATTAAGAAGCCACAAAAACTGGTTGACGTTTCAATTATAATCACAATAGCTCATTTATTTGTCTTTCTTTTGTCAGAAATCCAGTATCATATTACAAAGTAGAAGGTATGGTGGGACATAATGATTCTAGTGTGGCTGAGAAGAAATCAAGTGATCCCACGAATGACATTCCAAACTTCAATGCTGAGAATCTGCAAAGTAACATGAAAACTATATATTACAGGTTTGTTTTGACAACCTATTAACACGTGGAGCCAGTCTAATTGACAACTGTTTTAAATATCAGATAACTGTATAGAGGACACCAGGCCCACTTCTTCAGACCCCATAAATTACAAGGGTGTGTGTGTTTCGGTGGGTATATACCATATGTGTTTGTGAGGGAAAGAGAGATAGTGTGCATTATTTGGTATTTCTAAGTCAACTAAATCATAAAAAATTCTGGAGGCTTTCATCATGCTGTACTTGTGAATTTTTAGTGGATTCCTGCAATATCCAAGGATTTCACAAATGAATTTTGGTGTATATCAACATACAGAATTGAAGACAGCCCTGAATGATTAAAGAGATGTTAACATACTTGAACATTTTCTGGATTTGGAGCTGTAGTAGGCTGTAAAATGCAACAAAATATGAAGGAAAAATAATTGTGAAGTATAATGCTTGTATGTAGAACCTAAACCTTTTTTTTTTTTTTTGCAGCCGGACTTTTCTGTCTATTATTGGTGGGGTCATTGCTGGAATTTCGGGATTCACAGGCTTGACTGGGTTTATCCTTTATTTCCTAGTCATGGCAATCACTTCGGTTGGGTTAATAGCGAAGGCAGGGTTTTCAATTCATTCATACTTCGATAGCTGGAACCGGGTTGTACTTGATGGGTTTTTTAGTGGGCTCATGGTCTCTCTCTCTCTCTCTCTCTCTCTCTCTCTCTCTCTGTGGTATAAATTTTCTGACCTGTTTGCATAGGGTAACAATTTGTGAACATCTTTAAATGTGTGTTGAATCTCATAGCTTCCTCTGAGCATATAATCTTGTAGTCCACCTTCTATTAAATGGGTTCTCCATTGTTTATTTCCTTTTGTCTTTGCAACTTCATGTGAGTGACAACCTCGTGGTAGTTACTGGAGTTGGTTGCAAGTTAATCTGTTGGGGGAAAAACATCTGGCGTGAATTATGCCTTTGAGTTTTAGCTTGTCAGAAAGAGCTCTTTTGTTTCTATGGCTTGGGGGCTTGGTCGTAACTGGCTGATCCATTTGAATCATAGAAATTTGATTTTTCTGATGGAAGGAAAATGCTTTTTTTTAGTGCTTCGGATCGTTAAAAAAATGCTTATTTTCTTGTTGAAATAGCTTATGATAATTATGCTTGGAACTCTAAAGATTTTTTAGTGAAAAGTTTTTAACAAATGCTTTGCTCAAGGAAGAATGACTTGTCTGGACTGTCACTAGCAAAGAATTTGGACATATTCTAATCAATTTATGTTTTATCTATCTGATTTATTCATGCTTAACTTGTCAACATTGCAATCTAATTATCTTGTTAACATTTTCTACCTTTTCTTTTCTTTTCTTTGGCAGTCATTCGTGCTATTCTGGACGTATCCTTTCTCTATGTGACACTTGATATGATGTCAAAAATCATGAACGTTTAGGATTGTTATTCCATTACATGATAAAGATGTTGAGACTATAATATAGATCATGGAATACTTTTGTGTGCTTTCTTGTTCTCTCAGACTACTACCTGATTTTAACATCAAATAATTATGTTTGGCTCAAGCCCGTGGTGCCGGAGGGTAATGATCAAGTCTTTCATGTGAGCACCCAGCTCATACCATTTGACATTTTATACAAGAAAATTTATATTTGCAAAGAGTAGATTTTCCTGCAAATCAAATCTTACCATGTCAGTGGTGTGATGGGTGTCTTAATGTGTTCCAGACTTGCAAATAAGACTCTTTACATAATTATCTGAAAAACTGTTCCATTTGTTGCCACACCTTGATCCTGAAGACAGGACCGACCATGGTGCTAAAGGCTGATTCCTTACTGAAACACGTCTTAGTCCAAATCATATCATTCTTGTTACTGAATCATTTTTCCAGTAGAAAGTTGATTTCATATCTGCCTACTTTCCTTGACATAAGAAGATTTGCCTATGACATCGTGCACATATTCTGATGGAATGGAAGTAAAGCTGTGGTGTTGCTGCTGAGGTCCGTGATGCTGCTCACTGTGATACATTTACATTATCCTGAGGTTCGGAAATAGCTTTAATTATTTTGTATAAACTTTTAAACTATCATGTGATTTACTTTACTCTACATTCCTTCCTCTTGCCTTCATAAATTCCCAGAATTACAATTTGGCTAGAGGGAGATGTTTGGTAGTAATTGATTGTGGGATGGAATCTGATGACCAGGAAATTTTGTATGAAACCTTCTATGAAAATGAGTTGCACCATTAACATTTTTGCAGATAGGGTAAAAAATTCTGAACCTCCGGTGTTTTTTGAGTTTTGACATGACAGACAATATTGGATTATGAACTTATAGATTTCTCCATGCTTCACGCATTATTATTAATAATTAATAGTGTAATGTCAATTAACAAAGGCAAATAATTATCACCCAACTTTTTCAACACAGAATTTTCTAAAATCCATTTCTAATAGACATGAAAAGCTGCAGAAGAATCCATTTCTGAACAGATTTCTGTTATGGAGATGAAAACCCTTGCAGGCAAATATTACTCTTATGACTTCTGAGAATTTATATAAGCCAGCAGTCTTCTGTACCGTACTTATATTTGAATGCTTAATCCCGCGCATTGTGAGATGTAATTGTTATGTGAGTTGATTTAATTCAATCTTATAGAACTCGTTTATTTACATTTTGCCGCCTTATATTTGACTGTAATGGCGGCGTATAAACAGGGCCATTCCAACTCCAAATCATAAAATTGAGAGTTATTCTGACTATAGGCTGAAGATAACTCATAATTTTTGACAAAACTGACTCAAAAGTCGAACTACTTGATCAAAAAAGCGAGTCTTACCAATATTGAATGGATTTTTTATGAACACCAAAGACAAGGAGCATAAAATACTTGAGACTGCTATTGCTGTAACCATGTTGTAGATAATGCGCTTGTTGTCTTTACTGGGCACAAATGCATTTTTTAATGTATTCGATAGTTCAAAGAGTCCCTGAGAAATCTGCAGGAACTCAAAAAAATTGGAGCGTTAATTATACCAGTTATTTGCATGAAGTTTGGAACACCTGATCTTGGCTGAGCATTTGGAACACCTGATCTGCAAATTCATTGGGAATCATTATAAGGTACTATTCCATATATAGGTGAATCGATGAATGTCCGTGAAAATGTACATGATGATATGTACATGTAAAACTTTCCTTACATAGAGGAAAAGCTAGCAGGATCTCTAGAAGCTATCCTTTAATACTGACAAAACCTTTTAAAAAAATAGCAAGCATTCACAGTTTTGAACTTCACAATACCTCAACCAGATATGGATTTGTGCGATGTAGGTCTCTGGAGTTATCTTTCCGAGCCATCTGGCAAACCAAAGACAAAATATCACAAATAAATCCACTTATAATGGGGAGGAAAAGCTAGGAGGATCTCTTCGAAGTGACCCAAAATGGGGGCTGCATGTTATGACTTCCATGTTAGAATAAATCAACTACAGATGGATTAAAATATATGCCACTTACGCAAAAAACGTCAAACTGTAGCTACGTACATGCTGGGCGACGGTCCTCAAGCATATGTAGGCCCTGGTAAACAAGAATGAGATTGTGCATCATTAACTTGCAAACCGTACTGTAATACTACAAAATGGCAGCGTATTTGATTGAGTTAAGCATACGTTATCGGAATCCACGAGGTATAAGGATGGTATTTGTTGTAACTAATCTTGTCTAGCTTGTAAATAGACATGAACCGCGCATATCCCACTCTGTTAGCCCAAAAAAAAAAAAGACAAAAAAGTAAACCACAGTGCCGCTAGAGATATCAGTGCAAGAGTTGTTTTTATTGATATTCTGCGCTTTGGTTCCATCTCTTCCAGCTTCTCCAACCACATTTCAACCTGAAGAATTAATAAAAAGTAAAATGTAATGGATTTTTTTTTTTTTTTGGTTGCCCGGGGGTGTTGGGGGGGGGGGGGGGGGGGGGGGGGGGGGGGGGGGGTGGGGGTGGTGAGGGCTAAAATAAAAAACTTGCACAATATTGACTTAGAACTTACAGTTGGATGATAGAACGCATATACCATCCCGATTATCCATATGTAGCGATCAAGTCCAGAACGGAAATGCCACTCATGCATACGAGGCAGATGTGATCTACAAGGATTTGGGTCAGTGTAACCTGGAATGATTTTAGGACTTTTTCAGTATTACCTGAAATGTTGTTGTCGGGAAATATGAAGTCTTAACTAGTTACGAACCAAGGACTGTAAGTGGGCTCCAAACCAAATCAAACATTCCAGGTACTTCCCATACTACGATAATTAGCAAGAAGCAAGAAACGATTTTCACAGCGATTACCAGCCCAATCTCATTGTACTTGTTCAGAAAACCGAGTACCCCATATATCGTGAGAGTGAAAAGGGTGTGCATGGGGCAAATGTAGTATACCATGTAACTGTTGTTTAGGACTACACAGGAAAATAATACCAAGAAATTAAGCCTCCACCCCATCTGCGCAGAAAAACAGAAAAGATATTTCAATTAGAAGCAAATAAGTTTGTGAGAGAGCTCGAAGCAATCTTTGTTTTTTTAGGGGACTGCAAACCTGTGCAAATCTTGGAAGGCTGAAATCTTTATGGACATAATAATATGAAAAATTCCCAAATCCAGTCATCCACACATATGCAGCCAGGCATACACGTACATAATTATGGATTTCTGTTGCAGCGAAGTAATAATACATCAGAAAAAGTGCCTGTCAGATTACAAAAGTAAGACCGCCGGTAATAGTGTGGCAATAAGATATACAATTATACAATAACATGAAGCCTAAACAGCTTGATGTAAAAAGTGTATATACTGTTCATATTGGGAACAACAAGATGGATTGTGATGATGGAATCGAGTTTCACTGCATTTTGCAGCCGTTGCTTAATTCTTTAATGTTAAACCTGAGGCCAAACCAAGCTAAGAATACCCTTTTACGTTTTGCATGGTCAAAGCTTTCACCATTTATAAATTTCAATATCTTAAGAAATAAATTTTAATAAATAGATACCGCATGTGAAAGAGCCGACTAACCTGCATCCAACCTTTCCACTCTTCTGTTTGATGCCTGTTTAAATAAAGTATGGATTTCCCAGTAAATGGTGACCTTTCATGATGTATCTTGAAAGAAGATATTCCCCAAGCTATGATGAGAAGGAAGTAGAGAAACAAGAAGAGATCCCGGCTGTAACTCTGCAAATACAAATGATAATCAAGAAGGATATCCATCAGCAACCAAAAAAATTATAATTCAAAGATAAATACTAAATATAGATGCAATCCATTTATCAAACATCCAGCCCACAATTTAATGAACTTTTCAAAAGTAAAATATGAAAATTTGAACTCTTGGTTGAAAATATGTATATAAGAGTTTGTTAAAAATAAAGAAAAAAAATACTTGAAAGTTCCAATTAGTTCTGTGAAAATAATATCCTAAACGATTGAATTTTAAAAGTAATGCAGATAAAGAAAGTTCTTTTGCTGTATAAGGGAACCAAAAGTGACTGAAGTGTACGTAAAAATATTGAAAAATGCTATAATGGCTGAATATAGTGTAAACCACATGTGATACCCCTATACAAGCCATAAGGTATGCATATAGCATGATAAAAGCACCTTCGTTGCCGAGTCAAAGAAATCTGTACGGTCACAGAAGTAAAAATATCCCATAAGAAGACCAAATTCGGAGCTGCAACAGAAAATCGATGAAAGAAGTATGCCACGATTATCCAATGGAAGAATCTATTTCTCAATTTCAATCAGGAAAGTGGTGCACTCACATAGCTCTAAGCGTCAATCGGTTTTCAATCAAGAAAGACCCATCCATGGAGAGGAACCTGAAAGGAATCATAAAGCGAGGCATGTGGCATTATGTGCTTAAGCAAGCACAAATTGATTTGAAAATTAACTACTGCAGGACAGTCTTCAAACCTGATAATAAGAGATCCAGTTGGACTTAGATATTTAGAACAGGCTGATTGGATACCTCCTCCCCCCCCCCCCAAAAAAAAAAATCAGCTTTGTTTTCTTCCTTAAATGTTCCGTTCCCTGCTTCAGCCAAAGTCACATCCAATTGCCTGCTAGTAGAAAGAAAAACTTGAGTGAACACAGATTTAATCAAAGAAACAAAAAGAAAAACCTTAATTCTTCTTTCTTTTGTTTCCCTTGTTAACGAAAGACAATATTGCAATTAAGATTTGCACGATATATGAGCATGAGCCAATAAAGCAAGACCAGACTTTGAACAACAATGTGCATAACACATAATTTGCTATGCAGGAACGTTTTTTAGGTCTTTTATAAGTTTGGTGTTTGAATTTCTTGGAACCATAAATTACATACACACACACACACCACACATTCCCATATCTCCAACAAGAAAAAAGATTCTCCAACTCACGGATTGGCAGAGACTAAATACTTCTTGTATTTCAACAACTCGGAATAGATCCAAGCTGCAAATATGGGTATGATTTCGAGCAAAACCGCCACCTGAAATTAGTAAAAACAACCAAGATACGCATTATAAAGAAGCAACATAAGCCGAAAGCATTTTCCATCGGAAACAAACACAGCCTAAGAACGCAGGACCAACCATAACGATGTACGACATGAAGCATTATCCTCAACGACCACTTGAGCAATCGAATACGAGAGCAATATCTGAAAGCACAGAAAAGTGCAAAACAAACGCGTACCTGTCCAGGAGTTATGGGACCACCGATCAGCATCTTCGTGACGGAAACCAAACGAGAAGTCTTAGTTGGAGACAAGTTCAAAGGGATTGGACAAGGTAGGAAAGCAGCAGAGAATTAATAAGAGTGGGAAGTGGGAACCATCAATGTGAGAGCGGTTACTTCTGAAATCGCCGTTTCTTCAAATTGACAACACTCCCGTTGCATTCAAGAATGACAAAACTACTGAAAACGATTTAGATTTTAATTTCGATACAACAGTAACCTCTGCAACTTCTCCAACTCATTCCTTTAATTTCTACATTTATGATCCTTGTAAAAACAATCGTTTGATCAGTGGAGGATCCTGATCTTGTGTGTCTAAATTCCCGTAACCAACTGAATCCACTAACCTTCTACATTTTCACTTTATTATTTCAGTTACTCATCAAATAATAATTAATTTCATAACCCATAACTCATTCATCCTCAATAAATATGTGGCTTGAATAAATGTTAAGAACTTCCCCACAAATCTGTTACAGTTCAGTGTTTTTCTTTTAATTGTTCCTCTAAAGATGGGCATAGTCTTCTACCTGAAAATTCGAGTCTTTGTGAGCAAGAAAAGAGTGAAACTTCACAAGACGTATATGTTCGAAAAAATGGGCATGAAGTAAGACCTCATGACCACGAGGTGGGTCCTTTTGATTCGTAGAAGCTATTATAGCAGAGAATTTGTACCTCTGTCAGCAAAACTGGACTGTAAAATTAGAGAGAGTCGATACTCAGGAAAACGATTACGAAGCAGAACCTCAAAACAAGAACGTGTGATTTCATTTTTAATTTGAAAAATATAAGCCTTTCTTACTCTTTGGTCTTTGCTATTAAATTCTTGCAAGTCTGGTGTGACAGCATTGAGTAATAAAAACAAAAATGATAAATGATTTATGCGCTCCTGGGAAAGTATTTTTCATTTTCTTTTGAGATAGATAGGAGAAATTTAAGATTCATATATATAATAAAAAAAAAAAAAACAAAAAAACAAAATTTTTCATGTTAAATTCCATTTATTGTAAATGTAGAATTCGAAACTCGTTTGGTTATACAGATGAGATGAGATGAGATAAGATGTTTTAAATGGTAATGAATTAAATATTGTTATAATAATTTTTTAATATTAATTTAATATTAAGATTTGAAAATTTTAAATTGTTTATTATATTTTGTATAAAGATTTGAAAAAATTGTAATGATAATTGAGATGAAATGAGATGTTTTGAGTTTTGGTAACCAATCGGGGTTATTAATATTTTGTTATATTATGAAACCCACTTCAATTGCGTGGAAAATGCTAACTTCTAAATAGACTTCTCTTAATATTAATACTAAAAAGGGTTTCCTTTATTTCATTCTTTTGTCATCAGATCAATAACTACATGGCTGCAGTAATTGGTGAATCCATGTTGCCATCCCCCAAAAGGAAATTTGGTATTTCAATTCGATTACTGTCTTAGGAACAGACATAGAATTACATGACTATCAAACGATCCGAGGTACAATTAATCTATCGGATACGGATCCGAATTTACAAACTTAAATTGTGCTTCTCATCATTTTACTATAGCTGTAACAATTAAGGCAATGAAAAAACACAACCCTTTCTTTGGAGTTTATATCTATCCATTACCCAACTTCTACGATACAAAATATGTCCAAAAAACCTGCTTTTCCCCCAATAAGGACGTGCCAAGCAGCAGAAGATTCCATATTCCAATTGGTTTTTGGCAGCAGAATGGTACTCTTCTGCTCGGAGAACTTATACAGAAGCCAATCCCCTTCTGTATTATATTTACGTACTCCAATGCTCAAACCTGTGCATTATACAAGTGCCAGCAAAATCTCTCATTAAAGACAGCAAATCATCAATGAACTAGAACTGATAAAAACACTGATCACAGGGTTCAAACTGAATATTTGAGCATAAAGTATACTCCAGGTAATTCAGCTGGAGGCACTAGCCCAACAGAAATGGTGATGCACTTGATCTTTGACTACTAGGATGAAGACAAGCACAAACCCATTTATGCTGCTCAAATCATGGGGGTTCTATTTTTTAGTCGCTAGTGACTGCTGTCCACCTAATTATTAGAGTGGCGGACAGCAGACGGGCATGAAAAGGATATCAAACTGACATGGAAGTAAATTCTTGAATAAAAGGAGGAGCAAGTCTTACCAAAAACTGAGGGACTTTCAGGAATACAAAAGACAAAAAGTATAAAACACTTGAGACTGCTACTGCTGTAACAATGTTGTGGACAAGGCGCTTGCTGTCTTTACTGGGCACAAACGCCATTTTCAATGTATTTGTCAGTTCAAAGAGTCTGTAAGAAATCTGCAAGAAAGCAAAAAGTTGCAGCATCAGTCGTACCAGATATTTTCATGATCTCAAAGTTATAACATCTTTTACTTACAGCAACGTATATGGAAGTAGTGAGCATAAAATTCAACATTGGATAGTTTGGGATCAGAGAAAGCAACAATTTTGGCTGACCATCTGGAACACCGGACCTGCAAATTCAATGGAAATCGTTGTTCGATAGTGTTCTATACTCATGTGAATGGATAATTGTCTGCACAATTTGTACTTATTCACATACGTATAAACATGTCAGATGTACTACACTTTCATCACATGGCAGACACACAAAACAAAGCTTCACCAAGATAATTTATGCTTTCTTTCAAATTCAGAAATTAAAGTGAGAAGCATGAGCTTCTGACATGCATATCTGCTGTAGGCTAGCAGCTAATAGTTTGAAAGTATGCATTAACCATCATCTGATAATAACAGCAGCAGCTATCCTTTTATACTGATCAAAGCTTTAAAGTAGGCATTCACCATTATGAGCTTTGGCATACCTTAACCAGATATGTATTTGTGAGATGTAGGTCTCTAAAGTTACCTTCCCAAGCCATCTGGAAAACCGAAGACAGGATATCACAAATATTAGTCAGAGATAAATGAATTCAAAATGAGAGGAAAAGCTGGTAGAATCTCTTTAGACTTGCAGAAATGGCAGCAAGTGATAAGACTTCTATACTAGAGTTGATCAACAACTTGTGGGTTAAAATAAAGATCACTTACGCAAAAAGTGTCAAACTGTAGCTACGAAAATGCTGGGTGACATTCCTCAAGCATATGTACACCCTGATCAAGAAGAACTAAATGTCTCAAACTAGCAAAACGTTTTGAATATTATAAACTGACAACATATTGAACTAACATATGCATACGTTATTGGAATCCATGAGGTATATGGATGGTATTTGTTGTAAGCAATCTTATCTAGCTTGTAGATATACTCGAACCAGAGATATCCTGCCTAGAAATCCAAACTGGTTAAATGAGAGTCAGACATTTGATGTATGATTTTTGTTAATACCAAATTATAATACCGTTAAAGATATCAGAGCAACAGCTGTTTTTATTGAGATTCTGCGCTTTACTTCTGTTTCTTCTAGCTTCTCCATCCACCTTTCAACCTATAATAATTCATGTCAAATTCGTAGTCATTAACTCAAAAGAAAGGCAAAACATGACAACTATTTAAAGCTCATTTTGTTAAAAACAAAAGGAAAATGTAAATTTTCTATTGGAGGAGGGGAGGGATGGGAAAGAAATAAGAAAGTTGCACAAGATTGCATTAGAACTCACTGCTGGATGATAATAAGCATATATCATCCCAATTATCCATATGTAGCGATCAAGGCCTGAACGAAAATGCCACTCATGCAAGCGGGGCAGATGAGATTTTGAGGGGTTTGGGTCAGTGTAACCTGCAATGATTTAGAACTCTGGGTCAGTGCATAGTTCTTGCAGGAAATATGAAGCTCTGGCCAGTTACTAACCAAGAAGGAATGTCAGTGGGCTCCAAACCAATTCAAACACTCCAGGCACTTCCCATATTAGGATAACCAGCAAGAAGCAAGCCATAATTTTTAAAGCAATGACCGACCCAATCTCATTGTATTGGTTCAGAATAACAAGCGCTCCATAAACCATTAGAGTGAAAAGGGTGTGCATGGGGCAAATGTAGTATAGCATGTAACTGTTGTTAAGGACAATGCAGATGAAAAATACCAAGAAATTAAGCCTCCACATCATCTGCTCAATAAAAAAATAAAAAAAAAAGGTTATTACAATTGAACGCAGATTAATTTGTATGAAAGCTCAGAGAAGCAACCTTTGGCTTTTGAGGGAATGCAAACCTGGGCAAATCTTGCAAGGCTGAAATCTTTGCGGACATAATAATATGAAAAGTTCCCGAATCCAGTCATCCACACATATGCAGCAATGAAAACTCGGATGGCATTATAGATTTCTGTTGCCGCGAAGTAATGGTACATCAGAAAAAGCACCTGCAAGGTAGAAGAGAAAATTTGGACCACCAACAATGAGGCAGCAATTAGAACATACAATTGCATAAGCCTAAACAGAACAATATAAAGATATAAAGAGTTTAATGCACTCAAGTCCATATGTATTGTTTATATGATATGGACTTTGACAGTGTGTGCATTGCACCACTTGCTAAATGATTTTATGTAGGAGATGCCCAAATCAGCAGGCCAAGAAGTCTTGCATAATCAGAACTTTTACCCCTTAAATGAGCATATTTTGAGAGAGTGAACTTTTCAACAAATAAGTACATCATTTGAAAGAGCCGACTAACCTGCATCCAACCTTTCCACTCTTCAGTTTGATGCCTATTTAAATACAGTATGGATTTCCCTGAAAATGGTGACTTATCATGGTGTATTTTGAAAGAAGTTATCGCCGAAACTATGATGAGAAGGAAGTAGAGAAATATGAAGAGATCCCGATTATAACTCTGCACAAACCGATGATAGTCAAGAAGAAAAATTCCATCAGCAGCCAAAAAAGATATAACTCGGACATAAATACTCAATATAGATGAGTCCTTTCAATAAACTTTTCAAAAGTCAAATATGCAGGTTTTCACTTTTGGTTGTGGATGTACTATATGAGAGTTCATTATTAACTGAAACAGACACCAAAACTTCCCAAATAATTTCATAAAATAGTCAACGTTATTTTGGTTGAAATGTGATTGCAGTAGCACTTACTATGATTAAATGTTTCTTGAGCCACATACTTCACTAAATGCTAATGAACCCCTAAATAAGGAATGAAATATATAAAGCAACATAATGAAGTCATGAACAGAACCTTTGTTGCCGAGTCAAAGAAATTTGTACGGTCACACAAGTAAAAATACATCATAAGAAGACCAAATTCAGATCTGTAAGAAAGAAAAAGATAGAAGATCGAGAGAAAGTCAAGATTCGATCCACTCTAAGAAAGTATTTCTAAATTGCTGTCAAGGGAGTAACTCACTCACATGGCTCGAAGTGTCAATCGATTTTCAATTAAGAAAGGCTCATCCATCAAGAAGAACCTAAAAGGGTATCATAAAATGATGCATGTAAGCTTATATGGTTAAGCAAACATTGATTGATAATAAGTTGAATACTCAAAAGAATCCAAGACCATCTTTAGAAACCTGAAAATTGGAGATGTAGCAGGCGAACTTCGAGATTTAGGAGAGGCCGATTGGAGGCCTCCCCCCTCTAACAGAACAGCTCTGTCATCTTCCTTAACTGTGCCATTCCCCAATTCAACCAAATTTACATCTGAGAGCCTACTAGTAGACAGAATATATCAAATTTTATTAACATAGTAAACATTTATACTCTCTTTAAACAAAAGAAAACATCATGCACAAGAAAAAATCGTCGTCTAATGACTCTTTACCTTAATTCTAACAATTTGATCTTAAATATCTTTCATTCTTAATGAAAGATACAAAAAGCTCCGATGAGAGTTGGCACGAATGCATATATATATATATATATATATATATATATATATATATATGTGTGTGTGTACACACACACATACATATAGACATATATTTCTTACATATGATTATTCACTAAAGAATCGTGAAAATAGAACTAATATTCACAGAACATATGAGCATAAGGCAAGAGAGCAGAGTAGGATGAACACGTGCATTACGTACAGGATCGATATACCACACGATAAGTCTATGACTTCAAGAAGTTCAACATCACACTTATAAAAAGAATTTTAAGACTTTCTGCATAGAAAATGTATGCTGCATATTTGACTGTAATCATGAACAACAAGATTCCTACAATCAAAAGAATTATCCAACTCACACTTTGGCATCTACTGAACTTTTCCTGTACTCCAAGAACTCAGAATATATCCAAGCTGCAATTACAGGTATGATTCCAAGCAAAAACGACACCTGAAATCAATAAAAGACACAGCATAAACCACTATTACCAGAAATAGCTTCAAAGCCACTGCTATTTTTCTTTTTTGATGAAAGATGCCTTCATTATAACATTGAAAGAACAAACAGAGTTACAATCACAAGCATGTTTCTACAATATGTTCAGCATATTATCTACAGTATC